>NW_028225283.1:2500-602500 GCF_052327205.1 Somniosus microcephalus | reverse complement strand
ACAATGACCCACCTTCTATTAATGATGTTTTAGCCTTTCAGTCACAGGCTAACTCGGACGAAGTGTTAAGTTGGGCAAGGGATTCTTGCTTTAAAACGCCTGAAGGGGTATGGGTTCACCATGACGGCCGCATGGTGGCTCCTAAATCTTTACTCCCATGGATTGCCCAATGCGTTCATGTGTTCACACATGCAGGCAAAGGGGGGATGGCAGACTATATTAATCAAACATGGTATGCACCAGGTATTTCGGCAATTGCAAAACAAATCAGTGAAAGGTGCACCACATGCCAGGAAATGAATCCAGGTAAAACAGAGAAAGTACAGTCTGCCTCCCACCCGAATCCATCAGGCCATTTTGTAAATTTACAAATGGATTTTATTGATTTACCTCCATGTCTAGGATTTAAGTATGTATTGGTAATTATAGATATGTTTTCAAGATGGGTCGAAGCCTTTTCATGTAAAAAGAACGACGCTGTAACAGTAGCAAAGTGTTTGTTAAAAGAAATCATACCAAGCTTTCAAGCGATAGGGGATCGCACTTCACTGGAACAATTGTAAAGGAACTATGTAAAGCTTTGCAGATTAATCAGCATTTTCACTGCAGTCATCATTCGCAATCTTCAGGACTGGTAGAAAGACATAATGGAGTGCTGAAGAATAAACTTTCTAAACTTTGCAATGAAACTGGACTTAAATGGGTCGAACTATTACCCTTAGCATTGATGTTAATGCGAGCAGCAACTAACAGGACCAATGGACTGTCTCCACATGAGGTTGTCATGGGACGACTCCTAAGACTGCCATTCTCAGCACCAATTAAGGTGAAACAAATGGACATTCATAAAATGGATGAGAATATGCTAAACGATTGCATCGCATTAATTCAATGTATTTCCAGCATTCACCAACAGGTAAGGGAAGCCCAAACGGAACCAGCAGAAGGAAAGTGCCATAACTTGGAACCTGGAGATGACGTCTACGTAAAGGTTTTCAAAAAGAAAGAACGGCCTGCAGCCAGACTTTGAAGGACCGTATCAACTGCTCCTAACAACAAACACAGCCATAAAAGTCAAGGAAAGTTCTTCCTGGATACACGCATCCCACTGCAAGAAGGCACCGAATAGAGACAATTGAATCTTGAAAGGCTTAAACAATGAAGACGTTACTTATATTTTGTATACTAATCGGACTATTGAGTCTAATATGCCAGGGAGATGGGGAAAGATCCCGAAAGAAACCAGAATTATACGTGAATACTTTTTTGTACATTTCTTACGAATATGCTAAAGCTGGGGGCAAATCTAGTTGTCGGGTCTGTGCCCATATACCTATTCACACCACGGGAGATATTACGATTGAATAGGATAACATTTTAATTGCTAGATTGGGAACAACAGGCTAGGAAAAAGAAAGAGGACTCCAGGAGCACTTGAGCTCATGAAGACCCCACAGGTCAGCCATAAACTGTGCGGGTCACCACCATATTTTAGTCCTCGTCTATAAGCTGTTTGTTCCCTATCTCCTTAGAAGGTGTTTAGTCACGAACAACCTGCAGGCTAACATAAGCTGCAGGAAATAAAGGAGAAACCTGCAGGCTAACATAAGCTGCAGCACATAGACTGTAATCTGCAGGCTACCATAAGCTGCAGGAGTACAAAGCAGATATATGCCCAAAATATATCACTAGACAAAAAGGGCCCCGGCAATTGAATAGAGCACAGTGAATAAAGTAAAATCCTTAGGATTGGATTGTCCTAGTAAGGACAAAATGGGGGAATGAGGAAGTGTACTTTTATATTACAAAATGGCTTCAAAAGGTACAGAATAGAAAACACAAAATGGCTTCCATAGATTAGCAATTGTTAGTTCTGCTGTTAAAGCAGAACTCTCCAATTAACAAAATGACCTCAACTGTTAATTAGTACAAAGACCTTCAAAGGTACATACTGTAAAGCCTCCCTATCTCTTTCTCATAGCTAGATGAAGAGAGTCCTTGAGTCATGTATAAACCAGGATGGGGAGTCAGAGAAGAACAGAACTTATAGATTCAATAACCCTATCGGTAGGCATTCCTTTTGTTCCAGTCCTTTTTATCCTTGATTACAGTTTGACTAACATTATATTTCTTGTGTTACTAATTATGATCTCAGACTTCGATCATGTGATTCTGAAGGCTTGCTTTAACTATAAATATGTTACCTTTCGCCTATGATCTTAGAAGTGGACAGCGTAGCCATTGTCTACATGTCCGCTTCCCTTGTGTACAAGAACTAATAAAGTCTTCCTTTGACAATACTTTGTGTTTAAAGATTCTTACTCGGAAGTAGAGACTTCGACAGTGGTACAGTGAATTATTGGGTATATCAGATTCTTACAATGAGGTTTGTAGTGTACAGCAGAGTGTTACAATGATTGGTGTTGGGTCAATCAGGGTGATGCAGTGAGCGATGTAGGGTATATCAGAGCCTTAAATTCAGGGTGTGGGGTGTATCAGAATTTTATTGTGATGGTGTGGCGTATATCAGAGTCCAACAGCAAAGGTTGAGATCTACATAAGAAGTTTATGGGGATGTGGATGTTTATCAGGGAGTTGCGCTGAGAGGTTTGGGGCATATCAGAGTTACATTTAACGGGGTGTGGTATATCAGAGTGTTAAAGTGAAGACTGTGTGGAATAGCAGTGTGTTACATTGACGGGTTTAGGTCATATCAGATTCTTACAATGGGAGGTGTGGTGTTTACCTGAGTGTTACAGTCAGGCGTGTGGTGTATATCAGAGTCTTACAGTGAGGGGTGTGGTGCCTATCAGAGTGTTACATTGACTGGTGTGGGGTAAATCGAAGTGTCACAGTGAGTGGTGTGGGTTAATTAGATAGTGTTACAGTGAGTGGTGTGGTGTATATCAGAGTGTTACATTGAGAGGTGTGGGTTACATCAAAAGTTTACAGTGAAGTGTGTGGGGTATATCAGTGAAGGGTTTGGCATATGTAAGAGTGTTACAGCAAGTGATGTGGGGTAAAGCAGAGTGTTACAGTGAGGGGTTCATCTACATCATAGTTTTACAGTGAGGATGTGGGTTATATCATAGATTCATAGAGTCATAGAGGTATACAGCACAGAGGAGGCCCTTCAGCCACCTTGTCCACACCGGCCATCAAGCCCTTTCTATTCTAATCCCATTTTCCAGCTCTTGGTCCGTAGCCTTGTATGCTATGGCGTTTCAAGTGCTCATCTAAATGGTTCTTGAATGTTGTGAGGGCTCCTGCCTCTACCACCCTTTCAGACCGTGAGTTCCAGATGACAACCACCCTCTGGGTGAAAAAGTTTTTCCTCTAAACCCCTCTAAACCTCATTATATTGAGGGGTTTATCACGGTGTTACACTGAGTGGTGTGAGGTATATCAGAGTGATAAATTTTGGGGTGTTAAGTATATCAAAATATGTTACAGTGCTGGAGTTGGAGTAGACCAGAGTGTTACAGTGAGGGTCTGGAGTACATAAGAGAGGTACGAGGTATGTCAGTATTACAGTGAGCGTCGTGGGTTATATCAGTGAATTACACTGAATGGTGTGAGGACTATCAGTGTTAGATTGAGGGGTGTGTGGTATATCAGAATGTTAGAGCGAGGGATGTGTGTAATGTCAGAGTGCAACAGTGAGAGATGTGGGATAATGAAGATTGATACAGTCAGGGGTGTTGTCTGTATCTTAGTGTTAAAGTGAGGGTTTATAGTTTTGGTTGTGTTGTGTATCAGAGATTTGATGTGAGGAGTGTGGGATATATAAGAATGCCTCAGGGGTGTGATGCATACCAGAGTGTTACAGCGAGGGATGTGGAGTATATCACAGTTTTACAGTGAGGGATGTGGCGTATATCACAGTGTTACAGTGAGGGTTGTGGGGGATATCAGAGTGTTACAGTGTTGGAATTTATCAGGCTGTTACACGGAAGTGTGTGAAGTTCTTCAAAGTATGTTACAGTGTGGGTTGTGGGTTATATAAGAGGGTTACATTGAGGGGTGCGGGGTTTATCAGAGTATCACTGTGGGTGGTGTGGTGCATATTAAAGTGTTAAATTGAGTCGTATGGGGTGCATCAGAATGTCATAGTGAGAGGTATGTGGTATATCAGAGTGTTACAGTGAGTGGTGTGGGGCGTATCAGAGTGTTACAGTGGATGGTGTGGGTGTCTCATTGTGTTACTGTGTGGGGTGTGGGGTATATTGGAGCTTTACAGTGAGGGGAGTGGGCTATATCAGAGTGCTACAGTGAAGGGTTTCAATTCTATCAGAGTGTGTTACAGTGATGGAGGTGGAGTTGACAAGAGTGTTACAGTGAGAGGGCCGATGTATATAAGAGTGGTGCGAGGTATATCAGTTTTACAGAGATGGGTGTGGGCTATATCAGAGGATTGCAGTGAGGTGTGTGGCGCATATCAGTTTTCGTGCGAGTGATGTGGGGTATATCAGAGTGTAACAGTGAGGGGTGTGTGGAAAAGCAGAGTGTTACTTTGAGAGTTGATGGTGATCTGATACTGTTACAGTGAGGGGTTTGTGGTATATCAGAGTTTTACATTGAGGGGTGAGGGGCATATCAGAGCATTATAGTGATGGGTGTGGAGTATGTCAGAGTCTTATTGCGAGGTTTGAAGTCTATATCAGAGATTTATGGTGTGTCAGGTATACCAGGGCGTTTCACTGATAAATTTATGTTACATCAGAGTGTTACATTTAGTGGGGTGT
The DNA here is from genome assembly GCF_052327205.1 of Somniosus microcephalus. Lineage (NCBI taxonomy): Eukaryota > Metazoa > Chordata > Chondrichthyes > Squaliformes > Somniosidae > Somniosus > Somniosus microcephalus. The sequence goes on along the minus strand of NW_028225283.1, from coordinate 597,755 downwards.
GGTATATCAGAGTATTACAGTGAGAACGTGTGGAATAGCAATGTGCGACAGAAAGGTGTGTAGGGCATATCAGATTGCTACAGTGCGAGTTGTGGGGTATATCAGAATGTTAAAGTGAGGGCTGTAGTTTATATCAAAGTGTTACAGTGAAGAGCGTTGGGTATGTCAGAGTGTTAAAGTGAGGGCTGTAGGGTATATCAAAGTGTTATAGTGAAGAATGTGGGGTATATCATATTGTTACAGTGAGGGGTGTGTGGTAGATAAGGTGGTTAGAGTGAGAGGAGTGGGGTTCATCAGAGGTTTACATTGAGGCGTGTGGGGTGTATCAGAGTGTTATGATGATTGATGTGGTGTATATACGAGTGTTACAGTGAGTGTTGTGGCGTATATCAGAGTGTTACAGTGAGGGGTGTAGCGTATATATGTGTGTTACAGTGTGGGGTATATAAGAGTGTTATATTGAGTGGTATGGGGTGGATCAAAGTGTCACAGTGAGTGGTGTGGGGTATATAAAAGTGTTACATTGAGTGGTATGGGTGTATCAGAGTGTCACATTGAGAGGTATGTAGTATATCAGAGTGTTACAGTGAGTGGTGTGGGGTATATCAGAGTGTTACAGTGACTGGTGTGGGGTATATCAGTGTGTTACTGTGTGGGGTGTGTGGTATATCAGAGTGTTACAGTGAGTGGTGTGGGGTATATCGTTGTGTTAATGTGTGGGGTGTGGGGTATATAAGAGAGTTAGAGTGAGAGGTGTGGGGTAGATCAGAGTGTAACAGTGAGTGGTGTGGGGTATATCGGTGTGTCACTGTGTGGGGTATATAAGAGAGTTAGAGTGAGAGCTGTGGTGTAGATCAGAGGTTTACATTATGGAGTGTGTGATGTATCAGAATGTTACAGTGAGGGGTGTGGGTGTATCAGGGTGTTACAATGATGGGTGTGGCGTATATACGAGTGTTACAGTGAGGGGTGTGCAGTAAAGCAGAGTGTTACATTGAGGGATGTGGGTTTTATCATGTTGTTACAGTGATGGTGTGGGACATATCAAAGTGCTATAGCGAGGGTGTGAACTATATCATATGTTACAGTGTGGGCTGTGGGGTATATAAGTGTGTTAAATTGAGTTTTGTGTGGTGTATCAGATTGTTTCATTGTGGTGTGTGGGGTATATAAGAGTGATGCATTGAGGAGTTTATCCGGGTGTTGCAGTGAGGGGTGTGAGGTGTATCACAGTGTTACATTGTAAGGTGTGAAGTATATCAGTGTGTGTTACAGTGATGGAGTTGGCGTATTTAATAGTGTTATGAGGTATATCAGTATTACAGTGAGAGGTGTGGGGTACATCAGAGGATAACAGTGAGTGGTGTGAGGGATATCAGTGTTAGACAAAGGGGTGTGTGGTATCTCAAAGTGTTAGAGCGAGGATTATGATATAAAGCAGTGTGTTACAGTCAGTTGTGTGGGTAAATAGAGAGTGTTACAGTGAGGGATGTAACGTATATTAGAGTGTTACATTGAGAGATGTGGGTTACATCAGAGGTTTACAGTGAAAGGTGTGGGGTCTATCAGTGTCAGAGTGATGGGTGTGGCATATATAAGTTTGTTACAGCAAGGGTTGTGGGGTAAAGAAGAGTGTTACAGTGAAGGTTGTGGGCTATATCTTAGTTTTACAGTGAGGATGTGGGTTATGTCATAGCGTCAGAGATTCATAGAGTTATGCAGCACAGAAAGAGTCCCTTCAGCCCATCATGTCTGCGCCGGCCATCAAGTCCTATCAATTCGAATCCCATTTTCCAGCACTTGGTCCATTGCCTTGTATGCTATGGCGTTTCAAGTGCGCATTTAAGTGCTTCTTGAATGTTGTGAGGGTTCCTGACTCTACCACCCATTCAGGCAGTGACTTCCAAATTCTAACCTCCCTCTGGAGGAAAATGGTTTTCCTCCATCCCCTCTAATCCTCCTGCCCCTTACCTTGAATCTATGCCCCCTGTTTATTGACCCCTAAACTAAGGGGAACATTTCCTTTCTATCTACCCTATCTATGCCGCACGTAATTTTGTACACCTCAATCTCGTCCCCCCTCAGCCTTCTCTGCTCTAAGGAAAACAACCCCAGGCTGTCCAGTCTCTCTTCATAGCTGAAACCCCCCAGCACAGCTAACATCCTGGTGAATCTCCTTTGCACCCTCTGCAATGCAATCACATCCCTCCTATAGTGTATTGACCAGAACTGCAAACAGTATTCCAGCTGTGGCCTAACAAGCATTTTGTACAGCTCCATCATAACCTCCATGCTCTTATATTCTGGGCCTCGGCTAATTATGTACATGCACACCAAGATCCCTCTGATCATCTGTCCTTTCTAGGGTCCTACCATTCATTGTATATAACCTTGCTTGTTACTCCTCCCTAAATGCATCACCTCAAACTTGTAGGGTTCTCAAAATTCCCACATACCCCAACGTTAGTAATAAAGGGACCCTGAAGGACAAAGCTATTAATATGGGTACCCTAAAGAAAATGACTTCTGGGCCTCGTGGCAGATGCCTGCAAGATTGGAAAGCAGGACTCTGCAAAAACGGCAGGTCAAATGACATGCCTGGGCCTGTGAGAGACTTGTTATTTCTGAAGCCAGACAACTAGCTAATACAGAATCTGCATTCTTCATTTTGAAACAGATCAACTCAGGAAAGAATTATTCTTGAACCAATCAAACCTTTGCATAAATAATCGGTTACATTTCAAAGTAGTTACTAAGACAGGAAGACGCCGCTTAAACATAATGAATAACAAACACCGAGACATTAAAGATCATTTAGCAACGAGACAACCGCCCCAAAAGCAGTTAAGGTGAACGACTATAATCATTTAACGAGCCCGTCAAAATTAGACAAATAATGAACCCTGATTTGGCGCGCAGATAACAACCTCCAAAATAGTATATTTGTAGGCCCATCTATAACTGAAGAGGTGTGAGCAGGCAAGCGAGGCGAGACGAACGGCAAGGCTGACAAGCAGTGAAGGGCAGTGTGGAGAAGCGTTGGGGGATGAGCAGGCACACGCTCTGGTCCAGGGATACTCGAAACTCAACGAAGCAGAACGACATCGAGCACCGCGGTAACAAAAAAAAGAGCCGGGTAAACCATTTCTTCCAATCAGTACCACTGCACAGGTAGTGATCTCGGCCACCGTGACTGAGACAACAGCGAAGAACGCCAACCGAACCCCAACCGCAACGAAACTTCGATGACCAGACCACCACCAGAAGAACAAAACCCGAAGTTTTCCACTGTACAAGGTAAAGTACCCAACAAAGACTTTACTCCCTATCTCTAACGGAGAAAAGAGGGTACTTTACTCAGACGACTCCACCACCACGCCCTGGGACCATGTGATGACGGCAGGCCCAAAAGGACACAAAGAGTGAACCCAAAACTGCAATGGGCTTAGTCGACAGGGTGCGACATGTCCAGAAACCATAATTGGTGAGCATAATCCCTGGCCCCTTATAGCCCAATCTAGTTATATATTGGGGGTGGGAAGAGGGTAGGGGGATTATTAATGTGATTAATCCCTCGATGGGCCATGTGTTTCCCATTCATAATTAACTGTATTCTTGTATGGCTGTAACTTTTCCAGTAATTTTCAGTGTTTTAATTTTATTGTGCCATAATAAAAATGCAGTTTTCTTGCACCAAACCAGTTGTCTACTCCAATGATGTATCGCCGCATGTACCTAGGTCCGGTGTCTAGAACCCAAGGGTGTGGGAGTGATTCCAACCACTCAAAAGCCAGTCAGAGGCAAAGCTGACTGCACACACGCCACCCCTGGAGAAATGGCGACCGCGTCAGGACACCAGCAACCTGGGTGCGATACAGTAGACACTGATTCGGAAGAGCAAACTGTAATGGAAGAGAGGATTATAATTATGTATTCAGTAAACTGAATATCACTAAGAAGTGGATCACTAGTCTTTTAAAAGCTGGGCATCCGGCAGATGCTGCAGCTAAATTGGACAGAAGGGAAGGATCATAGGAAATCCATAGAAAAGGCAGTCTGGCTGATGTGCTTCAGGAAACAGATCCAGCTTCTGGACAGGCTTGTTGAAGCACAGTCAGCCGAGATACGGGAGTCAGCACTGGAAGACCAAGACATGACTCTAGCAGGGGAAAAGTTACTGGCAGCATTGCATGCCCTAAACCAGGAAAGGGTACAGTTAATGGGGGAGCATAAGGGCAGGCGGGAATCTCTATAGTGCCAGGTCACTGAGAGCAAGAGCAATTAGCTGAGATTCTGGGAGAAGAATGCCCGCCTAGCGGGACAAGTAAGAGAGCAGGAGGAGAAATTAAAAGACATAAAGACAGCATACAAGATAGCACGCACACAGGGGTTTAAAGAAGCAGATCACGGCATCTGCAAGGAATAGATAGATAATCTGAGCCTTTTCCTAAGGAGGGCAAAGGTCATGGTGTGTCTCATAAGCCCGAAGGCAGCCCAGGTCGATTTTAAAGGGAATCTGCGGAGAACGGTTCAGACACCATGGGTAGTGCCAAGGGACATTCTGGTTGAGGATTAGGAGGACCAACGGACACCACCCGTAGCGCCAGCTTTCAGCGAGGTCTGGCAACAAGTGGGGGTGGAGTTAGGGGTAGAAGCATAGGTGGAAAAACCCCCGCAAGAGAAGCCGGGACCGGGCTGATGTGCCCGGCCTGTCAGCGAAGGTTTGTCCCACCCGCTAATGACGGGAAAGAGGGACCCCTCCAAAACCATGTCATATTTCTTACGGCACCCAACAGCTTAGGGCCATGGTAAGCCATATACCAAAGCTCACAGAAAAAGGGGACCCCTCGCTCCACTTCAGGGAAGTGGAACAGGCAGCCAGCATCAACGAGTGTGATGATGCTGAACAAGCCAAAATGCTGCTGCTCTCCATGGAGGGCAAGCTCCTCCAGTCCCTTTCTGACCAGTGTAAGAAGGGACAGTGCGAGTATGGGGAACTCAAGCAGAAACTTCTTGTGGCCATGGGGATGAATGAGGGAAAACCTTTCTCCCGAGTGGAGAAGACAGTGCAGCTTGCAGGGGAAACGCCGCAGGCTTTCGCAGACGGGTTGTGGCCGGTGTATGGGAGTGCCTGTACTGGCACACCTAACTGGGCGTTCCTGAACCGGCATCAGCTGGCCCACTGGCTCCGTTGCCTGGTGGCAAGCAGCTTGCCACAGGTCAGGGCCAAGGCGGAAGTCTGGTTTGACCCTAAGAATCCCCTGACTCCCGAACTGACGGTGATCAAACAATTGACCCAAGCTTACAGGAATGGTACGGGAACCGATGCACACCCACCGAAGGGGAGGCTGCACGAAATGAAACCTGGCCAGGTTAGCAAGGAGTGGCACCAGGAAGGGAATAAACCTTCGAGCACAAACCTTAATTGTTACGGGTCTGGGAAGGATGGACACTGGAGGAAGGACTGCAAAAACCCTTGGAAGGATAATTAGGGAAATAATTCCTCTACCCAACCCAAAAGACAGAGTTAGGGATCCCTCCCGCCGCAGTCGAGTCATTTTTGGACGCGATGAAGACACTATTGACTGGCCCTGGGAGGGTAGCAGCCACTACAGGTGCTCTGACCCCCTCAGCCTCATCCAACCCAAAGCCCTGACTACAGCCAGCATAGCCTGTTTACCTGTTTTCCCTGCAGTACGACTTGTGGAAGAGACCCCTCGTTGAGATGGAGGTAGAAAAGGTAAAGGGGACCTATCTGTTGGATACGGGGGCATTATGCACCGTGATCCATTCAGATAACCCCAAAACCTCTCCTCTATCTAGCGGGGTCCCATACAGACTGTCGGGATTCACTGGTAAAGCACAGGCTGGCTCATTTTCCATCCCGCTGTCCATTCATTTGGGAACAGTCCGCTCTAAGTGGACCTGTATCCTAATGATTTGGGAAGTGGAGGGTGGAAAAGGGATCCTGGGAGCCGATTTATTGTATCCCACGGGATCCTAGTGGATTTAAGGAACTATTGCCGATGGGGGGCAAGTACAGGAAATGAAGGTGGAATAGTAATCATCCCAGGGAAAGAGGGGAAGGGGACATTGTGCACCATGAAGCTTAAAGAGGGTTTTAACCTCGAGCTCATGGTCAGTAATACCCCAAGGGAGTTCCAGGCATGTGTGCGAGCCCACCTAACTGCATTTGCCACACACAAGCACGACTGTGGAAGGGTCAACGGGTTCGAGGTCAGCGTAGACGGCGACACAATGGCCCGACCACAGAAACTGTATAACTTCCCCAGTGAAGCGGAGCCAGACATGGAAGCAGCCATGTCCTCCTTGGTACAACAGCGTGACCTGAGATCGATAGCCACTCACGTAAACTCTCCACTGTGGCCGGTTAGAAAGCTGGACAACTTCGGGAGGGCCACAGTGGACTATCGGGTGCTCAACAGTAACATCCTAGCCTGTGCACTCACGGTAGCAGCAGTTGCCGACCTGATAGGAAGTTTCCCAGCATCCGCGACCACTTTCACGGTGCTGGATATTTCCAACGGGTTTTGGTCCATCCCTTTAATGAGAGAGGACCAGTAGAAGTTCGCTTTTACTTTTAAAGGGCAACAGTACACCTGGAACTCTTTGCCTCAGGGCTTCCACAATAGCCCTAGCATTTTCTATCAATGCATGGCAAACAGTTTAAAGGGCTTCAGCCAGCCCAGGCAGCTGGTAAAATATGTGGATGACATGCTCCTATTCACAGCTTCGAGAGAGGAGCATGGCCCACTGCTGGCCGAACTGCTGGAGTTGCTCAGGCAGGAGGGTTTTAAAGTTAACCCAAAGAAAGCGCAGATCGGCCAGCAGGAGGTGAAATTCCTGGGCCTGGCCATACGCACTAGGGAAAGGGCCATAGACAAAGCTAGAAGGGAAGCGGTACAGGTGTTACTAGTCCACAACACAGTCACGGGAGTGCAATCTCTCCTAGGGCCAACTGGGTACTGCATAGAATTTATTGAGGACTATGCAGCCACAGCAGCCCCTCCTACATAAGGGAGTGGAGTGGGCTTGGGATGAGGGTTGCCAGGCAGCATTTATCAGGCTCAAGAAGGATCTGCAGACTGCACCAGCTCTAGGGGCCATAGATGGGTGGAAAGAGTTCTTCCTGGAGGTGGTAGCCAGCGGGGACAACCTGAGTGCTGTGCTGCTTCAAGAGCGGCATGGCAGGCTGAGGCCGGTGGTCTACTCCTCCAGGATATTCATGGATGTGGAGATGAGCTACTCCAATTGAGAGAGGCACCTCTTGGCCACTCTTTGGTCTGTGAAAAGATCGCTGATCTTCGCAGGCACCTCTCCCATCACCTCCTCACCCAACAAACGCCCACGCAGACTCTCCTGGACGGGAGAATCAAGGATGGGACAGGGAGCAGTGCACACATTGCTCGCTGGACCTTGATTTTCTTCAGATGGACCTAAAGGTGAAGGGGCTCTGCGAGCCAAAGCTCGCAGCTAACTTGGTGTATCCTGGAAGAGCCCATCGGTGTTCCAAAGAAGGGTTTTGGGAGTGGACATATGTTTTCAGGCCGGGATACTCCCCACAGACCGTGAAATCTATGTGGACGGCTCAAGCATGGTATCTGCTGGGGAGCAACTCACAGGGTGTAGAGTTTATGACCCAGTGGCAACCATTGCCCTGGCAATTAAGCTCCCCAGCACCATGAGTGCCAGCAGGCTGAACTGTCCACGGTAGTGTACCTTGTTACATACCCCGAAATCTTCCCACCCCATACACGATTTGCTCGGACAGCATGTTTTCGTGCAATTCATGTACAGAGTACCTGGCCATCTGGTCCCACCACGGATACACATCTGCTGATGGGAGACCCATCACGGTGAAACCCCTGCTGGAGAAAATCTTAGCTGCAGTGGGGGAGGAAGTGGAGGTTTTCATCTATAAGGTGAAAGCACATTCCTTCTCAGAACATCGTGTTCAGGACAAACAGCAAGCCGACGTGCTAGCTTAGGAGGATGCCCGCACAGGCACTTTCTGTGACCCATATGGGTCCAGTTCTACAGCAGCAGTCGGGTAGGAATGGGACACGAGGGAGTGCAGGGGTAGCTTTAGCCCCAGAACTTAAGACGGTCCAAACCCAAGATCCCATCATCAAGGCAGTTCTCAGTGCAGTGATTGAGGGGAAAAGGGTAGAGGGCCCTTAGGGCACAGCAGCCCTCTCTGTGAAGGAAGGCATGCTCTTTAGGGGATAAAAATGGGTAGCACCACAGCAGCACCAGAGGGAATACCTCCAACTGGCCCATGAGTGTCAAGGAGCAGGGAATCCCGGGCCTGAGACCACCTGGCTGCGGGTGGAACAGGCGGGATGGTGGCCAGGACTCAGAGAAGATATCCGTGAGTTCAGCGCCAGCTGTCTGCTGTGTGCTCCTAACAGCCCTGACCCCCATAAAAGGAAGGTACCTATGGGGCACATCAGGAGGGTAGAGTGACCATGGCAGTCGATCCAGGTCGACTACATTGGGCCCCTACCCACCGCCCAGGGAGGCTATAAATACTGCCTAGTCCTGGTAGATTTGTTCACAAAATGGTCAGAATCCTTCCCCTGCCGAACAGCCACAGCTCTGGGTACAGCCAGGATTCTGCACCGGGAGGTGTTCTCGCGATGGGGGCTACAACAGTATGTGGAGCCCGACCAAGGGAGTCATTTTACCGGGCAGGTCATGCAGAATACCCTAATGGTACTCGGCATTGAGGGGAAATGGCACGTTGCACACAACCCACAGTCTTCAGGGATTGTGGAGAGAATGAAAATGACCTTGAAAGAAAGGCTGAGGATAGAGACGGTGCACTCACCCAGAAAATGGGCAGAGGTCCTACCGTTGGTCCTGATGGGGATCCGAGGCAGCCAGTCAAAAAGCACGGGGTACTCCCCGCACGAGCTGATGACTGGCAGAGTTATGCAGACCCCCACCCATGTACTAGCCCCAGTGCTCACAGAGGGTCAGCTCAGGGAGGTAAACCGGGTCAGGTTCGCCAGGAACCTATTTGAGCACCTTAAACAGGTCCACAGGCAGGCGGCTGGGAACATGGGAAAGCAGCATCTGAGTAGCCGATTGCTGGTAGGATCCCGAAAACAACACGAGTGGGAAATAGGGGATCAGGTTATGGTGAGGAACTTTGCGTGGGTAGGAAGTCTAGAACCGTTATACATGGGGCCCTATAGCATTGTAGACAAGGCAAGCCCCATATTATACACCATAAAGAACCATCAGCACGTCAAATGGTTCCATATTATCCAATGCAAATTGTTTAGGCCAGAAAAAAGTGAACAGCCAGTTGGGGTAAGGTCTGAGGATAGAAATCCTCAGTCTGCAGCAGGAGCAAACTCACAGACTGCTCAGGCAGGTGCAGTGGCCTGTTTCAAGGGAGGGGCCATCCCACCCACCATTTGGGACACTCCCCCTCTCGTCTGGGATTTAGACGAGGTGGGAGCTGAGGGCGAGGACCCTCAACCTGCAACACCAGGCTGCGAAGAATTACCTGCCCCTAGCAAAGGTTTAGGAGAGTTAAAGCCTGAGGATGAAAATCCCCAGATAGCGGTAGTGCAAAGCCAACAGGCCGCACCAGAGGGGGCAGTGGCTCGGGTTAAAGGACCACCAGCCAGAACAACCCCACCAGCCAAAGTCCCTAGAAGGTCCCCACGAACGCCACTGCCAAGGAAACCGTGGTCACCGTCTCCCCAGTTCAGAAAGGCAGCCTCTCGAGTCAGGGATCAGCCTGAGGACAGAGGTTCCCAGCCAGCAGCCGCAGGCTGCGAGGGACCAAAGGTAAAGGACAGAGCAGCCACACCGAAGGGAGTAGTGTGCTGCAGCCCGAACAGGGATTAGCCTGGCTGCCCGGAGATGGGCGGCAGATGTAAATAGTTTCTGTAATTTAATTTTGGGATTGTTACGTTTGGGTGTTAGTTTAAGTTTATACAAGGTGATTGGTTGTTTAAGTGTTATTGTTAAAGAATGTTTGTATTTAGTCGAGGATTCTAGATTGACTATGCTTCAACCAAGCCAGAGAATCTTCTCGAGACCTGGCCAATGCTCTTGTGTCTCGTTACAGAAGGTTTTTCTCGATGAAGGGATGCATACTCCTACTCGCCCTGAGAGGAATGAACACTGGGAGGTGAGGTGACGTGGAGATCTCTCACATTTATGGGTGCTCAGGAGAGAGCGCACCGGTTGTGACTGCTGGGGGCGGCGAATGAGGCGTGGAGGAGCTCGCCATCTATTCCCATGAGGGAAGATGGCCAGGGGGCTGAGATCTAACTCCACCCGGTACTCCAGCCAGACCGGGTTCACCTACGGGGAGGCCTTCCTCCATTGCCCCAGCGTACAGGTTGTGGCCTCACGGGTCGAGGTCACTGAGGGGAAACGCGTGTGCCTGACTTGCAGATGACAGATTCTGCTGGGAAGGTGGTGGTGTCTCAGAAAGCTGAGCAGAGACTTGGGGGACCGTACAGCTAGCTGAGTACCACGAGGGAACGTCAACTATCGGACGGTCACATGGACCCGAGGGCGGACTAGAGTATGCTGGGATAAGTGGTGGGAGTCGGAACAAGTATTTATGTCTGTATTTGGGGGTCAAAAAGGGCCTGCCCCACAGGCATTTCCATCATCTTCTCCACATCATGGCAGGATAAGGGGAGGGGGGTGGAATGGGATTCGCAACTACACACTTGCATAGTCCCACGCTCCTCGGCACCAGTTAAAGCCACTGAACTCGTGGAATGCGCACAAAAGCCCCTGCCCACGACTCAGACAGCAAGGACACACAGAGAGGGGTGCCCTGCCACCAGGAAGGGACCAGGGAATGGGATGGTACTGGTGCTGACAGAACAGGTGCTATACCAGGAGGTACTCTACGTGGTAGCTTCCGTGATTCTAAACCTCACCGAGGTACACTTACCTGAGTGGTGCCTCAAAGAGACAGAACAGCTATACCAGGCCCTGTTAAAAGAAATGTTTAGTAAATTCTACGAGTCGATTTTGCCAATGTAGACAAGACAGAACTGTACACTACATACATTGCGTATTTTGGTAATGCGGGTAGACAAAGAAGGGGAACTTCGAATGATGTTTTCACAGCGTTTAACATGGGATCCTCTGTTATATACAGCCTGGATGACATAGAAACGCAGACACAGATAAACAGATTAAAAAGACAATTGCGAAAAATATTAATGGATGAGAATACAGTCGGATGCTCAGAGTTACATGAGGACCACGCTATGGCGGTCCATTTAAAAGAGATCATTGCTGAGCTGGAGAAGCACGCAAAGACTGTAAATGCCCTCATAAGAAAGGACAGGAATGCTTCCGATCAGGCTGCACAGAACGAGGTGGGCGTAATGTACGGGCATGGTTGCTGGCCGAGGGCCACAGTAACCTGGAGGATTGAAAACAGGGTTTAGTCCCCGCCTGGATCAGCAACAAGCACCCCGCAGCCCTCCACCCATTTGAGAATTCATTAAGCCCGTGTCAACTCCGTCTAGCTTCTGAGACCTACCCTGTCCCAGTAGATTGTGGGTGCTCTAACCACAATATCACGGGGATAGTAGTGAGGATGCCAGTCATGGGTGGGACAGCCCGACCCACACCGCTATATAGGGTGGAGAACATTGGAGTCATTCAAGGGGCTGCACACATTCGTTTCACAGTGGTTCCACCTTATGTCATAAAGTGGGAGCACGCTATGACAGGTACTCACGTCTTGGTGTGCTGGACCTGGGAGCACACATAATACTGTGTCCCCAGCTGGTGCAACACCTATAAACATGTTCCATGGAGGTAATGGCACTAGACCATGTTCCCCCACAGGTAGCAAACATCGGAGGTGGGACATATCGTGTCACCACAGGTGCGCCCCACTGCCAGCATGGAGAGCATAGCTGGTGTCCGGTAAGTGACCCCAGTTTCTGCTTGAAACCCGAGGCAGAAGTTCAAGTGGTCCAGAAACATATTGTCCCCATTCCTGAACCCTCCACTGTTCAGCACACTGTAAAAGAAAATTTCACCAACCTGCAAAAATATGTTGCACATTTCGGCTAATAAATCCCCCCTCTCCCAGAACATCTTACCAAAATACTCAAAGCAGTAATAGTCTCACAGAAACATTTCTACACTCTGGAGCAGAAGACGGAAGAGATAAGGGCTAAGTTATTGTACATTGTAGTTCCACCCTGGTGGGACATTTTTGAAAACATAGAGGTCCCTTCTTGGATTAGTCTGCCTTCCCACATCCTTGTGCTTTGCCAGTTGGGAATAGTATTGTACCTGGTATGCACTCAGTGCAGGGAAAAGGCCAAATACTAGAATTCCGAAACCAAAGGACCTGGAAGGAACATTATGTGAGGGTGGAGGATGATACACCTGTTTGAATTTTTTATATTTCTGAATAAAGATTGGTGTTTTTTAGTGTTTTGTTGTTTTAATAAGGATTTTCGATGTGTTGTTTTAATAAAGTTGTATGTGTGCCAAGTTGTGCCGGGGTGTTGGACCCCCTCCATACTTGGATATGTGTAAACGACTGTGGTTATTCTATGTATGCTTATGTACACTAATTTTTTACAGAATGGGAAATGTATGTGTCGTGGGATCATGGAAAGTTAAGTACAGGGGAAGATTGACTATGGAGGGTCGGAAATTTTGCTCACCTTCTCAGGATGATACTTAAAGCGAGTTCAGTATCAACAGGGGGGAGTGTAGGGTTCTCACAATTACCACATTCCCCGAAAGTTATGGATAACGGGACTCTGTATGGACAAGTTATTCAAAAGGGTACCCAAAGCGGATTCTGAGACCTCGTGATCAAGGCTTGTAGGATTTTAAAAGCAAGGCCCTGAAGATGACAGGCCCTTTCAAAACCTGAAACGAAACTGCATGGATCTGTGAAAGACTTTGTCCTTTCTAAAGCCAGACAGCTGGGTAAACACAGAATATGCATTTTTCACCTTGGAACAGATCAAGTCTGAATGGCCCTAATCTGAAGGCCATTAAGTTCTCGCATAAATAATCAGTAACAGCTCACAGGAAGCTGCCAAGCCAGGAAACACAATTAAGTCTCATAAATAACAAACAGCCAGGATATCGAAGCCATTATACAGGGAGACAACCGCCCCAGAAGTCGTTAAAATAAATGGCTGTAATCATTTCAGATGAGTCCGCCAAAAGTTAGACAAAGGAATGACCTGATAGTGCATGCAGATACGGGGTGAAGAACTGGGTAAAATTGTAGGGCCACCGGTAGCTCTCGTTTGCTTATTGCTTGCCTCTTGCTCCTGCCTCCTGCCTCTCGCTCTCGATTCGTGCCTCATTGCAGGCCCTCTTCTCCCTCCCCGCTCGACACCAAGGATGCCCATTACTTCACCAGGGCCAAAAGCGGGAGGAGAACGAGACTCGAATCGACAATGCACGGGACATATGGGGCCACGAACTGACGAGACGAGACAAGAAAAATAGTAAAACCGGTAAAGGCAGAGAAGGGCAGCAGAAAGACGTGCTGAGGGACAAACGGCCTAGTTATAAGCTGGCGTTTGATGAATAAGTTGGCATTTGATGCTTGGAGAGTAAAGCCCAATTTAGAATAAACTGGAATTCGAAGCTTGGGTAGGAAATTCATAGTAATGGTAAAAACTGCCAACCGAGCCCCAACCACAGCAAAACCCGTCGACGACCAACCGCCCGAAGAAGAAGAAGACCCATCATGACAAGGTACTCAATGAAGACGTTAAAAGAGGAAATAAAGGAGGGTGGTTTGCACAAACAACTCCATCACCGCGCCCTGTGACCATGTGGCAATGACGAACCCCAAAGGACAACCAGAGTGAATCTCAAAACCCACCATCAGTTAAATCAACAGGTTTCGATTTGGTGAGTATGAATTCCTGGCCCCTCGTAGCTTAATCTAGTTAGGTATCAGGGGTGGGAAAAGGATAACGGGATTTTTAGTGTATTTGTTTCTCTCGATGAGCCGTGTGTTCCCCATTCCCATATAAGTGTAATTGTTTATGCCTCTAATTATATCAGTAATTCTCAGTAAGATTGTGTTATTGTGCCTTTATAAAAAATTTGGTTTTCTTGTACCAAACCACTAGTCTACTCGGTTTTCTGTATCGCCGCCTGTACTTAAGTCCGGTGTCTAGAACCCAGGGGTGTGGGAGTGATTCGAACCGCTCAGAGACAGTCAGAGGTGAAGCTGATTGGGCACACGCCACCCCCTGCAGGACAGAGATGAGGAGGAATTTCTTCGCCCAGAGATTGGTGAATCTGTGGAAATCTCTACCACAAAACGCAGTTGAGGCCAATTCATTAAATATATTCAAGAAGGAGTAAGATATATTTCTTAAGGGTAAAGGGATCAAGGGTTATGTGGAGAAAGCAGGAACACGGTACTGAATTTCGATGATCAGCCATGATCTCATTAAATGCTGGAGCAGGCTCGAGGGGCCAAATCACCAGCTCCTGCTCCAATCTTCTACTTTACTATGTTTCTATATCTGCCTTCAATGCCGTCAATTTCCCTAATACCATTTCCCTACAAATACTGATTTCCTTCAATTCCTCCCTCGCTTTAGACCCTATGTTTCCCGACATCTCTGGGGGGTTATTTGTGTCCTCCTTTGCGAAGACAGACACAAAGTATGTATTTATTTGGTTTTTGAATTCTTAATGATTTATTAATGATCATAATGATTAATAAAGAGTTATAATGTTGTAGCCAGAGCCGCCAGCATTGTTTTGGGGCCCCAGAGCCGCCATATTTGTGCGGGATGCAAGCGCCGCCATGTTTTGTAGGGGCACCAGTTCCCCAATCTTTGTTAGGGGAGCCAGACCCGCCAATTTTGATCGGGGCGCCAGAGCCACCATCCATGTTAGGGGCACCAGAGCCGCCAAATTTGTGCGGGATGCCGGGTCTGCCATTTTTGTGCGAGATGCTGGACCCGATATTTTTGTTAGCGGCGCCGGTGTAGCTATCTTTGTGCGAGGCAACAGAGCTGACATGTTTGTGTGGGGCACCGCAGCCGCAATTTCTGTGCGTGACATTGGTTCCACCATTTTAGTCCGGGGCAACGGCGCCACCATAATTGTTCGTGATCCCGGGGGGGATTCTTTGTGCATGGTGCCGGGACAGCCATCTTTTTGCTGGGTGCTGGTGCCACCTACTTTGTGGGGAGTGCCATGGGCGCCATTAGTGCTGGGTGCCAAAGCTAGCAGAATTGTGTGGTGCGCCGGGTGCGCCATCATTCTGCTGGGCACCGGGGCTGCCACTTTGACAGGAGCGTCAGTGCCGCCATCTTTTTGTGGGGCGCAGCGGCAACTATCTTTATGCGGGGTGCCACAGTCATCATCTTTGTGCGGACACAGGAGCCATCATCTTGGTTATGTGAATTTCCCCGCTTTGGGCGGACTGGCCCGTGGACAAAGGCTCGCCACAATATCGGGACCAGGGAGGTCTCAGTCTTCAAAGTCTCCGCTTCACATCATCCTTTAATGAATTTTACAATCAAAGAAAAGGGGTATTTTCCTACATTCTTCAACTGCTCTCTGAACTTAGTCTGTGTCACGGCATAAATCCCAGTGTTTGTGCAGCAACTCAGCATCTGCAGCATCAATCCTATTTCCCTGACAAAATGCGGCAGAATTATAGACACAGGCCACAAAAACCATACCCGCCTCAATATATAATACACCATAAACACTGCCCATAACAGAATGAAATTGCCGGAGATAAGAAGCAGTAAAATGATGGATTTCCTGCGGCTCTCCATCTCTGGGTCTCTGGGACTCTCCCCACTGCTGGGACCCCGGAGTCTCCTACGGGCTCTGCTGGAAACTAAAATGTGTCTGATGGTGACAACATTCAGCAGCAGAATCACAACAAATGGAAGCCCCGGGGTGAGAATATAATGAAGGAACTCAATTGCTCCCCATACCCGGGAAAACGGAACATGTAATGTTACATTACAAAACCAGGGGAGGTTCTGAAGCTGATACCGACCTGTGAACATAAAATGCCAGAAAATATTCTTTGAACCGCTCAGCACAGTCACTGTTCCCAGGACCATAGCCGCCGTTTTCTCAGTGCAATATTTAGTTTTCAGCTGCTGGTGACAAATGGCCACAAATCGATCAAAGGTGAAAGTGACGGTGAACCAGACGGAACAGTCTGTGACTGCATAAAGCAGAACGGCATGGATATTACACACGGGGATGGATTCCACGAAACGAAACTGTTCCCTATAAACAATCGGAATCTGCCTCAATATCAGGTCGAATATAACGATCAGTAGATCCGCTGCTGCCATGGCCACCAGGTAGCGAGTGACACATTTGGAGAGACCGCATTTTCCCCGAGACAGGATCACAATTGTCACTAAGTTCACTGTGAGAAAGGGAAATAAAGAGGGAAATAATACATCAGGCTGGGAGCAAGTACAGCAGTTTGATGTAATTCGCTGTAAATCTGCAACTCATTAGCAACATTTAATGATATAATCTAATTCTATTGCCCGTGGAGCTGAATACAGGGTCTGTTGTAAGAGTAATCGGGAATACATTGTGGAATTAAGAAATGAAACGGGGATAAGTACAACAGGGAAGTAATAGATGTTTGATAAATGAGAGATGAAATGGTAGATCTACCTTTAGCAGACAAATACACTGCCCGAGGTACCAGGGTCACAAAGGACCAGAACATCTCAGGAAGACTTTATGTTTCGGGATCAGTCAGCATTTGGAGAGTGCAATTTGCTTCAGTTCCCCTATATTAGGGAGGGGAGAATCCCGCTTAGATTCCTGCACCTGCTTAGAATATCCATTATATTTAGATCTGAAAATGAATACAACTGCAAAATACAGAAACTGAAATCCTGGTGTGCAATAATTACAGGCAATTGTATTTAAAATATACGGCTGTAATATGCAAGTGCTAAGATAATAAATACAAGTGCACTGCAGTTAAAGATAACTGGGCTGTAAGAAGTGCTTTGAAGTTTGAGCTTTCTATAGTTTTGTTGAAATACTCAAATTGTGGCTCATTGAATGGAAGATTTTCCAAATAACATTGCAAAGAATGGAATCTGATTTAAAATACCTAGTTAACGTTGACCAGGTAATATCCCACTAAATGCATTTATTAGCATCATAATCAAGTGACTCATCCAACAGGCAACGAGCCGCCGAAAGCTTTCGTAAAGTATCTGAACACAAATGGAAGCAAATTATCCTTGTACTTTTTCACCAGTTTGTTTCCAATTTGTGCAGAGAATATTAGTCGAGAATATATGAAAGGATTTTCTAATCCACAGTATTTCATTAGCAATCGACTGGGATTGATTATAGAAACATAGAAACATAGAAGATAGGAGCAGGAGTAGGCCATTCGGCCCTCGAGCCTGCTCCACCATTCAATGCGATCATGGCTGATCATCCAAATTCAGTACCCTGTCCCTGCTTTCCTCCCTATACCCCTTGATCCCTTTTGCCTTACGAAATATATCCAACTCCTTCTTGAATATATTTAATTTATTGGCCCCTACTGCCTTCTGTGGTAGACAATTCCACAGGTTCACCACTCTCTGGGTGAAGAAATTCCTTCTCATTTCTGTCCTAAATGGCCTACCCCTTACCCTTAGACTGTGACCCTTGGTTCTGGACTCCCTGACCATCGGGAACATCCTTCCTGCAACTAATCTGTTCAGTCCTGTCAGAATTTAATATGTTTCAATGAGATCCCCTCTCATTCTTCTAATCTCCAGCGAGTACAAGCCCAATCGTCCCAATCTCTCCTCATACGTCATTCCTACCATCTCAGGTATCAGCCTGGTCAATCTTCGCTGAACTCCTTCCTTGGCAAGAACAAACTTCCTCAGATAAGGCGACCAAAACTGCACATTATACTCAAGATATGGACTGACCAAGGCCCTGTACAACTGTAGCAAGACATCCTTGATCCAGCAGTGCAGCTGTAGGCCATAGAGCATCATACTGGGTCTCACTGAGAGATCCACTGAACTGTGATAGATGGGCATGGGATCCAAATGTAATTTCAAAACAAATATTGGAAATAAACTCCATTAAATATGGCTGACTGAACATTTTTGAGAAAGTAAATGATCCTTGTAATCTATTCTAACCATAAGAAGCAGTGCCACTAATGCAGAACTGGAGATGGTGGGAAAGGAGACACTGACTGGAACTGAATGATTTGCGGATATTTCAGACATTTAAAGATGTGTTTGAGATCTGCCAGGATTTGTTCCTGTGATTCTGTTAGTAACCATTCCGACCATTCACTGAAAACAGAATCAAATTACTGTGGATGCTGTAAATCTGAAATAAGAACAGAAAATGTTTTAAATACTCAGCAGGTCAGGCAGCATCAGTGGAGAGAGAGAGAGAGAGTGAACATTTCTGGTCGACGATCTTTCACCATTAGTTGAAAAGTCTCCTCAAACAAGACAATATTCTCCTGATCTGTTACAAATGTTCAGTGCAGAGAGCAGAACGAATTTCGTTAAATAAAGAGTCTCGTCCAATATCTTTTCTTGAGGTGAATATAGAACAATTGAGTCTTGGTAACATTATATCACCTGCAGAATCAACAGCCGACAACCGTACGGATGGGATGGAGAATGACAAGAAGAGAAATACAGTTAAACATGTTTTATAGATTTAATAGCTGGATAACAGAGACTTACCAGGGACACCAAAAATAGCGAGAGGGTGTGGGAGGAGGAAATGACAAGAACAGTGATGCAGCTTAAGGTGATTTACAGAATGAATACCACGAACACCAACAGTAGTGAGGGGGTGTAGGGGGAGTAAATGACAAGAACAGTAATACATGATTTACAGAATTAAAAGCTGTTTACAGAGAATTAGCAGGAACACCAACCGTAGCGAGGATGTGCCAGTCTTTTTAAAGAAGAAATCTTGCATTAACAAAGATGAAACAACTTGAAAGACAGAATACAATTAATAACTGAGCAAGCCACGGTAAATAGCAAGAATAATATTACAGTGTAACATGTTTTATAGAATTAATTACTGGGTATAGATTACTTACAAGGAACACTAAAAGCAGAAAGATGGTGATAGTAATTCTTTTGCATATCCTCCCCTCCCCTTTCTGCATTCCGAAGGAACCGCCCCCTCCACAACACCCTGGTCCACTCCTCAATCACCCACAACAGCCCCTCCCATCCCCACGGCACCTTCCCGTGCAAGTGCAGGAGATGTAACACTTGCAATTTTAACTCCTCCCTTCCCACTGTCCACGGCTCCAAAAGGTCCTTACAGGTGAAACAGACATTTACTTGCATTTCTTTCAATTTAGTGTGCTGTGTTCGCTACTCACGATGAGGTCTCCTCTACATTGGGGAGAACAAATGCAGATTGGGTGCTTGCCCAGCGGAAAAATTCTGGTCAGTCTGTTGAGTGACCCCGAGCTTCCTGTCCCCTGCGAATTTTATTCTCAGCTCCCCTCCCACTCTGACCTCTCTGTCCTCGGCTTCTTATAGTGTTCCAATAAAGCTCAATTTAAGCTCGAGGAACAGCACTTCATCTTTCTATTAGGCACTTTACAGCATTCTGGACTCAACATTGAGTTCTGCAATTTCGGACCATAACCTCTGCCCCCATTTTGTTTCAGGCGGCAGCGGATGATGTTTCTCCCATCCCCATTTGGAACATTTAACAACTCCTGCATTCCAGCCTATCACAGACAGATCCTTTTGTTCTTTACTCCACCCCTCCCCAATTTCCCTGCCCCTGCAACTGCTTAAAATCTGTTACATCTCTAACTTTTCCAATTCTGACGAACGGTCACAGACCTGGAACGTTAACTCTTTCTCTCTCCACGGATGCTGCCTGACCAGCTGAGTGATTTCATCATTTTCTGTTGTTATTCCACAGTATTCTTGATAACTGCCACTGATTAAAAATACTTTCCATAGAGACCCTCGAACCCACCACATCCCATCTGTGAGTGGCTGGTGTTCTTTTTGCTGGAGGCAACGCGCTGATTGTGTGAGGTCACACATTGAAGGGAGCTCCTTATTTATAGCAGAGGGAAATCCGCAAGTGACATCATTAGGCCTCACTGTAAGTGGCATTAATTACATGCTTTGAACAAACAGACACATTGATACATTTTCACCACAACACTTCACTACAACACAATCTAGATCACCTTATTGTACACAGCTTTAAATTAAAAATGAGAGTATGCTCCATATTTTACCCTTCATCAGTACAGGATTTTCATTCCCAGGGCCACCAAGATTACACAGCTCCCGCCTTAGACCAAGAATTTAATTCATTGGTCCA
Organism: Somniosus microcephalus; assembly: GCF_052327205.1. NCBI lineage: Eukaryota > Metazoa > Chordata > Chondrichthyes > Squaliformes > Somniosidae > Somniosus > Somniosus microcephalus. The sequence continues at coordinate 577,379 of NW_028225283.1, read as the reverse complement.
CCGAGATAACACTCCTCCCGCCTCACCCCCTACATTGAGCAGTGGCAGCAGGCGTGCGGAACTGCGAGGGATGAGGCGGTTGAGCGGCGGCAGTTGAAAAGTGGCTCCGAGACCAGGTAGGAATCAGAGCTGCGGCGGCAGGTGGGCGGACCTGCAAGGGACGAGGCGGCTGAGCAGCCGCAGTTGAAAAGCGGCTCCAAGACCAGGTAGGCCTCAGAGCAGTGGCAGCAGGTGGCCGGACCTGCGAGGGATGAGGCGGCTGAGCGGCAGCAGTTGAAAAGTGGCTCCGAGACCAGGTAGGAATCAGAGCTGCGGCGGCAGGTGGGCGGACCTGCGAGGGACGATGCGGCTGAGTGGCGGCAGTTCAAAAAGTGGCTCCAAGACCAGGTAGACATCAGAGCAGCAGCAGCAGGCGGGCAGACCTGCGAGGGACGAGGCAGCTGAGCAGCGGCAGTTCAAAAAGCGGCTCCGAGACCAGGTATGCCTCAGAGCAGCGGATGCAGATGGGTGGACCTGCAAGGGACGAGGCGGCTGAGCGGCGGTAGTTTAAATGCAGCTCCAAGACCAGGTAGGTTTACTAATCTGCAGTCACCGAATTCAGAGGGAGGGAGAGAAGTAAAAAGTAATCGAAGTGTGATCTCACCAGAAAGCAGGTAATTGATTGGTTGGTGAGTTTTTCTCTCTTTTTAAACTTTAACTCTGTGGTTTATAGTTACTAAGGTCTCTCTGGTGTAGCGGGGACTGTTGCTAAACCATTTAACTGTAGTGTAATTGATGGGATTGACTTGAGTTAATTTTATTTCAATTAATTAAAGGGTACTTCTTGGCAGGACCGCCCGGCCACGTGGTATGATCCACCTGCGCTATGTGGGAACTCAGGGACACTTCTTATGTCCCTGACAACTACGTGTGCAGGAAGTGTATCCAACTGCAGCTACTGACAGACCGCATTGCGGCGCTGGAGCTGCAATTGGATGCATACTGGTGCACTCGCGATGCTCAGTACATCGTGAATAGCACGTTTAGGGAGTTGGACACACCGCAGGTAGAGGTTGGACAGGCAGAAAGGGAAGGGATGACAAACAGGCAGATTACTAGGCGCAGGCAGGTAGTAAAGGGGTCCCCTGTGGACATCCCCCTCTCAAACAGATGCACCACTTTGATTACTGTTGTGGGGGATGGCTTATCAGAGGAAAGCAGCAGCAGCCAACTTCCTGGCACCAGGGGTGGCTCTGCTGCACAGCACGGTAGTAAAAAGACGAGTAGAGCTATAGTAATAGGGGAGTCTATTGTAAGGGGAATAGATAGGCGTTTCTGCAGCCGCAAATGAAACTCCAGGATGGTGTGTTGCCTCCCTGGTGCAAGGGTCAAGGATGTATCAGAGCGGCTGCAGAACATCTTGGAAGGGGAGGGTGAACAGCCAGTTGTCCTGTTGCATATAGGTAACAGCGATATAGGTAAAAACCGGGATGAGGTCCTAAAAGCTGAATAAAGGGAGTTAGGATGTAAATTTAAAAATTGGACCTAAAAGGTAGTAACCTCAGGATTGCTCCCAGTGCCACGTGCTAGTCAGAGTAGAAAAAGAAGGATATTTCAGATGAATAAGTGGCTAGAGGAATGGTGCAACGGGGAGGGATTCATGTTCCTGGGACATTGGAACCGGTTATGGGGGAGGTGGGACCAGTTCAAACCGGACTGTTTGCACCTGGGCAGGGCTGGAAACTATGTCCTAGGGGGAGTGTTTGTTAGTGCTGTGGGGGAGGGTTTAAACAAAAATGGCAGGGGGTTGGGAACCTGAGCAGGGAGACAGAGGAATGGGAAACAAGGATAAAAGCAAAAGATAGGAAGGAGAAAAACAAAAGTGACAGTCAGAGAAATCAACGGTTTAATTCAAACGTGGCCACAGTAAGTAATAATTCTAATAGGTCTAAGAGCGTTAAAAAAAGCCTCAAGGCTTTGTGTCTTAATGTGAGGAGCATTCGTAATAAGGTGGATGAATTGGCTGCGCAAATAGAGGTAAATGAACGTGAATTGGTTGGTATTACAGAAACGTGGCGCAAGGATGGCCAAGGCTGGGAGCCCAACATCCAAGTGTATTCGATATTCAGGAAAGATAGGCAAGAAGGAAAGTGTGGTGGGGTAGCATTACAGGCTAAAGAAGGGATTAACACAATTGTAAGGAAGGATATTAACTCTGATGATGTGGAATCTGTATGGGTAGAATTGAGAAATACCAAGGGGCAGAAAACGTCCTCCACACAGTAAGGCGGAGGTTGGGGATGGCATTAAAAGGGGAATTAACGAAGCGTGCAATAAGCGCACAGCAGATATCATGGGTAACTATAAGCTACATATAGATTGGGCTAACCAAATTAGTAACAATACTGTGGAGGAGGAATTCCTGGAATGTATATGGCATGGTTTCCTGGGCCAATATGTCGAGGGACCAAACAGAGATCAGGCCATCTTAGACTGGGTATTATGTAATGAGAAAGGATTCATTAGCATTCTTGTTGTATGAGGCCCCTTGGGTCGGAGTGATCATAATATGATCGAATTCTTCATTAAGATGGAGAATGAATTTGTTGACTCAGAGTCTAGGGTCCTAAATTTAAATAAAGGGAACTACGATTATCTGAGGCGCGAGTTGGGTAGGATTGTTTGCAGAATGTCACTCAAAGGGTTGACGGTGGATAGGCAATGGCAAACATTCAAAAACCGCATGGATGAACTACAGAATTTGTTCCTCCCAGTTTGGCATAAAAATAAAACAAAAAAGGTGACTCAACCATGGCTTACAAGGGAAATTAGGGATAGCATAAGATTCAAGGAGAGGACATATAAATTGGCCAGAAAAAGCAGTAAACCTGAGGATTCGGAACAGTTTAGGATTCAACAAAGGAGGATAAAGGGATTAATTAAGAAGGGGAAAATATAATATGAGAGTAAGCTTGCAGGGAACATAAAAACTGACTGTAAAAGCTTTTATATATATGTGAAGAGAAAAAGTTTGGTGAAATCAAGCATAGATCCCTTGCAGTCAGAATCAGGGGAATTTATAATGGGGAACAAAGAAATGGCGGAACAATTAAATACATATTTTGGTTCTGTCTTCATAAAGGAGGACACAAAGGGAGGAACTGAAAGAAATCAGTATTTGTAGGGAAATGATGTTGGGGAAGTTGATGGGATTGATGACTGATAAATCCCCAGGGCCTGATAATCTACACCCTAGGTTATGTAAGGAAGTGGCCCGAGGAATAATAGATGCATTGCTGATCATCTTCCAACATTCGATGGAATCTGGAACAGTAGCCATGGATTGGACGGTAGCTAATGTTACCCCTCTATTCAAAAACGATGGTACAGAGAAGATGGGGCATGACAGTCCAGTAAGCCTGACATCGGTAGTGGGGAAAATGCTAGAGTCGATGTAATAGCAGAGCACTTGGAAAACAGTGACAGGATCCGAAAAAGTCAACATGGATTCACAAAAAGTAAATCATGCTTGACTAATCTACTGGAAATTTCTGAGGATGCAACTGGTAAAATAGATAAGGCAGAACCAGTGGATGTGGTGTATCTGGACTTTCAGAAGGCCTTCGATAAGCTCCCGCATAAGAGATTATCGTGTAAATTTAAGGCACATGGGATTGGGGCCAAGGTATTGACTTGGATAGAGAACTGGTTGGCAGACAGAAAGCAAAGTTTTGGAATAAACGAGTCTTTTTCCGAATGGCAGGCAGTGACTAGTGGGTTACTGCAGGGATCGGTCCTTGGACCCCAGCGATTCACAATATATATAACTGATCTGGACAAGGGAACGAGATGTAATATCTACAAAGTTGCAGACGACACAAAGCTCGGTGGGTGTGTGTGCTGTGAGGAGGATGACGAGAAACTCCAGGACGATTTGGACATGTTGGGTGAGTGGGCAGAAACATGGCAGATGCAGTATAACGTGGATAAATGTGAGGTTATCCACTTTGGTGGCAAAACCAGGAAGGCAGATTATTATCTAAATGGCAATCGATTGGGATAAGGGAAAGTGCAACGAGACCTGGGTGTCCTTGTGCACCAGTCGCTGAAGTTAAGCATGCAGGTGCAGCAGGTGGTTAAGAAGGCAAATGGTATGTTGGCCTTCGTAGCGAGAGGCTTTGAGTACAGGAACAAGGATGTCTTGCTGCAGTTGTACAGGGCCTTGGTTAGACCACATTTGAGTATTTTGTGCAGTTTTGGTCGCCTTATCCGAGGAAGGATGGTCTTGACATGGAAGGAGTTCAGGGAAGATTCACCAGGCTGATACCTGGGATGGCAGGAATGACGTATGAGGAGCGATTGGGTCGATTTGGCTTGCACTCGCTGGAGTTTAGAAGAATGAGAGGGGATCTCATTGAAACTTATAAAATTCTGACAGGACTAGACAGAATAGATGCAGGAAGGATGTTCCCGATGGTCGGGGAGTCCAGAACCAGGGGTCACAGTCTAAGGATAAGGGACAGAGATGAGGAGGAATTTCTTCACCCAGAGAGTGGCGAACCTGTGGAATTCTCTACCACAGAAGGCGGTGGATGACAGTTAATTAAATATATTCAAGAAGGAATTGGATATATTTCTTAAGGCTAAAGGGATCAAGGGGTATGGGGAGAAAGCAGGGACCGGGTAGTGAATATGGATGATCAGCCATGATCGCACTGAATGGCGGAGCAGCCTCGAGGGGCCGAATGGCCTAATCCTGCTCCTATCTTCTATGTTTCTATAGGCCTAAATAATTGATATAAACCACAAAAAGCAAGGAACATATTACTTAGTCCTGCAGAAACCCAATGGAAACAGCCTTCCAGTCACTGAGCCAATTTTGGATCCAACTTGACACTTTCCCTTGGATCCCGTGGGATTTTATTATTTTTCCCAACCTGTCATTTTGACGTTGTCAAATGCCTTTCTAATATCAATGTGGACTGCATCTAATGCACTACCCTCATTGATCCTCCTCGTTACGTCCCTATGAAATTCAATCAAATTCCTCAGACACAACGTTAAATTGTCTCTCTTAACAGCATGGGATGCATTTCATCTGGGTCTGGCAATTTATCTATTTCCAAAGAAGCAAATCCTTCAAATACTTATCCTATCTAATATTTCACAGGCTTCCTCTTTAATTAAAGTATCTGCATTGTCCTTCTTTTCTGCGAACACAGACGAAAAGTATTCCATAAGAAGCATACCCATGTCTTCTGCCTCCACACACAGGTTACCTTTTTGGACTGTAATAGGTCCTACTCATTCCATAGTTATCCTCCTGTTCTTTATTTATTTATAAAACATCATTGGGTTTTCTTGATATTACTTGTTAATATTTTTTAATTCCCTCTCTTTGCTTTCACTGAGTCATGGCTACTGAAAATTCAGGGCTGTGAATTAAATATTGCAGGGTATAACACATTTAGAAAAGTTAGAGAGAGCGAAAAGGGAGGTGGAGTAGCTGTACTTATTAGGGATACAAAAATGGCAGTAGTTAAAAGTGACGCAGGTATCAGAAAGGTATAAATTGAATACATGTGGATAAAGATGAAAGATAATTTATAGATAATAGATCACACTAATACTGCAGTCAACAGACCAGCTAATAGTGGAAGAAAGTGCAGATACATTCTGGAAATTAGTAAAAAAAATATTATAATAATCATGGGGGATTTAAAATACCCAAGTATCAATTGGATAAAAGAGGCAGGTATGGGGGATAAGGGAATGGAGTTCCGACAATGTGTAACTCAATATTTTAAATGTCCAAGGGAGGATTCACTATTGGGCCTAGTAATGGGGAATGAACCAGAGCAGATAAGAGAAGTTAAAGTAGAGGAACATCCAGGCAATATTGACCATACTATAATATGCATTAAGATAATAATTGAGAAGTGCATATGTGTGACAACGACCAGGGTAATAGATTGGAGAGCAGCTGATTTTGAGAGTCTGACAATGACACTTAGGAAATAAAATGGACAACATTCGCAAGCAATGATGTAGAACAGCAACACTCCCTGTATCTGAAACCTACTCCAGCCTTACAACCCTCCCTATCTCTGTAAACTCCTCCAGAGCTACAATGCTCCCTATCTCTGCAACCTTCTCCAGCCCTACAACCCTCCCTATCTCTGTAACCTCGAGTTAGATTTAACAAAGGCAAGCGTGAGTGTTTATGCAGTGGAAGTGCTGAGAAGGTGCGTAGATGGTTGATATTACGGAGGTGGTAGTAGGCATGACTTATGGTTCAGAAGATATGTGGTTGGAACTCAGCTCATGTTCATAGAGAACGCCAAGTTTGCAAACAACCTGGTTCATCCTCAGAAATTTGTCAGCGGTGGGGACTGAATTAGTAGATAAAAAATGGAGTTCGTGACAAGGACCGAATGAAATAGCTTTCGTCCTCCCAAGATTTAAATGATAAACAAATGAATACAGTGAGACGTGTTGTACAGATCTAATTGCTGGATGTGGAGACTTAAGAGGAACACCCACAGCAGCACAGATGGGAGAGTAGCTTCCGAGAATGGTAATTCAGTATGCAAAGGTTTGCAGAGTTAATAGCTGGATTCAAAGACATAGCAGGAACAACAACTGCAGCAAGGAGGGGAGAGTAAAAGGCAAGAACAGGAATGCAGTTAATCACGGTTTATAGAATTGATAGTTGAATAGAGAGACTTACCAGCAACACCAACAGCAGCAAGGAGGGGATAGTAAATGCATTGAATGATCAGAAGTGCGTAATAGATCTGATTTGCTAATGATAGATATTCATAAAAGTCAGAATAAAAGTCCAACGCCCAGGAGAAACTCTTGTCCATTGTTGTAACATTCCAATCTACTGAACTCAGATTCTGATCCATTGTTGTAACATTCCAATCTAGTGATCTCAGATTCTGACTCATTCTTTGTGGAGCAGCGCACTGATCACTGTTAGTGTCGGAGGTGATGCTCTCACTGTCACTATGGGATAAAACATTGAAAGGAGCCCCTTATTAATAGAAGAGGGAAACCATGCACTGATGCAATTAGGGACCATGGAGACTGACATTAATTAAAGTCACTGAACAAACAGCTTCAGCTAAGCCGTGGAGACTGACATTAATTACAGTCCCTGAACAAACAACTTCAGTTAACCCCTTTCAATCCAGTACGTTTTGTACCACAGTAAAGTAGAACATTTCCGCAATCCGAATCAGATGTATGAGTTTTGCTGAGAGAAAGAATGGTGGAAATAGCGCGGGATCTGCCCAGAATCTTTCAATCCTCCTTGGATAATGGAGTGGGGCCAGAGGATTGTAGGGATACAAATGTTACAACCTGTTTAAAGCAGGAGAGAGGGTTAAACCCTGTAACTACAGGCTAGTCAAGCTAACGTCGGCGGTGGGGAAACTTCTAGAGATCATAAAAACGGACAAAATTATCTGTTACTTGGAAATAAACATGAATTAATAAGTGAGAACTAGCATGGATATGTTAACGGCAAAGTGTGTCTGACAAACTTGATTGAGTTCTTTGGTGAAGTAACTGAGAGGCTTGTTGAGCTTAATGTGGCTGACGTTTTTGCATGACTTTAAAAATGCATTTGATAAAGTGTCTTTGAATAAACTTGTTTGGACCAAAGGAGCAGTGGTAGTGCCGTTCTGACATTGGCTAAGTGACAGAAAACAGAGAGTAGTGGTGAATGGATGTTGTTCAGGCAGCAGGAAAGTATACAGTGGTGACCCCCAGATGTCGCTATTCGGCCCACTGATCATTTTGATCAATATGAAGCATAGTGTCTTACATAAATATATATATATATATATATATAGAGAGAGAGAGAGAGAGAAATGACATAATTTGAACGTTTACTGATGACACAAAACTAGGAAATGTAGTAAACACTGAGTGGGATAGGAGTAGGGTTCAGGAGGACATAGACAATCTGGTGAAATGAGCAAAGTGATGAAAGGTGTCCAGTGCTATTAAGTTGTACCTACTCACCACTAACCTACTCACGGGGGCTCAATTTGAGTTCATCCAGCACCACCCGGCGCCAGACTTCATTACAGCCTTGTTCGAAACATGGACAAAGAGTTGAATTCGAAAGCTGAGCTGAGAGTGCCTGCCCTCGACATCAAGGCAACATTTGACCAAGTGTGGCTTCAAGGAGCCCTCGTGAAATTGACGTCATTGTGGATGAGGCGGAAAGCTCTCCATTGGCTGGAGTCAAACCTAGCACAAAGGAAGATGGCTGTTTCATCAATAACCTTCCCTCATATGGTCAGAAATGGGGATGTTCACTTATGATTGCAGTTTTCACTTCCATTCACAACTCCTCAGATAATGAAGCAGTCAGTGCCCGCATGCAGCAAGACCTGGACGATTTTCAGGCTTGGGCTGGTAAGTGGCAAGTAGCACACGCACCACTTAAGTGCCAGGCAATGACGATCTCTAACAAGTGTCACCTCCCGTGACATTCAATGGCATTACCATCGCCAAATCCCCCACCATCATTATCCTGAGGGAGACCATTTACCAGAATTTTAACTGGACCGGGACCAGCCACATAAAACGTGTGGCTACAAGAGCAGGTCAGATCCAGGTCAGAACAACAACCATTCACCACTACTCTCTGACACCCCAAAGCCTTTTCACCACCTACAATGCACATGTCAGGAGTGTGATGGAATACGTTCCACTTGTCTGGATGAGTGCAGCTCCAACAACACTCAATATGATCACAGAAATCACAGAAACCCCACAATGCAGATAGAAGCCATTTCGGCCCATCGAGCCTGCACCGACACATATCCCACCCAATCCCCGTAACCCCTACAGCAACACATATCCCACCCTATCCCCGTAACCCCACGTATTTAATCCCCCTAACACTAAGGGTCAATTTATCATAGCCAATCAACCTAACCCGCACATCTTTGGACTGTGGGAGGAAACCGGAGCACCCGGAGGAAACCCACGCAAACACGGGGAGAATGTGCAAACTCCACACAGACAGTCACCCGAGGCCGGATTCGAACCCGGGTCCCTGGCGCTGTGAGGCAACAGTGCTAACCACTATGCCACCGTGCTGCCATCATCCAATATAAAGCAGCCCGTTTGTTTGGCACCACATCCTCCACCTTAAATGTTCACTCCCTCCACCGCCGGTGCACCGTGGCTGCAGTGTGTACCATCTACAAGATGCACTGCAGCAACTCTCCAAGGTTCTTAGACAGCACCTCCCAAACCCGCGACCTCTACCATGTTGAAGGACAAGTGTAGCAAGTGCATGGAAGGATCACCACCACCAAGTTCCTTCCAAGTCACACACCTTCCTGGCTTGGAAATATATCGCCGTTCCTTCATCGTCCCTTGGTCAAAATCCTGCACCTCCCTCTGTAACAGCACTGTGGGAGTAAAGTAGCTTCACGGGCTGTAGCAGTTCAAGAAGGCAGCTCAAAGCCAGCTTCTAAAGTGCAATTAGGAATAGGCAATATTTGCTGCCCGTGCCAGCCATGGCCACATCCCATGAAATAATAAAAATGTAAAAACGACAGATGAAATTTAACGCAGAGAGGTGTGTAGGATAAATCAGGGTGGAAAATGAGGAGAGGCAATAAAAACTCAAATGTACAATTTTAAAGGTGCTGAAGGAAAAGAGACACCGGCGAGTTTATGTACAGAAGCCTCTGAAGTTGGCAGGACAAGTTGTGAAGTTTGTTGAAAGAAACACATGGGATTCTTAGGTTTTCGCAGCAAATTACCCAGCTTTCAGGAGAACAGCGACCACGACACCACACAACTCTGCCACAGCAGCCTCTGCAAGATATGCCAGATCATCAACACAGATACCATCATCACACGTGAGGACACAACCCACCAGGTACATGGTACATACTCATGTGGCTCGACCAACATTGTCTACCTCATACGTTGCAGGAAAGGATGCCCCCGGAGCATGGTACATCGCCAAGACCATGCAGACACTGCGACAACGGATGAACGGACACCGCGCAACAATCGCCAGGCAGGAGTGTTCCCTCCCAGTCGGGGAACACTTCAGCAGTCAAGGGCATTCAGCCTCCGATCGTCGGGTAAGCATTCTCCAAGGCGGCCTTCGAGACACACGACAACGCAAAATCATCGAGCAGAAATTGATAGCCAAGATCCGCACCCATGAGGACGGCTGGAACCGGGATCTTGGAATCATGTCACGCTACACGTAACCCCACCTGACGTAGGGTCATCCAGACTCGAGTCGTCATTGGCTTCTTCCCTCCACACAGATGCGGCCGGACCTGCTGTGATTTCCAGCAAAAATAATGTTTTTTGTCTGTTTTTTTGTTTTTCATACAGACCCCAGCATCTGCAACATTTGACCCCTTGTGACCCCACCTCATTGTTCTTTGATGTAATGTTTTCCTGACTGACCTATTTGGACACCATTTACACCTATGATTATCTCTCTGCCGAGGTGTGATAAATGGCAGTTAGAAAGATTACCTGTAAACATCTGACATTATTCTCTGACTATATATGCTGTGTTTATGCATCTCTCCACTTCACCTGACGAAGGAACATAAGAACATAAGAAATAGGAGCAGGAGTAGGCCAATCGGCCCCTCGAGCCTGCTCTGCCATTCAATAAGATCATGGCTGATCTGATCATAACCGCCAATCTACTATCACAGAACCATCTCCTGAATCTAACAGAATTAGACACACGAAATAGGAGCAGGATCAGGCTACACAGCCCCTGGGCCCACTCTGCTACCCACAGGGCCATGACCAATCCGAACCTAGACTCATGTCCAAATTCCTGCCCGCTCCCCGTAACCCTTAATTCCCTTTACTTCTAGGAAACTGTCTATTTCTGTTTTAAATTTATGTAATGATGTAGATTCTACAGCTTTTTGGGGCAGCATATTCCATGGACCTACCACCCTCTGAGTGAAGTAGTTCCTCCTCATCTCAGTTTTGAAAGAGCAGCCCCTTATTCTAAGGCTATGCCCCCTAGTTCTAGTTTCACCCATCATCGGGAACATCCTCCCTGCTTCCACCCGATCCAACCCCTTCACAATCTTATATATTTCAATAAGATCGCCTCTCATTCTTCTGAACTCCAATGAGTTGAGTCCCAATCTACTCAACCTCTCCTCATATGTCCATCCCCTCATCCCCGGGATTAACCGAGTGAACCTTCTTTGTACTGACTCGAGAGCAAGTATGTATTTTCTTAAATATGGACACCAAAACTGTATGCAGTATTCCAGGTGCGGTCTCACCAATACCTTGTACAACTGAAGCAATACCTCCCTATTTTTATATTCTATCCCCCTAGCAATGAAAGCCAACATTCCATTGGCCTTCTTAATCACTTGCTGCACCTGCATACTAACCTTTTGAGTTTCGTGCACCAGGACCCCCAGATCCCTTTGTACTTCAGTACTTTCCAGTTTCTTGCCATTAAGATAATAACTTGCTCTACGATTTTTCCTGCCAAAGTGCATAATCTCACACTTTCCAGTATTGTATTCCATCTGCCAATTTTCTGCCCACTTACTTAGCCTGTCTATGTACCCTTGCAGCTTCTTTATGTCCTCCTCACTCATTGCTTTCCCACCCATCTTAGTATAATCTGCAAACTTTGATATGTTACACTCGGACCCGTCCTCCAAATCGTTAATATAGATTGTAAAGAGTTGGGGACCCAGCACTGACCCCTGCGGAACACCACTAGTTACTGATTGCCTGTCTGAAAATGAACCATTTATCCCAACTCTCTGCCTTCTGTTAGATAGCCAATCCTCTATCCATGCCAGAATATTACCCCCAATCCCATGATTTTTTTATCTTAAGCAATAATCTTTTGTGTGGCACCTTGTCAAATGCCTTTTAGAAGTCTAAATACATTACGTCCACTGGTTCCCCTTTATCCACCCTATATGTTACTTCCTCAAAGAACTCCAGCAAATTTGTCAAACATGACCTCCCCTTCATAAAACCATGCTGACTTTGTCCTATTAAATTATGATTATCCAAATGTCCTCTTACTGTCTCCTTAATAATGGACTCCAAAATTTTACCTACCACAGATGTTAGGCTAACCGGTCTATAGTTTCCAGCCTTCTGTCTACTGCCCTTTTTAAATAAGGGTGTTACATTAGCAGTTTTCCAGTCTACTGGGACCTTTGCCGAGTCCAGGGAGTTTTGGAAAATTATTACCAATGCATCCACAATCCCTACCGCCACTTCCCTCAAGACCCTAGGATGTAAGCCAACCGGTCCAGGTGATTTATCCGCCTTGAGTCCCATTATTTTACCGAGTACCACTTCCTTAGTGATTTTGATCGTGTTTAGCACCTCCCTGCCCCCTATAGCCCCCTGTTTGTCCAGTGTTGGGATATTCTTAGTGTCCTCTACTTAAAGACTGATACAAAATATTCATTCAGTGTTTTTGCCATCTCCATATTTCCCACCATTAATTTCCCGGTCTCATCCTCTAAGGGACCAACATTTACTTTAGCCACCCTTTTACTTTTTATATATCTATAAAAACTCTTAATATCTGTTTTTATATTTTTTGCTAATTTACTTTCATAATCTATCTTCCCTTCCTTAATTAATCTTTTTGTTATTTTTTGCTGTCTTTTAAAGTTTTCCCAATCCTCTATCCTCCCACTGGATTTGGCTACCTTATATGCCCTTGTTTTTAGTCGAATACTATCCTTAATTTCTTTACTTAGCCATGGATGGCTGTCTTTTCTTTTACACCCTTTTCTTCTCAGTGGAATATATATTTTTTGGAAGTTGTAAAATAAGTCCTTAAATATACACCACTGATCATGTATCGTCTTAACTTATAATCTATTTTCCCAATCCACTCTACTCAATTCCGCTCTCATACCTTCATAGTCTCTTTATTCAAGCTTAGCACGCTTGTTTGAGATCCAGCCTTCTCACCCTCTAATTGAATATGGAATTTAACCATGTTATGGTCACTCATTCCAAGGGGATCCTTTACGAGGACATTTTTAATTAATCCTGTCTCGTTACACAGGACCAGATCTAAGGTTGCTTGCCCCCTGGTCGGTTCAGTTGCATACTGCTCAAGAAACCCATCCCTAATGCACTCAATGAACTCATCCTCAAGGCAGCCCTGCCCAATTTGATTTGTCCAAGTAATATGATAGTTGAAATCCCCCATAATTATAGATACTCCCTTATTACAAGCCTTAACTATTTCCTGATTGATACTCCGTCCAACAGAGTTGCAACTGTTCGGAGGCCTATAGACTATGCCCACTAGTGTTTTTTTCCCCTTATCTCCACCCAAACTGTTTCATTATCCTGATGTTTTGACCCAATATCATTTCTCTGTATTACAGTGATTCCTTCCTTTATTAACATAGCCACCCCACCTCCCCTTCCTTCCTGCCTGTCCTTCCTGATCGTTAAATAACCTGGTATGTTTAATTCCCAGGCATTGTCACCCTGCAGCCAGATTTCTGTAATGGCCACAAGATCATACCCATATGTAGTTATTTGTGCCATTAACTCGTCTATTTTGTTACGAATGTTACGTGCATTCAGATAGAGAACTTTCAAGTATGTTTTGTGACACTTAGTTCCTGCTTTTGTCCTTTTTATTACTTTACCTTTTACTTCTTATGTTCTTCTTATGTTATCATGTGGATTATATTAATTCAGCTGAGCGACTAATTTCTTGCAGAGTGTACCTGATTGTGAAGACAAGTTGGTTTATTGCCGAAATCTTTGTGTTGAAGTAAAGATGGAGTGGCTGTTTCACATTCTGTTCCTGAGGTCCTGTGAGTACCTCAATGCTGACTTCAGTTCCCCAAAACCTTTGTCCTCTCCTGCTACATATCTTCCTGATCAATGGCTTTCTTTCCTACCTGTCAGTCGTGGCTCAGTGGGTCTCAGTCTCTCTCTCTCTCGCCTCTGAGTCAGACGGTTGTGGGTTTGAGATTCACAACTCCAGAGACTCGAGCCCCATAATCCCAGTCTGACATTCCCTTGTTGCCAAGTACTGAGGGAGTGCTGCACTGTCGGAGGGTCAGTACTGAGGGAGCGCTGCACTGTCAGAGGGGCAGTACTGAGGGAGCGCTGCACTGTTGGAAGGGCAGTACTGAGAGAGTGTTGCACTGTCGGAGGGTCAGTACTGAGGGAGCGCTGCACTGTCGGAGGGTCAGTACTGAGGGAGCGCTGCACTGTCAGAGGAGCAGTACTGAGGGAGCGCCGCACTGTCGGAAGAGCAGTACTGAGGGAGCACCGCACTGTCGGAGGGGCAGTACTGAGGGAGTGCCGCGCTGTCGGAGGGGCAGTACTGAGTGAGTGCCGCGCTGTCGGAGGGGCATTACTGAGGGTGCGCTGTGCTATCTGAGGGACAGTACTGTGGGAGCGCTGCACTGTCGGAGGGGCAGTACTGAGGGAGCGCTGCACTGTCGGAGGGGCAGTACTGTGGGAGCACTGCACTGTCGGAGGGGCAGTACTGAGGGAGTGCTGTACTGTCGGAGGGGCAGTACTGAGGGAGTGCTGCACTGTCGGAGGGACAGTACTGAGGGAGCGCTGCACTGTCGGAGGGGCAGTACTGAGGGAGAGCTGCACTGTCGGAGCGGTAGTACTGAGGGAGCGCTGCACTGTCGGAGGGGCAGTACTGTGGGAGTGCTGCACTGTCGGAGGGGCATACTGAAGGAGTGCTGCACTGTCAGAGGGGCAGTACTGAGGGAGTGCTGAACTGTCGGAGGGGCAGTACTGAGGGAGTGCTGCACTGTCGGAGGGACAGTACTGAGGGAGCTCTGCACTGTCGGAGGGACAGTACTGAGGGAGCGCTGCACTGTTGGACGAGTCATTAAGTTGAGGCCCCATCTGCTCTCTCTGGTAGACCTAAAAGATCCCACGGCCACTATTGGAAGAATAGCAGAGTGGAGTTCTCCCTGGTGTCCTGGGGCCCAATATTTATTCCTTGACCAATATCACTTAATACTAAAACAGAATATCTGGTCATTTTCACATTGCTGTTTGTGGGAGCTTGCTGTGCACAATTGGCCGCCGCTTTTCCTACATTACAACAGTGACCACACTTCAAAAGCACTTCATTGGCTGTGAAGCGTTGTGGCGCATCCTGAGGTCGAAAGGGCGCGGTATAAATTGGAGTTCTGTCTTTCTGATTGGCAGGTAGGAGTCTGGTCTGTTTTCCTGTGAATCCTGAGGGTGTCGTTTGTCCGACGCTAACTGATAGCACAGAGTTGAACATGGAAGAAAATTCTGCCGCCTTGTACTTCTCTCGGAGCAAGGCGTCCGATGACTTGGCCATAAGATCCCTGCAGACAGAGCTGGAGATTGACGAGTTACTTAAGGATATCTGGGAAAAAGCCAGTTGGAAACAGAAGAATCTCAAAGTGCCTGGTGGTCTCCGAGAGGAGCATGTCATCGCCATGGCCACCTACACCTTTGGTGGAACTTTGTATAGTAGCTTGAACAAAGAGGTTCGAAGCTATGGCGGTGACCTCAACATATACAATGCCTGCTTTAACCTGAAGAGCTTTCACTACCTTCTCTCTGTTGCCCTGGACGAGTTGAGAAACAGCTCCATTGGGCGGCTGGTGTATCGGGGGACAGAGAGTCAGATCCCTGGGATGCTGGACACAGAGATGAGGTTCGGAATATTTGCCTCCACTTCCTTCAGTGAGGCAGAGGCTAAGAAGTTTGGGACAAACCCTTTCTTTGTAATAAGCACATCGTACGGTATCGACCTCCAAAGGTTCTCATTCAATCCGTGGCAACAGGAGGACTTGATCCCACCTTATGAGAAGTTCAAAATCACATCCTCGTCAGGACGGAACAGATACACCCTCGACTCGACAGACTACAAGGGAGTGAAGGTGGATCTCGAGCTGAAGTCAGGCGGCTCCGGTCGTCTGATCGTTCCCGCCACCAAAAAGGCCTGGTGGGTCTGGTTACTGACGGCTTTGGGGATCTTAGTCATTCTGGGGGTAGTTGGGGGTCTCATCAGGTGCTACTGCAGTGACTGAAACCCACCTCCCTAACCCCAAACCCTCTAACCCCTCACCCGTCACCCCTCGAAACACTCACCCCTCTAACCCCTCACCCCTCTAACCACTCACCCCTCTAATCACTCACCCCTCTAACCACTTACCCCTCTAACCCCTCAACCCTCACCCCTCTAACCACTCACCCCTCTAACCCCTCACCCCTCTAACCACTCACCCCTCTAACCCTTCACTCCTCTAACCCCTCACCCATCTAACCCCTCACTCCTCTAACCCCTCACCCCGCTAACCACTCACCCCTCTAACCCCTCACCCCTCTAACCACTCACCCCTCTAACCCCTCACCCCTCTAACCACTCACCCCTCCAACCCCTCACTGCTCTAACCCCTCACCCCTCTAACCACTCACCCCTCTAACCACTCACCCCTCTAACCCCTCACCCCTCTAACCACTCACCCCTCCAACCCCTCACTGCTCTAACCCCTCACCTCTCTAACCCCTCACCCCTCTAACCACTCACCCCTCCAACCCCTCACTGCTCTAACCCCTCACCCCTCTAACATCTAACCCCTCTAACCACTCACCCCTCTAACACCTCACTCCTTTAACCACTCACCCCTCTAACCCCTCATTCCTCTAACCCCTCACCCCCTCTAACACCTCTAAACCATCACCGATCTAACCCCTCACCCCTCACCCATCTAACCCCTCACCCCTCACCCATCTGACCCCTCACCCCCTCTAACCCCTCACCCCTCTAACCCCTCACACCTCTAACCCCTCACCCCTCTAACACCTCACCCCGTAACCCCTCACTCCTCACCGCTCTAACCCCTCTAACCCCTCACTCCTCACCCCTCCAACCCCTCATTCCTCTAACCCCTCACTCCCAAACCCCTCACCCCCTCTAACCCCTCACCCCTCTAACCCCTCACCACCCCAACCCCTCACACTCTAACCCCTCAACCCCTCTAATGCCTCACCCCCTCTAGCCCCTCACCCACTTGAACCCCTCACTCCTCTAACCCCTCAGACCCTCAACCCCTTTAACCTCACTCCCTCTAACACCACGCCCCTCTAACCCCTCACCCCTCTAACCCCTCACTCCTCTAACCCCTCACCCCTCTATCACCTCACCCCTGTATCCCCTCACTCCTCACCGCTCTAACCCCTCTAAACCCTCACTCCTCACCCCTCCAAACCCTCATTCCTCTAACCCCTCACTCCCTAACCCCTCACCCCCTCTAACCCCTCACCCCTCTAACCCCTCACCACTCCAACCCCTCACACTCTAACCCCTCAACCCCTCTAATGCCTCACCCCCTCTAGCCCCTCACCCACTTGAACCCCTCACTCCTCTAACCCCTCAGACACTCAACCCCTCTAACCTCACCCCCTCTAACACAACACCCCTCTAACCCCTCACCTCCTCGAACCCTCACACATCACCCCACACCCCTCTAAACACTCACCCTCTTGAACACCTCACACCCTCTAACCCCTCACCCCTCTAACCCCTCACTCATCTAACCCCTCACTTCTCCAACCCCTCAACCCCTCTAATCCCTCACACCTCTGACGCCTCACCTACTCTAACCCCCTCACACCCGTAACCCCTCACCCCGCTAACCCCTCACCCCTGTAACACCTCACCACCTCTAACCCCTCACCCCCTCCAACCCTTCACCACTGTAAACCCTCACACCGCTAAACCCTCACCCCTCTAACCCCTCACACTTCACCCCCTCTAAACCCTCACCCCTCTAAACCCTCACACCGCTAAAACCCTCATCCCTCTAACCCCTCACACCCTCTTGCCCCTCACAACTCCAAACCCTCACTCCTCTAACCCCCGACCCCTCTAACACCTCAATCCCTCTAACCCCTCACTCCCTAACCCCTCACCCCCCTCTAACCCCTCAGCCCTCACCCCTCTAACTCCTCACCCCTCTAACCCCTCACTCCCTCTAACCCCTCACCCCCTCTAACACCACACCCCCTATAAACCCTCAACCCTCTAAACCCTCACCCTCTGTAACACCTCACCCCTCTAACCCCTCACCCCTCTATCCCCTCACCCCTCTATCCCCTCACCCCCTCTAACCCCTCACACCCTCTAACCCCTCACTCCTCTAACCCCGCACCCCTCTATCCCCTCACCTGCTATAACCGCTCACACCCTCTAACCCCTCACTCCTCTAACCCCTCACCCCTCTAACCCCTCACCCCTCTAACCCCTCACCCCTCTAACCACTCAACCCTTTAAACACTCACCCCCTCTAACCCCTCACCCCACTAATCCCTCACCCCTCTAAACCCTCACCGCTCTAAATGCTCACCCCCTCTAACCCCTCACTCCTCTAACCCCTCACTCCTCTAACCCCTCTCCCCTCTAACCCCTCACCGCTCTAACCCCTCACCTCATCTAACCCCTCACCCCCTCTAACGCCTCATCCCTCCAACCCGTCATCCCTCTAACCCCTCACCCCTCTAACCCCTCACCCCTCTAAACCCTCACCCCTGTGACCCCTCACCCCTCTAACTCCTCACCCCTCTAACACCTCATCCCTCTGACCCCACACCCCTCTAACCCCTCATCCCTCTAACGACGCACCCCTGTGCCCCTCACCCCCTCTAACCACTCACCACTCTAACCCCTCACACCTCTAACCCCTCACACCTCTAATCCCTCACCCCTCTAACCCCTCTCCCCTCACCCCCTCTAACCCCTCACCCCCTCTAACGCCTCAACCCCTCTAACACCTCTCCCCCTCTAACCCCTCACCCCCTCTAACCCCCACCCCTCTAACCCCTCACCCCCTATAAACCCTCACACCCTAACCCCTCACCCCTCTAACCCCTCACTCCCTCTAACCCCTCACCCCTCTAACCACTCACCCCTCTGAACCCTCACCCCCTTTAAACCCTCAACCCCTCTCACCTTTCGCCCCCTCTAACCCCTCAGTCCTCTAACCCCTCACCCCTTAAACCCCTCACCGCTCTAACCCCTCACGGCTCTAACCCCTCACCCCCTCTAGCCCCTCAACTCTCTAAACCCTCATCCCTCTAATCACTCGCACCCCTAACCCCTCACCCACACTAACCACTCATCCCTCTAAAACCTCACCCCTCTAACTACTCACCCCTCTATACCCTCACCCCTCTAACCCCTCACCCCTCTAACTCCTCACCCCCTCGAAACTCTCACCCCTCTAACCCCTCACCCATCTCATCTTTCGCCCCCTCTAACCCCTCACTCCTCTAACCCCTCACCCCTCTAGCCCCTCACCCCTCTAACTCCTCATGGCTCTAACCCCTCACCCACTCTAGCCCCTCACCTCTCTAAACCTTCACCCCTCTAACCACTCACTCCCCTAACCCCTCACCCCCACTAACCCCTCATCCATCTAACGCCTCACCCCCTCTAACCCCTCACCCCTCTAACCCCTCACCCCTCTAACCCCTCACCCTTCTATCCCCTCACCCCTCTAAACCCTCACCCCTGTGACCCCTCACCCCTCTAACTCCTCACCCCTCTAACACCTCATCCCTCTGACCCCACACCCCTCTAACCCCTCATCCCTCTAACGACGCACCCCTGTGCCCCTCACCCCCTCTAACCACTCACCACTCTAACCCCTCACACCTCTAACCCCTCACACCTCTAAACCCTCACCCCTCTAACCCCTCTCCCCTCACCCCCTCTAACCCCTCACCCCCTCTAACGCCTCAACCCCTCTAACACCTCACCCCCTCTAACCCCTCACCCCCTCTAACCCCCACCCCTCTAACCCCTCACCCCCTATAAACCCTCACACCCTAACCCCTCACCCCTCTAACCCCTCACTCCCTCTAACCCCTCACCCCTCTAACCACTCACCCCTCTGAACCCTCACCCCCTTTAAACCCTCAACCCCTCTCACCTTTCGCCCCCTCTAACCCCTCAGTCCTCTAACCCCTCACCCCTTAAACCCCTCACCGCTCTAACCCCTCACGGCTCTAACCCCTCACCCCCTCTAGCCCCTCAACTCTCTAAACCCTCATCCCTCTAACCACTCGCACCCCTAACCCCTCACCCACACTAACCACTCATCCCTCTAAAACCTCACCCCTCTAACTACTCACCCCTCTATACCCTCACCCCTCTAACCCCTCACCCCTCTAACTCCTCACCCCCTCGAAACTCTCACCCCTCTAACCCCTCACCCATCTCATCTTTCGCCCCCTCTAACCCCTCACTCCTCTAACCCCTCACCCCTCTAGCCCCTCACCCCTCTAACTCCTCATGGCTCTAATCCCTCACCCACTCTAGCCCCTCACCTCTCTAAACCTTCACCCCTCTAACCACTCACTCCCCTAACCCCTCACCCCCACTAACCCCTCATCCATCTAACGCCTCACCCCCTCTAACCCCTCACCCCTCTAACCCCTCACCCCTCTAACCCCTCACCCTTCTATCCCCTCACCCCTCTAACACCTCACCCCTCCCCCCTCTAACCCCTCACCCCCTCTAACCCCTCACCCCTCTAACACCTCACCCCCGCTAACCCCTCAACCCCTCACCCCTCTAACCCCTCCCCCCCTCTAACCCCTCAAATCGCTAATCCCTCACCCCTCTAACCCCTCACCCCTCTAACACCTCACCCCTCCCCCCCTAACCCCTCACCCCCTCTAACCCCTCACACCTCTAACACCTCACCCCCTCTAACCCCTCAACCCCTCACCCCACTAACCCCTCACCCCTCTAAACCCTCACCCACTCTAACCACGCACCACTCTAATGCCTCACCCCTCTAAACCCTCACCCCTCTAACCCCTCACCCCTCTAATCGGCCACCCCCTCTAACCCCTCACCCCTCTAACCCCTCACCCCTCTAACCCTCATCCCCTCTAACACCTCACCCCCTCTAATGCCTCACCCCCTAACCCCTCACCTCTCTATCTCCTCACCCCTCTAAATCCTCACCCCCCCAACTCCTCACACCCCCAACCCCTCACCCCCTCTAACTCCTCACCCCTCTAAATCCTCACCCCCTCTAAACCCGCACCCCTCTAACCCCTCCCCCTCTAACCCCTCACTCCTCTAACCCCTCACCCCGCTAACCACTCACCCCTCTAACCCCTCACCCCTCTAACCACTCACCCCTCTAAACCCTCACCCCTCTAACCACTCACCCCTCCAACCCCTCACTGCTCTAACCCCTCACCCCTCTAACCACTCACCCCTCTAACCACTCACCCCTCTAACCCCTCACCCCTCTAACCACTCACCCCTCCAACCCCTCACTGCTCTAACCCCTCACCTCTCTAACCCCTCACCCCTCTAACCACTCACCCCTCCAACCCCTCACTGCTCTAACCCCTCACCCCTCTAACATCTAACCCCTCTAACCACTCACCCCTCTAACACCTCACTCCTTTAACCACTCACCCCTCTAACCCCTCATTCCTCTAAACCCTCACCCCCTCTAACACCTCTAAACCATCACCGATCTAACCCCTCACCCCTCACCCATCTAACCCCTCACCCCTCACCCATCTGACCCCTCACCCCCTCTAACCCCTCACCCCTCTAACCCCTCACACCTCTAACCCCTCACCCCTCTAACACCTCACCCCGTAACCCCTCACTCCTCACCGCTCTAACCCCTCTAACCCCTCACTCCTCACCCCTCCAACCCCTCATTCCTCTAACCCCTCACTCCCAAACCCCTCACCCCCTCTAACCCCTCACCCCTCTAACCCCTCACCACCCCAACCCCTCACACTCTAACCCCTCAACCCCTCTAATGCCTCACCCCCTCTAGCCCCTCACCCACTTGAACCCCTCACTCCTCTAACCCCTCAGACCCTCAACCCCTTTAAACTCACTCCCTCTAACACCACGCCCCTCTAACCCCTCACCCCTCTAACCCCTCACTCCTCTAACCCCTCACCCCTCTATCACCTCACCCCTGTATCCCCTCACTCCTCACCGCTCTAACCCCTCTAAACCCTCACTCCTCACCCCTCCAAACCCTCATTCCTCTAACCCCTCACCCCCTCTAACCCCTCACCCCTCTAACCCCTCACCACTCCAACCCCTCACACTCTAACCCCTCAACCCCTCTAATGCCTCACCCCCTCTAGCCCCTCACCCACTTGAACCCCTCACTCCTCTAACCCCTCAGACACTCAACCCCTCTAACCTCACCCCCTCTAACACAACACCCCTCTAACCCCTCACCTCCTCGAACCCTCACACATCACCCCACACCCCTCTAAACACTCACCCTCTTTAACACCTCACACCCTCTAACCCCTCACCCCTCTAACCCCTCACTCCTCACCCCTCCAACCCCTCATTCCTCTAACCCCTCACTCCCAAACCCCTCACCCCCTCTAACCCCTCACCCCTCTAACCCCTCACCACCCCAACCCCTCACACTCTAACCCCTCAACCCCTCTAATGCCTCACCCCCTCTAGCCCCTCACCCACTTGAACCCCTCACTCCTCTAACCCCTCAGACCCTCAACCCCTTTAACCTCACTCCCTCTAACACCACGCCCCTCTAACCCCTCACCCCTCTAACCCCTCACTCCTCTAACCCCTCACCCCTCTATCACCTCACCCCTGTATCCCCTCACTCCTCACCGCTCTAACCCCTCTAAACCCTCACTCCTCACCCCTCCAAACCCTCATTCCTCTAACCCCTCACTCCCTAACCCCTCACCCCCTCTAACCCCTCACCCCTCTAACCCCTCACCACTCCAACCCCTCACACTCTAACCCCTCAACCCCTCTAATGCCTCACCCCCTCTAGCCCCTCACCCACTTGAACCCCTCACTCCTCTAACCCCTCAGACCCTCAACCCCTCTAACCTCACCCCCTCTAACACAACACCCCTCTAACCCCTCACCTCCTCGAACCCTCACACATCACCCCACACCCCTCTAAACACTCACCCTCTTTAACACCTCACACCCTCTAACCCCTCACCCCTCTAACCCCTCACTCATCTAACCCCTCACTTCTCCAACCCCTCAACCCCTCTAATCCCTCACACCTCTGACGCCTCACCTACTCTAACCCCCTCACACCCGTAACCCCTCACCCCGCTAACCCCTCACCCCTGTAACACCTCACCACCTCAAACCCCTCACCCCCTCCAACCCTTCACCACTGTAAACCCTCACACCGCTAAACCCTCACCCCTCTAACCCCTCACACTTCACCCCCTCTAAACCCTCACCCCTCTAAACCCTCACACCGCTAAAACCCTCATCCCTCTAACCCCTCACACCCTCTTGCCCCTCACAACTCCAAACCCTCACTCCTCTAACCCCCGACCCCTCTAACACCTCAATCCCTCTAACCCCTCACTCCCTAACCCCTCACCCCCCTCTAACCCCTCAGCCCTCACCCCTCTAACTCCTCACCCCTCTAACCCCTCACTCCCTCTAACCCCTCACCCCCTCTAACACCACACCCCCTATAAACCCTCAACCCTCTAAACCCTCACCCTCTGTAACACCTCACCCCTCTAACCCCTCACCCCTCTATCCCCTCACCCCTCTATCCCCTCACCCCCTCTAACCCCTCACACCCTCTAACCCCTCACTCCTCTAACCCCGCACCCCTCTATGCCCTCACCTGCTATAACCGCTCACACCCTCTAACCCCTCACTCCTCTAACCCCTCACCCCTCTAACCCCTCACCCCTCTAACCCCTCACCCCTCTAACCACTCAACCCTTTAAACACTCACCCCCTCTAACCCCTCACCCCACTAATCCCTCACCCCTCTAAACCCTCACCGCTCTAAATGCTCACCCCCTCTAACCCCTCACTCCTCTAACCCCTCACTCCTCTAACCCCTCTCCCCTCTAACCCCTCACCGCTCTAACCCCTCACCTCATCTAACCCCTCACCCCCTCTAACGCCTCATCCCTCCAACCCGTCATCCCTCTAACCCCTCACCCCTCTAACCCCTCACCCCTCTAAACCCTCACCCCTGTGACCCCTCACCCCTCTAACTCCTCACTCCTCTAACACCTCATCCCTCTGACCCCACACCCCTCTAACCCCTCATCCCTCTAACGACGCACCCCTGTGCCCCTCACCCCCTCTAACCACTCACCACTCTAACCCCTCACACCTCTAACCCCTCACACCTCTAAACCCTCACCCCTCTAACCCCTCTCCCCTCACCCCCTCTAACCCCTCACCCCCTCTAACGCCTCAACCCCTCTAACACCTCACCCCCTCTAACCCCTCACCCCCTCTAACCCCCACCCCTCTAACCCCTCACCCCCTATAAACCCTCACACCCTAACCCCTCACCCCTCTAACCCCTCACTCCCTCTAACCCCTCACCCCTCTAACCACTCACCCCTCTGAACCCTCACCCCCTTTAAACCCTCAACCCCTCTCACCTTTCGCCCCCTCTAACCCCTCAGTCCTCTAACCCCTCACCCCTTAAACCCCTCACCGCTCTAACCCCTCACGGCTCTAACCCCTCAGCCCCTCTAGCCCCTCAACTCTCTAAACCCTCATCCCTCTAACCACTCGCACCCCTAACCCCTCACCCACACTAACCACTCATCCCTCTAAAACCTCACCCCTCTAACTACTCACCCCTCTATACCCTCACCCCTCTAACCCCTCACCCCTCTAACTCCTCACCCCCTCGAAACTCTCACCCCTCTAACCCCTCACCCATCTCATCTTTCGCCCCCTCTAACCCCTCACTCCTCTAACCCCTCACCCCTCTAGCCCCTCACCCCTCTAACTCCTCATGGCTCTAACCCCTCACCCACTCTAGCCCCTCACCTCTCTAAACCTTCACCCCTCTAACCACTCACTCCCCTAACCCCTCACCCCCACTAACCCCTCATCCATCTAACGCCTCACCCCCTCTAACCCCTCACCCCTCTAACCCCTCACCCCTCTAACCCCTCACCCTTCTATCCCCTCACCCCTCTAACACCTCACCCCTCCCCCCTCTAACCCCTCACCCCCTCTAACCCCTCACCCCTCTAACACCTCACCCCCGCTAACCCCTCAACCCCTCACCCCTCTAACCCCTCCCCCCCTCTAACCCCTCAAATCGCTAATCCCTCACCCCTCTAACCCCTCACCCCTCTAACACCTCACCCCTCCCCCCCTAACCCCTCACCCCCTCTAACCCCTCACACCTCTAACACCTCACCCCCTCTAACCCCTCAACCCCTCACCCCACTAACCCCTCACCCCTCTAAACCCTCACCCACTCTAACCACGCACCACTCTAATGCCTCACCCCTCTAAACCCTCACCCCTCTAACCCCTCACCCCTCTAATCGGCCACCCCCTCTAACCCCTCACCCCTCTAACCACTCACCCCTCTAACCCTCATCCCCTCTAACCCCTCACCCCTCTAATCGGCCACCCCCTCTAACCCCTCACCCCTCTAACCCCTCACCTCTCTATCTCCTCACCCCTCTAAATCCTCACCCCCCCCAACTCCTCACACCCCCAACCCCTCACCCCCTCTAACTCCTCACCCCTCTAAATCCTCACCCCCTCTAAACCCGCACCCCTCTAACCCCTCCCCCTCTAACCCCTCACTCCCTCTAACCCCTCACCCCTCTAACCCCTCGCCCCTCTAACACCTCACTCTTCTAACCCCTCAACCCCTCTACCCCGTCACCCCTCTAACCCCTCACTCCTCTAACCCCTCACCCCCTAACCCCTCACCCCCTCTAAACCCTCACCCCTTACCCCCTCACCCCTCTGATCGCTCACCCCTCTAACACCTCACCCCCTCTAAACTCTCGCCCCCTCTACACCCTCACTCCTCTACCCCCTCACCCCTCTAAACCCTCACCCCTCTAACCCCTCACCCTTCTAACCCCACACCCCCTCGAACCCCTCACCCCTCTAACCCCTCACCCCTCTAACCCCTCACACCCTCTAACCGCTCACCCTCTAACCCCTCACCCCTCTAACCCCTCACGCCTCTAACCCCTCACCTCCTCTAACTCCTCACACTCTCCTCAACTGCAGCCTGGTCAGTTGTCAGAAATCATATGTCTAGTCATCGCCGAATTGACCAATCACTGGTGTCAGTATGTATGCGGTGTTTTGCTCATTGTCGCTTGAGCTTAAAGTAAAGGGATAGCCCTTTGTCTGCTAAAGTATAACCGGGAATTGTTATACGCAACATAACTGACGGATGCTTCCTTGCAATCTATTGCTGATTTTTAAGTAAAAGAAGTGTATAAATGTAAAGTTGTTCAAGCAGCACGAAAAGGCCCAATGCCTAGGTCCGCGTGTTCTACCTGTGACTATACTCCACTTTGTAAATTGCTTTTTATGCTGAAGTTATCGAATAAAATGTTTATAACCAGAAGACTGAACTTGTTACTGCTCAAGTGAACAAACAGAAGTAGGTTTGGGACAACACTATGTAACAGGATCGAGGGACGGAATGGTCTCCCAGTGTTCCTGTGTAACAGACTCTCGAGGGGCTGAATGGCCTCCTCCTGTTCCCGTGTAACAGAATCGAGGGGCTGAATGGCCTCCTCCTGCTCCTGTGTAACAGGCTCGAGGGGCTGAATGGCCTCCTCATGTTCCTGTGTAACAGGCCCCAGAGGCTGAATGGACTCCCAGTGTTCCTGTGTTTTTTTATTCGTTCATGGGATCTGAGTTTCGCTGGCAAGGCCAGCATTTATTGCCTATCCATAGTTGCCCTTGAGAAGGTGGTGGTGAGCTGCCTTCTTGAACCGCTGCAGTCCGTGTGGTGAAGGTGCTCCCACAATGCTATTAGGGAGGGAGTTCCAGGATTTTGACCCAGTGACGATGAAGGATCGGTGATATACTTCTATGTCAGGATGGTGTGTGACTTGGAGGGGAACTTGGAGTTGGTGGTGTTCCCATGCGCCTGCTGCCCTTGTCCTTCTAGGTGGAAGAGGTCGTGGGCTTGGGAGGTGCTGCTGAAGAAGCCTTGGCGAGTTGCTGCAGTGCATCTTGTAGATGGTCCACACTGCAGCCACGGTACGCCGGTGGTGGAGGGAGTGAATGTTTAAGGTGGCGGATGGGGTGCTTTGTCCTGGATGGTGTCGAGCTTCTTGAGTGTTGTTGGAGCTGCACTCTTCCAGGTAAGTGGAGAGTATTCCATCACACTCCTGACTTCTGCCTTGTAGATGGTGGAAAGTGTTGAGTCTGTATGTCCCAGTTAGGTTTAGGATCAATCACTGGACACAGACAACAAGAATAACTTTTAACAGGTCTTTACTATTCGAAGGTCAGGGCTGAACTGCCCAGCAAATCCTTGCACAACACTTATATACCGGTGTGGTCACCACCGGTATTACAGTATTACAGTATACAGCAGCCAAGAGAAAGTAGTACATCTCTTAAGGTAGTTCTCTTAAGGTGGAACAGGTTACATACACCACAATCCTCCCTTTTTAGCTTAACAGTTATATCCCCATTTAACATAACATAATAACATATATATATACAACTTCATGCAAAACAGTTCAAAGATTCAGTCTCTGAGGAGGCCTCCTGATTCGAGTTGGATAACGCCTTTCAGGGGTCTGTGATTCTCGTTGCTGGGGTGACTCATCTAGTTGGTCTCTTATGGATTGGACATCATCATCAGGTACATTCACTTCTGAGGTAGATGCTTCAGGTTCACTAACTTCCTTCACGGTTGTCTCTGCCATAACCATGGGTTCGACCCTTGTTCTCGATTCTACCAGTTGGTCAGCATGACGCCGTATTACATTTTCACCAATATCTACCGTGTACATCAGGGGTCCTTGTCTGGCCCGAATTGTTCCAGATTGCCATTTCTTGTTTTTATAGTCCCGGGCTAACACTGGTTGTTCTATTTCAAAACTCCAAGTGGTCTTGTTATTTATATGCTGGAACTGTTTGTTTTCAACTTCCCTCCGCGCATTTGGTTTTAACAATTCCAACCTGGACTGCAACCTCCTGTTGTAGAACATCATGGCAGGACTTTGGTTTGTCACTGCATGAGTGGCGTTTCGATATCCCAGGAGGAATTTGTCCACCTTGTGTTGTAGTGGAATCTGATCTTTGCTCATTACCTTTATTGCTTTTTTAAACGTTTGTACAAATCTCTCGGCCAACCCGTTTGTAGCCGGATGATATGGGGCAGAGGTATAATGTTTCAACCCATTCTTATTCATGAATCTCTGGAATTCTTCTGACACGAACTGCGGTCCGTTGTCTGAACATATTTGTTCTGGCAATCCATTTCTCGCAAATATCGTTCTTAACACCGCAATCATCTTTTCCGAGGTAGTGGTAGTCATCTTAATCACTTCTGGCCATTTAGAATGTGCGTCCACCGCAATTAAAAACATGGAGTCCATGAAAGGACCAGCAAAGTCAATATGTACACGTTGCCATGGGGTTGAAGGCCATTCCCATGGATGCAGCGGTGCAATCGGAGGTGCATTTTGCACTTTTTGGCACCCTGAGCAGCTTTTCGTCAGCTCCTCTATCTGTTGGGCGATACCCGGCCACCACACATAAGCCCTAGCAAGGCTTTTCATCTTGACTCCGCCCAGATGACCTTCATGCAGTTCCTTTAGAAATCTCTCTCTTAACTTAGGAGGAATAATCACCCTTGTTCCATACATCAATGTTCCGTGACAGACAGACAGCTGTTCTCGTCTTGCTGAGAATGCCGGTAACAGTGGATCACCATGTGCTGGCCATCCCTTCACTGTCACTTCGTAGACCCTGGACAGTGTCGGGTCATTCCTGGTTTCTCTTTCAATACTTGCATTGGTGACTGGTAAACATTCGATGATGGTCGAGTGAAATAACTCAACAGGGTCAACCGTCGGTGCCTCCTCCTCTGTAGGTAGTGGCAGGCGCGACAGCCCATCAGCATTACCATGCTGCTTTGTACCTTTGAATTCTATCTGATATTGATGTGCCCCTAGGAAAAGGGACCATCTCTGGAGTCTCTGTGCTGTCATCACCGAAACACCCTTCTTAGGGTTAAAAATGGATACCAACGGCTGGTGGTCTGTCAGAAGCGTAAACTTTTGGCCCTGCAGGTAATGATTAAACTTCTTTACTCCCCACACAAGGTTGAGAGCCTCCCTATCTATCTGAGCATAATTGCGCTCAGCGGAGGTCAATGATCTGGATGCGAACGCAACTGGCCTCTCCTGGCCATTTGGCAACTTGTGTGAGAGTACTGCCCCAATACCATATGGAGAAGCATCACAAGCCAAACGAATAGGCAGCGTTGGGTTGAAGTGAGCCAACACTTCATCTGAGGTGATCAATGCCTTGCTTTTGCGAAAGGCCCTCTTACAGTCCTCGCTCCACTTCCATGGTACTCCCTTCTGCAAAAGAGCGTTCAGCGGGTGCAGCACCATGGATAAATTTGGCAGAAACTTATGGTAATAGTTAATCAACCCTAGAAACGACCTCAATTGGGATACATTATTCGGAGCGGGAGCCTTCACAACAGCTTCAATCTTGCCAGGAGACTTATGAAGCCCCTCCTGGTCAATGACATGACCACAGTACGAGATCCGCTTCTGAAAGAACTCACATTTCTGGTGATTAACTCGAAGACCATATTCTTTCAATCTGGTGAGCACCAGTTCCAAGTTTGCAAGGTGTTCCTCGTCATCATCTCCTGTAATCAGAATATCGTCCAGGTAACATTGTGTACCTGGAATTCCCTGTAATACCTGCTCCATGGCCCTCTGCCATATTGCTGGAGCCGATGCCACTCCAAAAACCAGTCTATTATACCGGTACAAGCCTCTACGCGTGTTGATCGTGAGATACTGGCGTGACTCTTCCTCAACTTCCATCTGTAAGTAGGCCTGCGCCAGGTCTATCTTGGTGAAGTGTTTCCCGCCAGACAATGAAGCGACGATATCCTCAATCCGTGGAAGCGGATACTGCACCATGTGAAGCACCGGATTAACAGTGATCTTGAAATCACCACAGATGCGAACCTTCCCCGGTTCCCCCGGCTTGTTGCTCGATGAACGCTTCATGACTGGGACAATGGGCGTGGCCCACTCACTCCAGTCTACCTCAGACAGTACTCCTGAACGTTCTAGCCCTTCCAGCTCAGCTTCCACAGCAGGTCGTATTGCATAAGGTACCGGTCTGGCTTTGAAAAATTTCGGGTTTGCATGTTCTTCAAACTTGATGTTTGCCGTAATTCCTCTCAGTGTTCCCAGTCCTTGTTGGAACACCTCTTTAGCATCGTCCAATATTCTGGACAATCGTTTAGGTTTGACATCTTTTGTACCGGAATCTACCGTTAGTGCTTTTAAGGAATGCCAGTCCATATTTATTTTCCTAATCCACTCCCGTCCCAGTAGTGGTGGACCTCCCTCAGGTAGCACATATAAGTCCATTCCTCGGCTTCTTTGCCCTTGTGGACCACCTTTACCTCTATCTTCCCGATGGGGTTTACTCTTTGCCCCGTGTATGTTTTCAATACAATCTCCGTATCCCGTAGGTGAATATGTGGGAATAACCTTTTGTAATCTTTCTTATTCATGACCGTCAATGCTGATCCAGTGTCCAATTCCATCTTCACTTGGACTCCTGCTATCTGAAGTGTGACCCAAATTGTTTGGAGGTCTGCTTCTTTACCAACATTGTGTGCTCTTAGACTACCCAGTTCATTACTGCTGGCGTCTGAATCTGACTTCTGTTCATTCGAACTGTTCTCTGTCACCTTGTGTACCTTTTTGTACTTTTCCTGCGGTGACTTTTTGTTGCTGGTCTTCTTTCCTGACTGGCATACTTTAGCTATGTGACCAAGCCTGCCACATTTTCTGCATTCCTGATTTTTGAACCAGCACTGATTCTGATCGTGTGTTGTCTTTCCACAACGATAACATTTTACTGTACTCAAGACCATTTGATTGGTACAGAGTTCCGGTGACCATAGCTGCATTTCCGCAGTGGCTCTTGCTGCGGCTTCTTGCGATGCTGCAATAGTGACAGCTTTATCAAGCGTAAGATCATTCTCTTCAAGCAGTCGCTTTTGTGTTCCTTCTTTTAACAATCCACACACAAATTTATCTCTCAGCGCATCTGCTAGCCCTGTCCCAAACTGACAGTACTTCGATAGCTTATGTAGTTCAATTAAAAATTCAAAGTTGCTTTCGTCTTTCAACTGCGTTCTTCTGTAAAATTTAAATCGTTCCGCTATCATCAGCGGCGTGGGGTTTAAATGATTTTTCAGGACAGTAACAATATTCGCGATGGTCTGATCCGCCGGTTTAATTGGTGATAGAAGGTGCTTCAATAGCCCGTATGTCTTCTCCCCCATTGAGCTTAATAAGGTTAATGCTTTCTCATCATCTGGTACCTTATTTGCTTTACAATAAACTTCCATGCGTTCTACATACGTAGTCCAATCTTCGACATCACTATCAAAGGTATTAATGCTCCCATGTTTAGGCATCCTTGCAAGTTTAAAAATTTTTTTTTTTTTTTTTTAAATGGCTGCTTCGCGCGCTTGGTGGTCTTTCCCGCGCTCGTCATCTTCCCCCGCCGACTACAATGGCGGATTCCCGCATTTGCCTTCTTCCCCCGCTGGCTGCAATGGCGATTGCCTTGCTGCTGCCATTCTCGCCTCCCCAGCGGTTCTCACTCCCCAACGCTGCTTTGCCTTGCAGCCCCGCTTGCAGCCCGGTCCTTTACACCGGCTGCATTTGAATTCTCCGCGGCTCTCGTGCCTTAAGCTTCTCAACTCCCCGACGCTGTTTTGCCTCGCAGCCCCGCTCGCAGCCCGGTCCTGTACACCGGCTGTGTTTGAGTTCTCCGTGGCTCTCGAGCCTTAAGCTGCCCCAGTCGCTGCACCTCTCGGCCTCGATTGCAGCCCGGCCCTTTCTACCGGCCGTGGTCGAGCTCTCCACCCTTATTCCTCCGTTTTCCCTCCCCTACTCCACAGTCAACGCAGCCGACTTTCTGCTCGTGTCGCTGATCGGCTTACCCACCACCGTGGTAGAAGAGATGAACACTGCCTGTCGCTGATGGAGGGCTTTGTGGTCAGAATTCTTTTTCTTTTTAACCCGGGTTCTCGATGCCTCCCGTGCGATGGTGCTCAGCAGGATGATGAGGGCGGATGCCTCTTCTCGACGCCCGTTTTGAGGACGAAGCTGTCTTGGATGTAAATTTGCCGCAGGGTAAGATCGGACTCATCGCCACTGTTGAGTCTGTATGTCCCAGTTAGGTTTAGGATCAATCACTGGACACAGACAACAAGAATAACTTTTAACAGTTCTTTACTATTCGAAGGTCAGGGCTGAACTACCCAGCAAATCCTTGCACAACACTTATATACTGGTGTGGTCACCACCGGTATTACAGTATACAGCAGCCAAGAGAAAGTAGTACATCTCTTAAGGTAGTTCTCTTAAGGTGGAACAGGTTACATACACCACAGAAAGGCTTTGGGGAGTCAAGAAGTGAAACACTTGCCGCAGAATACACATCCTCTGACCTGCTCTTGTTGCCACAGGATTTATGTGGATGGTCCAGTTAAGTTTCTCGTCAATGGTGACCCCCAGGATGTTGATAGTGGGGGATTTGGTGATGGTAATGCCATTGAATGTCAAGGGGCGGTGGTTAGACTCTCGTTTGTTGGAGACAGTCATTGCCTGGCACTTGTGTGGCACGAATGTTACTTGCCAATTATCAGCCCAAGCCTTAACTTCATCCAGGTCTTGTTGCATGCGGACATGGACTGCTGCATTATCTGAGGAGTTGTGAATGGCGCTGAACACTGTGCAGTCATAAGCAAACATCCCCATTTCTCACCTTATGTTGGAGGGGAGGTCATTGATGAAGCAGCTGAAGATGGTTGGGCCTAGGACACTGCCCTGAGAAATCTTAGCGACAAGAACAAGTTGGAGAAGCTGGATTTGTTTTCATTAGAGCAAAGGAGGTTGAGGGGTGATTTGATAGAGGTGTACAAGATTATGACGGGTTTGGATAGGCTAGACGGGGAAAGGCTGTTCCCACTAGTTGATGGTATAAGGACTCGGGGAAACAGATTTAAGGTTTTGGGCAAGAGATACAAGGGGGATGTGAGGGAAAACATTTTTACGC
Organism: Somniosus microcephalus; assembly: GCF_052327205.1. Classification (NCBI taxonomy): domain Eukaryota; kingdom Metazoa; phylum Chordata; class Chondrichthyes; order Squaliformes; family Somniosidae; genus Somniosus; species Somniosus microcephalus. The sequence continues at coordinate 544,225 of NW_028225283.1, read as the reverse complement.
AGCGAGTGCTGAGGACCTGGAACTCGCTGCCGACGGAAGTGGTGGAAGCGGAGACACTCAATGTTTTCATGAGGAGACTGGATAGGCACTTGAGGGAGTGGAGAGAGTGCGGCGAAGATTCATAAGGCTGCTACCTGGGATGGCAGGGATGACGTATGAGGGGAGCTTGGGACGATTGGGCTTGTACTCGCTGGAGTTTAGAAGAATGAGAGGGGATCTCATTGAAACTTATAAAATTCTAACAGGACTAGACAGACTAGATGCAGGAAGGATGTTCCCGATGGTCGGGGAGTCCAGAACCAGGGGTTACAGTCTAAGGATATGGGACAGAGATGAGGATGAATTTCTTCACCCAGAGAGTGGTGAACCTGTGGAATTCTCTACCACAAATAACCTCCCAGAGATGTCGGGGAACATAGGGTCTGATGAAAGGGTGGAACTGAAAGAAATCAGTATTTGTAGGGAAATGGTGTTAGGGAAATTGATGGGATTGAAGGCCGATAAACCCCCAGGGCCTGATAATCTACATCCTAGGTGTTAGATCCGTGATTCTGAGAGTATGATGTTTTTCAATAACTACACGGATGCTGTAACTTAACAATCAACAGGAGTTTACTGGAGTAGGGTAGTCTCAAGACTGGGGGTACAGAGGCATGCTCAAGGCTTATATACAGGTGTGGTCACTGCCGGTACTACAGTATACAGGAGCTGTAAAAGTAGTTCTCTCAAAGGTACATACACTACAATTCCTCCCCTTTTAGATTAGCAGTACCCATAATATTCAAATAACAATTAACATTTTAACATGCACATTAAACAACAATAGTCCATTTATAGATTCAGTCTTTGTGGCGGCTTCCTGCTCCTTTCGGGATAGCGCCTTTCCTGAGGTCCTTGTTCTTGGTGCGGAGGCGATTCTGGCCCCTTTTCTTCGGTTAGTTCATCGGTTTCCACTGCTACTGGTTCTGAGGTAGATGCTACCGGTATGTCGGGTTCATCCCCAGGTATGCGAGACATGGGGTTGACTCGTTCCTGTGACGCTAAGATCTGATCGACGTGGCATCTCACAATGTTCTCCATGACATCCACTTTGTACATTAATGGCTCCTGCATTGTGCATATTGTTCCGGGTTGCCATTTCTCTGTTCGGTAGTCACGGGCCAAGACTGGTTGTCCTATATTGAAGCTCCTTGTCGGCTTCTCATTGATGTGCTGGAATTGTTTATCCTCAACATTTCTTCACACATTTGGTCGAAGCAAATCCAGACGAGATCTCAACCTTCGTTTAATGAACATCATGGCTGGGGTCTGGTTGGTAACTGCATGTGTCGCATTTCTGTAGGCTAATAGGAAATTGTCCACCTTATGCTGTAGTGCAATTTCATCATCGCACGTGGTCTTTGTTAGATCCGTGTGTTAATGGAGACACGGAATGCAGGAGTTGATTTAACAAGTGTTTACTGAACAAAGTCTGGAGGTGAACTAACAACACAAGATGCTGCACAGGCTTATGTACCCGAGTGGTCACTACTGGTACTACAGTATACAAGGGCTTAAAAAACATAGTTCCTCTTAAAGGTACATACACTGCAATTCCTCCCTTTTTAGATAAATAGTACATAACATTTTAAGTAATCATTAAATAACATTTTTACAAGAGCAATAATATACACATTTGCTGAAGTTAATCAATTACAAATTCAGTCTCTCTGGAGGTTTCCTGACTCGGTCCGGATAACGCCTCGGTGGTGTAGTCGGTTCTTTTGGCAAGGTCGATTCGGCTTCAATGCTAGTGTCAGGTTCATCTGGTTCCAGTATCACCGGATTGGAATTAGATACTATGGGTATCTCTGCTTCATCACTAGGCATATAGAGTTGTGGTGTAGGTTGTCCTTTTTCAGATGACTCTATGATCTGGTCAGCATGGCGCCTTATTATGCTTTCTCCAATGTCCACGGTATACATCAGCGGTCCTAGTCGTGTGCAAATAGTTCCAGGCTGCCATTTCTCGGTACGGTAGTCCCGGGCCAAAACTGGATGACCTATCTGGAAGGTTCTAGTTGGCCTTTCATTCATGCTTTGAAATTGCCGGTTCCCTACGTCCCTTCTGATGTTTGGCTTGACCAAATCCAGCCGGCATCTTTGTCTTCTATTGAAAAACATTATGGCGGGTGTTTGGTTTGTAACCACATGTGTTGCATTCCTGTACGCAAACAAGAAGTTATCTACCATATGTTGTAGATTTATGTCTTCATTACCCATGGCCTTTATTGCCTTCTTGAAGGTCTGGACAAACCTTTCAGCCAATCCATTGGTGGCGGGATGGTATGGGGCGGACGTGTAGTGCTTAACCCCATTGTTTTTTAAGTACTTCCTGAATTCTTCGGATACAAATTGCGGTCCATTATCAGAACAGATCTGTTCAGGTGGCCCATTCCTGGCGAATATGGTCCTTAATACTGTGATGGTTTTTTCCGTGGTGGTGGAGGATATCTTTATTACCACCAGCCACTTGGAGTGTGCATCCACCGCGATTAAGAACATTGAGTCCATAAATGGACCAGCAAAGTCGATATGTACCCTTTGCCATGGAGATGAGGGCCACTCCCATGGATGTAGAGGGGATTGTGGTGGGACGTTTTGGACCTTCTGGCATCCTAGACAGCTCTTGGTCATTTCTTCGATGTCTCCATCGATACCTGGCCACCACACAAACGCTCTGGCTAAGTTCTTAATTTTCACTCCACCCAGATGCCCCTCGTGAAGCTCCTTTAGCACTTTATCCTTGAGTTTGGGTGGAATCACCACTCTGGATCCACACATCAAGGTTCCTCGGCACACTGACATCTGTTCTCTTCTTTGCGAGAATGGTGGCAACACTGCTTCGCCATGTGCTGGCGATCCCTTCACCGTTAAATCGTAGACTCGTGAGAGAGTTGGGTCACTTCGCGTTTCCTTTTCAATGGTAGAATTTGTCACCGGTAGACATTCCACTATGATTGAGTGGAATATCTCCACTGGGTCCACTGTAGGCGTCTCTTCCACCATTGGTAACGGTAGGCGCGATAACCCATCTGCACTCCCATGCTGTTTTGTTCCTTTGTACTCTATGTCATATTGGTGTGCCCCTAGGAAAAGGGACCACCTCTGTAGCCGTTGTGCTGTCATTATCAGGACGCCCTTCTTAGGGTTGAAAATGGAGACAAGAGGTTGATGATCAGTTAGTAGAGTAAATTTCTGTCCGTGCCAAGTGAGCACCTGCTCCAAATTGGCAAGGTGCTCGTTGTCGTTTTCTCCTGTCACAAGGATGTCGTCTAGGTAGCATTGAGTCCCCGGAATCCCTTGCAGGACTTGCTCCATAGCTCTTGCCAGATAGCCGGAGCTGATGCCACTCCGAAAACCAGTCGATTGTACTGGTACAGGCCTTTGTGTGTGTTTATTGTGAGATACTTTTTAGAGGCCTCCTCAACCTCCATCTGTTGATATGCCTGTGCTAAGTCAATTTTGGTGAAACGTTTCCCTCCGGATAGTGAGGTGAAAATATCTTCTATCCTCGGAAGAGGATACTGTACCATGTGAAGAACCGGGTTTACAGTCACCTTGAAGTCCCCACAGATGCAAACTTTTCTCTGTTCTTCAGCTTTATCATTATTCAACGTTTTCTTCATGACCGGGACGATGGGTGTTGCCCACTCGCTCCAATCTACCTTGAATAACACGCCTGCTTTTTCCAAATTCTCCAGCTCTGCCTCGACGGCTGGACGAATTGCGTATGGCACCGGCCCCTTGCCTTAAAAAACTTGGGAATTGCCGCATCTTCCACTTTTATTGAGGCGGTGGCACCTTTCACGCTTCCTAGTTCCTGTTGAAACACTTCTTTGGCGTTAGCCAAGATTTCTTTTAATCGTCCAGGTATGATGTCATCATAGTTTTTTTCTTACTGGTCACCGTCAGTGCCTGAAACGAGTGCCAGTCTAAACGTATCTTTCTGATCCATTCACGTCCCAACAACGGTGGACCACCATCTTGCAGAACGTATAAATACAACTTCTGTATTTCCTTGCCGTTGTATACAACAGGCACCCTTATTTTCCCTCTGGGGTATACTTTCTGCCCCGTATATGTCTTCAAGACAATGGATGTGTCTTTCAAAGATATACGCAGAAATAGCCGCTCGTAATCCCATCGACACATGAGGTCAGAGCTGATCCTGTATCTAGCTCCATTTTGACTGGGGACCCCGCTATCATGAGGGTAACCCAAATGGTCTGGTAATCTTCTTTGGCAATTACATTATGTAATTTGAGACAGCTTAGTCTCTTGTTTCCATAGTCGCTATCGCTCTTCTGGTCTTCGGAGCTACTGTCCGTCATCATTTGTACCTTTCTGTACTTTTCCTTCTTGACCTTTTTACTGTCAGCGGATTTCTTTCCAGATCTGCATATACGTGCAATGTGTCCCATCTTTCCACATTGCCTGCATGCTTTGTCCTTGAACCAGCAGTCCTTCTGGTCATGGGTGGATCTGCCACAGCGATAACATCTCTCGAAACCCCGTGTCATTTCATGGGTGCCGAAGTCCTGTAGTTTTTGCTGTATCTCTGCAGCTCCTCTTGCTGCTGCTTCGTATGATACAGCCACAGTGAAAGCCTTGTCCAGTGTCAAATCTTTCTCAGAAAGTAGTCTTTTCTGTGTTCCTTCGCTTAGGAGACCGCAGACGAATTTGTCTCGTAGAGAATCTGCCAGTCCTGCCCTGAATTGGCAGTGCTTTGACAGCTTTCGTAATTCGGTGAGGCAATCAGCATTACTTTCATTCTTGTGCTGTTTCCTCCTGAAGAATTTGAATCGTTCCGCTATCAGCAGCCGTGTTGGGTTTAAGTGCTCCTGTAAGGTATCAACAATCTCCTTAAATTCTTGTCCATCGGTTTGGCTGGAGTGATCAAATTTCGTAACAGCCCGTATATCCTTGCGCCCATCAGATTTAGAAGAACCGATGCCTTTTTATCATCCGCTACTTCATTCGTCTTGCAATATACCTCCACTCTTTCCACATATGTGGTCCAATCTTCTATATCACTATCGAAAGCAGTAATATTGCCAGTCTTCGGCATCTTGAAAATCTAAAATTGCGATTTCTGCGCTTTTCTTTCTTCCCCGCCGAGTTAAGATGGCGCCTCCCGCGCTTTCCCGCCGCTGCCGCTGCTGCCAATGCTGTTCTCTGCGGTTCCCGTTGCGACCTGCAGCTTTTCGCGGTATTTCTATTTTTTTAATATATCGCTTCAATAGTTTCTCCTTTACTTGGAGAACCATTCCCGTCGTGGAGCGGACCCTCTGGGACTTTCCCCTCCCTCTGCTCGGTCCGAACGCCGACCTGCTTTGCAGCAGCGGCCGCGCCCTGAGTGCTCCACCCTCTCTCTCTCTTTGCTTCTGCTTCCCGACTCGCTGCCCGGCCCCGTTGCAGAGCCACCCGATCGAGCTCTAGCCTGCCGCAGCCCAGGAATTATCAGTGCACTACCTGCCACCAGCCCGTTTAGCTGGGGAAACCACAGACTGGAGACCAAGCCTGGCACTCGTTATCGAGTTTCTTCGAGTTATTTTTTTTTTCTTGCTTCTGGCTTCGACCTTCGTCTGAGGAATCGATCCCCTTGAGGTGCTGCCGAATTGGAGGTAAGTTTGTTTCTAACTCGCCGCCACTGTTAGATCCGTGTGTTAATGGAGACACCGAATGCAGGAGTTGATTTAACAAGTGTTTACTGAACAAAGTCTGGAGGTGAACTAACAATACAAGACGCTACACAGGCTTATATACCCAAGTCGTCACTACTGGTACTACAGTATACAAGGGCTTCAAAAACATAGTTCCTCTTAAAGGTACATACACTACAGCCTTTATCGCCTTTTTAAAGGTTTGTACGAACCTCTCAGCCAATCCATTTGTGGCTGGATGATACGGAGCGGATGTGTAATGCCTTACCCCATTCCTTCTCATAAATTTCCGAAATTCTTCGGACACAAACTGTGGTCCATTATCAGAGCAAATCTGCTCTGGCAAGCCGTTCCTGGCAAATATGGTCCGTAGGACTGCAATCGTTTTCTCTGTAGTGGTTGAGGACATTTTGATCACCTCAGGCCATTTCGAGTGAGCATCCACTGCTATTAAGAACATTGAGTCCATGAATGGACCAGCAAAATCAATATGCACCCGTTGCCATGGAGAGGAGGGCCACGCCCATGGATGTAGAGGGTCATGTGGTGGTGCATTTTGGAACTTCTGGCATCCTGAGCAGCTCTTGGTTAGGTCCTCGATTTGTTGATTGATCCCCGGCCACCACACAAAAGCCCGAGCAAGGCTTTTCATTTTCACCCCTCCCAGATGACCTTCGTGAAGCTCATTTAGCACTCTCTCCCTTAACTTGGGTGGAATCACCACTCTGGATCCACACATCACTGTCCCCTGGCATACTGACAGCTGTTCTCTTCTGGATGAGAATGCTGGCAACAGTGAGTCGCCATGTGTTGGCCATCCCCTCACCGTCAAATCATTTACCCGAGACAGCATCAGGTCATTGCGGGTCTCCTTCTCTATATCCGCATTAGTTACTGGCAATTGTTCAATTATTGACGAATAAAATATCTCGATAGGGTCCACTGCTGGTGCTTCCTCCACAGTAGGCAGTGGCAGGCGTGAGAGCCCATCAGCATTTCCATGCTGTTTCGTGCCGTTAAATTCTATTTCATATTGGTTCGCCCCTAGAAAAAGGGCCCACCTTTGAAACCGTTGTGCAGTCATCACCGGAACACCCTTCTTTGGATTAAAGATGGAGACAAGTGGTTGGTGGTCAGTCAGCAAGGTCAACTTCTGCCCATGCAGATAGTGGTTGAATTTTTTTACTCCCCATACTAGGCTGAGGGCCTCCCTGTCAATCTGGGCATAGTTGCGCTCAGCTGAGGTTAGTGACCAAGACGCAAAGGCTACTGGCCTCTCCAACCTGTCTGGGAATTTGTGCAACAGCACCGCTCCAATACCATAGGGTCATGCATCACATGCCAAACGAACTGTTAGTGCTGGGTTGAAATGGGCCAACACCTCTTTTGGTGTGATCAATTCTTTGCACTTCTGGAAAGCTCGTTTACGTTCGTCATTCCACTTCCACAGTACCCCTGTTTGCAGTAGGGTGTTCATTGGGTGTATTATTGTAGTCAAATTTTGTAAGAACTTATGGTAGTAGTTCACCAGCCCGAGGAACGACATCAGTTGCGACACATTTTCCGGTGCTGGAGCCTTGACGACTGCCTCAATCTTTTCAGGGGACTTATGTAACCCCTCTTCATCAATAAGGTGGCCACAATACGAGATCTGCTTCTGGAAAATCTCGCACTTGTGGCGATTATCTCGTAGCCCATATTTCTTTAATCTGGTGAGCACCTTCTCCAAGTTGGCGAGGTGATCACTGTCATTTCGCCCGTGACCAGGATATCGTCCAAATAACACTGGGTCCCTGGAATCCCTTGCAGGACTTGATCCATCGCTCTTTGCCAAATAGCCGGAGCCGATGCTACCCCGAACACCAGCCGGTTGTATTGGTAGAGACCTTTATGAGTGTTGATCGTGAGGTATTGTTTGGAGGCTTCTTCTACCTCCATTTGCAAGTACGCCTGGGCTAGATCAATTTTGGTGAAGCGTTTACCTCCAGATAGCGAGGCGAAAATATCCTCAATTCGTGGAAGCGTATATTGTACCGTGTGAAGGATTGGGTTCACTGTCACCTTAAAATCCCCACAGATGCAGACCATCTTTGGTTCCCCAGGCGTATTACTCAACGACCTCTTCATTACAGGAACGATGGGTGTAGCTCACTCGTTCCAGTCTACTTTGGACTGTACTCCTGCACATTCCAACCCTTCCAGCTCTGCTTCGACGGCTGGTCGGATTGCATAAGGCACTGGTCTGGCCTTAAGAAACTTTGGGCTTGCATTTTCCTCTAATTTAATCGTTGCTCTTATGCCTTTTAGTGTTCCGGGTCCCTCCTGGAACACTTCTTTTGTGTCAGTTAGCATTTTTGACAGTCGTCCCGGTGTGACGTTGTCATCCTTTTTGGCCTCAACCTTCAGTGCCTGTATGGAATGCCAATCTAATTGTATCTTCCGGATCCATTCACATCCTAGTAGTGGTGATCCTCCATCTGGCAATACATCTAGGTCCATTTTAGGTATTTCCTGGCCTTTGTATATCACCTTCACCCTTATTTTACCTTTGGGGTAGACTTTTTGCCCCGTGTACGTCTTCAAGACAATCTCCGTAGCTTTCAAGGGTATATATGAAAATAGCCGCTTGTAGTCCCTTTGGTTTATGACTGTTAGGGCTGATCCTGTGTCCAATTCCATTTTCACTTGAACTCCATCTATCTTGAGTGTAACCCAGATAGTCTGGTGATCCTCCATTTTGGTTACCTTATGTAGTTTCAGACAACCCAGCTCCTTGCTTCCAGAGCCTGTATCACTTTTCTGTTCGTCTGAACTACTGTCCATCACCTTATGTACCTTTTTGTACTTCTTCTGTGGAGATGTCTTGCTGTTGGTTTTCTTCCCAGACCTGCAGACTCTTGCTATGTGTCCTGCTTTTCCACACTGTCTGCACACTTGGTCCTTGAACCACCAATCCTTCTGGTCGTGTGTTGTTCTGCCGCAGCGATAACACTTCCCTGTTCCATAGGACATTTCATTGGTGCCATATTCTTGCAGTCTCCGTTGTATCTCTGCAGCGCCCCTTGCGGCTGCTTTGTGTGATACTGCCATGCGGAAAGCCTTGTCCAGCATAAGATCCTTTTCTGATAGAAGCCGTTTCTGGGTTCCTTCACTTTGAAGCCCACACACAAATTTGTCCCTTAACGTATCTGTTAGTCCCACTCCAAACTGGCAGAGTTTCGATAGCTTGTGCAGTTCCGATAACTACTCAGCATTGCTTTCGTCTTTATGTTGGTTCCTTTTATGGAACTTAAATCTTTCTGCTATCAGCAGCGGTGTGGGGTTTAAGTGGTCCTGTAGGGTTTCTACTATGCTTTCGGAATTCTTATTCACTGGCTTCTCTGGGGTTATTAGGTTTCGCAGTATGCCATAAGTTTTTGCACCCATGGAATTTAACAAAACCAGTGCTTTTCTAGCGTCTGGCACTTCATTCGCCCTGCAATACACCTCAATACGCTCCACATATGTCGCCCAATCTTCGACTTCATTGTCGAACGTAGAGATACTGCCACTCTTCAGCATCCCTGGGTGTGATTTAACTGTCAAAAATGGCGTCACCCGTGCTCTCCCTTCTTCTCCGCTGGCACAAAATGGCGTCTCCCATGCTTTCCTTTCTTCCCGCGCTCGCCCTTCTTCTCCACTGTGGCTTCTAAAAATGGCATCTCCCGCGCTCTTCCTTCTTCTCCGTGGCTCAATGGCGTCTCCTGCACTCTCCCTTATTCTCCCCGCGGACACTGTTCAGCCCTTGAGCCCTGGCTGTGCTCTGCGCATTTTTTTTCTGTCCACCTTTCCCGTTTCCGCTGCTCGGTCCTGAACCCAGCTGCTGCTTTACCCTCTCTCTCTCCGTTTTGTTTTTCCTCGACGCCGCTCGGTTTTCAACCCCCGGTTGCACCCTGTGCACTTCATCCTCTCTCTTACCCCATCGATGCTGCTCAGCTTTTTCTCTGCCGTTGGTCTGCTCCAGCCGCCGCTGTCCGGGAAGGGTCTGCGCTGTACCTTTTGTCAGTCTGTTGCTGATCGTCGTGGCTGGGGAACCAAGCCTGGCTCTCAACAGCCTCCCCTGCGATGTTCACTCTCTGCCAGACGACTGGGCGGTTGCTCATGGTCGACGCCCGTGCTCCTGGCCTCGACTTTCTTCCACCGCCCTCCCGTAGCAAATCCTTGAAGGGAAATGCAGAGTTGCAGGTAGATTCAAATCGACACTCGTCGCCACTGTTAGATCCGTGATTCTGAGAGTATGATGTTTTTCAATAATTACACGGATGCTGTAACTTAATAATCAACAGGTGTTTACTGGAGTAGGGTAGTCTCAAGACTGGGGGTACAGGTGTGGTCACTGCCAGTACTCCAGTATACAGGAGCTGTAAAAGTAGTTCTCTCTTAAAGGTACATACACTACACTAGGGTACTTAAGGAAATGGCCCTAGAAATAGTTGATGCATTGCTGATCATCTTCTAGCATTCGCTGGAAGCTGGAACAGTACCCATGGATTGGAGGGTAGCTAATGTTGCCCCACTATTCAAAAATGTTGGTAGAGAGAAAACCGTGAATTTCAGACCGGTAAGCCTGACATCGGTAGTGGGGAAAATGCTAGAGTCCATTATAAAAGATGTAATAGCAGAGCACTTGGAAAACAGTGACAGGATTGGACAAAGTCAACATCGATATACAAAAGGTAAATCGTGTTTGACTAATCTACTGGAATTTTTTCAGGATGTAACTGGTAAAATAGATAAGGGAGAACCAGTGGATGTGGTTTATTTGGACTTTCAGAAGGCTTTCGATAAGGTCCCGCATAAGAGATTAGCGTGTAAATTTAAGGCACATGGGATTGGGGGCTAGGTATTGACTTGGATAGAGAACTGGTTGGCAGACAGAAAGCAAAGAGTTGGAATAAACGGGTCTTTTTCCAAGTGGCAGGCAGTGACTAGTGGGGCACCGCAGGGATCGGTCCTTGGACCCCAGCTTTTCACAATATATATTAATGATCTAGACGAGGGAACTAGATGTAATATCTCCAAATTTGCAGACGACACAAAGCTGGGTGGGCATGTGTGCTATGAGGAGGATGCCAAGAAACTCCAGGATGATTTGAACAGGTTGGGTGATTGGGCAGAAACATGGCAGATGCACTATAATGTGGATAAATGTGAGGTTATCCACTTTGGTGGCAAAAACAGTAAGGCAGATTATTATCTGAATGGCAATAGATTGGGAGAAGGGGAAGTGTAATGAGACCTGGGTGTCCTTGTGCACCAGTCGCTGAAGGTAAGCATGCAGGTGCAGCAGGTGGTTAAGAAGGCAAATGGCATGCTGGCCTTCGTAGCGAGAGGGTTTGAGTACAGGAACAAGGATGTCTTGCTGCAGTTATACAGGGCCTTGGTGAGACCACATTTTGAGTATTGTGTGCAGTTTTGGTCGCCTTATCTGAGGACGGATGTTCTTGCCATGGAAGGAGTTCAGCGAAGATTCACCAGGCTTATACTTGGGATGGCAGGAATGACGTATGAGGAGAGATTCGGTCGATTGGGCTTGTACTCGCTGGAGTTTAGAAGAATGAGAGGGGATCTCATCGAAACTTATAAAATTCTGACAGGACTGGACAGACTAGATGCAGGATGGATGTTCCCGATGGTCGCAGAGTCCAGAACCAGGGGTCACAGTCTAAGGATAAGGGGTAGGCCATTTAGGACAGAAATGAGGAGGAATTTCTTCACCCAGAATGTGGTGAACCTGTGGAATTCTCTACCACAGAAGGCAGTAGAGGCCAATATGTAAAATATATTCAAGAAGGAGTTGGATATATTTCTTAAGGCTAAGGGGATCAAGGGGTATGGGGAGAAAGCAGGGACCGGGCACTGAATTTGGTTGCTAAGCCATGATTGTATTGAATGGCGTGGCAGGCTCGAGGGGCCGAATGGCCTACTCCTGCTCCTATCTTCTATAAACTTGCAGGGCTACGGGGATAGAGCGGAGGAATGGGACTGACTGGATTGCTCTACAGAGAGCCGGCATGGACTCGATGGGCCGAATGGCCTCCTTCTGTGCCGCTATTACTCTATAGCTCGCTACCACAGGGAGTGGTTGAGGCGAATAGCAGAGAGACATTTAAGAGGACGCTGGATAAACACGGGAAAGGATTAGAAGGATGTGCAGATGTAGTTTGATGAAGTAGAGTGGGAGGAGGCTTGTGTGGAGCACAGGCCGGGAAAGGAGCCTGGGCTTTCCTGTTCTGCCCTGCTCCTTACCGGTGCCAGTAGATCTGGCTGGGCCAGGTAGTTTGCCAGCCCTTCTCCTTCCTCGCCAGGGTCCGCGGCGTGCGGTTGGCGAACTGCGATGCGACAACTCCGTGTCCTCACTGAGTACCGATCTGGCGCTGTCTCGCAGCAGTGGCGGGGGGGTGGAGGGTGTGGGTGGGGGTGTCACAGCAATGGGAGGAGTGGGTGTTGGTCCTCCCATGGGCGATGAGCCCCCGGGGAGTCAGTGAGTCCCCCCATGGCAGATGTGCCCCGGGGAGTCTGTGAGTCCCCCCATGGCCGATGAGCCCCCGGGGAGTCTGTGACTCCCCCCATGGCTGATGTGCCCCGGGGAGTCTGTGAGTCCTCCCATGGCCGATGCGCCCCCAGGGAGTCTGTGAGTCCCCCCATGGCCGATGAGCACCCGGGGAGTCTGTGAGTCCCCCCATGGCTGATGTGCCCCAGGGAGTCTGTGAGTCCTCCCATGGCCGATGAGCCCCCGGGGAATCTGTGACTCCCCCATGGCTGATGTGCCCCTGGGAGACTGTGAGTCCCCCCATGGCGGATGAGCCCCCGGGGAGTCTGTGAGTCCCCCATGGCTGATGTGCCCTGAGGAGTCTGTGAGTCCCCCCATGGCTGATGTGCCTCCGGGGTGCATGTGGTCAATGATCCCTGGGGGAGTCTGTGAGTCCACCCATGGCTGATGTGCCTCAAGGGAGTCTCTGAGTCCCCCCATGGCTGATGAACCCGAGGAGTCTGTGAGTTCCCCCATGGCCGATGAGCCCGGGGTGTCTGTAATTCCGCCCCCCCCCCATGGGCGATGAATCCCCGGGTTTCTGTGATTTCCCACCCACTTGGATGATGAGCCCCAGTCTGTCATCCCTCCAACGGACGATCAGCCTCAGCCTGTGATTCCTCCCATGGACGATGAGCCTCAGCCTGTGATTCTCCACAAGGCCGATTAGTCAGTGTTTCCTCCCCTGGCTGATGAGTCAAGGGTCTGTGATTCCTCCTGTGGACAATAAGCCAAGTGATTGCTCCCATGGCCGATGAGCCGGTGGGTCTGTGATTCCTTCCATTGCCGATGAGCAACGTGATTTTACGATTCCCATAATGGTCGATGAGCCCAAATTGGTGATTAATCCGATGGCCGATGAGCCCCAGAGTCTGCGATTCCCACCGTCACCAATAAGAAAGATGGTCTGTGATTCACCCCATGGCCGATGAGCCCCGAGAAGTCTGTGATTCCGCCCATGGCCAATGAGCCGAGTAATTCTGTTATTCCCCCATGGCCAATGAGCACCAGTCTGTCATTCCCCCCATGGCCGATAAGCACCCGGTGATTGTGCGATTCCACACATGGCTGGTGAGCCACTGTCTGTGATTTCACCTCATTGGCTGAGGAGCCCCAGAGTGATTCTTTGATTCCGCCCATTGCCAAGGAGCCCTTGAATGTGATGCCCCCATGGGCGATGAGCCGACGGATTTTGTGATTCCCCGAGAGATGAGCCCCTGGCTGCACCTGTCGGAGCTGCCACCGGCGAGTTGCCCGCTCCCCGGGCCAGGCCCTGCCCCAGCCCCTGCCTCAGGCTCCAGCACAGGACCTCGTCCCCGGCACGTATCAGAGAGAGAGCGAGAGAGAGAGAGATAGAGAGACAGAGAGAGACAGACAGACAGAGAGAGACAGGCAGACAGAGAGAGACAGACAGAGAGAGACAGACAGAGAGAGACAGAGAAACAGAGAGAGAGAGAGAGACAGACAGACAGAGAGAGACAGAGAGAGAGAGAGAGAGAGAGAGACAGGCAGACAGAGAGAGACAGACAGAGAGAGAGAGAGAGACAGAGAGAGACAGAGAGACAGAGAGAGACAGACAGATAGAGAGAGACAGACAGGCAGTGAGAGACAGACAGAGAGAGAGAGAGAAACAGAGAGAGAGACAGAAAGAGACAGACAGACAGAGAGAGACAGACAGACAGAGAGAGACAGACAGAGACAGACAGAGCGGGAGACAGAGAGAGACAAACAGAGAGATAGACAGAGAGAGAGAAACAGAGAGAGACAGAGACAGAGAGAGACAGAAAGAGAGACAGAGAGAGAGAGAGAGAGAGAGAGAGACAGAGAGAGAGACAGAGAGAGAGAGAGAGACAGGCAGACAGAGAGAGAAAGAGACGGACAGGCAGAGAGAGACAGAGACAGATAGACAGAGAGAGAGACAGAGACAGAGCGAGGTAGAGTGACAGACAGAGAGAGGCAGATAGACAGAGGGAGAGGGAGACAGAGAGACACAGGGAGAGAGTCAGAGGAAGAGAGAGACAGGGAGAGAGAGAGACAGACAGACAGACAGAGCGAGAGAGTGGAAATTTTTGACGATGTAACTAGTAAAATAGATAAGGGAGAACCAGTGGATGTGGTGTATTTTGACTTTCAGAAGGCTTTCGATAAGTCCTGCATAAGAGATTAGCGTGTAAAGTTAAGGCACATGGGATTGGGGGCAAGGTATTTACTTGGATAGAGAACTGGTTGACAGACAAAGAGATGGAATAAACGGGTCTTTTTCTGAGTGGCAGGCAGTGACTAGTGGGGTACTGCAGGGATCGGTCCTTGGACCCCAGCTATTCACAATATATATTAATGATCTAGACAAGGGAACTGGATGTAATATCTCCAAATTTGCAGACGACACAAAGCTGGGTGGGCGTGTGTGCTTTGAGGAGGATGCTGAGAAACGACAGGATGATTTGGACAGGTTGGGTGATTGGGCAGAAGCATGGCAGATGCAATATAACGTGAATAATTGTGGGGTTATCCACTTTGGTGGCAAAAACAGGAAGGCAGGTTATTATTTGAATGGCAATAGGTTAGGAAAAGGGGAAGTGCAATGAGACCTGGGTGTCATTGTGCACCAGTCACTGAAGGTAAGCATGCAGGTGCAGCAGGCGGTTAAGAAGGCAAATGGTATGTTGGCCTTCGTAGTGAGAGGGTTTGAGTAAAGGAACAAGGATGTCTTGCTGCAGTTGTACAGGGCCTTGGTGAGACCACATCTTGAGTATTGTGTGGAGTTTTGGTCGCCTTATCTGAGGAAGGATGTTCTTGCCATGGAAGGAGTTCAGCGAAGATTCACCAGTCTGATACCTGGGATGGCAGGAATGATGTATGAGGAGAGATTGGGACAATTGGGCTTGTACTCGCTGGAGTATAGAAGAATGAGAGGGGATCTCATTGAAAATTATAAAATTCTGACAGGACTGGTCAGACTAGGTGAAGGAAGGATGTTCCCGATGGTCGGGGAGTCCAGAACTAGGGGTCACAGTCTAAGGATAATGGGTAGGCCATTTAGGACTGAAATGAGGAGGAATTTCTTCACCCAGAGAGTGGTGAACCTGTGGAATTCTCTACCACAAAAGGCAGTTGAGGCCAATTCATTAAATATATTCAAGAAGGAGTTAGATATATTTTTAAGGCTAAAGGGACCAAGGGGTATGGGGAGAAGGCAGGGACAGGGTACTGAATTTGGATGATCAGCCATGATCGCATTGAATAGCGGAGCAGGCTCGAGGGGCTGAATGGCCTACTCCTGCTCCTATCTTCTATGTTTCTATGAATACTACACCCCTCCCAATTCCACTTCCCTAGCTAAGTTGGGCTCCAGAGGACCAGGGATAATGCTCACCAGAACGACTACTTTTGACTGTTGTAGAGGTTCGCAATTTCGGAGTTCTCTAGATGTGTCGGTTGGGTCCTGCCGTACCCCGGACGCGGTAGAGGACTTCACCTGCTTAGCTGGTCAGTCATCACGAGTCTACTGATGCGGTACGGTGTGTATTGGATCTATCAGGTGAGTACCCAATTTCCTTTGGTTACAGGACCTGATGACTGCGGGTTGTAGGCGATGTGCCATTTCCCCTCAATGCCGAGTACAATGAGGGCTTAATTGCCAGGGCAATGTCTGCCCCTGGGTCATAAACTCCACACCCTATAGGTCGTTCCCCAGCAGATACTGTGCTTGAACCGTCTACATAGATTTCGCGGCCTCTGGGGTGTATCCCGGCCCGAAAACCTATGTTGACTTCCCATACTCCTTCAATGGGCCGGCCCTGGATAGATCATGTTGGCTGCGAGCTTCGGATCGCAGAGACCTTTCACCCTTAGGTCCATCTGGGAGAGAAGCAGGGTCCAGCGAGCAATGCAGACACTGCTCACTGTCCCATCTTTAATTCTCCCATCTAGGAGCATCTGGGTGGGCGTGTGATGGGTGAGGAGGGTGATGGGCGAGGTGCCTGTGAAGATCAATGATCTGCTCACAGCCCAGTGAGTGCCGATGAGGTGCCTCTCACAGTTGGAGTAGCCCTGCTCCACATCGGTGAGTATCCTGGAGGAGTAAACCACCGGTCTCAGCTGACTGTGCCGTTTCTGGAGCAGCACGGCACTCAGACTGTCCCCGCTGGCTGCTAACTCCAGGAAAAACTCCTTCTCCCCACCAATGGCCCCTAGAGCCGGTGCGGTCTGCAGATCTTGTTTGAGTTTTACAAATGCTGCCTGGCAACCCTCACCCCAAACCCACTCCACTCCCTTATATAGGAGTCGGAGCAGAGGGGCTGCTGTTGCTGTGTAATCCTCAATAAAATCTCTGCAGTACCCTGTTAGCCCTAGAAAACATCTCACTCCTGTCACTGTATTGGGGGCTGGGAACTCCTGTACTGTTTCCCTTCTGGCTTTATCGATGGCCCTTTCCCCTGCTCGCAAAGTCAGCCCCAGGAATTTTACTACCTGTTGGCCGATCTGTAATTTCTTAGGGATTATTTTAAAGCCTTCTTGCCTGAGCAGCTCCAGCAGTTCAGCCAGTAGTGGACCGTGCTCCTCTCCTTCATCGGTGAATAGGAGCAGGTCATCCACATACTGAACTAACTGCCGAGGCCGGCTGAAGCCCTTCAAACAATCTGCCATACATTGGAGAAAAATGCTTGGTCTGTTGTTGAACCCCTGTGGTAGGCAGTTCCAGGTGTATTGTTGGCCTTTAAATGTGAAGGCAAACTTGTACTGGTCCTCTCTCCGTAGAGGGATGGACCAAAACCCGTTGGAAATATCCAGCACCGTGAAGGTGGTTGCGGAGGCTTTAATACTTACAATGAGGTCGACGACAGCTGCGACCGTGGGTGCACAGGCGGGGATGTTTCGATTGAGCACAAGATAGTCCACCATGGCTCTCCAGGAGTTGCCCGGTTTGCCAACCGGCCACAGTGGAGAGTTCACGTGGGTGGCTATCAGTCAAAATACCCCCTGTTTAACCAGACATGTCATGGCCATTTCCATGTCTGCCTTCGCCTCCTTGGGGAAATTATACTGCTTTTGTGGCTGGGTCATGGGGTCCCCATCTACACTCACTTCGCCCCGTTCAAACTCCCACAATCATGCTTGTGGGTGGCAAATGCATCGAGGTGTGCTCGCACAAATGCATGGTACTCCACTGGAGTGTTACTGACCATTTGCTCGAGGTCATAACCCTCCTTGGGTTTTAGGGTACACAAGGTCCCCTTGCCCTGTTTCCCTGGGATAACTGCCACTTCACTCTCTTTGCCGGTGCATGCTCCCCACAGTTCCTGAGATCAACTAGGATCCGGTGGCCTATGATAAAATCAACCCCCAGGATCCCCTTCCCTTCCTGCTCCCTGTTATGTTCATTAATAACTAGACATTTTCATTATGAACAGCTAGATTGAGCTAGTCACTTTATTCAATCATGTGGACTTCTGTACAGCATCCATCTTGACTACTGCCTTGTGGGTAACCTAGTGCATCGTGGGCAGCCCACTCTTATATATACAGCTCCACCTAGCGTACCATTCTAGAGTGACATGTTACTGATCATTACATCCCCCTTCCTTTGAGGTTAAACATAATCAACATCAATCAACTTTCAAGAAAAATGATAAAGATGATGTCAGTAAGACTTTTGTTAGTGCTCTATAAACCTTCGAATGAACTTGGTTTTTTTATATAACGACATAAACACCTTCACAACAGTCAACACATTTTCAAAGCTTTACTTTATGAATTCTAAGCTTTTCATTCTTTTATTATAGTTTTCTTTGTACTCAAAGATTAAGTCTATCAGGCTTTTTTACTTCACGTGTGGATCTTCTCAGCACAGGTAAGTCTGATGTGTTTTCATGAGAGCCTGTATGTGTGTTTGTGTTAGATTGTTCTGGTGGTGAGTGACAAGATTCAGTTGCGACATTGTCATCGATTTGCTCTTGGATAGTCTCTTGTGTTTTTAGGAGGGAACGGCGGTTCCTCCTGAGAATCTGTCCTTCCTCAGTTCTAACAGTGTATGACCTTGGTCCTACTTCCTCCAGAACTGTAGCTTTCCTGTTCCATGTATCTGTATCCTCAATCCTGACAACATCATCCCTTGTCAATGGTTTCAGAGTTTTGGATGACTTGTCATAGTGTGATTTCTGTTTCAGCTTTAACAGTTGAAGTCTCTGTCTCAGTTCCTTACTCTGCTTTTCTTTGCACAGCAGAGTAGCGTGGTGCGCAACTTGCGACCCATTAGGAGTTCAGCAGGTGAAGAACCAGAGTCTAAAGTGGAGGCTTGGCAGCTCAGCAGGGCGAGATAAGGATCAGACTTGCTTTCTGTTGCTTTCTTCAGTAGCTGTTTGAGAACTTGAACACCTTTCTCTGCATTACCATTCGACTGAGCATACAGAGGACTGGATGTGATGTGTTGGATGTCATAAATGTGCTGCAAACTGTTGCCACTCCTTACAGTTGAAGCACGGACCATTGTTGCTAACGGCATCCCTGGGAATTCCATGTCTGGCGAAGATGGATTTCACATGCATTATGACACTGCTTGCTGTGGTGCTTGAGAGCAGCGTCTTCTCAGGATAGTTAGAATAGCAGTCAATCACAATTAGATAGTCTTTACCATTCAAATGAAAGAGGTCCATACCAACCTTTTGCCACGGTGCTGTTGGTAAGTCAGCTACTATCATTGGTTCCTTTGCTTGTTTGTTTTGGTGTTTCTGAAATGTCTCACATTCGCCTACCATGTTCTCAATGTCCTTATTTATGCCAGGCCAATAAACAGTGTCTCTTGCTCTCCTTTTGCATTTTCAATTCCGAGGTGACCCTCATGAATCCTTTTGAGCATGTCTTGACGTAGAGCCTGTGGAATGACTATTCTGTTCTGTTTTAGTAATAGTCCACTTGCGACACTCAATTCTGACCTGATGTGAAAGTACTTTGGACATGAACCTTTTGGCCAACCATGATGAATGTTCTCTATTACTGTTTGTAACACTGTGGCCTAGAAATTGAGTTTGCGCTGCGCCAGGGCTTTAGCGCCGGAAGTTAGCGCCGGCGCTAAGTCCCTTTGCGCACGCCAAAAATGCAGTAGCGCCGCGCCCAAATGGCTGCCGGCGCTGCTGAAGGGTTTTAGCGCCTGAAAACTGGCGCAACGCGCCGCATTGCGGCGCTATTCCAGCGCTGCAGCGCCCGCTGCAGTGCGGCAGGCTCGGGAAGTGCAGGCCTCCTCCTTCCGTTAAGGAGGAGCTGCCTGCGCCCGGCCGCGGCCCGCGCAAATCTCTTCAAAAATGAGCCCGGCACCTCGGACAAGTGCCGGGCTTGCATCTGTTCCGGGGGGGGGGAGAAGTCCGGGGAGGGAGCTGCGGGCAGGCGGCCGGCGGGAAAGCGGCCGGCCGCCGCGCCTCCTTAAAGCGCCGGCGCAGACTCCGACAACACTCGTTTGCCGGAGTCTTAGTTGCGGCTGCCACTGGCGAGGCAGCCGCAACTGAATTTCGGCTTGGGGCCGGGTTACCACGGCAACCGGGACGCTGCGCACACCGATGACGTCATCAGTGCCGGCGCAGCGCTACCGGTCTACCGCCGCGGAAGGGCCCCAGGCAATTTAGGAACCGGCGCCAATTGCAGCGCTAGGCCCTCTAGCGCCGCAAAATCGGTGCTAAGGGCACTGAATTTCTAGGCCTGTATCTTTTACTGTTTCTTCTGCTTTTTACTTTGATTTTGTGCCTGACACGGGCAGCGCAGCTGAAAGCTTGTGATTTCAAATAAAGCTGTTGGACTATAACCTGATGTTGTGTGATTTCATACATTTGTCCACCCTAGTCCAACACCGGCATCTCCACACCGTGGCTACTGTCGACACCACAAACTGCCAGCTCAAAGTGGAGAGGATCTCCAAGAAGATCACGCATATTGACACAGACATCAAGTTTCTACAGAGATGCAAGAAAGCAGACAAGATCCCGAAAGGACTACAGATCACGAAACCACTCAAGTCGACCTACAACACAGACTATGCTGAGAGACTCTGCCGTCGTACCTCTCGGACACTGCTCAAACATCTCATACACCAGCTATACAGCAGACACAGAAACCTCGAAACCGAGATGGAGTCCATGTTCTCAGCCTGTGCTCAGGACACAGCAGACCAGCTACGAGATACCGCCAAACAGACGAGGCAACGGAACTACTCTGCCTACATGCACACCAAGAACAGGAAGCTTGAGAAGCTCGGCATCACCAGCAGCAGCAACCAAGCCTCTCCTGGTACCACGGTTGAAACCACAGGGAAGTCCATCATCAACCTGTCCGACCACACCCTTCAACCAGACGAAATTGAAGTTCTCAGCCGAGGGCTCAATTTCTGCCCCAACACCAAAATGGACCCCATCCGTCTCGCGGCAGACACAGAGGAATTCATCAGGAGAATGAGGCTCGGGGAATTCTTCCACAAATCCCAAGATGTCAGCAGCGAACCCAATGAGACAATCAATGATCCGAACCAGCAGACAGAGGAATCCACAGTGCAGCAACCGAAGAAGAAAGAGTCAAATTGGACCCCTCCGGAGGGGCGCTGCCCTTAGCTTGACATGTATGCTCAAGCTGTCAGGAGATGCATCAATGCCAGATTCATCAGCCACACTCACAAGACAGTCCAGAATGTCACCCGAGCACAACGCAACGCCATCCACGCTCTCAAGACCAACCGCAACATCATCATCAAACCATTAGACAAAGGAGGAGCCATCATCATACAGAACAGAACGGACTATTGCAAAGAAGCATACCGACAACTGGACAACCAGGAACACTACAGACAGTTACCCGCAGATCCGACAAAAGAACACACACGCCAACACAACAGACTGATCAAGACCTTCGATCCAGACCTTCAAAGCATCCTACGTGCTTTCATCCCACGTACTCCCCAAGTGGGAGACTTTTACTGCCTCCCAAAGATAAACAAAGCCAACACACCCGGACGTCCTATCATATCAGGCAACGGAACCCTGTGTAAGAACCTCTCTGGATACGTCGAGGGCATCCTGAAACCCATCGTACAGGGAACCCTCAGCTTCTGTCGTGACATTATAGACTTCTTACAGAAACTCTGCACATACGGACCAGTCGAACCAGGAACACTCCTCGCCACGATGGACGTCTCGGCACTCTACACCAGTATCCCCCACGATGACGGCATCGCTGCGACAGCCTCAGTACTCAACACCAACAACAGCCAATCTCCAGACGCCATCCTACAACTCATCCACTTCCTCCTTGACCACAATGCCTTCACCTTCGACAACCAGTTCTTACCCCAAACACACGGAACAGCCATGGGGACCAAATTCGCACCCCAATACGCCAACATCTTCATGCACAAGTTCGAGCAAGAATTCCTCGCTGCACATGACCTCTAACCAACGCTATACACCAGATACATCGACGACATTTTCTTCCTATGGACCCACGGCGAAGAATCACTGAAAAGACTACACGATAACTGTTGTGTATGTACCTTTAAGAGAATAACTGGTCTCAGACTGCAGTACCGGCAGTGACCACCCTGCATAAAAGGGGCTAGAGAGCATCTGTTTGTTAGTTTCACTATTGACTTCCACCAGTAAAGACTTCTTTGTTTTCACTCCTGCTGGTCCGTGTCTCAATTATTCACGGACTTAACACTGGCGACGAGTAAGAAATGAACTTACCTGCAGCTCGGCAGCACCTCAGACAACGTTGTTGAAGGTCGGAGCCAGAAGAAAGAAAAAAAAAAAATGAGTCCAAAGAAACTCGAGAAACGGGCGTTGACCGTCAATCATCGGTTTGAAAACTTGCAGGAGAGACTGTCAAGAGCCAGGTTCGGTTCACCAGTCTGTGGTTTCGCAGCTAGTCGAGCTGGTGGTAGGTAGTGCTCTGATCCTTCCTGGGCTGCGGCGGGCTGAAGCTCGATCGGGTGGCTTTTCAACGGGGCCGGGCAGCGAGTCAGGAGGCAAAGAGAGAGAGAGAGGGTGGAGCACACAGGGCGCGGCTGGTGCTTCGAAGCCGGGCAGCGTTCGGACCTAAGAAGAGGGAGGGAAGTGTCCCAGAGGGTCCGCTCCATGACGGGAAAGTAATAAAAGAAAAAGAATCAATATTTAACGTGCAAGAATCCGTGGAAAGCAGCGCTAACAACAGCGGGGAAGAAGGCAAAGCGCGGGAGGCGCCATTTTGTTAAATCGGGGAAGAAGGCAAAGCACGGGAGGCGCCATTATAGATTTGCAAGATGCCGAAGACTGGCTGTATCACTGCTTTTGATAATACATTAGAGGACTGGACCACGTATGTGGAAAGAGTCGAGGTATATTTTGAGGCAAACGAAATAGCGGAGGGGAAAAAGGCATCGATATTGCTAAACTTAATGGGCGCTAGAACGTACGGCCTATTGCGGGACCTGATTACTCCAGCCAAACCGAAGGCAAAGAGTTTTAAAGAAATTGTTGCTGTCCTACACGAACACTTAAACCCTGCACCGCTGTTGATAGCAGAAAGATTTAAATTCCACAGGAGAACTCAGCAGAAAGATGAGAGCAATGCTGAGTATCTTACAGAACTACGCAAGCTATCAAAGCACTGCCAGTTCGGAGCAGGACTGGCAGATACCCTACGGGACAAATTTGTCTGTGGACTCCTGAGTGAAGGAACACAGAAGAAGTTACTCACAGAAAAAGAGCTGACGCTAGATAAGGCTTTCAGCGTGGCAGTATCGTATGAAGCAGCAGCCAGGGGAGTTGCAGAAATTCAACAAAACCACAGGAATACAGCACCCACGAAATGACACGGGGATTTGCAAAATGTTATCGCTGTGGCAGAACTAAACATGACCAGAAGGACTGCTGGTCCAAAGACAAAATATGCAGACAATGCGGGAAGATTGGACACATTGCAGAGTTTGCAGGTCTGGGAAGAAGACCAGCGACAACAAAAAGGCTACTAAGGAACCGTACAAGAAAGTACAAAAGATGACGGACAGTAGTCCCGAAGAACAGATGA
This sequence comes from Somniosus microcephalus, assembly GCF_052327205.1. NCBI lineage: Eukaryota > Metazoa > Chordata > Chondrichthyes > Squaliformes > Somniosidae > Somniosus > Somniosus microcephalus. The sequence goes on along the minus strand of NW_028225283.1, from coordinate 520,906 downwards.
GCGATAGTGAATCCGAGAACAGGAGACTAAGCTGTCTCAAACTTCACAATGTAATCGCAAAAGAGGATCACCGAACCATTTGGGTCACCCTCACGATAGCAGGGTCCTAAGTTAAAATGGAATTGGATACAGGATCAGCGCTAACCGTCATGAATCGACGAGACTACGAACGGCTATTTTCACACATACCCTTGAGAGAGACATCCATCGTCTTGACGACATATACGGGGCAAAAAGTATACCCCAGAGGAAAGATAAGTGTGCCTGTCGAATACAATGGCAAGAAAATACGGAAATTGTATATCTACATACTGCCAAATGGTGGACCACCGTTATTGGGACGGGAATGGATCAGGAAGATAAACTTGGATTGGCATTCCATTCATGCAATGACGGTGGATGGTAAAAAAGATGAAGATGTCACTCCTGGACGATTGTCAACAATCTTAGCTAATGCCAAAGAGGTATTTCAACAAGAACTGTGCACGCTTAAAGGCGTAACCGCCTCGATAAAAATAGAAGGGAATGCAGTTCCCAAGATTTTTAAAGCAATTCACCCAGCCGTCGAGGCAGAGCTGGAGAATCTGGAGAAGGTGGGCGTGTTGTCTAAGGTCGACTGGAGCGAGTGGGCGACACGAATCGTTCCTGTCATGAAGAAAACGTTAAGCAATAAGTCCGGAGAGCCAAGGAAAATTCGCATCTGTGGGGATTTCAAGGTGACGGTGAACCCTGTCCTTCACACAGTACAATATCCTCTTCCAAGGATAGAAGACATCTTCGCCTCACAGTCTGGAGTTTTTACAAAAATTGACCTAGCACAAGCATATTTCCAGATGGAGGTTGAAGAGTCCTCTAGGAAGTATCTCACGATAAACATTCACAAAGGTCTTTACCAGTATCATCGATTGGTATTCGGAGTAGCATCGGCTCCGGCGATATGGCAAAGAGCGATGGAACAAGTCCTGCAAGGGATTCCGGGGACTCAGTGTTACTTGGACGACATCCTTGTAACAGGTGAAGATGACAGTGATCACCTTAACAACCTAGAACAGGTGCTCACTAGACTACGGGAACATGGGCTGCGAGCCAACCGCCACAAGTGCGAATTTTTTAAGAAACAGATATCGTATTGTGGCCACGTGATTGATGAAGAGGGGTTATATAAGTCCCCTGACAAAATTGAAGCGGTTGTTAAGGCCCCAGCGCCTGAAATGTGTCGCAACTGAGGTCATTCCTCGGATTGGTGAATTATTATCATAAGTTTTTGCCGAATTTGTCGACAATTTTGCACCCACTGCACGCCCTGCTTCGAACGGGGGTAGCATGGAAATGGAGCGATGATTGTAAGCGTGCTTTTCAGAAGAGTAAGGACTTAATCACTTCAAGGGAAGTGTTGGCTCACTAAAACCCAGCACTGCCAATCAGACTGGCGTGTGATGCGTCTCCCTACGGCATTGTTGCGGTACTGTCACATAAGTTCCTTGATGGGTTAGAGAGGCCGATAGGTTTTGCGTCACGCTCGTTAACTTCTGCCGAGCGTAACTACGCTCAGATTGGCAGAGAGGCCCTCAGCCTAGTGTGGGGGGTGAAGAAGTTCAATCACTACCTGCACGGTCAAAAATTCACTCTACTAACCGATCATCAAACTCTTGTCTCCATTTTCCACCCTCAGATGGGTGTACCGAATTTGACGGCACAACGGCTGCAGAGATGGTCCCTTTTCCTATGGAGTTATTCCACTCGACCATAGTCGAATGTCTCCCTGTGATGAATGCAAACATAGAAAACGAAACACGGAATGACCCGACACTATCACGGGTCTATGATTTAACGGTGAAGGAATGGCCAGCACATGGCGAAACACTGCTGCCAGCATTCTCGCCGAGAAGAGAACAGCTGTCAGTGTGCAGAGGGACCTTGATGTGTGGATCCAGAGTAGTAATTCCACCTAAGTTGACGGATAGAGTACTCAATGAGCTTCATGAGGGTCATCTGGGTGGGGTAAAAATGAAGAACTTAGCCAGAGCATTTGTGTGGTGGCCGGGATTCGATAGAGAAACCGAAGAGATGACCAAGAGCTGTGCAGGATGCCAGGAGGTCCAAAATGCCCCACCACAAGCTCCTCTGCATCCATGGGAGTGGCACTCATCTCCATGGCAACGGGTGCACATTGATTTTGCTGGTCCCTTCATGGACTCGATGTTTTTAATTGCGGTGGATGCACATTCAAAGTGGCCAGAGGTAATAAAAATGTGCTCAACCACCACGGAAAAAACTATCACAGTTTTGCGAACCATATTCGCCAGGAATGGGCTGCCTGAACAGATTTGCTCTGACAATGGACCACAGTTTGTGTCTGAAGAGTTCCGGAGGTTCTTAAAGAACAATGGCGTTAAGCATTACACATCTGCCCCATATCATCCAGCCACTAATGGATTGGCCAAGAGGTTTGCCCAAATTTTCAAGAAGGCTATCAAGGCAATGTGTAATGAAGATATACCCCTACAACACAAGGTGGACAACTTCTTGTTTGCCTACCAGAATGCGACACATGTCGTTACCAACCAAACTCCAGCCATGATGTTCTTCAATCGAAGACTACGATGCTGCTTGGATTTGGTTAAGCCAAACGTCTGAAGAGATGTGGAGAACAGGCAGATTCAGAATATGAATGAAAGGCCGACCAGGAGTTTTAAGATAGGTCAACCAGTTTTGGCCCGGGACTACCGCACTGAGAATTGGCAGCCAGGAACGATTTGTACATGACAAGGACCTCTCATGTATACCATGGACGTTGGGGAGAGCATTGTAAGACGCCATGCTGACCAGATTCTAGAGTCACTGGAAAACGTCAACTCCACACCACGATCTGATACACCTGGTAATGAAATTCACGTTCCAATTGCAGCTACCGCAGAACCGGTAATATTGGAAGCAGATGAACCAAACAAAGACATTGATCCCGACGCAACATTGCCAGAAGAACCTGATACCCCAAAGAGGCGTTATCCAGACAGAATCAGGAAGCCTCCTCAAAGACTGAACTTATAATTGCTTAAACTTAACCAATGTATCTAGCAACAGTAATTGTGATTGTAATTCATTATCATTTAGTTGTTAAATGAATGTTATGTACTGTTTATCTAAAAGGGGAGGAATTGTTGTGTATGTACCTTTAAGATAATAACTGGTCTCAAACTGCAGTACCGGCAGTGACCACCCCTGTTTAAAAGGCGCTAGGAGCCTCTGTTTGTTAGTTTCACTATTGACTTCCACCAGTAAAGACTTGTTTGCTTTCACTCCTGCTGGTCCGTGTCTCAATTATTCACGGACTTAACAATAACATCAACAAGTTCCATCCCACCATCAAACTCATCATGGACTACTCCTCAGAATCGGTTTCATTCTTGGACACACGAATCTCCATCAAAGAAAGACACCTCAGCACATCACTCTACCGCAAGCCCACGGACAACCTCACGATGCTCCACTTCTCCAGCTTCCAACCTAACCACGTTAAAGAAGCCATCCCCTGTGGACAAGCCCTGGGAATACACAGGATCTGCTCAGATGAGGAGGAACGTGATGGACACCTACAGACGCTGAAAGACGCCCTCGTAAGAACGGGATATGACGCTCGACTCGTCGATCGACAGTTCTGCCGGGCCACAGCGAAAAATCGCATAGACACCCTCAGAAGACAAACACGGGACACAACCAACAGTGTACCATTCGTCGCCCAGTACTTTCCCGGAGCAGAGAAACTACGCCATGTTCTTCGCAGCCTTAGCATGTCATCGATGCCATCCCCACGCCTCCACTACTTGCCTTCAAACAGCCGCCTAACCTCAAACAGACCATCGTTCACAGCAAATTACCCAGATTTCAGGAGAATAGCGATCACGACACCACACAACCCTGCCAAAGCAACCTCTGCAAGACATGCCAGATCATCAACACAGATACCATCATCACACGTGAGGACACCACCCACCAGGTACATGGTACATACTCATGTGACTCGGCCAACGTTGTCTACGTCATACGTTGAAGGAAAGGATGCCCTGGAGCATGGTACATCGGCGAGACCATGCAGACACTGTGACAACGGATGAACGGACACTGTGCAACAATCGCCAGGCAGGAGTGTTCCCTCCCAGTCGGGGAACACTTCAGCAGTCAAGGACATTCAGCCTCCGATCTTCGGGTAAGCATTTTCCAAGGCGGCCTTCGAGACACACAACAACGCAAAATCATCGAGCAGAAACTGATAGCCAAGTTCCACACCCATGAGGACGGCCTGATCCGGGATCTTGGATTCATGTCACGCTACATGTAACCCCACCTGACGTAGGGTCATCCAGACTCGAGTCATCGTTGCCTTGGTTTCTCCACACAGATGCGGCCGGATCTGCTGTGTTCTTTGTCAGTTTTTTTGTTTTCCATACAGACCCCAGCATCTGCAACATTTGATCCCTTGTGACCCCACCTCATTGTTCTTTGATGTAATGTTTCCCTGACTGAACTGCTGGACACCATTTACACCTGTGATTATCTCTCTGCCGAGGTGTGATTAATGGCAGTTAGAAAGATTACCTGTAAACATCTGACATTACTCTCTGACTATATAAGCTGTGATTTTATGCATCTCTCCACTTCACCTGACGAAGCAGCAGCGCTCTGAAAGCTTGTGATTTCAAATAAAGCTGTTGGACTATAACCTGGTGTTGTGTGATTTCTTAAATTTATAAATAGGGGCAGGGAACAAAAGCAAGGAAGTTATGCTGAATAATTATAAATGACCATTTAGGCCCCGGCTGGTGTATTTGTCCAATTCTTGGCAGCACAATTTAGGAAGGGTGTCAAGGCCTTGGAGTGGGCACAGAGGAGATTTACAGCAAAGGTACAAAGGATGATGGTCTTAATTTATGCGGAGAGACAAGAAATGCTGGAATTATACCCCAGAGAGCACGGAATATTAAAGGGAGATATATTGGAGATGTTGAAATTTATGGCAGGTTTCACAGAGTAAATAAGGAGCAAAAAATTCTACTGGCAGGAGGGTTGCTAACCGGAAGACAAAGATTTAAAATAATTGGGAAACGAACCAGAGGGAAGACGAGGAGAATTTGTTCTACGCTGTGAGTTGTTATGAGCTGGAATGCACTGCCTGAAAAAGTGATCGAAGCACATTCAATATTAATTTTCCAAAGTGAACGGAAGCAATACTGGAAGTGAGGGATTTGCAGGATTGTGGGAAAGGAACAGGGGAGTGGCACTAATTGAATAGCTTTTTCAAAGAGCCGGCACAGGCTCGATGAACTGAAGGCCTCTTTCTGTGCTGAATGATTCTGTGATTATGTGATAACAGAAGCCATTGAGTCCTGGTCTCGTGTGTAGATTTGGCCTCCTGCAGTTTTTGAGCCGGATTCTAATCGTTACTTGTAATCTGATTAAGTCGACAGCGGAAAAGCAAACACAATGTGCTGGTGAGACAAGGTGTGTTGACAAATTTATAATAGAGTTTATAAAAACTAAAATCATGAAAAAATATGAGAATAAAATAGCGGCCATGAATATAAAATATTCATTTATAAAATCCATCAGGCATTCAGGAGAAACCTCTTTACCTAGAGAGAGGTGAGAATGTGGAACTCGCTCCCACAGAGCGTGGTTGATGTGAAAGGCATTGATTCATTTAAGGGGAAGCGTGATAACCACATGGAGGAGAAAGGAATAGGAGGTTATGCTGATAGTTTCAGATGAAGAAGGATGGGAGGAGGTTCGTGTGGAGCATAAACACCGGCATGGAGCAGTTGGGCTGAATGGCCTGTTCCTGTGCTGTACATTCTGTGTAACTTATTCAGCGGAGCATGACGCCCCGCTCTGATCACAGACCTTGCCTGGTTTCAATCAGTGAAGTAAAAATCATTGATTATAATCCTATTACATTATTTATATCTGTTGTTCTCAGGATATACTTTCTTGTGATAACCAAGACATGGATGCAGGTTTCAACAGAAGATTAGCTCAGGCAGGAGTGGATACGGCTGATGTTAGTGATGTGGAAATCAGGATGGAGACTGACTGTGATGCCTCCCACGGTACAATAGCAACGCTCAGCACTAACACGTGAAGGAACTGCCTGAGGAAGCCGGACCCCAGTGAGAGACAAAACGTTACAGGGTGAACAGAAGGAGTTTTGTAATAACAGGACTGATCAACACAAACACTGCCTCAGAGTAATGGTCAGGTATTTGATACGTTGGAAATGACAACTATCTTAGTTTAAGCTGCTCCCCCGGCAGTTACAGCATGGGATTAGGTACAGAGTAAAGCTCCATCTACACTGCCCCATCAAACACACCCAGGGCAAGTACAGTACGCGGTTAGCTACAGAGTATATCTCCCTCTACACTGTACCATTCTCTGTGTATGAGCTGTTCAGTACCACATCGGGTGTGAGTGCAGGCTAACACAGCAAAGGCCTGGGGTGGAGCCTTGGCCTTTCCTGCTCTGTATGGGTGAGGGGCTCAGTACCACAGCGGGTGAGATCAGGCTAACACAGCACCAGCCGGCGATGGAGCCTGGGCCTTTCCTGACCTGTATGGGTGAGGGGCTCAGTACCACAGCGGGTGAGATCAGGCTAACTCAGGGCAGGCCGGGAATGGGGCCTGGCTCTTTCATGATCTGTGGCTGTGTGGGGCTCAGTATCACACCGGGTGTGAGATCAGGCTAACGCAGCACAGGCCGGGGATGGACCCTGTGTTTCTCCCAACGATCACTGCCTCCCCACAATCTCAGCGATGCCCCTCCCTGGGGTGCTCTGCTCCAGTCTTTCTGTCGGATCAGTGTCGAAATATCAATTCCTGCTTCTGTCGTCCCAGTGTATTTGAATTAATCCACTTTTTTCCTGGAACCTCTCTAATATCCTTCCAAACAGTGGCTACTGTTTAGTTGGCAACAGCTCAGCTCTCTGACATTATTGTAGATAATACATCTGGGATTACACCCAGTAATAAAGCACATTCTGTTAAAGGATCATGGCCAGCTCAAAGGGCCCACAGCACACAGAATTTTACAGAACCAAGAGGGAAGCATAACTCCCTCTGTCTATAATCTGCTTCTCACTCCGCATTTGTCTGCTATCATCGATCTCTCCTTTATCTCTTTCACACTCTCGATAAGGTGTACGCCATTTAAGACTGAGATGAGGAGGAATTTCTTCACTCAGAGTGTCGTGAATCTTTGGAATTCTCAGCCCCAGAGGATTTTGGATGCTGAATCATTGAGTATATTTTATATAAATCCTGGACTGAAGGGATTCTCAGTAAAGTTCCTCACCTTTCCAATCATTGTAGAAGCTTCCCCTTTTTCCCCCGTCTCCTATACTGGGGGGTTTGTGTCCCACCAGATCTGCTCTTTGAAGGAAGCGACATTATCCAGTCCCAGTTAGTGTGGCGATGATGCGACTTCCCTCTTTCTCCACGTTCGTGAAGTATTCCTCATTCAAATAAACTATCAATACAAAAATGTTTCATATTAATCCCAAAATCTGCAACTGGAATACAGCGGGGCTGCTTTTGTGACTGGGATTATATTTAACCTGAATGTTTGCAATTAATGAGTCTGTTTTGTAACTTACTTTAATATTACATTGTTCTTTCCTGCCCTTTGCTCTTTTATCGGGTCTAAATTCACTCCCAGTGTCAGCTGTCACTCCAGCTCCTCTGACACTGACATTCCACTGATGGGCCATAACCAGGGGCGGGGATCTCTCACCCGGTGACATCACGCAGGAGTAAGGAGCCAATCACACAGCGGCCTGGAATGATGTCACAAATCGACCGGACACCGTCCAACCCGAGGTGTCACAGTGTCACATGACCAGGCTCTGCTCCTGCTGTGCGGTTTCACTGGGCATGAACACAGGTTGTACAAACAGTCCCGTCTCCGACCCCGCTCCCATCATTGACTCATAGAATGATACAGTGCAGGAGGAGCCCATTCGGACAATCATGCCTTTGATGGCTCTTTCAAAGCACCAACAAATTAGTCCCACTGCCCTGCTCTTTCACCATAGCCCTGCACCTGTTTCAACTTCAAATATGCGTCCAATTCCCTTTATAATTTACTATTGAGTCTGCTTCCACTGCCCTTTCAGTTGGTGCATTCTAAATCACAACAACTAGCATAAATAATCTAATCCTACCGTCGCCTCTTTTGCCAATTGCCTTAAATCTGTGTCCTTTGGCTAACGAGCTTTCTGCCACTCCAAACTGTTTGCCCTTATTAATCTATCAAAAGCTTTCAGGATTTTGAACATCTCTAGCAAATCTTCCCTCAAATCTTTGCTCCACGGAAAACATTTTCTCTTGTCGCTCCACGTAACTGAAATCCCGCATTCCTGGTACCATTCCAGTAAATCTCCTTTAATCCTTCTCGGTCCCTAATTGGCCCCACTCTTCCTTTGACAACACTTTTACTATTTATATGTTTATAAAAGACATTACAGTTACCTTTTATGTCACCCGTTAATCTATTCTCTTTCACCTCTCAGATTTCCTTTACCGGTTCCTCCTTGTGCTTATTGTATTCAGCTTTGTTCTCTATTGAATTATGAACCTTACAATTGTCATAAGCCTCCTCTTTCACTCTCATTATAATCCATATCTTTACTCGACCAGGAAGCTCTAGCTGTGCATGACCTTCCTTTACCCGCCGAACAACCTCCTCTTTGAAGGCCTCCCTTTGATCATTTATGGTTTTACCTGTCAATCTTTGATTCCAATCCGCCTGGCCCTGATCCTTAATAAAATTATTGAAACAGCCTTACTCCAGTTGATTTTTCCTTGTATTTATGCTTAACTACTATAATCCTAATGATATTTTGATCACTGTTCCCCAAACGCACCCCCACTGAAACACTCTCTATTGCCCCAATTCATTGTTGGGCTTCAAAAACACTGATGAAGAAAGTTATCTTGTACAAAACTCAAGAAATCACCCCCCCCCCACCTCTCTGGCCTTTACACTGTTTCTATTGCAGTCTATTTTAGGAGAATTAACGTCCCCCATTATCAGCACGTCTTAGTTGTCTCTCCAAGTTCTCTTGCATATTGCCCAAAGATTTGCTCCTCTATCTCATTCCCACTATTTGATGGCCTATATTACATACCCAGTAGCGTAATAGCAACTCTATTGTCCCTTAATTCTAACCAAATAGATTCTGACCTTTAACCCTCAAGTATATCTACCATTCTACTGCTGCAATCAGTACTGCCACCCCATCCTTTTATTCCTCCCCTATCTTTCCTGAATACTTTGCAGCCAGGAATATTATTGGTTCTTGCTGCATTCCCCTGAGAAAGCAGCTCTCCCAGCAGTGTCCAATATATGTTGGCGAGGGAGATGGAGCCAGGGGACTCCTGCACTACCTGAACATCTCCAGCTCTGTTTCCTCTGTTAACACGCTCCTTGAAACCTACCTCTTTGAGCAAGCTGTTGGCCATCGAACATAATGTGGCTCGATGTCAGGTTTTGATCTTTCTTACTCCTGTGAACCGCCTTGGGATGTTTTACTATGTAAAAGGCGCTATATAAATTCTAGTTTTTGTTGTTGCAGTTTGAGCATCAAGTGCTCACAGTGATGGTAGAAAATAGAGCTCACTTTACATTAATCTGACAGTGTACCCCCGTTTCATACCTAGTGTCAGCATCGAGAGCTCCCAGGGAAAGTAACATGAAGACCGCCCTCTACATTACCCTGACAGTGTGCGTCCACTTTATACCCAGTGTCAGCATTGAGCGCTCAAAGGGCAGGTATAATACAGAGCTCCCTCTACATTAGCATGAAAGCGAACAGCCACCTAATACCCAGTGTCAGCATCGAGTCCTGCTAGGGCAGGGACAATACAATACAATACAATACAAATCGCTTTATTGGCATGATAAGTTACATCTTATGTTGCCAAAGCATCAAAATACATTTATGGTTGAACACATAAACGCGGTTCCATTCATACAGTGTATAAACAGGTATATCCCTGAGTTTATAAATATACATTCGCCTTGTTTATATATACTCTTGTCTTAGTTTACTGGTTGTCCCTCTGTTCATGGCAAGCTGTAACATAGTGTGCCGCCAGTGTTACACAGCTTCTCTCCTCCCCCGGTAGGAATGGGAGTTTTTGGTTGTCAGTCAGATTTCTGAATTCAGGGCATATTTGTGAGAATTTTTGGTAGAAATTCTCTCTGATGCCCTGATATTTTCCACAGGCTGTGAGGAAGTGCATCTCTGTCTCAACTACTCCCTGACTGCAGTGAGAGCATATCCTGTCTTCTCTTGGCAGCCTGGTCTGCCTGTGTCTGCCTTTTTCGATCGCTAGGCTATGTTCGCTAAGTCTGTACCTTGTCAAGGTTCTTCTCAGTTTGTTATCCTTTACCATGGTCAGGTAATCAGCTATGTTGTATTGTCTGTTTAGGGCCAAGTAGCAATTGAGTTTGCTTTGGGTTTTTGTTGTTTCTGCCCAATATGACAGATATTTTTCCTTTTGCTTAGCGACGATTGTGTTGGGTCGAATTCTTTGTGTTACCCTGTCACTGTCCTGGGACTGGTTATTGTTAGTATTGTTATTAGTTACTTTATTGAGTCCCCGGACTAGTTGACTGAGGGTATTCTTCTTTATGGTCAGCTCTTGGCATTTCAGGGCGTCGTAGTGATAGCATTGGGGTTTGCTCATTTGTAGGTGATTCCAAAATTTGGTGGCTCTTTTTTGGATAGTGATTATTAATGGGTATTGGCCTAGTTCCGCCCTGCATGCGTTGTTTACTGTTTTCCTTTGAGTCCGGAGGATACTTTTACAGAATTCCACATGTAGGATCTCAATTGGGTGTTTGTCCCATTTTGCAAAATCTTGTTGTGTTAGTGGTCCCCAGACCTCACTGCCACAGAGTGCAATTGGTTCAATTATTGATTTGAAAATTTTGAGCCAAATGCTAATTGGGATTTCTATTTGGATTGATTTTTTGATGGCATAGAAAGCCCTTCTTGCTTTCTCTTTCAGTTCATTCATAGCCAGTTTGAAGTTTCCCGTAGAACTGATTTTTAATCCCAAGTATGTGTAGTGAGTGGTTTGTTCAATTTTGGTTGTTCCTACTGTGAAATTTATTGTGGGTCCATGTTGTTTGGATCTTTGCTGGAACACAAGTACTTTGGTTTTTTGGGGATTTATTGTCAGGGCCCAAGTCTGGCAGTACGACTCCAGCAGGTCCAGGTTCTGCTGTAGACCCTCCTTAGTTGGTGACAGCAGAACCAGGTCGTCGGCATAGAGGAGGAATTTAACCTTGGATTCATATAGGGTGAGGCCGGGTGCTGTAGATTGTTCAAGTAGATTTGCCAATCCATTAATGTAAATATTAAAGAGTGTCGGTGAGATTGGCGAGCCCTGCCTCACCCCCCGCCCCTGTGGGAAGTATTTTGTTTATTTGTCTCCAATTTTAACTGCACATTTATTGTTTGTATACATTGATTTAATTACATCATATGTTTTCCCTCCTACCCCACTTTCGATAAGTTTCAGGAATAAACCGTCATGCCAGATGGAGTCGAAAGCCTTCTGGAAATCTACAAAGCATGCGTAGATTTTGCTTTTGTTATGGTGAACGTGTTTGTCAATTAGGGTCTGTAAGGTGAAGATATGATCGGATGTTCTATAGTTTGGCAGGAATCCAATTTGGCTTTTACTCAAGACATTGTGCTCTTCAAGGAAGTTTATAAGTCTTTTGTTTATGATGCTACAGAATACCTTCCCCAGGTTACTGTTTACACAGATGCCTCGATAGTTGTTTGGGTCGATTTTGTCCCCACTTTTGTATATGGGTGTTATGAGTCCTTTGCTCAGATGTCAGGGAAATAACCGACACTCAGAACCATGTTGAAGAGTTTTAGGATAGCCAGTTTCAATTTGTCGTCTGCGTGTTTAATCATCTCGTTTAGTATGCCGTCTGTCCCGCAAGCTTTTCCTGGTCGCAGGTCCTTGAGTTTTTCAAGAAGTTCTTTTTCTGTTATTATGGCGTCTAGCGGGTTTTGGTTATCTTTTATGGCCATTTCAAGCTTTTCCAGTTTTTTGCGTATTTGGTGTTGTTCTGGTCCTAGTGTGTTTTTCTGGTATAATTTTTCAAAGTGGTTTACCCATGTGTCCCCATTTTGAATGGACAAATCGTCGTGTTGTTTTTTGTGTAGTGTTTTCAAGTTGTCCCAGAAACAATTCGACTCAATGGATTCCTCCATGGAGCTGAGTGTATTCTTAATAAATTGCTCTTTTTTGATCCTGAGTGTGTTTCTGTATTGTGTTAGCGTCTGACAATAAGTAAGGCGTAATTCCTCGTTTTCTGGATGTCTGTGTTTTTGGTTTGATAGTTTTCTAAGTTTTTTCCTCATGTTATGGCAATCATGGTCAAACCATTTTTCATAGTTTTTTGTTTTGGGTTTGTTCTTGCGAGCTTTCAAGTTTGCATTTGTTGCCAAATTATCAAAAATATTGTTTAGTTTACTAACTGCCTGGTTTACGCCTTCTTTATTGTGAGTGTATATGTTATCCAGAAAGGTGTCTAAGAGAGCTTGAGTTGATGCATTGCTAATTGTTTTCTGGTATTTTTCTGTGTCGTTTTTGGCCCATCTGTACGATTTTTTGGTGTTGTACAGTTTACTGGGTTGTGTTTCTGTGTTGTTTGTTTCTGTCTTTTTGAGAAACATAGTAATTTGGCTGTGATCTGACAGTGTTGTTTGTGGTTTGACTGTGAATGCTCTGAAAGAGGATGGGTCCAAGTCTGTAATCATATAGTCTACTGTGCTGCAGCCAAGAGGTGAGCAGTAGGTCGATCTTCCTAGGAGGTCTCCTATGAACCTACCATTGACAATGTACAGACCCAGGTTTCGACAGAGCTGTAGTAGCTGTTTACCGTTGGTATTTGACTGCTTGTCGCAGTTATGCCTGTATGGAAGGGAAGGGATGTCAAAGTGGTTATTCCCGAATACGTAATTGTTTCCCTGATTATTGGTGAAGTCTGGTTCTTCGCCCGTTCTTGAATTGAGGTCCCCACAGATCAACACGTTCCCCTGGGCCTGGTATTGGATAATTTCCCCCTCCATGTTGGAGAAGGTGTCCTCTTTGAAGTACGGGGAATCGATTGGAGGGATATAAAGTGCGCAAATGTAAACATCTTGGGTGTTTGAGATAATCTCCCTCTCAAGTTTGAGCCACATATGGTTTTCGCCCTTTTTTATAAATTTGATGTAATTCTTAAGTTCTGTTTTAAACCAGATCAGTATGCCTCCTGAGCCTCTGCCTTGGGTTACACTTGGTAATTTATTGGAGGGGACCACTAGCTCAGTGTACCCTTGGGGACAGCCGGTGTGTCCTTTTCCTTTATACCAAGTTTCCTGTAAAATGATAATATCTAGATCTTTAGTTTCCTCTATGAACTCTGGGGTCCTACTCTTCACTTCTCGCACTGAAGAGCGTAGACCTTGGATATTCCAGGTCGAAATATATAAGGATTTCATGTTAAGTTTTATCTTTTTCTATGATAGGTTAAAGAGTGGTACGTGTTTGTCGTGTCTAAGTGTGGGGAAAAAAAAGATCACCCCAGTTGTCTACAAAAGCTAATACAATTTGGTTACAGTTCTTTCTATTAATTAGTCCTTGATCCATAAGGCAGAAGTAGATGCTGCTGCACATCTGCTTATTGTCTCTTAATGGATTGTTTCTGTCTGAAGTATTGCGTACGTCCTGTGCATCTCTCCCTCTGTCTGGCTGGTAGCGGTCCTATTCCCCTGTGGGACAGGAGTGGTGCAGGTCTGATAATGTTGTTTTGCATGGGGATCCTCTCCGGTCTCGGTTGGTGTGGTGGTGGTCTTTGTAGTGTTCCTGATATGTACCCCGCTGATCTCTGGTGGTCGGGGGGGGGTCCTCTCTACATTACCCTGACATTTCCAGTAATTCTCCCTCCCGCTTCCCACTCCATACCATTTCTGTTCCTGACTCTGCTCCAGCTCGAATTCTCCCCCATCCCCACAGTGCCTCTGCCGTTTCTTTCTGGTATTCCTGGGCCCACTTCGCTGGGCAGGTCACAGAGAGGTCTGCGATGGGAGCAAGATGATTTCTAACAGCATTTAAAATCAAACACCCACAGGGGGCAGTACTCACCCTCAAGACCTTACCCACAATGCCATGAGGGGCCTGTCTCGACATTTCACCCACCATGCCCGGGAATAGTGACCGTTTACCCACAATGCCCATGTCATATTTCAAATCGTACAGTCCAGGTTGGATACATTGCATGGCAGTCTAGTGCGCTTCATTCCAGTTACATTTCATGTGTTATGTACATTTACAAACAAACAATGTGATACATGAGGCCCGAAGGGGATTTTACGCTGGTTCCAGCCCTTCGCTGTTCAATCGTGGGAGAGCCTTAAACTGTGGCCCTTCCCCATCCGGCCTCTGTGGCTTCAGCACCAACCTTGAGTGCGTCCCTCAGCACGTAGTCCTGGTCTTTGGAATGGGTCAGTCTGCAACACTCGGTCATGGACAACTCTTTACTCTGGAAGACCAGCAAGTTTTGGGCAGACCAAAGCCCTCCTTTCACTGATTTGGTGGTCCTCCAGCAGCAGTTGATGTTAACATAAGAACATAAGAAATAGGAGCAGGAGTAGGCCAATCGGCCCCTCGAGCCTGCTCTGCCATTCAATAAGATCATGGCTGATCTGATCCTAACCGCCAATCTACTATCACAGAACCATCTCCTGAATCTAACAGAATTAGACACACGAAATAGGAGCAGGATCAGGCTACACAGCCCCTAGGCCCGCTCCGCTACCCACAGGGCCATGACCGATCCGAACCTAGACTCATGTCCAAATTCCTGCCCGCTCCCCGTAACCCTTAATTCCCTTTACTTCTAGGAAACTGTCTATTTCTGTTTTAAATTTATGTAATGATGTAGCTGCTACAGCTTTTTGGGGCAGCATATTCCATGGACCTACCACCCTCTGAGTGAAGTAGTTCCTGCTCATCTCAGTTTTGAAAGAGCAGCCCCTTATTCTAAGACTATGCCCCCTAGTTCTAGTTTCACCCATCATCGGGAACATCCTCCCCGCATCCACCTGATCCAACCCCTTCACAATCTTATATGTTTCAATAAGATCGCCTCTCATTCTTCTGAACTCCAATGAGTAGAGTCCCAATCTACTCAACCTCTCCTCATATGTCCATCCCCTCATCCCCGGGATTAACCGAGTGAACCTTCTTTGTACTGACTCGAGAGCAAGTATGTCCTTTCTGAAGTATGGACACCAAAACTGTACGCAGTAATCCAGGTGCGGTCTCACTAATACCTTGTACAACTGAAGCAATACCTCCCTATTTTTATATTCTATCCCCCTAGCAATGAAAGCCAACATTCCATTGGCCTTCTTAATCACTTGCTGCACCTGCATACTAACCTTTTGAGTTTCGTGCACCAGGACCCCAGATCCCTTTGTACTTCAGTACTTTCAAGTTTCTTGTCATTAAGATAATAACTTGCTCTACAATTTTTCCTGCCAAAGTGCATAACCTCACACTTTCCAGTATTGTATTCTATCTGCCAAATCTCTGCCCACTTAATTAGCCTGTCTATGTCCCCTTGCAGTTTTTTTATGTCCTCCTCACTCACTACTTTCCCTCCCATCTTAGTATCATCTGCAAACTTTGATATGTTACACTCGGTCCCCTCCTCCAAATCGTTAATATAGATTGTAAAGAGTTCGGGACCCAGCACTGGCCCCTGCGGAACACCACTTGCCAGGCTGAGAATGAACCATTTATCCCAACTCTCTGCCTTCTGTTAGATAGCCAATCCTCTATCCATGCCTGAATATTACCCCCAATCCCGTGATTTTTTATCTTAAGCAATAATCTTTTGTGTGGCACCTTGTCAAATGCCTTTTGTAAGTCTAAACACACTATGTCCACTGGTTCCCCTTTATCCACCCTATATGTTACTTCCTCAAAGAACTCCAGCAAATTTGTCAAACATGACTTCCCCTTCATAAAACCATGCTGACTTTGTCCTATTAAATTATGATTATCCAAATGTCCTTTTACTGCCTCCTTAATAATAGACTCCAAAATTTTACCTACCACAGATGTTAGGCTAACCGGTCTATAGTTTACAGCCTTCTGTCTACTGTATCGGTTTGCATCCCCGGGAACAGTCCGTAGAGCAGAGAGTCCTGTGTTACAGAGCTGCTCGGGATGAACCTCAACAAAGACCACTGCATCTCTTTCCACACCGTCTTTGCAACCTCACTTTCCAGAAGGAGATGGATGACCATATCATCCCCACCGCCACCACCGTGCACATGGTGTGCTGTGGCACTGAGACACCAGTTATGCATGAAGGATCTTACGGGTAGTGTCCTACTCACAACCAGCCAAGCTACGTCTTGGTGCCTGTTTGAAAGTTCTGGCGATGAGGTATTCTGCCAACAGACGTTGACAGTCTGCTCGGGGAACCATCCGACAGGGTTCACCATTACCTTTTTCCATGGGACTTCGAGGACATTACGTGCAGACCACAGCTTTAAGGTCTTGTGGTCAAAGGTGTTTCCCAGCACAAACTTTTCCGAGAAGGACAGGTGGTCCGGTACGATCCATATGAATGGAGTGCTCTTTGGCAATGTGGTCAGACCCATCCTTCACAACACCTGGGACAGTAGAGCCTCAGCACATAGTGACACTTGGTGTTTGCCTACCGAGTGTTCATGCACAGCTTGATGCAGCCGCACACAAAGGTGGCCATCAGGATGAGGGCGACGTTGGTTACATTCTTTCCCCCTTTATCTGGAGATTTTCAAATCGTGCCCCTGCAGCCACGGTCTATTTTTGATCTCCAGATAAATTGGAAGATGGCTCGGGTAACTGCGGCGGTGCAGGGTCATGGTATGGGCCATACCTGCGCCACGTACAGCAACACAGACCGCACCTCGCTCTTGATGACCAGGTTCTTGCCTTTAATCGATAAGGAGCGCTGCTCCCACATTCCCAGTTTCTGCTTGACCTTGGCGTTATGTTCCTGCCAGTATTTGGTGCAAGCCCCATTCACTCTGAGTCTTATTCCCTGCACCTTTAGGTAATCCCACCTAACGGAGAAGGGGTTAAAGGATGCTCGGCCGAGTTGCCAAAGAACATTGCCTCGCTTTTGTTGTGATTTCCCGAGGCCAGTTCAAACTGGTCGCAGATGCTCAGCAGCAGATGGCGACATTGTCTGTCTTAAGGGAGGCATGACCGGAGCACCTCCGCTGCCTGGGATCATCAACCCACTTACACCCACCTCCTTCCTGCCGGACACAGCAAAATTTTCGATAAAATACATGAACAAGACAGAGGAGAGAGTACAGCCTGTAGGGGATGTTGTGGGGTGGCGCGTGCGCCCAGTTGGTTATGCCCCTGACTGTCTGTGAATGGTTCGAATCGCTCCCACGCCCCTGGGTTCTAGACACTGGACTTAGGTACAGGGGCGATACAGAAAAGACTCGAGTAGACAGGTGGTTGGATGTAAGCAAAACCACGATTTTATCGAACAGAAAATAACACAGTCTTACGAGAAGTTACCAGTATAAAAATTACAGGCAAATACAACTAACTATGCTTTCACAGGGAATGGGGAACACACGGCACATCGAGGGAAAACAAACTATCTTAAAAATCCCCTTATCCTTATCCCACCCCCTATACCTAACTGGATTAAGCTATGAGGGGCCAGAATTCATGCTCACCAATCCAAAGTAAAAGCCAACTGTTAACGAGTGCGAGTTTTGAATTCTGGTCTCTGGTCTTCTAGGTATCCCGTCGCCACGTGGTCGTCCGGGGCGTGGTGCTGGGTCTGCAACTGCAACACACCTTCTCCCCTCTGCTACCATCATTGTCTCATCTCGATGAGTTCTCCTCTTCTTCTCCCTCGGGCGGTCTTCGGCGGTAATGTTATATTTATTGAACAGTCATCAGTCGCTACCATTTAGATTTTACTAGCCATGCATCAAACGCCTGTATATTCGTTGTGGCGTAGACACATACGTTCTTGCAGTGTTTAACAAGGTGTTTGTCTTCAGCGTCCACAAGGACTTTCTTCCCTAAGCGTCAGCTTATAACTAGGCGCTTGGTTTACTTATCGATACGTTTTTCGCTGCCCTGTTCTGTCGTTAATGAGTTACTATCGTCTTCTTCATCTCCACTCGTTACTATCATCTTCTTCGTCTCCACTAATCTCGACTCATCAGACTACTATACGAGTCCTGGGCTACCTGCTCAACGTTGTCTCGCCCCTTTCTGCGGCCTGGGCGTCCTGGATGGTTATGGACTTGGGCCTCGTTCCACTTCCTAGCAGTTGGTATGGTGTTACTGGCTACTGGAAATCTGCTCCGGGGAGAGAACCCACCACGAGGCCAGGGCACGAGTATGAGTGGCAGCCCAAGAGGCCGGAGCCACTAGAGCAGAGAGCAGAGTCAAGGGAAAGAGCAAGAGTCAATAGAGCGATTGCTACCCACGGCCTGCAGTTATACTCCTTACGAAAATCCTTATCTGCGTATCAAATCAGGTTGGTTCATTGTCCCAATCTTGGTAGGCTAGTTTAAATAATTGTAGCAATCTAAACTAACTGTTTTTAGATGGCTGGTAATCGCAACTACTGGCCCAATTCCTGAGTTGCTTTTGTTATTAATACATCTTAATTGGTCTGCCCAGCTTCAATGGCTTCCTTAAGCTGTTCCCGATTATTTATGCAAACAACTTGATGGCCTCAAGCATAGGCCTCACTTGTTTTTGATCTGTCTCCGATTTGACTTAATGCATAATTGAAAGTCCTGTCTGCTTTCAAAATACAAAACTCTCTCTTCACAGAAACTGCAGCCTGGGTTTCGATTTCACAAGAAGCAGCCTTTGAAAATCTTGCAGACTTTTGGCCACAAGCTGCGGACGCCATCTTGGGTACCCCTTTTCATTAAAATGCCCACGCAGGGTCCCTTATCTTATTAATAACCTTTGGGGAAATGTGGAAATTTTGCGAATCTTACATTCCCCCCTCTGATACTAAAACTTGCTTGATGTATCATTGTTACAAGGTGAGCAAAATTTTCTGACCATCCATAGTCAACCTTCCCCTGTAATGACCGATCTAACACATCCACAACACATGCACTTACCATTCAGCGAAAATGTAGTGTACATGAGCATACACAGGATAAATCACAGACTTTACACACATCCAAGCATGGAGGGGGTCCTTCACCCCTGCACTACTTGGTACACACACACCTTTATTAACCGCATCGCAAAAAAACCCAGAAAAAACTTTATTAAAAATAACAAACACAAAAAAACAACAACCTTTAATCAAAATACAAGGAAAAGACTCAAAAAGGCGTATCTCCCGCCACCTTCACGTAATTTTCCTTCCAGATCTTCTGGTTTCGGAATTCTAATAACTGACATTTTCCCTTTCATTGAATGCAAGCTAGATACAACACTATCCCTAACTGGCAAACCACGAGAATGTGGGAAGCCTATCTGATCCACAAAGGGGCCTCTATGTTATTGAAAATGTCCCACCAGGGTGGAATCACAATATCCAATATCTTAGCCCCTATCTCTACTGTTTTCTGCTCTAGAGTGTAAAAATGTTTCTGCAAAACTATAATGGCTTTGAGTATTTTGGTAAGGTTTTCAGGGAGAGAGGGAATTTCGTAGCCAAAGTGCGCTACGTACTTTTGCTAATTCGTAAAATTCTCCTTCACAGTGAGGTGAACAATGCAGGTTTCAGGAATTGGGGACAATTTGCTCCTTGGCCACTTGAACTTCTGCCTCGGGTTTAAAAAAAAAACTGCTGTCACTGACCGGACACCAACTATGCTGACAATATGTCCCACCTCCTATATATGCTACCTGTGGGGGAACATGGCCTTGTGCCATTGCCTCCATGCTACAATGTATAGGTTTCACGCCAGCAGCTCTGAACCCACACTGCGGTTTCGAATAGGTATTCAAGTGATGGGGACAGAGGATTATGTGTGCTCCCCGGCTCCGACACCCTGAGAGGTGAGTACCTGTGATAGCGTGCTCCCATGTTATGAAATAAGCCGGGACCGCTGTGAAACAAATGTGTGCACCCCCTTGAATGACTCCAATGTTCTCAACCCTGTATACCGGCACGGGTCGGGCTGTCCTATGCATGACCGGCATCCTAACTACTACGCCCATGATTGTGTGGTTGGACCTCCCACAATCCACGGGGACTGGGTAGGCTTTGGATGTTAGCCAAAGTTGACACGGGCTTAATACATTCTCAAATGGGTGAAGGGCTGCGAGGTGCTTGTTGGTGATCCAGGAGGGGACCAAACCCTGTTTTAAATCCTCCAGATTACCGTGGCCCTCGCCCAGTATCCACGCCCCATATAACACCTCATTCTGCGTAGCCTGGTCAGAAGCATTTCTGTCCTCCCTTATGAGAGTATTTACCGTCTTTGCATCCTTTTCGAACTTCGCTATGATTTCCTTTAAATGGACCATCATGGCCTGGTTCTCATGCAACTCCGAGCCCACTTCCTTGTTCTCATCCAGTAATATCTTCCTTAACTGTGTTTTTAAACCGTTAACCTGGGACTGCAGCTCTATGTCATCCAAACTGTTGATGACAGAGGACCCAGTATGAAAAGCAATAAAAACATCATTCCATACACCCCTTCTTTGTCTCCCTGTATTGCCCAAAAATTCACAGTGTGTGGTGTACAGTTCGGTTCTGTCCACGTTGGCGAAATCGAACTCATAAAACTTCTTGAACATGTCCTTTAATAGGGCCTGGTATAGCTGCTCTGTCTCTTTGGGACACCACTCCAGCAAATGTACCTCGGTGAGATTTAAAATCACGGAGGCTACTACGTAGTGTACCCCCTGGTAATGCATCTGGTCAGTAGGCACTAGTACCAGCCCATTCCCTGGTCCCTTGGTGGTGGTGGGGCACCTGTCCCGGCGTGTCCTTGCTGCCCGAGCCGTGGGCAAGGGCTTTTGGGTGTGCGCCACTAGCTCAGTGACTTTAACTGGGTCTGGGTACCATGGGAGTATGCATGTGTGTAGGTGGGAATCCCATTCTACCCCCTTCCCCTTATCCTGCCAGGCTGCAGAGAAGATGATAGAAACGTCCGTAGGGCAGGCCATTTTCGACGCCCACATACAGACATAAATACTCTGTTCTGATTCCCACCACTTGTCCCAACATACACTCGTCCGTTCTTGGGTCCCGGTGACCGTTCGGTGGGTGTCATTTCCCATCCGTTCTTAGTCGGCAGTGCGATCTCCCATGTCCATGCTCAGCTTCCTGAGCCACGACCATCTTCCCAGGGGAATCTGTCCTTTGCACTGCAGGCACACGCGTTTCCCCTCAGTGACCCCGATCCGGGAGGCCACATCCGGTACATTGGGGCAGGGGAGGGATCCTTCCCCGTAGGAGAATCTGGTCTGGCTGGAGTATCGTGTGGTGTTGCATCCCCACCACCCGGGCCATCGTCCCTCGTGGTAGTAGACGGCAGGTCCCACCGTACCTTGTCCGCTGCTCCCGGCAGTCACCACTGGAGCCTTTTCACCAAAGCACAAGTAGATGTGGGATTCTTCCACATCGCCTCGCTTTCCGGCGCTGATCCCAATCAGGGCGAATAGGATTATGCTCCCCTTCATCCTGAAATCCTCTCTGCAAAGAGATACAAAAACATGCAGCCAGATCCCCAAGAGATTCCCTGGCTTGGTGAAGCACTGTCGGGTCCCGCGACCTCGACCCAAATATACACTCTTAGCAGATTACTACTCAATTGAAACTACCCATCACCTTATTTAACTTAAGCAAAAACACCCTAACTTAAGCTAAATACTTAAAACTGCTAAATACCTAACTTAAAAATTTCCAAAACTTAAACTAAAGCTATATACATCCGCCACCTGGCTCCTGGCGGCCAGGCTAATCCCTGTTTGGACTGTGGCTCACTGCTACCCCTGGCATTGCCACACCGTCCTTCACTGTTGATCCCTCGCAACCCGTGGCTGCTTGCTGAGGACCTCTGCCTTGGACCACTCCCTGGCTCGAGGAGCGGCCCTTGTTAACTGGAGGGCTGGTGACCATGGCTTTCTCGGCTGGGGTGTCCGTGGGGACCTTCTGGGGGCCTTGACGGGTGGTGTTTTCTTGGCCGCTGGGCCGTTAACCCGAACCGCCGCTCCCTCAGATTTGACCCCTCTCAAACCTGGGCTGGGGGCAGGTAACCATTCGCAGCCTGCTCCTGCGAGCTGAGAGTCTCCACCCCCAGGTCCCATGGCTGGGTCTGGGGCGGGGTTTTCGACATCAGGTTCCTCCCTCTCTACACCTGGGTCTGGGGCGGGGTTTTCGACCTCAGGTCCCTCCCTCTCTACACCTGGGTTAGAGGCGGGGTTTTTGACCTCAGGTCCCTCCCTCTCTACACCTGGGTTAGGGGTGCTGTTTTGCCCTCATGTTCCTCCCCCTCGTCTGGATCCCAGAAGAGTGGGGGAGTGTCCGAATCGATGGGCGGAATGGCCCCTCCCTTCAATCAAGCCACAACGCCTGCCTGTGCAGTCTGTGAACTTGCTCCTGCTGCATCTGAGGATCATTATCCTCAGACCTTTTCCCAACTGGCTGTTTTCCCCTTCAAGTGTAAACCGCCTACACTGGTTGCTATGAAACCATTTTGTATGCCGGGGCATCTTCACGGCGTATACCATGGGGCTGGCTTTACCTACAATGCTGTAGGACCCCATGTTAAATTGTTCCAAACTCCCTACTCGGGCATAGTTTCTTACCATTACCTGATCTCCTCCCTCCCACTTGTGGTGCTTTCTTGGCTCGAGCAACAAACGGTTACTCCGATGCAGCCTTCCCATGTTCCCAGCCGCCTGCTCATGGACCTGCTTCAGGTGCTCAAAGAGGTTTCGGTCGATCCTGCCCTGATTGACCTCTCTGAGCTGACCCTCCATGAGCACCGGGGCTAGTACATGGGTGGGGGCCGCATAACCCTGCCAGTCATTAGCTCGTATGGGGAATACCCCGTGCTTGTAGACTGGCTGGCACGGATCCCATCAAAACCAATGGTAGGATCTCGGCCCATTTACGGGACGAGTCCACCGTCTCCTTCCTTAATCATTCTTTCAGGTTCCGATTCATACTTTCTGCAATCCCTGATGACTGGGGATTGTGGGCCACGTGCCATTTCCCTTCAATGCCCAACAGCATAAGGGTGTTCTCCATCACCTGTCCGGTGAAGTGACTCCTTGGGTCGGACTCCACAGACAGTGGTAGTCCCCACCGTGAGAACACTTCCCGGACCAGGATGATGGCAGTAACCAGAGCTGTGGCTGGTCTGCAGGGAAAGGCCTCTACCCATTTGGAAAACACGTCCACCAGGACTAGGCAGTACTTATAGCCTCCGTGGGCGGTGGGCAGGTGCCCGAAAAAGTCGACCTGTATCGACTGCCATGGTCCCTCTACCCTCCTGACATATCCCATAGGTACCTTCCTTTTGTGGGGGTCGGGTTATTTGCAGCGCACACAAGACAGCCTGCACAGAACTTGCGGACATCTACCCTGAGTCCCGGCCATCATCCCGCCTGTTCCACAAGCTGCCAAGTGGTCTCAGGCCCGTGGCGTCCCGCTCTTGGACCCTCATGGGTCAGTTGAAGGAATTCCCTCCGCTGCTGCTGCGGCACCACGCACTGTCCCCCCCCGGAACAGCATGCCCCCTTTAATGGAGAGAGTCGCTGTGCCGTATGGACCTTCTATTCCCTTTCCCTCAGCGACTGCACTAAGGACTGCTTTTAGGACGGTGTCTTGTGCTTGGACCGTCTTAAGGTCCGGGGCTAACGCTACCCCTGCACTACCTTGGGTCCCGTCCCTACCTCTGGCCGCCGCCATGGGTCTGGACCCAAATGGGTCCTGGAAAGTACCTGTGCAGGTACCCACCTTGGCGAGCAATTCAGCCTGCTGGTTGCCTTGGCCGCGGGGTTCTGTGGAGGAATGGGCAATCACCTTGTGGATGAAAACCTCCGCTTCCTCCCCCATTGCTGCCAGGATCCTTTCCAGCAGGGATTTTACTTTGAGGGGTCTCCCGTCAGTGGAGGTGTATCCGCGGTGGGACCAGATGGCCAGGTACTCCATACACGAATTGCACGTGAACATGCTGGCTGAGGAAATTGTGTAAGGGATAGGGAAAATTTCGGGGTGTGTAACAACGTGCACCACTGTCGATAGTTCAGCCTGCTGGGCGCTCATGGTAATGGGGAGCTTAATCGCCAGGGCAATGTTTGCTGCTGGTTCATAAATTCCACACCCCGTGAGACGCTCGCCAGCAGATACCATGCTGGAACCATCTACATAGATCTCGCGGCCTGTGGGATGTGTCCTGGCCCGTAAACCTATGATTGCTTCCCAAACGCCTTCAATGGAACACCGGTGGGCTGTTCCAGGATATACAAGGTTGGCTGCGAGCTTTGGCTCACAGAGACCCTTCACCTTCAGGTCCATCTGCGAGAGGATCAGGGTCCAGCGGGAAATGCCAGCACTGCTCACTGTACCATCCTTGACCCTCCCGTCCAGAAGCATCTGGGTGGGTGTGTGATGGGTGAGGAGGGTGATGGGAGAGGTGCCTGTGAAGATCAAAGATCTTTTCACAGCACAATGTGTGGCCAAGAGATGCCGTTCACAATTGGAATAGCTTCTTTCCACATCTGTGAGTATCCTGGAGGAGTAGACCACCGGCCGCAATCGGCCATGCCGCTCTTGGAGCAGTACAGCACTCATGCTGTCCCCGCTGGCTGCTACCTCCAGGAAAAACTCTTTCCCCCTATCTATGGCCCCTAAAGCTGGCGCGGTCTGCAACTCTTCCTTGAGCCTGACAAATGCTGCCTGGCAACCCTCAACCCACAACCACTCCACTGCCTTGTGTAGGAGTCGGAGCAGAGGGGCTGCGGTAGCTGCATAATCCTCAGTGAAGTCTCTACAGTACCTGATGAGCCCCAGGAACGACCTCACACCCGTTACTGTGTTGGGGACTGGTAGTCCTTGTACCGCCTCCCTCCTAGCCTAATATATGGCCCTTTCTCAGGCGCACACGATCAGACCGAGGAATTTCAGCTCCTGCTGGCTGATCTGCACCTTCTTGGGATTCACTTTGAAACCCTCCTGTCCTAACAGCTCCAGTAGTTCGGCCAATAGTGGGGCATGCTCCTCTTTCGAATCAGTGAACAGGAGCAGGTCATCCACATAATGTACCAATGTCCGGGCTGACTAATGTCCTTCAAACTGTCTGCCATGCACTGATGGAAGATGCTGGGGCTATTATGGAAGCCCTGAGGCAAACAGATCCACGTGTACTGTTGCACTTTAAACGTAAAGGCAAACTTGTACTGATCCTCCCTCCTTACAGGTATGGACCAAAACCCATTGGAAATAAGCAGCACCGTGAAAGCAGCCAGGCGTTCCCGGGCAAGCCTTCTGGTACGCCGACCACAGCCAGTCCGTGAAAGCCTGCGGGGTCTCCCCTGAGATCTGGACTGTCCTCTCCACGCGGGAGAAAGGACTCCCCTCATCCATCCCCATGGCCTCCAGAACCACGTCTCTAAGCTTCTCGTAAACACTTTGTCCCCTCTTACAATCTTCAGAGAGGGATTGGAGGAGATTATTCTCCAGGGAGAATAGCAACATCTTGGAATTCTCAGCATCATCGCAATTGTTGATGCTGGTGGCCTGCTCTATATCCCTGAAGTGGATCGAGGTGTCTCCCTTGTCCAATAGCTTCGTGATATGTTTGACCATAACCCTAAGCTGCTGGGTGTTAAAGGGTAACATGAACTGGTTTTGATGCGGACCCTCATCGTCGCCATTAGCGGGTGGGCCGAAGCTCCGATGCCATGCTGGGCACATCGGTTCTGGTTCTGGCTTTTCGGGTGGGGGTTGCTCTACCTCCGCCCCCACCTCTGTCTCCACTTCGGGTTCCACCCCCGGTTCCACCCCTCCCTTGCTGCCAAACCTCGCTGAAATTTGGCGCTACGGGTGGTGGCCGTGATGTCTCCCCTCTCTCAATTGGGTCATCCCTTGACACTTGCGGTGACATGGGAACTGTTCTCCACTCGTTCCCCATAAATTCTGCCTGACCTGCCTTTGGGCTTATGAGCCATACCATGCATTTTGCCTTCCGGAGGGCCCGGCTCAGATTTTCTATCCTCTCTTTACAGGGGCCGTGGTCTGCCTCCTCAAACCCCTGTTCATTCGCTAGCTTGTAAGCGGCTTTTACCTCCTGCACTTTTTCTTCCTGTTCCCTAACCTGCCTTGCCATGTGGGCATTTTTCTCCCACCACCTTGACTCATTTCCCTTGGCCTCGGTGACTTGGCACTGTAGGTACTCCAGCTTAGCCTTGTGTTATCTCACTAGATGCACCCTTTCTTGGTTCAAAGCCTGTAAGGTCTCGAACAACTTTTCCCCTGCGAGAGCCGTATCCTGGATTTCCAGGGCTGACTCCCTTAACTCGATTGCCTGTGTGGCAACGAGTCCGTCTAGAAACTGGATTTGCTTTTTAAAGCACATCAGCCAAACTGCCTTCTCTAAGGACTTCTTGTGTTCTTTGCCCTCTGTCTATTTAGCCACTGCATCTACCGGACGCCCAGCCTTTAACAGAGTGGTGATCCACTTCTTAGTGATATTCACCTGCTAATCACATAATCCGAAATAATTTCCTCCATAATGGTTTGCTCATCCGAACCATTGTCTACCTTATCTAATCCTGATTCCGGTGTCTTGCCGCAGTCGCCAGATCTGTAGGGGGTGGTGGGTGTGGCGCGTGCGCCCATTTAGTTATGCACCTGACTGTTTGTGAGCGGTTTGAATCGCTCCCATGGCCCTGGATTCTAGACACCGGACTTAGGTACAGGCAGCGATATCGAAATCTCAGGTAGACAATTGGTTTGGATACAAACAAAACCAAGATTTTATTGAACAGGAAAATTTAATACAGTCTTTAAAGAAATTACCACTACAATATTATATGTGCAAATACACTAATACAGGGAATGGGGAACACACGGCACATTGAGGGAAAACAACAATCCCCTTATCCTTATCCCACCCCTATACCTAACCAGATTAAGCTATGAGGGGCCAGAATTTATGCTCACCTGTCCGAGTTCAAAGTCAACTGTTGGAAAAGAAAACGGGTTTCGAGGTTTGGCACTCTGTCCTCTTAGGTACCCCGTCGTCACGTGGTCTTCAGAGGCGCGTTACTGGAGCTGCTACCGTGATGCACCCTCTTCCCCTCAGCTTCCGTCATCGTCTCGTCCCGATGGGATCTCCTCTTCTTCTGCCTCGTGCGGTCGTCGGCAGTAATGTTATATTTATTGGACAGTCACCAGTTGTTACCGTTTAGGCCTTATTGGCCATACACCAGACGCCTGTGTATTCCTTGTGGCGTGGACACCTACGTCAACACTGTGTTTAAAATGCTTGCTGTCGTCCCCACTTTCTTTCAACAAGATGCTTGCTGTTATCTTCCTCAGGGACTTCCTCCCTCCCCTCAGGCGTCAGCTTATAGCTAGGCACTTGGGGGTTTTAAATTACCGATACAATTCTCGCTGCTCTGCTCTGCCCTTATCGAGGTATTATCGTCTTCTTCGTCTCGTCTCGTCTGTCTGACTACACTACAAGTACTGGGCTACCTGCTCAACTTCGTCTCGCCCCTTTTCGCGGCCTGGGCGTCCTGGATGGCTGTGGACTTGGGCCTTGCTCCCCTTCCCAGCATTTGGTATGGTGTCTTTGGGAACTGATGATCTGCTCCGGGGAGAGAACCCGCCACGAGGCCAGGGCACGAGTACGAGCGGCAGCCCAAGAGGCCGGAGCCACGAGAGCAGTGTCGAGCAAGAGAGAGCGTGGGCCAGAGCAATGACTGCTACCCGGGGCCTTGGGTTATACTTTTCCGAAAACCCCTTCAAGCCAAATCTGGTTCGCTCTATTGTCTTAATTCTGGCGGGCTAGTTTTCAATAAGGGTAGCAATCCATGTTAACTGTTTGTAGATGGCCAGTCATTGCATTTACCGGCCCGATAACTGACTTGTATTGCTCTGAAAGTTCTTGATGGGCTTGTCCAGCCTCGATGGCTGTGCTTAATCTATTTTCGATTCTGTATGCAGACTGTTTGATGGTATTAAACTATGGCCTCACTGCTGACTCCAATTTGGTCTGATACATATTCAAAGTTCTGTCTGGTAGAGTTCTCTTCACAGAAAACCTTCAGTCTTAGTTTCGATTTCGCCCAAGCTGTCTGCTCAGCAGAATCCACACTTGAATAAGAACATAAGAACATAAGAAATAGGAGCAGGAGTGGGCCAATCGGCCCCTCGAGCCTGCTCCGCCATTCAATAAGATCATGGCTGATCTGATCCTAACCGCCAATCTACTATCACAGAACCATCTCCTGAATCTAACAGAATTAGACACACGAAATAGGAGCTAGATCAGGCTACACGGCCACTGGTCCCGCTCCGCTACCCACAGGGCCATGTCCGATCCGAACCTACACTCATGTCCAAATTCCTGCACGCTCCCCGTAACCCTTAATTCCCTTTACTTCTAGGAAACTGTCTATTTCTGTTTTAAAATAATGTAATGATGTAGCTTCTACAGCTTTTGGGTGCAGCATATTCCATGGACCTACCACCCTCTGAGTGAAGTATTTCCTCCTCATCTCAGTTTTGAAAGATCAGCCCCTTATTCTAAGATTATGCCCCCTAGTTCTAGTTTCACCCATCATCGGGAACATCCTCCCCGCATCCACCTGATCCAAACCCTTCACAACCTTATATATTTCAATAAGATCGCCTCTCATTCTTCTGAACTCCAATGAATAGAGTCCCAATCTACTCAACCTCTCCTCATATGTCCATCCCCTCATCCCCGGGATTAACCGAGTGAACCTTCTTTGTACTGACTCGAGAGCAAGTATGTATTTTCTTAAGTATGGACACCAAAACTGTATGCAGTATTCCAGGTGCGGTCTCACCAATACCTTGTACAACTGAAGCAATACCTCCCTATTTTTATATTCTATCCCCCTAGCAATGAAAGCCAACATTCCATTGGCCTTCTTAATCAATTGCTGCACCTGCATACTTACCTTTTGAGTTTCGTGCACCAGGACCCCCAGATCCCTTTGTACTTCAGTACTTTCCAGTTTCTTGCCATTAAGATAATAACTTGCTCTACAATTTTTCCTGCCAAAGTGCATAACCTCACACTTTCCAGTATTGTTTTCCATCTGCCAAATCTCTGCCCACTTACTTAGCCTGTCTATGTCCCCTTGCAGGTTTTTTTATGTCCTCCTCACTCACTACTTTCCCTCCCATCTTAGTATCACCTGCAAACTTTGATATGTTACACTCGGTCCCATCCTCCAAATCATTAATATAGATTGTAAAGAGTTGGGGTCCCAGCACTGACCCCTGCAGAACACCACTAGTTACTGATTGCCAGTCTGAGAATGAACCATTTATCCCAACTCTCTGCCTTCTGTTAGATAGCCAATTCTCTATCCATGCCAGAATATTACCCCCAATCCCGTGATTTTTTATCTTAAGCAAAAATCTTTTGTGTGGCACCTTGTCAAATGCCTTTTGGAAGTCTAAATACACTACGTCCACTGGTTCCCCTTTATCCACCCTATATGTTACTTCCTCAAAGAACTCCAGCAAATATGTCAAACATGACTTCCCCTTCAAAAAACCATGCTGACTTTGTCCTATGAAATTATGATTATCCAAATGTCCTGTTACTGTCTCCTTAATAATGGACTCCAAAATTTTACCTACCACAGATGTTAGGCTAACCGGTCTATAGTTTCCAGCCTTCTGTCTACTGCCCTTTTTAAATAAGGGTGCTACATTAGCAGTTTTCCAGTCTGCCGGGACCTTTGCTGAGTCCAGGGAGTTTTGGAAAATTATTAATAATGCATCCACAATCCCTACCGCCACTTCCCTCAAGACCCTAGGATGTAAGCCATCAGGTCCAGGTGATTTATTCGCCTTGAGTCCCATTATTTTGCCGAGTACCACTTCCTTAGTGATTTTGATCGTGTTTAGCTCCTCCCCCCCTATACCCCCTGTTTGTCCAGTGTTGGGATATTCTTAATGTCCTCTACTGTAAAGACTGATACAAAATATTCATTCAGTGTTTTTGCCATCTCTGTATTTCCCACCATTAATTTCCCGGTCTCATCCTCTAAGGGACCAACATTTACTTTAGCCACCCTTTTTCTTTTTATATAACTATAAAAACTCTTACTATCTGTTTTTATATTTTTTCCTAATTTACTTTCATAATCTATCTTCCCTTTCTTAATCCATCTTTTTGTTATTTTTTGCTGTCTTTTAAAGTTTTCCCAATCCTCTATCCTCCCACTAGATTTGCCTACCTTATATGCCCTTGTTTTTAGTCGAATACTATCCTTAATTTCTTTACTTAGCCACGGATGGCTGTATTTCTTTTGCAACCTTTTCTTCTCAGTGGAATATATATTTTTTGGAAGTTGTAAAATAACTCCTTAAATGTACACCACTGATCATGTATCGTCTTACCCTTTAATCTATTTTCCCCATCCACTCTACTCAATTCCACTCTCATACCTTCATAGTCTCCTTTATTCAAGCTTAGCACGCTTGTTTGAGATCCAACTTTCTCACCCTCTAATTGAATATGGAATTCAACCATGTTATGGCCATTCACTCCAAGGGGATCCTTTAACTAGGACATTTTTAATTAATCCTGTCTCGTTACACAGGACCAGATCTAAGGTTGCTTGCCCCCTGGTCGGTTCAGTTACATACTGCTCAAGAAACCGATCCCTAATACACTCAATGAACTCATCCTCAAGGCAGCCCTGCCCAATTTGATTTGTCCAATTAATATGATAGTTAAAATCCCCCATAATTATAGATGTTCCCTTATTACTGGCTTTCTGCCACGAGGCTTGGAAGCCACCTTGGGTACCCTTTAATTTAAAATGTCCATTGCAGGGTCCCTTTTTTATTAATAATAACCTTTTGGGAGATGTAGAAATTTTGCAATCTTACAAAGCTAAGGCGGCAGATAAGCAGTGGCCAGCATTTAAAGAAATATTTCATGATTCTCAAAAAATACATTCCATTGAGAAACACAAACTCCACAGCAAAAGTGATCCAACCATGGCTAACTGAAGAAGTTAAGGATAGAATTAGATTAAAAGAAGAAACCTATAATATTGCGAAGAATAATAGTAAGCCCGTGGATTGGGAGAGTTCAGCAAGCAGCAAAGGTTGGCTAAAATTTGATAAAATGGGAAAAATAGAAAATGAGAGAAAACTAGAAAGATATATAAAAGCAGATTGTAAAAGTTTCTACAATTATGTAAAAAGGAAACGAGTAGCAGAAGTAAACATTGGTCCCTTAGAGGCTGAGACAGGAGAAATTATAATGGAAAATAAGGAAATGGCAGAAATGTTAAACAAATATTTTGTAACTGTCTTCACAGTAGAAGTTACAAAAAGCGTACCAAAAATGGTGCGGAACCAAAGGTCTAAAGTGGGTGAGGAACTTAACATAATTAATAAAACTTGAGAAAAAGTACTAGAGTAAATAATGGGAATAAAAGCCAACAAATCCCCTGGACCTGACGGCCTACATCCTAGGGTTTTGTAATAGGGGGCTGAAGAGATACTGAATGCATTGGTTTAAAAGTTCCTCAGTTCCCTAGAATCTGGAATGGTCCCAGGGGATAGGAGGGTCGCAAATGTAACACCGCTATTCAAGAAAGGAGGGGGGAAATAACAAGGATCTGCAGGCCAGCTAGACTGACATCAGTCGTTGGGAAAATGCTGGAGTCCATTGTTAGGGAAGTGGTATCAAGTCACTTAGAAAATCGTAACATGAATAGACAGTGTCAACATGGTTTTATGAAAGGGAAATCATGTTTGACAAATTTATTAGTTTTTTGAGGATTTGACCAGCAGGGCAAATAAAGGGGAACCAGTGGATGTATTAAATGTCGATATCCAAAAGGCATTCGATAATGTGCCACACAAAAGATTATTACACAAGATTACGGCTCATAGGTTTGGTGGTAATATAGTAGCATGGATAGACGATTGGTTAATGGACAGAAAACAGAGAGTAGGGATAAAGGGATCGTTTTCATGTTGGCAGGCTGTAACTAGTGGGGTGCCACAAGGATCAGTTTTGAGGTCTCAGCTATTTGCAACTATATTAACGACCTTGATGAAGGGACCAACTGTAATGTATACAAAGTTTGCTGATGATAAAAATCTAGGTGGGACAGTAAGCTGTAAGGAGAACACAAAGAGTTTGCAAAGGTATATAGATAGACTAAGTGAGTGGGCAGTAAGGTGGCAGATGGAGTATAATGTAGGGAAATGTGAGGTTATTCACTTTGGTAGGAAGAATAGGAAAACAGAATATTTTAAATGGTTGGAACTTACAAATGTTGGTGTTCAGAGAGATATGTGTGTCCTCGTGCACGAAACACAGAAAGCTAGCATCCAGGTACAGCAAGCAATAAGGAAGGCAAATGGCATGGCGGC
Organism: Somniosus microcephalus; assembly: GCF_052327205.1. Classification (NCBI taxonomy): domain Eukaryota; kingdom Metazoa; phylum Chordata; class Chondrichthyes; order Squaliformes; family Somniosidae; genus Somniosus; species Somniosus microcephalus. The sequence continues at coordinate 488,200 of NW_028225283.1, read as the reverse complement.
CTTTATTCAAGGGGTTTGGAGTACAGGAGTAAGGAAGACTTGCTGCAATTGCACAGGGCCTTGGGGAGACCACAGCTGGAGCACTGTGCACAATTTTGGTCTTCTTACCTAATGATGGATATACTTGCCTTGGAGGCACTGCAAGTTAGGTTCATCAGATTGATTCCTGGGATGAGAGGGCTGTCCTATGATGAGAGATTGTGCAGAATGGGCCCATTCTCTCTGGAGTTTAGAAGAATGAGAGGTGATCTCGTTGAAACACATGATTCAGAAGAGAACGACAGGGTAAATGCTGAGAGGTTGTTTCCACTGGCTGGAGTGACCAGAATTAGGGGGCTTATTCTCAGGATAAGGGGTAGGCCATTTAAGAATGAGATAAGAAGGAATTTCTTCACTCAGAGGGCCGTGAATCATGGGAATTCTCCTTGCCAGAGTGCTGTGACTGCTGATTCGGTGTAATAGCAGAGCACTTGGAAAACATTGACAGGATCGGACAAAGTCAACATGGATTTACAAAAGGTAAATCGTGCTTGACTAATCTACTGGAATTTTTTGAGGATGCAACTGGTAACATAGATACGGGAGAACCAGTGGATGTGGTGTATTTGGACTTTCAGAAGGCTTTTCACAAGGACCCGCATAAGAGATTAGCATGTAAAGTTAAGGCACATGGGATTGGGGACAAGTTATTGACTTGGATAGAGAACGGGTTGGCAGACAGAAAGCAAAGATTTGGAATAAACGGTTTTTTTTCCGAGTGGCAGGCAGTGACTAGTGGGATACTGCAGGGATCGGTCCTTGGACCCCAGCTATTAACAATATATATTTTTGATCTATACAAGGCAAAAATATGTAACATCTCCAAGTTTGCAGACGACACAAAGCTGGGTGTGCGTGTGTGCTGTGAGGAGGATGTCAAGAAACTCCAGGATGATTTGGACAGGTTTGGTGATTGGGCAGAAGCATGGCAGATGGAATATAACGTGGATAAGTGTGAGGTTATTCACTTTGGTGGCAAAAACAGGAAGGCAGATTATTATCTGAATGCAAATAGATTGGGAGTAGGGGAAGTGCAACGAGTCCTGGGTGTCCTTGTGTACCAGTCGCTGAAGGTAAGCATGCAGGTGCAGCAGGCGGTTAAGAAGGTAAATGGTATGTTGGCCTTCGTAGCGAGAGGGTTTGTGTACAGGAACAAGGATGTCCTGCTGCAGTTGTACAGGGCCTTGGTGAGACCACCTCTTGAGTATTGTGTGCAATTTTGTTCGCCTAATCTGAAGAAGGATTTTCTTGCCGTGGAAGGATTTCAGTGAACATTCACAAGGCTGATACCTGTGATAGCAGGAATGACGTATGGGGAGAGATTGGGTCGATTGGGGTTATACTGGCTGGAGTTTAGAAGAATGAGAGGGGATCTCATTGAAACTTATAAAATTCAGACAGGACTGGACAGAGTAGATGCAGGAAGGATGTTCCTGATTGCGGTGGAGTCCAGAACCAAAGGTCACAACCTAAGGATAAGGCGTAAGCCATTTAGGACAGAAATGAGAAGGACTTATTTTCACCCAGAGAGTGGTGAAAATGTGGAATTCTCTACCACAGAAGGCAGTAGAGGCCAAATTATTAAATATATTCAAGAAGGAGTTGTATATATTTCTTAAGGCTAAACGGATCAAGCGGTATGCAGAGAAAGCAGGGACAGGGTTCTGAATTGGGATGATCAGCCATGATCACATTGAATGGTGAAGCAGTCTAGAGGGGCCGAATGACCTACCCCTGCTCCTATCTTCTATGTTTCTATGTTTTGAGTATATCCAACGCTGAGATAGATGGCTTTTTTGGAAACTGGGGGAATCTACGTTTATGGAGATCGGGGAAGTGGCGTTGAGGTCTATGATTAGTCATGATCTTATTGAATGAAGAGCAGGCTTGAGGGTCCGTGTGGACTGCTCCTGCTCTGATTTCTTATCTTCTTATGTTCTAAATAAGATCATGGATGGTCTACTACCTCATCTCCACTTTCCTGCACTTTCCTAATATATCCAATGTTCTCATTAATATTGAAATTCTATCGATCTCTGTCTTGAATATACTCAATGACTGAGCCCCCACAGCCCTCTGGAGAATTCCAAAGATTCTCTACCCTCTGAGTGAAGAAATTGCGCCTCATCTCAGTCCTAAATGGCCGACCTCGTAATCTGAGACCCCTTGTTCTAAACTCCCCAGCCAGGGGAAACGTCCTCCCTGCATCAAAGCTGTCAAGGGCTCTAAGAATTTTGAATATTTAGATCACCTCTCATTCTTCTAAACTCTGGGGAATATAGGCATATTCTACTTATTCTCTCCTCATAGAACAATCCCACCATCCCAGGAACCAGTCTGCTGAACCTTCATTGGACTCCCTCTAAGGCAAATATATCATTCCTTATGTAAGGAGACAAAACTGTTCACACTTCGCCAGGTTTTTATCTCACCAGGACCCTATATTATTGATAAGACGTCTTCACTCCTATACTCAAATCTTGTAATAAAGGTCAATATAGCATTTGCTTTCTTAATTGCTTGAAGCACCTGCATGTTACCTTTCAGTGAGTCATGTACGAGAACACCCAGGTCCCTCTGTACACAAACATTTCCCAATCTCTCAGCATTGAAAAAATATTCTACTTTTCTGATTTTCCTACCAAAATGGATAACGTCACATTGCTCCACATTATGTTCCATTTGCCATGTGCTTCCCCTCTCATTTTACTGCCTAAATCCATTTGAATCATCCTTGATCGTTCTCACAACTTACATTCCCACACAGCTTTGTGTCATCAGCAAACTTGGATATAATACATTTGGCCCCCTCATCCAAATCATTGATGTAGATTGGGAATAGCTGGTGCCCAAGCACTGATTCCTGCTGTACCCCACTAGTTACAGCTGCCCACCCTAAAATTACCCATATATTCTCACTCTCTGTTTACTGTCCAGTAACTGATACTCAATGCAGGCTAATATATTACCCCCAATCCCATGAGCCCTAATTTTGTTTAATAAATTATTTTTTGGCAAGTTATCGAATGCCTTCTGTAAATCCAAATAAACCACAACCACTGGATCCCCCTTATCTAATCTGCTAGTTAAAAACTCCAAAATTCTAACAGATTTGTCAACTATGATTTCGATTTCATAAATCAGTATTGACTCTGCTCAACTTTATTATTATTTTTAAGTGCCCTGTTACGCATCTTAATAATAGATTCTAGCATTCCCCTACTACTGATGTCAGGCTAACTGCTCTGTAGTTCCCCGTTTTCGCTCTACCCCCTTTGCTAAATAGTGGGGTTACAATTTCCTCTCTCTTTCGGACCCAGGAGTCAAAGGACCATGATCAGGAGCAGGAACCCTGGTGAGTTCCCCACTCTCTAAAACAGGGGTCACTGGACAGTGCTCAGGAGCAGGAACCCTGGTGATTTCCCCACTCTCTAAAACAGGGGTCACTGGACAGTGCACAGGAGCAGGAACCGTGGCTGAATTCCCTACTCTCTAAACAAGGGGTCACTGTGCAGTGATCAGGAGCAGGAACCCTGGCTGATTTCCCCACTCTTTAAACCAGGGGTCACTGGACAGTGCACAGGAGCAGGAACCCTTGCTGAATTTCGCATCTCTCTAAACCACGGACGAATGGACAGTGCTCAGGAGCAGGAACCCTGGCTCAATCCCTCCCTCCCAAAACGAGGTGTCACTGGAAAGTGATCAGGAGCAAGAACCCTGGCTGATTCCACTCTCTATAAACCAGGGCCCAGTGGAAAGTGATCAGTTTCAGGAAACATGCCTGATTTCCACTCTCTATTAACCAGGGGTCACTGGACAGTGATCAGTTTCAGGAAAACTGGCTGATGTCCCCTCTCTATTAACCAGGTGTCACTGGACAGTGAATAGGGCAGGAACCCTGGCTGACTTACACGCACTGTAAACCAAGACTCACTGGAGAGTGCTCAGGAGCAGGAAACATGCCTTAAGCAGAGCCTTAAGCAGAGCCTAAAACCGGCGGCAGTGCACGAGGCCCGACCACAGAGCCTGGACCTGGACCTGGGAGAGTGCAGCTTCGGCGGCAGAGCTTAAAACCGGCGGCAGTGAACGAGGCCCGACCACAGAGCCTGGACCTGGACCTGGGAGAGTGCAGCATCGGCGGCAGAGCTTAAAACCGGCGGCAGTGAACGAGGCCCGACCACAGAGCCTGGACCTGGACCTGGGAGAGAGCAGCATCAGCGGCAGTTTGAAAGCGGTGGCAGTGAACGAGGCCCGACCAAAGAGCCTGGACCTGGACCTGGGAGAGTGCGGCATCGGCGTCAGATTGAAAGCGGCAGCAGCAGCGAGGCCCGACCAATTCAGCAGCAGGGGAGAAAGGTAAAAAGTAATCAAAGTATGACGTCAGCAGGAAGCAGGTAAGTGATTGGTTGGTGAGTATTTCTCTCTTTTTTAAACTTTAACTCTGGTTTATAGTTTCTAAGGTCTCTCTGGTGCAGTGGGGACTGTTGGTAAAATTATTTAACTGTAGTGTAATTAGTGGGATTGACTGATTTAATTTAAACTCAATTTATTAAAGGGTAAATCATGGCAGGACAGCCCGGCCCCGTGATCTGCTCCTCCTGCGAAATGTGGGAACTCAGGGACGCCTCCTGTGTCCCTGACATCTATGTGTGCAGGAAGTGCATCCAGCTGCAACTACTGAGAGTCCGCATTGCGGCGCTGGAGCTGTGATTGGATGCATACTGGAGCATTCATGTTGCTTGGGATATAGTGAATAGCACGTTTAGGGAGTTGGACACACCACAGGTAGAGGTTGGACAGGGAGAAAGGGAACGGGTGACCAACAGGCACAGTACTAGGCGAAGGCAGGTAGTGCAGGGGTCCCCTGTGGCCATCCCCTTCTCCAACAGACATACCACTTTGAGTACTGTTGGGGGGGTGGCTTATCAGAGGAAGGCAGCAGCCAACTTCCTGGCACCTGGGGTGGCTCTGCTGCACAGAATGGGAGGAAAAAGACTGGTAGAGCTACAGTAATAGGGGATTCAATTGTAAGGGGAATAGATAGGCGTTTCTGCGGCCGCAAACGAGACTCCAGGATGGTGCGTTGCCTCCCTGGTGCAAGGGTCAAGGATTCTCCGAGCGGCTGTGGAACACCTTGGAAGGGGAGGGTGAACAGCCAGTTGTCGTGGTGCATATAGGCACCAACGATGTAGGTAAAAAGCAGGATGAGGTCCTAAAAGTGGAACATAGGGAGTTAGGAGGTAAATTAAAATACAGGACCTCAAAGGTCGTAATCTCAAGATTGATACCAGTGCCACGTGCTAGCCAGAGTAGAAATAGAAGGATACTTCAGATGAATACGTGGCTAGCGGAATGGTGCCAGGGGGAGGGATTCAATTTCTTGGGATATTGGAACCGGTTCTGGGGGAGGTGGGACCAGTTCAAACCGGACGGTCTGCACCTGGGCAGGGCTGGAACCGATGTCCTAGGGGATTTGTTTGCTAGTGCTGTGGGGGAGGGTTTAAACGAAAATGGAAGGGGGTTGGGAACCTGAGCAGGGAGACAGAGGAAAGGGAAACAAGGATAAAACCAGAAGATAGGAAGGAGAAAAACAAAACTGGCAGTCAGAGAAACCAACGGTTTAAATCAAACATGGCCACAGTAAATAATATTTCTAATAGGTCTAAGAGCGTTAAAAAAAATAAGCCTGAAGGCTTTGTGTCTTAATGTGAGGAGCATTTGTAATAAGGTGGATGAATTGGCTGCGCAAATAGAGGTAAACGAATATAATTTAGTTGGGATTACAGAAACGTGGCTCAAGGATGGCCAAGACTGGGAACTCAACATCCAGGGGTTTTCGATATTCAGGAAAGATAGGCAAAAAGGAAAGGGAGGTGGGGTAGCATTACTGGTTAAAGAAGGGATTAACACAATCGTAATGAAGCATATAAGCTCTGATGATATGGAATCTGTATGGGTAGAATTGAGAAATACTAAGGGGAAAAAAACATTAGTGGGAGTGGTATATAGACCTCCGAACAGTAAGGCGGAAGTTGTGGATGGCATTAAAAGGGAAATTAAAGAAGCGTGCTATAAGCAGTCATCATGGGTGGCTTTAATCTACATATAGATTGGGCTAACCAAGTTGGTAACAATACTGTGGAGGAGGAATTTCTGGAGAGTTTACCGGAGGGTTTCCAGGACCAATATGTTGAGGAACCAACCAGAGATCAGGCCATCTTAGACTGGGTATTATGTAACGAGAAAGGATTAATTAGCAATCTTGTTGTACGAGGCCCCTTGGGTCGGAGCGATCATAATATCATCGAATTCTTCATTAAGATGGAGAATGAAGTAGTTGACTCAGAAACAAGGGTCCTCAATTTAAATAAAGGAAACTACGATGGTCTGAGGAGCGAGTTGGGTAGGATTGATTGGGGAATGGCACTCAAAGGGGTGACGGTGGATAGGCAATGGCAAATATTCAAAGACCGAATGGATGAACTACAGAAGTTATTCATCCCAGTTCGCCATAAAAATAAAACAAAAAAGGTGACTCAACCGTGGGTAACAAGGGAAATTAGGGATAGCATAAGATCCAAGGAGAGAACATACAAATTGGCCAGAAAAAGCAATAATCCTGAGGATTGGGAGCAGTTCAGGATTCAACAAAGGAGGACAAAAGGATTAATTAAGAATGGGAATATAGAATATGAGACTAAGCTTGCAGGGAAAATAAAAACTGACTGTAAAAGCTTTTATAGATATGTGAAGAGAAAAAGATTGGTGAAGTCAAGCATAGTTCCCTTGCAGTCAGAATCGGGGGAATTTATAGTGGGGAACAAAGAAATGGCAGACCAACTAAATACATGTTTTGGTTCTGTCTTCACAAAGGAGGACACAAATAACCTCCCAGAAATATCGGGCAACATAGGGTCTGATGAAAGGGTGGAACTGAAAGAAATCAGTATTGTAGGGAAATGGTGTTAGGAAAATTGATGTGACTGAAGGCCGATAAATCCCCAGTGCCTGATAATCAACATCCCAGGGTACTTAAGGAAGTGGCCCTAGAAATAGTAGATGCATTGTTGGTCATCTTCCAGAACTCAATAGACTCTGGAACAGTACCCATGGATTGGAGGGTAGTTAATGTTACCCCACTGTTCAAAAAAGGTGGCAGAGAAAAAGCTGGGAATTATAGACCGGTAAGCCTGACATCGGTAGTGGGGAAAATGCTAGTGTCCATGATAAAGGATGTAATAGCAGAGGACTTGGAAAGCAGTGACAGGATCGGACAAAGTCAACATGGATTTACAAAAGGTAAATCATGCTTGACTAATCTACTGGAATTTTTTGAGGATGTAACTGGTAAAATAGATACGGGGGTACCAGTGGATGTGGTATATTTGTACTTTCAGAAGGCTTTCGATAAAGTCCCGCATAAGATATTAGCGTGCAAAATTAAGGCACATGGGATTGGGGGCAAGGTATTGACTTGGATAGAGAACTGGTTGGTGGGCAGAAAGCAAGCAGTTGGAATAAATGGGTCGTTTTCCGAGTGGCAGGCAGTGACTAGTGGGGTACCACAAGGATCGGTCCTAGGACCCCAGCTGTTCACAATATATATTAATGATCTGGACGAGGGAATTGAATGTAATATCTCCAAATTTGCAGACGACACAAAGCTGGGTGGGAGGGTGTGCTGTGAGGAAGATGTCATGAAACTCCAGTGCGATTTGGACAGGTTAGGTGAATGGGCAGAAACATGGCAAATGCACTATAATGTGGATAAATGTGAGGTTATCCACTTTGGTGGCAAAAACAGGAAGGCAGATTATTATTTGAACGGCAATAAATTGGGAGAAGGGGAAGTGCAAACAGACCTGGGTGTTCTTGTGCACCAGTCGCTGAAGGTAAGCATGCAGGTGCAGCAGGCGGTTAAGAAGGCAAATGGTATGTTGGCCTTCGTAGCAAGAGGGTTCGAGTACAGGAACAAAGATGTCCTGCTGCAGTTGTACAGGGCCTTGGTGAGACCGCACCTTGAGTATTGTGTGCCGTTTTGGTCGCCTTATCTGAGGAAGGACGTTCTTGCCATGGAAGGAGTGCAGCGAAGATTCATCAGGCTGATACCTGGGATGGCAGGAATGATGTATGAAGCGACATTGTGTCGATTGGGCTTATACTCACTGGAGTTTAGAAGATTGAGAGGGAATCTCATCGAAAACCATAAAATTCTGTCAGGCCTTGACAGACTAGATGCTGGAAGGATGTTCCCGATGGTCCAGGAGTCCAGAATCAGGGGTCATAGTCTAAGGATAAGTGGTAGGACATTTAGGACTGAAAAGAGGAGGAATTTCTTCACCCAGAGTGTTGTGAACCTGTGGAATTCTCTGCCACAGAGGGCGGTGGAGGCCAGTTCATTAAATATATTCAAGAAAGTGTTGGATATATTTCTTAAGGCTAAAGGGATCAACGGATATGGGGAGAAGGCAGGGACAGGGTACTGAAATTGAATGATCACCCATGATCTCATTGAATGGCAGAGCAGGCTCGAAGGGCCGAATGGCCAACTCCTGCTCCTATCTTCTATGTTTCTATGTTTCTATGTTTCATCCGTATCTAAAGCATGGGTCACTGGAAAGTGATCAGATGGGTTTTTATAACAATCCGTTATTTTCATGGTCACTGTTACTGATACTAGTTTTTTATTCCAGAATTATTTAATTAACTGCGCATCTCCGGGTGTTGTTGTGACGAGAAGGGAGCTCCATATCCCAGCATGCCCAGCGAGTTGCAATCCTCCCCATAGTCCAGGAAGCCGGCTCGAGTGACACTATTTAAATGGATCCTTACCAATAACTCGCCCCTGACAGGGTTTTGCAGTTTGAGTGGCTGTTTGCTGCTTCCTGCAACTGCAAGAGTTTTTTTATGTTATGTCAAGTTTATTTAGGATCAGGGAGTATTCTGGCAGGTAAAAATCTTCATCATCATTTTTGAGGGGGTTGAAACTACAGTAGTTGCTATCAATCATGGCGACTGTTCTGGCAGTCGAACTTGCCCTCCAGCGTCTGCTGCGGAGGGAGTGGAGACAGCGTGAAAGACGGGACCATGAGCACAGCGAGAGGAGGAGTAGGGCCATCAGGGATCTCAAAAGGAGTCCTTACCCTCCCAGTGTCTTCCGACATCAGTGCACCTAACTTCAATTAAGCGAAGTGAAGTGTATTCGGAGGCTTCGCTTCACCAAGGAGCTGGTCACAGATCTCAGCCCAGCCCCTGCAACCAGGCCTCCAGCCTCAGACCAGGGAAACAGCGGCTCGCCCAATGTCAGTCATGGTCACCGTGGCCCTCAAATTCTTCGCCAGATGATCCTTCCATCTGCAGCTGGAGAAGTAACTAACATCGCACAGATCGCTGTCCATCGCTGCATCCGGGAGGTCACTGAGGCTCTCTGCACTAGGAGAATGGATTACTTTGGCTTCCTGATCACCAGAGAGAGGCAGGACCAGCTTGCCTGTGGCTCTGCCAGGATGGCGCACTTCCCCATGGTGCAGTGCACCATCGACTGCACCCATGTGGCTTTGCATGCACTGCATAACAATCCTGAGAGCTCCCGTAACTACAAAGGCTACCAATCACTTAATGTGCGGTTTGTGTGCGACCACACACCGCAAATCCTTTATGTCAATGGCAGCTATCCTGGCAGCAGCCATTTGCCTTCATTCAACGCCAGACCGGTGTTCCAGCATTCTTTCAGCCACCACGTCAAGCTCGAGCGTGGCTGCTCAGAGACAAAGGCTAGCCGCTCTCCAACAGGCTTATGACTCCCCTCCAGAACCCCAACATTCATGCTCAGCACTCATATAATGGGGACCGTGCTGCCACCAGTAACATCATCGAGCAGACCATTGGCTTATTGAAGCAACGGTTCTGCTGCCTTGGCCGCTTGGGAGGAGTCTTCCTGTACTACGCTGAGCGGGTGTCCCATTTCGAGGTCATCTGCTGCACGCTCCACAATTTGGTATTCATGAGAAGGCAGAACTTGCCTGCAGGTATTGCGGAACCACCTCAGCATGAGGATGAGGGAGAGGAGGAGGAGGAGGAGGAGGAGGTGGTGGAGGAGAAGTAACAGGAACAGGAGTGACGGTGGAGGCAGTGAGACAATCGGCCTTGTGGATGTGCTGTCCGTGACCAGCTCATCAGACTCTGATTCACATGAAGGAAACCAAAGATCTCCGTAGTTCACCACATCCCCATCATACAATCCCGTTCTCATAGCGGATCACAGCATCCTCCTGGGCGCAAGGGTGAAATGAGAGAAACCGCGAAAGTTTTCAAACACAATAATAAATGCATCTATACGTATATCACACATATTTACATAAATACTATTAACTAATCACGCTAGCACAATCCCTTAATGCCGGGCGTTCGTGTGCCTTTTCCTACTCTGGTGCTCCTACGCAGTGCTTCCCCAGTGGCTGTAGCATGGCTGATTGAAGGCTGCTCAGTTACCATGCGGGAGACTTCAGATGGCCTTGCAGGACGACCTCCACCATCTGTGGAGCTATAAAGCCCGGCTGTAGAGTGCACCGCCTCGGCATGGGTTGCGGCAGACAGGACTGGCTGGCTGGTGGGCAGTGGCAAGGGCAATGGCGGAGTGGCTGTGATGGGAGCAGGAATGCTCTCAACCTGAGAGAGGACGGCAGGTTCCTGCTTCATTGACACACTGCCACTCCCCCGGGGCGAATCCGCAGCAGCCCTAGCAATCTGTTGGAGCAGAGATTGCTGGCCTGCTGCGACTCCATCAAAGCCTGGTCGATGGTGGTACGATGCCAGCAGTCAGCGATCGGGCGGCATCATATTGAGACTGCGTGAGAGCAGTCAAAGCTTTGATGCCACCAAGCGGATACTGTGCGGAGCATTCTGTGCTTCCGCTGCAGCACTGAGACTTTTGCTTGCTTCCGTCTGCACTACAGGGGAAGCGGGGCATCGCTCCTCATGTGGGTCATTAGGTCTGGGTCGCCACGGTGTCTCTGGGAATGAACCGCTCCATGCTCTGCTCTGTAAGATGTAGATCACAGGTCTCACACAGATTAACCAAAGGGTCATATGTGTCACAGGTCATTTTATTAAGGAGGCGCAGTTCAAATCTAGTTAAATCAGGATAGATATAGTTAGCATACAACCCATCACAGATGAGAACGCTTTACTGGCCCCCGACCGGACCGTCGGGTGGACGGATGGGGATTGAGGCAGAACAGTGGCTGTGCATTCCTGCAGCCTGTAGCCGCGGTCTCTTCCTCTTTGGACGTCTCCCGAGACTGGCGGCGGGGTTAGGCCGTGTCGAGCATGAGATGCACCTCAGAGGAACCTCTCCCCTCTCTGTCTCCCCGGAGAAGCTCTCCCCTCTCTGTCTCCCCAGGCAAGCTCTCCCCTCCTTATATCCCCGGGGAGGCTCTCCCCTCTCTGTCTCCCCGGGGAAGCTCTCCCCTCTCTGTCTCCCCGGGGAAGATCTCCCCTCTCTGTCTCCCCGGGGAAGCTCTCCCCTCTCTGTATCCCCGGGAGGCTCTCCCCTCTCTGTCTCCCCGGGGAAGCTCTCCCCTCTCTGTCTCCCCGGGGAAGCTCTCCCCTCTCTGTCTCCCCAGAGAAGCTCTCCCTTCTATGTCTCCCCGGGGAATCTCTACCCTCTCTGCCTGTTATTCCCTTTAGGCTGCTATTTTATATATATTATTTCGGTGGGCCGGTGGATACGTCACGTCAATCATTTGTTAGCCATTCAATTTTCCAATTACAGTGGAACAGCTACCAATGACAAGCCCCGCCTGCCCCACAATGCTCTATCAGGCAGAGTCTGATCATCCCTTTCATTCTCAATTTGTGTTACACAAAACAGTTCCGAACCCATTACCCCACTGCACAGCTTTAGGGGTGAAGCTAATGGGGAATTGTAAGCACAACCCTTATTATACTGTTGCGAATCTGTGACTTAATAAAAAAATGCCTGGATCAATCTCCCTCTGCCAGTGTCTCTGTATCAAAGTACTCATTCTCACTTTATCAATCTCCATCTGTTGGTGTTTCTCTATATCACTGTACTTAATCTCACCTTTATCTCTCTCCCTCTGCTGGTCTCTCTCTGTATTACATTACTGAGTTGCATTTTATCAATCTTCCTCTGCTGGTGTCGCTCTGTATCACAGTACTCAGTCTCACCTTTATCTATCTCCCTCTGCTGGTGTCTCTCATAATCACAGTACTCAGTCTCACCTTTATCTATCTCCCTCTGCTGGTGTCTCTCTGTATCACAGTACTCAGTCTCACCTTTATCTATCTCCCTCTGCTGGTGTCTCTCTATATCACTCACTGTACTCAGTCTCAAATTTATCTATCTCCCTCTGCTGGGATCTCTGTGTGTCACTGTACTCAATCTCACCTTTATCGCTCTCCATCTGCTTCTATCTTTCTGCTTCACTCTACACAGTCTCACCTTTATCTAGCTCCCTCTGCTGCAGTCTCTCTGTATCACAGCACACACAGTCTCACCTTTATCACTCTCCCTCTGCTTGTGTCTTTCTGCTTCACTCTACACAGTCTCACATTTATCTATCTCCCTCTGCTGGTGCCTCTCTGTATTACAGTACTCAGTTTCACCTTTATCAATCTCCCTCTGCTGGTGCTTCTCTGTCTTCTTCTTCTTCGGCAGTCCCTCAGAACCGAGGATGACTTGCTTCCACGTTAAAAATGAGTTCGCCGGTGACTGATGAGTCCAATGCGGGACCTGCAGTCCCTGTTACAGGTGGGGCAGACGGTGGTTGAAAGGGCGGGTGGGTGGGGTGCTTGGGTTGACGTGCACTCCTTGCGCTGCCTGCGCTTGGCTTCCACTTGCTCCCAGCGAAGAGACTCGAGTTGTTCGGCGCCTTCCCAGATGCTTCTCCTCCTCTTTGTGCGGTCTTGGGCCATGGATTCTCAGTTGTCAGTGGGGATGTTGCACTTTTTCAAGGAGGCTTTGAGGGTGTCCTTGAAGCATTTCCTCTGCCCACCTGGGCTCTCTTGACGTGCCAGAGCTCTGATTAGAGTGCTTGCCTTGGGAGTCTCATATCGGGCATGCAGACAATGTGATCATTCCATCGGAGCTGATTGAACATGGTCAGAGCTTCGATGCTGGGGACGATGGCCTGAGCAAGAACATTGACGTTGGTGCGCCTATCCTGCCAATGGATTTGCAGGATCTTGCAGAGGCAGCGTTGGTGGTACCTCTCCAGTGCTTTGTGGTGCCTGCTGTACATGGTCCATGTCTGGTCCTTGCCTCTCTGTATTACAGTACTCGGTCTCACGTTTAGCAATCTCCCTCTGCTGGTGCCCCTCTGTATTACAGTACTCAGTCTCACATTTATCTATCTCCCTCTGCTGGTGCCTCTCTGTATTACAGTACTCAGTCACACCTTTATCTATCTCCCTCTGCTGGTGCCTCTCTGTATTACAGTACTCAGTCTCACCTTTATCAATCTCCCTCTGCTGGTCTCTCTCTGTATTACAGTACTCAGTCTCACCTTTTTCTATCTCCCTCTGCTGGTGTCTTTCTGTATCATGGTTCTCTGTCTCATCTTTATCCAATTCCAATTCCAATTCCAATTAAAATGCTTTATTGGCATGAAAGTTTACAGAGAACCATATTGCCAAAGCTTACATAGCAAAAAGGTACAGTTTTCCAACATTCTGTAGGTGTCAATCGATTTGACATTTGTTGGGTACATACAATATTACTTTTAAACAATATTAATTTTAAACAGTCTTTGTACTTCATTTGGTACGTTCAATATTAATTTTAAACAGTCTTAATTTTAAACAGTCCTCAGGTTGTGACATGTATTTACATATTTGGCCCCAATTTATCTCTCTCTCCCTCTGCTGGGGGCTCTCTGTATCACTGCTCATTCAGTTACACACCGCTCCCTGCCTCCCTCTGCTGGTCTCTCTCGATATCACTGCACAATCAGTTGCACACTTCTCCCTGCCTCCCTCTGCTGGTGTCCCTATCTATCACTGCTGCATCTATACTGTCCCACGAAACACGCCCAGGTCGGTACAGCACGGGTTAGATACAGAGTAAGGCTCCATCTGCACTGTCCAATCAAACAGTCCCAGTCCCCCTGCCACAGGTCTCAATATCCTCCCCATCAACGCTGGTGCACTGTGTCTGCAATATGTAAGTTCTTACAAGATGAACAAGGTCAGGCGATGAGGAATCAAAGTCCAGTTCGCTGAATGGATGGAATGATGGTAACAAACTTCCCTTAACACCAACCCTCTGATTTCTGTTTTGCAAAACTATTTTCATCCATTCTGCTGCCTTGCCCTTCACTCGACACGGTCTGAACTTGGTCATCTTGTAGATTGGACATACTTTTATCGATAGCAGGCTGGTTAGAAAACATAAAACAGAGAGTAGCTACTCAGGCCTGACAAAATGTGTGAAGTGTTGTTCCACAAGGACCGATGCTGGGACCGATGCTGTTCACAGTTAATATAAAGGATTTGGACTCGGGAAGACCGTGACAGAATACAAGAAGACATTAATATACTTGCAGAATGGGAGTGTAATTGGCCAATGAATGTCAACACAGATAAGTGTGCTTAGATTCAGTTTGGTAGAAAGAATAAGGAGGCCACAAAATGATTGGATAATAAGAGACTAAATGGGGTGGAGGAGCAAAGGGATCTAGGGTACAGATACACAAATCACTAAACTTAGCAACGCAGTTTGATCAGGTCATAAAAGCAAACATTGTGCTGGGGTACATTTCTACATGGATAGAATTGAAAAGAAGAGAGGTTATGTTCAACTTGTGTAAACACCTGGTTAGACCACACTTGGAGCATTGTGTACAGTTCTGGTCTCAATATTATTAAAAGAATCATGGACATTTACAGCACAGAAGGAGGCCATACAGCCCATCTTGTCCGAGCTGGCCGAGAAAGAGCTAGCTACCTTAACCCAATGTTCAGCATTTGGTCCATAGCCTTGCAGGTCCTGCCCTTCAAGTGAATATCCAAGTACTTTCTTAATACGCCGAGGGTCTCTGCCTCTTCCACCCTTTCAGGCAGTGAGTTCCAGAACACCACCACCTCAAATCCACCCTAAACGTCTTATCAATTACTTCAAATATATGCCCCCTGGTTGTTGACCCTTCTACAAATGAAAATAATTCCTTCCTTTCCGCTTTTTCCTGGCCCCTTATAATTTTATACACTTAATTTAGGTCTCCCCTCAGCGTCCTCTGTTCGCTCTGATATAGAAACATAGAAGATAGGAGCAGCAGCAGGCCATTCGGCCCCTCGTGCCTGCTCCACCATTCAATGCGATCATGGCTGATCATCCAAGTTCATTCGGTCCCTGCTTGCTCCCCATACCCCTTGATCCCTTTAGCCTTAAGAAATATATCCAGCTCCTTCTTGAATATATTTAATGATTTGGCCTCTACTGGCTTCTGTGGTAGAGAATTCCACAGGTTCACCACTCTCTGGATGAAGAAATTCCTCCTCATTTCTGTCCTAAAAGGCCTACCCTTACCCTTAGACTCTGACCCATGGTTCGGGCTTCCACGACCATCGGGAACATCTTCCCTGCATCTAGTCTGTCCAGTCCTGCCAGTATTTTATAAGTTTCAATGAGATCCCCTCTCATTCTTCTAAACTCCAGGGAGTACAATCCAATCGACCCAATTTATCCTCATACATCATTCCTGCCATCCCAGGTATCAGCCTGGTGAATATTCGCTGCACTCCTTCCATGGCAAGTGCATCCTTACTCAGATAAGGCGACGGGAGAACATAAGAACATAAGAAATAGGAGCAGGAGTAGGCCAATCGGCCCCTCGAGCCTGCTCCGCCATTCAATAAGATCATGGCTGATCTGATCCTAACCGCCAATCCACTATCACAGAACCATCTCCTGAATCTAACAGAATAAGACACACGAAATAGGAGCAGGATCAGGCTACACGGCACCTGGGCCCGCTCCGCTACCCACAGGGCCATGACCGTCCAAACCTAGACTCATGTCCAAATTCCTGCCCGCTCCCCATAACCCATAATTCCGTTTACTTCTAGGAAATTGTCTATTTCTGTTTGAAACTTATGTAATGGTGTAGCTTCTACAGATATTTGGGGCAGCATATTCCATGGAACTATCACCCTCTGAGTGAAGTAGTTCCTCCTCATCTCAGTTTTGAAAGAGCAGCCCCTTATTCTAAGACTATGCCCCCTAGATCTAGTTTCACCCATCATCGGGAACATCCTCCTTGCATCCACCCAATCCAACCCCTTCACAATCTTATATGTTTCAATAAGATCGCCTCTCATTCTTCTGAACTCCAATGAGCAGAGTTCCAATCTACTCAACCTCTCCTCATATGTCCATCCCCTCATCCCCGGGATTAACCGAGTGAACCTTCTTTGTACTGACTCGAGAGCATGTATGTCCTTTCTTAAGTATGGACACCAAAATTGCACGCAGTATTCCAGGTGCGGTCTCACCAATACCTTGTACATCTGAAGCAATACCTCCCTATTTTTATATTCTATCCCCCTAGCAATGAAAGCCAACATTCCATTGGCCTTCTTAATCACTTGCTGCACCTGCATACTAACCTTTTGAGTTTCGTGCACCAGGACCCCCAGATCCCTTTGTACTTCAGTACTTTCCAGTTTCTTGCCATTAAGATAATAACTTGCTCTACGATTTTTCCTGCCAAAGTGCATAAACTCACACTTTCCAGCATTGTATTCCATCTGCCAAATCTCTGCCCACTTATTTAGCGTGTCTATGTCCCCTTGCAGGTCTTTTATGTCCTCCTCACTCACTACTTTCCCTCCCATCTTAGTATCATCTGCAAACGTTGATATGTTACACTCGGTCACCTCCTCCAAATCGTTAATATAGATTGTAAAGAGTTGGGGACCCAGCACTGACCCCTGCGGAACACCACTAGTTACTGATTGCCAGTCTGAGAATGAACCATTTATCCTAACTCTCTGCCTTCTGTTAGATAGCCAATTCTCTATCCATGCCAGAATATTACCCCAATCCCGTGATTTTTTAACTTAAGCAATAATCTTCTGTGTGGCACCTTGTCAAATGCCTTTTGGAAGTCTAAATACACTACATCCACTGGTTCCCCTTTATCCACCCTATGTGTTACTTCCTCAAAGAACTCCAGCAAATTTGTCAAACATGACTTCCCCTTCATAAAACCATGCTGACTTTGTCCTATTAAATTATGATTATCCAAATGTCCTGTTACTGTCTCCTTAATAATGGACTCCAAAATTTTACCTACCACAGATGTTAGGCTAACCAGTCAATAGTCTCCAGCCTTCTGTCTACTGCCCTTTTTAAATAAGGGTGTTACATTAGCAGTTTTCCAGTCTGCCGGGACCTTTGCCGAGTCCAGGGGGTTTTGGAAAATTATTACCAATGCATCCACAATCCCTACCGCCACTTCACTCAAGACCCTAGGATGTAAGCCATCAGGTCCAGGTGATTTATCCGCCTTGAGCCCCATTATTTTACCGAGTACCACTTCCTTAGTGATTTTGATCGTGTTTAGCTCCTCCCCCCCTTTAGCCCCCTGTTTGTCCAGTGTTGGGATATTCTTAGTGTCATCTACTGTAAAGACTGATATAAAATATTCATTCAGTGTTTATGCCATCTCCATATTTCCCACCATTAATTTCCCGGTCTCATCCTCTAAGGGACCAACATTTACTTTAGCCACCCTTTTTCTTTTTATATAACAATAAAAACTCTTACTATCTGTTTTTATATTTTTTACTAATTTACTTTCATAATCTATCTTCCCTTTCTTAATCAATCTTTTTGTTATGTTTTGCTGTCATTTAAAGTTTTCCCAATCCTCTATCCTCCCACTAGATTTGGCTACCTTATATGCCCTTGTTTTTAGTCAAATACTACCCTTAATGTCTTTACTTAGCCACGGATGGCTGTCTTTTCTTTTACACCCTTTTCTTCTCAGTGGAATATATTTTTTTTGGAAGTTGTAAAATAATTCCTTAAATGTGCACCACTGATCATGTATCGTCTTACCCTTTAATCTATTACCCCAATCCACTCTGCTCAATTCCGCTCTCATACCTTCATAGTCTCCTTTATTCAAGCTTAGCACACTTGTTTGACATCCAACCTTCTCACCCTCTAATTGAATATGGAATTCAACCATGTTATGGTCACTCATTCCAAGGGGAACCTTTACTAGGACATTTTTAATTAATCCTGTCTCGTTACACAGGACCAGTTCTAAGGTTGCTTGCCCCCTGGTCGGTTCAGTTACATACTGCTCAAGAAACCCATCCCTAATACACTCAATGAACTCATCCTCAAGGCAGCCCTGCCCAATTTGATTTGTCCAATTAATATTATAGTTAAAATCCCCCATAATTATAGATGTTCCCTTATTACAAGCCTGAACTATTTCCTGATTGATACTCCATCCAACGGAGTTGCCACTGTTTGGCGGCCTATAGACTACGCCCACTAGTGTTTTTTCCCCTTATTATTCCTTACCTCCACCCAAACTGTTTCATTATCCTGATCTTTTGACCCAATATCATTTCTCTGTATTACAGTGATTCCTTCCTTTATTAACATAGCCACCCCACCTCCCCTTCCTTCCTGCCTGTCCTTCCTGATCGTTAAATAACCTGGTATGTTTAATTCCCAGGCATTGTCACCCTGCAGCCATGTTTCTGTAATGGCCACAAGATCATACCCATATGTAGTTATTTGTGCCATTAACTCATCTATTTTGTTACGAATGCGACGTGCATTCAGATAGAGAACTTTCAAAGATGTTTTGTGACACTTATTTCCTGCTTTTGCCCTTTTTATTACTTTACCTTTTACTCCATACCTTCTGCCCCTTCCTGACACGCTCTGGTTTTCAATTTCCCCACTGCTACCTAAGACTATGACCTTCCCTGTTGTCATTTTTATTACTTGCTCTCCAGGAACCTCCCCCCCACTAGTTAGTTTTAAACCCTCTCTACAGCCCTAGTTATATGATCCGCCAGGACTCTAGTCCCAGCACTGGCCAAGTGAAGCCCATCCCAATGGAACAGCCCCCTCCTGCCCCAGTACTGGTGCCAGTGTCCCAGGAAGCAAAACCCATTTCTCCCACACCAGTCTTTGAGCCACGCATTTAACACTCTAATTTTATTTGTCCGAGCCAAATTCGCTCGTGGCTCAGTTAATAATTCAGAGATTATTACCCTTATGGTTCTGCTTTATAACTTGGCCCCTACCTACTCAAACTCCCTCAGCAGAACCTCCTTTCTTGTCCTATCTATGTCGTTGCTACCAACATGGACCACGACAGCTGGATCCTCCCCCTCCCACTCCAAGTTTCTCTCCAGTCCAGAGGAGATGTCCTTAACCCTGGCACCTGGCAGGCAACACAGCCTTCAGGACTCTCGCTCTCGGCTGCAAAGAACTCTATCTATCCCCCTAATGATACTATCCCCTACCACTACAACATTTCATTTAACTCCCCCCACTTGAATGGTCCCCTGCTCCACGGTGCTGTGGCCAGGTTGCTCATCCTCCCCGCAGTCCCTTTTCCCAACCTCACAGGGAGTAAGAGCCTCGAACCTGTTGGACAAGTGCAAGGGATGCGGCTCCTCCAACACTACCTCCTGGATCCCCGTACCTGCCTCACTTCTAGTCACACCATCCTGACCCTGGCCACGGACTACATCTGGATTAATTAATCTAATTGGTGTGAATACCTCGTGATACACAGAGTCCAGGTAACTCCCCCCTCCCTGATGTGTCTCAGTGTTTGAAGCTCGGACTCCAGCTCTTCAACACGGAGCTGGAATTCCTCGAGCAGCCAACACTTACTGCAAATGTGATCACCGTGAGCATCAATGGTGTCCACCAGGTCCCACATATTGCAGCAGCAACACATCACCTGATCTCCCATTCTATGTAATTAATTACATTTATTAATATTATTCTTAAATACCCTCTGCCCCGATTCTAGATGGTGAATATCACACCTTAGAAACTATAAACCAATGAGATATAAGCTTCAAAAGGGAGAAATACTCACCAACCAATCACTTACCTTCTTTCTGGTGACATCACACTTGGATTACTTTTTACCTCTCTCCTTCCCTCAGAGTTCACAGACTGGAGACTGTTAAACCTTACCTGGTCTCTGGGGCCTTTATAGCCCCACTCTGCCGCTCAGGAGTCCCGCCGACGCTGTGAGGCCTTACCTGGTCTCTGGGGCCTTTTATAGCCCCGCTCTGCCGCTCAGGAGTCCCGCCGACGCATTGAGGCGTTACCTGGTCTCTGGGGCCTTTATAGCCCCGCTCTGCCGCTCAGGATTCCCGCCGACGCTCTGAGGCCTTACCTGGTCTCTGGGGCCTTTATAGCCCCGCTCTGCTGCTCAGGATTCCCGCCGATGCATTGAGGCCTTACCTGGTCTCTGGGGCCTTTATAGCCCCGCTCTGCCGCTCCGGATTCCCGCCGACGCTGTGAGGCCTTACCTGGTCTCTGGGGCCTTTTATAGCCCCGCTCTGCCGCTCAGGATTCCCGCCGACGCATTGAGGCCTTACCTGGTCTCTGGGGCCTTTATAGCCCCGCTCTGCTGCTCAGGATTCCCGCCGACGCTGTGAGGCTTTACCTGGGTCTCTGGGACTTTTATAGCCCCGCTCTGCCGCTCAGGATTCACGCCGACGCTGTGAGGCCTTACCTGGTCTCTGGGGCCTTTTATAGCCCCGCTCTGCCGCTCAGGAGTCCCGCCGACGCTGTGAGGCCTTACCTGGGTCTCTGAGACTTTTATAGCCCCGCTGTGCCACTCAGGATTCCCGCCGACGCTGTGAGGCCTTCCCTGGTCTCTGGGGCCTTTTATAGCCCCGCTCTGTCGCTCAGGATTCCCGCCGACGCTGTGAGGCCTTACCTGGTCTCTGGGGCCTTTTATAGCCCCGCTCTGCCGCTCAGGATTCCCGCCGACGCTGTGAGGCCTTACCTGGTCTCTGGGGCCTTTTATAGCCCCGCTCTGTCGCTCAGGATTCCCGCCGACGCTGTGAGGCCTTACCTGGGTCTCTGGGACTTTTATAGCCCTGCTCTGCCGCTCAGGATTCCCGCCGACGCTGTGAGGCCTTACCTGGGTCTCTGGGACTTTTATCGACCCGCTCTGCCGCTCAGGATTCCCGCCGACGCTGTGAGGCCTGACCTGGTCTCTGGGGCCTTTTATAGCCCCGCTCTGCCGCTGAGGATTCCCGCCGATGCTGTCTGGCGGTAGAAAGATTTGCAAGGATGATACTTGAAATGAACTGGGAGGAAATACTTTCCAGGAAAAGCTGAACATGCTGGGGCTCCTTTCGCTTGATAAAACAGAAGACTCATGGTTGTCCTGATAGAGCTCTTTAAGTTTATGAAAATGTTATAAAGGTTGGTCCTGGAGAAAATGTTTCCACTTGTGGTAGACGAAAACCAGAGGCCATCAATATATGATAGTCATTCATAAATCAAACAGGGAATTCAGCAGAAACATCTTTACCCAGAAAGTGCTGTGAATGTTGAACTCGCTACCACAGGGAGTGGTTGAGGTGAATAACACAGATGTATTTGTTTTTGTATCCGAATCAGTGAAAGTTAACATGCAGGTACAGCAAGCAATTAGGAAAGCAAATGGTATGTTGGCATTGATGAGAAAAAGGATTTGTGTATAAAAGCAAAGGCAGCTTACGGCAATTATATAGGGCCCTGGAGAGACCACACCTGGTGTATTGTGTACAGTTTTGATCACCTTACCTAAGGAAGGATATACTTCCTATAGAGGGAGTGCAACGTAGGTTCACAAGGCTCGTTCCTGGGATGGGGGGATTGTCCTATGAGGACAGATTGATCTCACTAGGCCTATATTCTCTGGAGTTTGGAAGAATGAGAGGTGATCTCATTGAAACATAACGCATTTTTACTGGGCTTGACAGGGTACATGCAAGGAGGATGATAACCGTGGCTGGGGAGTCTAGAATCAGCGATCACAGTCTTAGAATATGGCTTCCTTCATTTAGGACTGAGAAGAGTAGAGATTTCTTCACTTAGAGGGTGGTGAATTTTTGGAATTCTTTACCCCAGAGCGTTGTGGGGCCTCAGTTGTTGAGTATATTCAAGGCAGAGGTCGATAGATTTTTGATTATTAAAGGAATCAAGGGATATAGGGATAGTGCAGGAAAGTGCAGATAAAGTAGAAGATCAGCCATGATCTTACTGAATGGCGGAGCAGGTTTAAGGGCCAAATGGCCTACTTCTGCTCCAATTTCTTATGTTCTTATGTTATTATGCAGAAGCTCGATAAACACGTGAGGGGGAAAAGAATAGAAGATTACGCTAACTGGGTTAGATTAAAAGGGTGAGACCAGCCTTGTGAGGAGCATAAACACTGGCACAGTCCAGTTGTTCCGAATGGCATCTTCCTGTGCTGCAGACTCGATTTAATTTTAAGTAACTCCCTGTAATTACATTTCTGACGCCTGAGGGAGCTGGAAATGCTTTTGTTATTAATACCACAAATGTGCACTATTTACTGTTCCAAAGATCTCTTAGCTTCACTAATGTCTGCTTTGTCGGAGGGACACTACTGAGGCAGCACGGCAGTGTCGGATGTGAAGTACAGAGGGTCTGCGGCAATGTCGGAGTGGCTGTGCTGAGCGAGCGCTGCACAGTTGCATTCACAGTACTGAGGGAGAGCTGCTCTGTCAGAGGGGCAGTAATGACTGAGCGCTGAACTGCCTGAGGGGCAGTACTGAGGGAGCGTTGCACTGATGGAGGGGCAGTACTGAGGGAGCGCTGCTCTGTCAGAGGGGCAGTACTGAGGGAGCGTTGCACTGATGGAGGGGCAGTACTGAGGGAGCGCTGCTCTGTCAGAGGGGCAGTACTGAGGGAGCACTGCCCTGGCGGAGGAGCAGTACTGAGGGAGCGCTGCACTGTCGGAGGGGCAGTACTGAGGGAGCGCTGCACTGTCGGAGGAACAGTACTGAGGAAACGCTGCACTGTCGTAGGGTCTGTACTGAGGGAGCGCTGAACTGTCAGAGGGGCAGTACTGAGGGAGCGCTGCACTGTTGGAGGGGCAGTACGGAGGGAGCGCTTCACTGTTGGAGGGGCAGTACTGAGGGAGCGCTACACTGTCGGAGGGGCAGTACTGAGGGAGTGCTGCACTGTCGGAGGGGCAGTACTGAGGGAGCACTAAACTGTCAGCGGGGCATTACGTAGGGAGCGCTACACTGTTGGAGGGGCAGTATGTTTTAAGAAAAGACGTTGTTGGGGTGTGGGAGTCACGTGAAAGGCCAGCATTCATTGCCCATCTCTAATTGCCCTCGAGAAGGCGGGGGTGAGCCGCCTTCTAAAACCACTGCAGTCCGTGTGGTGAAGGTTATCCAACTGTGCTGTTCGGGAGGGAGTTCCAGGGTTTTGACCCAGTGACGATGAAGGATCGGCGGTATATATTTCTAAGTCAAGATGGTGTTTTACCTGGAGGGGAAACTGGTGGTGTCCCCATGCGCCTGATGCCCTTTTCCTTCCATGTTGAAGAGATCGGGCGTTTGGGAGTTGCTGCCGTCGAAGCCTCGGCTTTTTTGCTGCAGTGCATCTTGTACATGCAAAACACTGCAGCCATGGTACGCCTGTGGTGGAGGGAGTGAATGCTTAATGTGGTTGATTGGATGGGAACGAAGCAGGCTGCTTTGTTCTGGATTGTGTTGAGCTTCTTGAGTGCTGTTGAAGCTGCACTCATCCAGGCAAGTGGAGAGTAGTTCATCACACTCCTTACTTGTGTCATGTAGATGGTAGAAAGGCTTTGGGGATTCAAGAGGTGAGTCACTCGCCGCAGAATGCCTGGCCTCTGACCTGCCACAGTATTTATGCTGCTGGTCCAGTTCAGTATCTGGTCAATGGCGACACCCAAGCTGTTGATGGTGGGGGATTCTGTGAGGGAACGCTGTTGAATCTCAAGGGCTGTGGTTGGACATTCACTTGTTGAGATAGTCATTGCCTGGCACTTCTGTGGCGCGGATGTTACCTGTCACTTATCAGTTCCTGCCTCAACGTCTCCAGGTCTTTTTGAATATGAGCATGGACTGATTCATTATCTGAGGAGTTGTGAATGGTACTGAACACTACGCACTCCCCATTTCTGTCCTTATCTTGGAGGGAAAGTCGTTGAGGAAGCAGCTGAAGATGGTTGAATGTAGGACATTATGAAAGATTAGCAAAATTTCTACATTTCACCAAAGGTTATTATTAATAAAAGGGAACCTGCATGGACATTTTATAAGGGCACCCAAGATGGCATCCGCGTCTCGTGGCAGAAAACTGTGAGATTTTAAAACTTCGACTCTGCGGCACAGGCAGCTTGTGAAGAAAGCGATATCGAAACTGTAGTTTCTGTTGAGAGAGAATTTGCCTTTTGAAAACCAGACAGGACTTTGAATTAAGTATTAGGCCAAATCGGAGACAGAAAAAAACCCAGTTAGGCCTATACTTAAGGCCATCAACAGTTGGCATATATAATCGGGAACAGCTTAAGGAAGCCATCGAGGCTGGACAGGCCCATTAAGATGTATTAATAACAAAACATGTCAATTATCAGGAGAGTAAATGCGATTACCGGCCATCTAAAAACAGTTCGTTTAGATTGCTACCATTATTTAAAATAGCCCGCCAAGATTGGGACAAAGAACTAACCTGATTTGGCGTGCAGATAAGGCCCATCCGAAGGAGTATGACTGAAGGCCCCAGGGAGCAATCTCTCTCTCTGGCTCTTGCTCTTCTTCTTCTTGATCCTCGCCCTCATGGCTGCTGCTCTTCCCCCATCCCGTGCTTACCCCCTGGCCTCTGCCCGTGCCTTTCCACATTCCATCAGGAATGACCAGCATTGCACCGGGGGGACACAGACAATCCTGCCAGGAGAGGTGGGACGCGATGAGGTGAGGAGGTGAGACGAATTGGGAAGACGAATTGGGAAGACGATTGAAGACAAGCTTCAAATGATCGGGCCTTCAATCCAACTAACCTGTGAGTATCTTCATGCAAACTCCAACTGCCGACCGTGGAAGAGGAACCATCATCCATGCAAGGTAAAGAACCAAGCAGAGACTATAACTTTGGCGTACTCGTACCTGGACAATGCCCTTGCAGCACCCGGAGCCCACGTGACGACGCCAGGCTCCAAAGATCAAAAAGAGCAAAACCGAAGCATATCTTTGGTTGGTGAGCATAAAATTCTGGACCCTCATCGCTTAATCTAGTTAGGTATAGGGGTGTGATAAGGATAAGGGGATTGTTACGCTACTTGTTTTCCCTCGATGTGCCGTGTGTTCCCCATTCCCTGTATAAGTATAGTTATTTTTATTTGCCTGTAATTTTATACTAGTAAATTCTCATAAGTCTGTGTTATTTTTCTGCTTAATAAAATCTTGGTTTTGCTTACATCCAAACCACCTGTCTACTCGAGTCTTTTCTGTATCGCCGCCTGTACCTAAGTCCAGTGTCTAGAATCGAGGGGCGTGGGAGCGATTTGAACTGCTCACAAACAGTCAGAGGAATAACTGACTGGGCGTATGCACCGACCAACACACACCACTCCCTACATTCCTTAGCTAACATGTTGGCCTGCTGTTTGCACTTGCTACGGCATTCTGTGGAGGAATGGGCTTTCACCTTATGGATGAAAACCTCCCCTTCCTCCCCCACTGCAGGTAAGATTTTCTCCAGCAGGGGTTTTACTGTGAGGGATCTCCTGTCCGCGGAGTTATATCCGTGGTGGGGCCAGATGGCAAGGTACTCCGTACATGAACTGTATGTGAACATGCTGTCCGAGCAAATCGTGTATGGGGGTGGGGAAGATTTCAGGGCGTGTAACAACGTACACTACCGTGGACAGCTCAGCCTGCTGGGCGCTCATGTTGTTGGGGAGCTTAATTGCCATGGCAATGTTTGCTGCTGGGTCATAAACTCCACACCCTGTGAGTCGCTCACCAGCAGATACAGTGCTGGAGCCATCCACGTAGATTTCACGGCCTGTGGGATTTATCCCGGCCCGCAAACCTATATCCACTTCCCAAACACCTTCTATGGAACACCGGTGGGCTGTTCCAGGATATGCCAAGTTAGCTGCGAGCTTTGGCTCGCACAGCCCTTTTACTTTCAGGCCCATCTGTGAGAGAATCAGGGTCCAGCGAGCAATGTGGGCACTGCTCATTGTCCCATCCTTGATTTTCACATCCATGAGCATCTGGGTGGCCGTGTGATGGGTGAGGTTGGTGATGGGAGAGGTGCCTGTGAAGATCAGCGATCTTTTCACAGCCCAATGTGTGGCCAAAAGCTGCCTCTCACAATTGGAGTAGTTCTTTTCCACGTCCGTGAGTATCCTGGAGGAGTAGACCACTGGCCTCAGCCTGCCATGCCGCACTAGGAGCAGCACATCATTCAGGCTGTCCCCGCTGGCTGCTACCTCCAGGAAGAACTTTTTTCCCCATCTATGGCCCCTAGAGCTGGAGCGGTCTGCAGGTCCCTTTTGAGGTAGAAAAAAGCTGCCTGGCAACCGTCATCCCAAACCCAGTCCACTCCCTTATGTAGGAGCCGGAGCAGAGGGGCTGCTGTGGCTGCATAGTCCTCAATAAAGTCTCGGCAGTACCTGGTTAGCCCTAGAAAAGATCGCACTCTCTTGACTGTGTTGGGACTGGTAACTCCTGTACCGCTTCCCTTCTAGCTTTGTCTATGGCCCTTTCCCCAGTGCGTACGGTCAGGCCCAGGAATTTCACCTCCTGCTGGCCGATCTGTGCTTTCTGTGGGTTCACTTTAAAACACTCCCGCCTGTGCAGTTCCAGCAGTTCAGCCAGTAGTGGGCCATGATCCTCTCTCGAATCCGTGAATAGCAGCAGGTCATCCATATACTGTACCAGCTGCCTGGGCTGGCTGAAGCCCTTTAGACTGTTTGCCATGCATTGGTGGAAAATGCGAGGTCTATGGTGGAAGCCCTGAGGCAAATAGTTTCAGGTGTACTGTTGCCCTTTAAAAGTAAATGCAAACTTGTACTGATCCTCTCTCCTTAAAGGGATGGACCAAAACCCATTGGAAATATCCAGCACCGTGAACGTGGTCGCGGACGCTGGGATACTTCCTATCAGGTCGGCAAGTGCTGCTACTGTGGGTGCACAGGCTGGGGTGTTACTGTTGAGCACCCGATAGTCCACTGTGGCCCTTCAGGAGTCGTCCAGTTTTGTAACTGGCCACAGTGGAGTGTTCACGTTGGTGGCTATCAATCTCAGTACTCCCTGTTGCTCTAAGGAGGACATGGCTGCTTCCAGGTCTGGCTCCACTTCCCTGGGGAAGTTGTACTACTTTTGTGGTCGGGCCATAGGGTCCCCAGCTACACTAACCCCGAACCCATTGACCCTCCCACAGTCATGCTTGTGTGTGGCAAAAGTGGCGAGGTGGGCTCGCAAAAATGCCTGGAACTCCCTTGGGGAATTATTGACCATGTGCTCGAGGTTATAGCCCTCTTTAGGCTTCATGGTGCACAGGGACCCTTCCCCTTTTTCCCTGCGATGACTACTACCCCGCCTTCCTTTCCTGTATTTGCCCCCCCTTGGCAATGATTCCTTAAATCCACTAGGATCCCGTGGCCCACAATAAATTCGGCTCGCAGGATCACTTTTCCACCCTCCACTTCCCACTTCATTAGGATACAGGTCCAATTAGAGCGCAGTGTTCCTAAGGGAATGGACAGCGGGATGGAAAACGAGCCTGTGAATCCCGACAGACTGTATGAGATCCCGTTACATAGAGGTGAGGTGGTGGGGTTAGCTGAATGGATCACGGTGCATGAGGCCCCCGTGTCCAACGGATAGGTCCCTTTCACCTTCTCTACCTCCATCTCAACAAGGGGTCTCTTCCATATGTCATACTTCAGGGAACACAGGTAACCAGGCTATGCTGGCTCTAGTCAGGGCTGTGGGTTGGATGGGGCTGATGGGGTCAGAGCACCGGTAGTGGCTGCTACCCTCCCTGGGCCCGTCAATAGGGTCCTCATCGCGTCCAAAAATGACTCGACCTTGGCGGAAGGGATTCCTGTCTCTCTCTTTTGGGGTGGGGTTGAGGAATAATTTCCCTTGTTATCCTTCCAGGGAATTCTACACTCCTTCCTCCAGTGTCCATTCTTCGCACACCCTTAACAGTTAAGCTTTGTGCTGGAAGGGTTATTCCCTTCCTGATGCCACTCCTTCCTACCCTGGCCAGGTTTCACCTTATGCACCTTCCCTTTAGCTGGGTGTGCATCGTTCATCGTTCCCCTTACCATTCCGGTAAGCTACGGTCAATTGTCTGATCACCGTCGGTTCAGTAGTCAGGGGATGCTTTGGGTCAAACCACATTTCTGCCTTGGCCCTAACCTATGGCAAGCTGTTTGCCACCAGGCAACTGAGCCAGTGGGCCAGCTGATCCTGGTCCAGGTAAGCCCGGTCACATGCCCCTGCACAGGCACTCCTAAACACCAGCCTAAACCTGTCCGCGAAAGCCTGCGGGTTTTCCCCTGCGATCCGCACTGTTTTCTCCACCCGGGAGAAAGGACTTCCCTGATTCATCCTCATGGCCTCAAGAACTTTCTCCTTGAGTTCCCCATACTCGCGCTGTCCCTTCTTACACTGGTCAGAGAGGGACTGCAGGAGCTTACTCTCCAGGGAGAAAAGTAGCATTTTGGCCTGTTCAGCATCATCGCACTCGTTGATGCTGGCTGCCTGCTCCACTTCCCTTAATTGGACAGAGGGGTCCCCCATTCTCTGCGAGCTTTGGTATATGTCTTACCATAGCCCTAAGCTGTTGTTTGCCGTAGGGAACTATGAATTGATTCTGGAGGGGTCCCTCTTCTCCGTCCACAGCGGGTGGGCCAACCCTTTACTGCTGGGTCGTGCACATTGGCCCCGGTCCCGGCCTCTCTCGCGGGGGTTATTCCACCTCAGCTTCTACCCCCAGCTCCATCCCCACTTGCTGGCAGACATTGCTGAAACCTGGTCCTATGCGTGGTGGTCTGGGTCCTCCTGCTCCTCAACCGGGTTGTCCCTTCGCACTACCGTTCTGCCCTCGTTCCCTGTAAAGTCAATCTGGGCTGCCTTCGGGCTTATGAGTCACACCATGCCGTTTGCCTTCCTTAGGGCAAGGCTCAGGTTCTCTATCTATTCCTGGCAGGGGCCATGATCTGCATCTTCAAACACCTGTGCGCTCGCTATCTTATAGGCTGCCCTTATGTCTCTTACATTCTCCTTCTGCTCTCTTACTTGTCTTGCTAGGTGGGCATTTTTTTCTCGCAAACTCAGCTCATTGCTCTTGGCCTGACACTGTAGATATTCCTGCATGGCCTTATGCTCCCCCATTAACTGCACCCTTTCCTGGTTCAGGGCCTGCATTGCTACCAGTAACTTCTCCCCTGCTAGAGTCCTTGTTTGGACTTCCAGGGGTGACTCCCGTATCTCGGCTGCCTGTGCTTCAACGAGCCTGTCCAAAAGCTGGAACAGTTTCTTGAAGCACATCAGCCAGATTGCCTTTTCTATGGATTTCTTATGATCCTTCCCTTCTGTCCATTTAGCTGCAGCATCTACCGGACGCCCAGCCTTTAACAGATTACTGATCCACTTCTTAGTGATATTCACTTTACTGAATACATAATTAGAAATCCTCTTTTCCATTACAGTTTGCTCTTCCGAATCAGTGTCTACTGTATCGCACCCCTGTTGCTAGAGTCCTGCCGTGGTCGGCATTTCTGTAGGGGGTGGTGTGTTCAGTCAGCTTTGCCCCTGACTGTTTTTGTGCAGTTTGAATCGCTCCCAACCCCCTGGGTTCTAGACACCGGACTTAGGTACAGGCGGTGATACAGAATTGGAGTAGACAAATGATTTGGTGCAAGAAAACTTTATTTTATTTAGAGTCACACTTAAAAATTACACACTTAAATAGAGTGATTAATTAATTAATTAAGAATGCGGAACACACGGCACAACGAGGGAAAATCACTTTAATACTCCCCATACATTGTCCCACCCCCAATACCTAACTAAATTGCACTACAAGAGCGAGGGATTATGCTCACCAAAAGGGGTTCTTGACAGGTCGAATCCTGTCAATTAAGCCGGTTGCATTTTGGGGTTCGCTCTTTGTGTCCTTTGGGGCCTGCCGTCGCCACATGTTCCCAGTATTAGAATCTGCGAAGATTCCTCAGTTGGGTGGAGTGCATAGATGCGGTAAGGGTGCGGTTGTGGATTTGACTGGGTGAGTACCTTCTTTTCTCGGTTAGAGATAGTGAGTAAAGTCTTTGTTGGGTACTTTAGCTTGTAGAGTGGAAAACTTTGGGTTTTGTTCTTCTGGTGGTGGTCTGGTCATCGAGTCTTTGTTGCGGTTGAGGTTCGGTTGGCTGTCTTCGGTGTCGGCTCGGTCACGGTGGCCTAGATCATTACCTGTATAGTGGTAATCTTCTGAAGGTATGGTATACCTGGCCCTTTGTTACTGCGGTGCTCTGGGTCGGTCTTCGCGTAAGGCTGCGGTTGCGGCCTAGACATCTTTGGTCGAGCCTGCCCCACCGTGCCTACTCGCCGTGACGTTCAATCTGCTTCTTTGAGTTTCGCGGGTCCCTGGCCCTGAGCATGTGCTTGCCTTTTCCCCAATGCTGCTTCACAATGCTCCTTGGATACCGATCGGCCTACAATTATACTCTTTTGGAATTCATTATCTGCCTGCCAAATCAGGGCTAGTTCTTTGTCTAATTTTGGCGGGATCATCTAAGGTGATTATAGTCGTTCACCTTAACTGATTTTTGGTTGGTTGCCCCATTGCTACATTGTCTTTAATGTCTCGGTGTTTGTTATGCATAATGTAAATCGGTAACTTCCTGGCTTGGTAGCCAGTTTAAACTATAACCGATTATATATGCATAGTCTTGATGCGTTTAAGTTTGTGCAAGATAAAGTCGTTTCCTGGGTTGATTTGTATTAAAAGGAAGAATGCGTGTTCTGTCTCCTTTAGCTGTCTGGTTTGAAATCACAAATCAAGCTGTCTCCCACAGGCCTGAGCATGTCAAGTTTTGAGCTTTGAACTTGACATGCTGTTTGCAGGGTCCTGCCTTTAACATTGCAGGCTTTGCCATGAAGTCAAAAAGCCATATCCTTTTAGGGTACCCTTGTTAATAACTTGTCCTTCATGGACCCTTATTAATAAATTAGGAGATGTGTGAATTTTGTGCATCCTACAACACCCCTTCTACCCACATCTAGATGTCCCACATGTAATCCTCCCAAACCATTCCTCCAACACCTAGTCGTCCCACAGGTATTCCTTCCAAACCTAGGCCTCCAACACCTAGTCCTCCCAAACTTAGTCCTCCCACACCTAGTCCACCCACACCTAGTGCTACCACACCTAGGCCCTCTACAACTAGTACTCCCACACCTAGTTTTCGCAAACCCAGTCCTTCCACACCTAGCCCTCCAGCACCTAGTCATCCCACATCGCATCAACAACCAGTCATCCAAACCTCTTCGTTCCACACCTAATATTTCCCACAATTAGCCCACACATACCAAAGCCTCCCACACCTAGTCCTTCCACAAATTGTCCTTCCAACAAATCCTTCCATAACAATACTGCCACACCTCGTACTCACAAGTCAAGTCCTCCCACTCCTTGTCCTCCAACACCTACTCTTCCCACTCTTGCTGGTCCAACATATACTGTTCCCATACCCAGCCTTCCGGCGCACAGTCCACACATGCCTAGTCATCCCACACCTAGTCGTCGGGAATCTAGTCGTCCCACACCTAGTCCTCACCCACCACGTCCTTCAATAACAAATCCTCCCAAAACCAACCCTCCAGCACCCAGTCCACACACACCTAGTGCTCGCACAACTAGTCCTCCAAGACTGCCTCTTCCAACACCTAGCCTCCCACTCTTAGTCCACCCACGACTCCACATCTAACACCTAGATCTCCCACACCTCCTCCTCCAACACCAGGTCCTCCCATACCTCCTCTTCCAACCCCTAGTGACCGAACAGCCAGTCCTCCCACACACCAGTCACACACGATTAGTACTCCCATACCTAGTTCACCCACATCATGTTCTCCCAAAGCTAGTAATCCTGCACATAATCATCGCACAGTAAATCATCCTACACCTATACCTCACACATCGTGTCTTTCTACGCCATCTCCTCCCACATCTTGACCTTCCACACATTGTCCTCCCGCACCTAGTAATCCCAGAGATCGTCCTCCCACACCATGTCCTCCCACACCTAGACCTCCCGCACATCATCCTGCAATACCTAGTCCTCGCACATCCAGATCTCCCGCACTGAGTCTACAAATGCATAATCCTCCCACAATTTGTTCACCCACACCTCCTAGTCCAACACCTAGTGTTCTGACAGCAAGTCCACCCGCATGCAGTCCACACACGCCTAGTTCTCCCACACCTAGTTCACCCACTTCTTTTCCTCCCACAGCTAGTGCTCCCATTCATAGTCCTTTCACAATAAATCATCAAAAACCTATAACATACACACTTGTCTTTCCACACCTTCTCATCCTACACAATGCCCTCCTGCACCTAGTCATCCAAGAGCTAGTCCGCCCAAATATAATGATCCCACACTTAATCCTCCCACATCTAGTCCTGCCACACCTAATACTCCCACACTTCCTCCTCCAACACCTAGTGTCCCCACACTCAGTTCTCCCACATGCAGTCCACACACACCTTTTCTTTCCACACCTTGTTCACCCACATCTTGTCATCCCACAGCTAGTCCTCACACAGAGAGTCCTGCCAAAGAGCGTCCTGCCACACCAATTCTCCCGCAGCTATACATCACACATTTTGTCTTACCAGGACTTGTCCTCCCACACCTAGTCTTCCCAGAGCTAGTCCTCCGACACATAGTCCTCCCACACCTAGTGCTCCCACACCTAGTCCTCCCAGAGCTAGCCTTCCAACATATCCATACCTGGTGCTCCCGCACCTCCTCCTCCAATAACTTATCCTCCCACACTCGGACCTCCTGCACCAAGTCCTGCCACACTACCTCCTCCAACACCTAGTCCTCCATAACCCAGTCCACCCGCACCATGTCCACACACTCCTAGACCTCCCACAGCTAGTCCTCCGATGTCTAGTTATCCCGCAACTAGTTCTCTCACACCTAGTCCTCATACAGCTAGTCTTCTCAGATCTCCTCCTCAGTACCTTAATTGTACGCTCAAACATCTTCGTTCCACACCCAGTACTTCCCACAATTATTCCATGCTGTGCCTGCCCTGGGAGTGTTGATGGTAAAGTGTACAGAGAGCTTTACTCTCTATCTAATACTTGCTTTACCTGCGCTGGGAGTTTTTCTAGGATAGTTTAGAGGGAGCTCTACTCTGTAACTAACCACGTGCTGTACCTGTCCTGGGATTTCTTGATGGGGCACTGTAGAGGGAGATTTACTCTGTATCTAACCCCGTGCTGTACGTGTCAGGGTAGCAGTTTATACAATGGCAGTTGTCATTACAAACGCCTCACATTCCTGAGCATTATTCTGAGCCTTTGGTTGTGTTGGTCAATTCTGATGTTACAAAACTACTTCTGTTCACCATATAAGTTTCTGTCTCTCGCTGGGGTCCGGGTTCCTCGGACAGTTCCTTCACGGGTCAGTGCTGAGTGTTGATATTGAACCATGGGGGGCATCATGGTCAGTCTCCATCGTGATTTCTGCTTCCATAACATCGGCCGTCTCCGCCCCTGCCTGAGATCATCTTCAGCTGAAACCCGCATCCATGCCTTGGTTACCTCTAGACACGATATCATGAGAAAAAGTAGATATAAATTATGTAATAAGAATATAATCAATGATTTTCAATTCACTGATTGAAACCAGCCAAGGTCTGTGATCAGAGCGGGGCGTCATCCTTCACTGAACAAATTGCATAGAATGAACAGCATAGAAAGAGGCCATTAAGACCAACTGCTCCTTGCCGGTGTTTATGCTGCACATGAACCTCCTCTTCATCTTACACTATCAGCATAACCTTCTATTCCTTTCTACTTCATGTGTTTATCACACGTCCCCTTAACTGGATCAATGCCATTCACCTCAACCATTCTCTGTGATGGCGAGTTCCACATTCTCACCTCTCTCTGGGTAAGCAGCTTTCTCCTGAACTCCTTATTGAATTTGTTGGTGACTAACGTAATAAAACTCACTGCACCATTGGCTCGAGCATAAAGCAAGTCTTTAATCAACTTGTTTCAAAACATGGAGGTCTTGTTATTTTTCACTGGTTTCTGTTTCCAAAATGTCCTGGGCAAGCTGGGTCCACGCCAGAGTATTTATACTCCTTGGATGGCACCACCAGCTGGCCGCCCAGTGTTAAATCATGAGTCTTTCTTCATGGATCATAAGATTCATAACAGTGACTATCTTATATTCATGGCCCCTATTTTTGGCCTCATAATTATTTCATGTTTTCAGTTTTTTTTTAATCTATTACAAATTTGTCAACACACCTTGTCTCACCAGCACATTGTGTTTGCTTTTCCACTGTCGCCTTTATCAGAGTAGAAACAATGATTAGAATTCGACACAAAAAGTGCAGGACACCGATTCTACACATGAGACAAGGACTCCATGGCTTCTGTTATCACAGAATCACAGAATCATACCTCACACAAGATGGCCATTCAGTCCATCGAACCAGTGCTGGCTCTTTGAAAGAGCTATTCAATTAGTGCCACTCCCCTGTTCATTTCCCAAAGTCCTGCTAATCCCTCACTTCCAGTATTGATCTCGTTCCATTTTGGAAGTTATTATTGAATCTGCTTCTATCACCTTTTAAGGCAGAGCTTTCCAGATCATAACAGCCAACTTCTAAGAACATATTCTTCTCATCATCCTTCTGGATCTTTTCCGAATGATCTTATATCTGTTTCTTCTGGTTACCGGACAGATATTTGATCCTGATTTACTCTATCAGACCCGTCATAAATTTGATCATCTCCAGTATATCTCCCTTTTATATTGCGTGCTCTCTGGAGAACAATTCCAGCTTCTCTTGTCTCTGCACATAAATTAAATCCCTCATCCTTGGTACCATTGTAGTAAATCTCCTCTGTGCCCACTCCAAGTCCTTGACATCTTTCCTAAAGTGTGCTGCCGAGAATTGGACATCCAACAACCACAACCATATTTCTTTGTGCTCGGTATTACTCGAGCCATTGGAGAGTTTGCACCCTGATTCCCATTGACTTCAATTTTACTGGGGCTCTTTAATGGCAGTCTCAGTCAAATGCTGACTTGACTTCAAGGGCAGTCACTCTCACATCACCTCTGGAATTCAGCTCCTTTGTCCATGTTGGGACCAAGGCTGTAGAGAGGTCTGGAGCTGAGTGGTCCTGTCGGAACTCAAGCTGAGCGTCGGTGAGCAGCTTATTGGTGAGGAAATGTCACATCATTGCACTGTCGACGACACCTTTCATGACTTTGCTCATTTCACCAGTCAATGTCCTTCTGAAGCCTATTAATATCCCCCTCAGTTTTTACAACATTTCCAAGTTTTGCGTCATTTGCAAACATTCAAATTATGCCTATATACATATATTTGACACCACTGTATACTTCCCTCCTCTCTGAACAACAACCAGTCACCACTTCTCTGTATTTTCTATCTGTTATACAATGTCAGATCACCACAGCCATTGCCCCTTTCGTCCTAACATCGATATTGAATGGTACTTTATCAAATGCATTTTTAATGTACATATACACAACATAAACCGCACTACCATCATCAATCCTCTCCGTTAATTCATCAAAGTACTCAATCAATTTTGTCATACCCACTTTGCCGTTAACATATCCGTGCTTGTTGTCATTTATTAATCCATGATTTTTCCAAGTGACAGATATTGGTTTCGGGGAATATGGCCTCTAGAAGTTCCCCCAATAGCTTTGTTAGACGGGCTGGCCTGTAGTTAATGGGTTTGTCCCTCTCTCCTTTTTTAATCAGGGTGTATCATTTGCACTCCTACAATCGTCTGGCACCACTCCAATATCCTAGGAGGCTTGAAAGAATCTGGCCAGATCCTCCGCAATTTCCATCATTCCTTCCCTTAGCAACCCTCATACATCACATTCGGACTTTGGAAATGTTCTACATTACTGTGGTCCAAAACGTGCTGGATTGAAAGGAGTTAACTGAAGCTGTTTGTTCAGTGACTGTAATTAATGTCAGTCTCCATGGGAAAACTGAATCTGTTTGTTCAGTGACTGTAATTAATGTCAGCCTCCATGGACCCTAAGTGTATTAGTGCAGGGTTTCCCTCTTCTATTAAAAAGGGACTCCTTTCAATGAGTTATCCTGCAGTGACAGTGACAGCATCACTTCTGACACTAACAGCGATCAACGCGCTGCTCCACAGAAAATGAGGCAGAATTTGAAAAAAGTAGATTCGAATGTTACAACAATGGACCAGAATCTGAGTACAATAGATTGGAATGTTAAAACAATGGATCAGAAACTCCAAACAAAAGATTGGAATGATACAACAATGGGCAGGTCTTTCATGTGGGAGTTTGACTATTTTTCTGCATATTATGATGAAATCCAATTAG
This sequence comes from Somniosus microcephalus, assembly GCF_052327205.1. Taxonomy (NCBI): domain Eukaryota; kingdom Metazoa; phylum Chordata; class Chondrichthyes; order Squaliformes; family Somniosidae; genus Somniosus; species Somniosus microcephalus. The sequence continues at coordinate 451,457 of NW_028225283.1, read as the reverse complement.
AAGAGCGGATCTATTTCGCGCTTAAGATTATTCAACACATTTACTATCCACTCATTGCTGCTGTTGGTGTTCCTGGTAAGTCTTTCTATCCAGCTATTATATTAACCATGTTTAACTGCATTACTGTTCTTATCATTTACTCTCCCCTTATTGTTGCTGTTGTTGTTCCCAGTAAGTCTCTGTATCTAACTATTAATTTTGCAAACATTTGCTAACTGCATTCCTCGACTATTCCAATGTTCTCCTGGCCGGCCTCCCAGTTACAAGCCTCCATAAACTAGATCTCATCCAAATCTCTGCTGTCCATATCCTAACACGCATCATGATCCGTTTACACATTGCCCATGTGTTCGCTGATCTACATTTGCTCCCGATCTGGCACCAACTCGAGCTTAATATTCTCCTTCTTGTGTTCAAATCGCACCACAGCCTCACCCCTCCAAATAGTCCCATTCCTCTGCTCTGTTCCCATAGTCCTGCAAATTATGCCCCTTCAAGTATTGATCTAATTCCCCTGTTAAATTTGATATATTTTCCTCTGCACCTCTCCCAGACTTTCAGTCTCTATTTCTCTTTCTCTTCTTTTCTTTCTCTCTCCCTCTTCTCTCTCTCTCTCTGTCTCCTGCTCATAGAAACATAAAATGGTACAGCACAGAAGGAGACTAATCGACCCATCGTGTCCATGCCATCTCTTTGAAATACCTATCTAATTTGTAATAATCTTTAGCCAGAGCCCTGTTAAAATACCCCTTCAATTAATAACCAATTCCTTGACGAATCTTACTATTGAATTTGCTACCATCACGTTCTCAGACAGTGCATTGCAGAGGGAAATTGTTCTCAATAAGTACTTTGCGTTTATCTTCACAGCAGAGAGTGGCGCTGCTGACATTGTGGTTAAGGAGGAGAAGTGTCAAGTATAAGATGAGCTAAACATAGTGAGAGTGGAAATATTAAGGGGTTTAGCATCTTTCAATGTAGATAAATCACGAGGACTTGATGAAATATATCCCAGTTGTTAAGAGCTGGAAGGGCTGCAATAGCAGAGGCTCAGACCGTCATTTTCCATTCCTCGAAGGCTACTGGCGTGGTGCCACAGGACTGGAGGACTGCTCACATTGTAACGTTGTTTAAAGTGTAGAGAAAGGGATAGGCCTATTACAGACCAATCAGGCAAACCTCGGTGGTGGAAAAATATTGGAAACTTTCTGATGGCCAGAATAAATCGGCATTTAGAAAGGCACAGATTAATCAAGAACAGTCAACATGCATTCGTTAAGGGAAGGGCGTGTCTCTGTAATTTGTATGAATTTTTTAATGAGTTAACGAGGAGGGTCGATGAGGGTCGTGTATTTGATGTAGTCCAATATATATATTAGCAAGGCCTTTGGCAAGGTCCCACAAGACAGGTTAGTCAATAAAGAAAATATCCATGGAACCCAAGGGAAACTTGCAAGTTGGATCCAAATGTGTCTCAGTGGAAGATGGAGCATGTATTGGTCGACAGGTGTTTTTTGTGACTGGAAGGCTGTTTCCAGTGGGGTTCTGAAGAGCTCAGTACTAGCTCCATTGCTTTTTGTAATATATATCAATGATTAATACTTCATTGCTGAGGCCATGACTAAGAAGTTTACAGATGATACAAAATTTGACTGTGTTGTTGATTTCGAGGTAGATAGCTGTAGACTGCAAGAAGATATCAATAGACTGGCAAGGTGGGAAGCAAGGCGGCAAATGGAATTCAATCCATAGAAGTGTGAGGTAATGCATTTGAGGGGCGGGGACTAAAAAGGCAATGGGGTACACAATAAAGGGTAGGGTAATGAGAAGTGTAGAGGGACAGAGTGACCTTGGAGTGCATGTCCACACATCCCTAAATGTAGCATAACATGTAGATGGGGAGGTTGATAAGACATATGGGACACTTTGCTTTATCAGCCAAGACATAGAACATAAGAGCATGTACGTTACACTATAACTGTATATAACACTAGTTAGGCCACAGCGAAGAGTTCTGCATACAATTCTGCTCATCAGGTTACAGGAAAGATGTGACTGCACTCGAGAGTGTAAAGAGGAGATTCAGGAGGATATTCCAGGACTGGAGAATTTTAGCAATGAGGAATGATTTGATAGGCTGGAGCTGTTTAATGTGGAACGGAGGAGGCTGAGGGGAGATTGAAATAAGGTATTTAAATTTATGAGGGACGTAGATAAAGTGGATAGGAAGCACCTATTTCCCTTAGCAGAGAGCGCGCATTGAGTAAAAGTAAATGGTGGAAGGATTAGAGGGGAGATGAGGAGATTTATTTTCACCCAGGGTGTTGTGGTGATCTGAAACTCACTGGCTGAAGAGGAGGTAAAGGCAGAAACCCTCATCACATTAAAAAGTACTTGGATTTGCACATGAATTGGCACAGATTCCAAGGCTATGGACCAAGTGCTGGAAATTGGGATTAGGCTGGATGGCGCTTTTTTGACCGGCGCACACACGATGGGCCAAATGGCCTCCTTCTGTGCTGCACATTTCTATGATTTTATAATTCCATGTTTCTTAACCTTCGCTGCTCTAAAAAGAGCAATCCCAGCTTCTCCAGTCTCTCCACGCATCTGAAGTCCCAGATCCCTAGCACCATTCTGGTAAATCCCTACATCGTCTCTAATCCTTGACATGTTTGCCAAAGTTTCGTTCTCAGAATTGGACACAATGCTCCAGCAGGGGCCTAACCAGTGATTTAGAAAAAGGTTAGCACTTCTTCCTGGATTGTGGTACTCTGTGTCTCTGTTTGTAAAGCCAATGACTCTGTATGCTTTATTAGCATCTGTTGCAACTTGTCCTGCCACCTTCACATCTTTGTGTAAGTACAGCCCAGGACTGTCTGATCGTACACCCGCTTTGCAAATGCACTGTATAGTTTATATTGCCTCTGCTCATACTTCTTACCAAAATATATCACTTCACCCCTCTTTGTGTTAAATTATATCTGCCATGTATAACTCCAGTCTGTCTGTGTCCTCCTCAATCCTGTTGCTACACTTCTTACTGTTTATGAACTATTCTGACTTTCCTGACATCTGCAAACGTTGAAATTATGCGCTGTACATCGATGTCCATGGCATTTATATACATGAAAAGAGCAATGGACCCAAGACCGATCCCTGGGGGATACCACAGTCTACTTACTTCCAGTCAGAAAAGCAACCGTTTAACACTATTCTCTGCATTATGTCTCTTAGCCAATTTCCGAGCCATGTTGCCATTGCCACGTTAATGCCACGTTAATTCATTTTGGTGTTATGTGAAACTTCTTCAAACGCCTTTTGAAAGGATAGCCAAATTGGGAAAGTGTGTGCGATAGAAATCATATAATCATAGAATTGGTGAACCAAGTTGTGTTGCCGCCCCACTCTGATCATAGGTCTCACCTGGTTTTAATCAGTGAATTACAAAATCATTATTGTTATTCCTATTTTATTATTTATATTTATTTGTTCTCAGTATATGCGTGGTGCTGTCACAGCCGGTATTACTTGTCCATCCCTAGTTACACATGGGAAAAGGGAGGGCCTTGATATTGAGCCGCTGCAGTCTGTGCGGTGAAGGTGCTCCCACAATATCATTATGGAAGGAATTTCAAGTTTTGACCCAGTGACAATGAAGGAATGGCGGTACGTTTGAAGGGGATGGTAGCAGAGTGGTTATGTTGCTGGACTAGTAGAACAATTACCCGGACAAATAATCCAGAGCTCAATTAATTAAACAAATCTGGAAGAAAAAGCTAGTGTCAGTAATGGTGACCAGGAAACTACCAGATTGTCATAAAACCCATCTGGTTCACGAATGCCCTTTAGGGAAGAAAATCTGCCGTCCTTACCCATTCTGGACAAAATGTGACTCCAGACCCACAGCAGAGAGGTTGCATATTAACGGCCCTCTGAAATAGTCTAGCAAGCCTCTCAGTTGTATACGCTGGCTCAACGAAACCTTCCCACTGGCTGTTAGGAAGGCGCAATAAATGCTGAGATTGCCAGCGATGCCCACACCCCAAGAATGATTTTTTTTTTGAAGTCCAACTCTGGATGATGTGTGAATTTAGGGAGAAATTGGAGGTGCTTGATGTTTGTTCTACAGTCCGAGCCGAATTCTACCCCCTCACATGTCCCTCGTCCCCCTGACGCTAATTGGAGGAATCCAACTGCAGCCCTGGGGGTGAAAAGTACTTACAGTAAAATACTAAACATAAAAAAACAAACGTTTGTCATTTTCGGGAAGCAAATCCTTCACTGGACACTTGGCAATGATTTGGGGCTGAACACGAGTGTTAGAAATTTAAAATCGAGGCTTTGACAAACCAGGAGACAAAGTAAGTCAGCGAGCACAGGGGTGATGGGTGAACGGGAATTTGCGTGAGTTAGGACACGGACAGCAGGGTTTGGATCAGAAAGAAGTGCTTGTAATTAATTTTAAATATAACTCTTATATCTCTGCACCCCTGGAGCAATCTGTCAGGGAAGATAACAAATGACTCTGAATGGGTTTAAGCCGACCCTTTGACAGGCAAAATCTAAGACCAATTGGTCAGCACGCTGTGAAATTTAACATGAGCCGATGTCGGCAGACAAGGGCCGAGAAATTCGTCTCGGGCAGTGGCGCTAAACTTGCGGTGGCATTAAACGGGCGGTATTGGATTATAACAGCCTAAGAAATAGGAGCAGGAGTAGATCATTTGACCCTTCGAGCCTGCACCGCCATTCAATAAGATCGTGGCTGATCTTATAGCTCATCTCCACTTTCCTGCACTATCCCCATATCCCTTGATTCCCTTAATATTAAAAACTCTATCCATCTCTGTCTTGAATACACTCAACGACTAAGCCACCACAACCATCTGGGAAAGAGAATTCCAAGGGATTCACCACCTTCTGAGTGAGGAAATGTCTCCTCATCTCAGTTCTAATTAGTGGAAGCCTTATTCTGAGACTGTGACCCACTGGTTCTAGAATCACCAGGAAGGGGAAACATCCTCCCTGCATCTACCAAGTCAAGCCCTGTAAGAATTTTTGCATGTTTCAATAACATCACCTCTCATCTTTCTAAAGTCTAGAGAATACAGGCTTTTTTATAGAGATGGGACAAGTAACAATGTCTTTTAAAGAGAAAGGACCGGTTACACAAGTCTGCTTAAAGAGGCGGGATGGTTACACAGAATCATAGAATGATTACAGCACGGAAGAAGCCAATTTGGGCCGTAGAGCCCGTGCTGGCTCTGTTCAAGCACATCTCAGCTAGTCCCAGTCCCTTGCACTTTCGCCATAACCATGCATTATGTTTTCGTTCAGGTTCTTATTTAACTCCATTTTGAAAGCCGTGATTGAGTCTGCATCCGCCACACTTTTACGCAGTGCATCCCAGATCCTAACCACTCGCTGTGCAAACAGTTTTTGTCTTATTTCACCTTTGGTTCTTTTGCCAGTCACCTTTAATCAGTGTCGTTCGGTTTTCGACCCATCTTCCAATGGGGACAATTTTCCTCGCTCTATTATTTCCAGAACCATTATGATTTTCAACTCCTCTATCAAATCTGCTCTCATTCTTCTCTGATGTAAGAAGAACAACCCCAGTATCTCCAGTCTATCTACGTATCTGAAGTCCCTCATCGCCGGAATCATTCTTGTAAATCTTTTCTGCACCCTCTCTAAGGTCTTCACATTCCTTTCTGAAGTGCGGTGCCAAGAATTGGACACCATACTCCAGTTGAGGCGAAACCAGTGTTTTATAAAGGTTTATCATAATTTCCACGCATTTGTACTCAATATCTCTATTCGTGAAGCCCAGGTCATGTAAGCTTTTTCAACTGCTTTCTCAAACTGCCCTGCCACCTTCAACGATTTGTGCACATATACCCCAGTCGTCTCCCTGTTCATGCATCCACTTTAGGAAGGTATCCTTTAGTTTTTATTTCCTCTCCTCATTCTTTCTACCAAGATCTATCACTTCGATTTTCTGCATTAAATTTTGTCTACCACATATCCACTCATTCCACCATCTTGTCTATTTCTTCTTGAGGCCTGTCCAATCCCACTCACGGATCAATATACTTTTTAAAGACACAAGGCCAGTCGCACTGGTTTTTTAAAAGAGAGAAAATCAGTCACACCAGCTTTTTAAACAGACAGAACTAGTCACACATGCATTTTAAAGAACCAGGTATTGTTAAAGAGAGTTGACCAGTGTCACAGGCTTTTTAAAGAGACAGGAACACTCACAAAGGCTTTTTCAAGAAATATCACCTGACACACATGCTGTTCAAAGAGGCAGCACTGGTCAAACAGGCGTTTTAAAGAGGCATGACCAGTCACACAGGTTTTTAAAAAGACAGGAGCAGTCACAGAGGATTTTTAAAGAGACATGACCAAAGTCACAGGCTTTTTAAAGAGACAGGACCACTCGCACAGGATGTTCAAAGAGTCAGGACCAGTCACATGGGATTTTAACAGACAGGACCAGTCACACAGGTTATTCAAAGAGACTGGACCAACCACACTGGGTTTTAAACAGACAGGACCAGTCACAGTGCCTTTTTAAAGAGAGTTGACCAATGTCACAGGCTTTTCAAAGAGACAGGACCAGTCACATAGGATTTTAAACAGACAGGACCAGTCACCCAGGCTATTAATGAGACTGGACCAATCACACTTGGTTTTAAACAAACAGGACCAGTCACAGAGGCTTTTTAAAGAGACAAGGTCAATGTCACCGGCTATTCAAAGAGACAGGACCAGTCACACAGGGTTTTAAACAGACAAGACACGTCACAGAGGCTTTTAAAGAAGACATGACCGATGTCACAGGCTTTTTAAAGAGACAGGACCAGTCACACAGGTTTTTCAAAGGGACAGGGACAGTCACACCGGGTTTTAAAACAGACAGGACCAGTCCTACAGGCATTAAAATGAGACAGGACCCGTAACACTGGCTTTTTAAACAGACAGGACCAGTCACACAGTCTTTTTAAACAGACAGGACCAGTCACACGTGCTTTTTAAACAGACAGGTCCAGTCACACAGGCTTTTTAAATAGACAGGACCAGTCACACGGGCTTTTTAAACAGACAGGACCAGTCACAAAGTCTTTTTAAACAGACAGGACCAGTCACACGGGCTTTTTAAACAGACAGGTCCAGTCACACAGGCTTTTTAAACAGACAGGACCAGTCACACGGGCTTTTTAAACAGACAGGTCCAGTCACACAGGCTTTTTAAACAGACAGGACCAGTCACACGGGCTTTTTAAACAGACAGGACCAGTCACACAGGCTTTTTAAACAGACAGGTCCAGTCACACAGGCTTTTTAAACAGGCAGGACCAGTCACACAGGCTTTTTAAACAGACAGGTCCAGTCACACAGGCTTTTTAAACAGACAGGACCTGTCACACGGGCTTTTTAAACAGACAGGTCCAGTCACACAGGTTTTTTAAACAGACAGGACCAGTCACACGGGCTTTTTAAACAGACAGGTCCAGTCACACAGGCTTTTTAAACAGACAGGACCAGTCACACAAGCTTTTTTAACAGACAGGACCAGTCACACAGGTTTTTTAAACAGACAGGACCAGTCACACAGGCTTTTTAAACAGACAGGACCAGTCACTCAGGTTTTTGAAAGAGAAAAACTGGTGAAAGCAAAGGGGCCTAGGAATTCCGCTCGGGCGATGGCACAAAACAGATGGCTATGGATTGAAAATTCTCAGCCCAAATATCTGTCCTTACAGATTATTAGAACATTAATGTTCGTTAAAAATTCTAATCTTCTCTGTAATATGACCCCTTTGAAGCTTCTTAATTTGCAGATTCTTATTTTTTATGTTTGCTTCACAGAATGTGGGCATCGCTGGCAAGGACAGCGAATCCCTAATTGTCCTTGAGCAGGTGTTGAGGATCCGCCTTCTTGAACCGCTGCAGACCTTGAATTTAAGATACTCCCACAGTGCTGTCTTTGGTTCAAATCAGTACAAGATTGGCTACTTCAGGACAAACGTTAGAAACACCTTTCAAAGAGACAGGATCAGTCACACAGGGTTTTCAAACAGACAGGCTAATCTAGAAGTACCTTGTTCTCCTTGTTCTAGATTCAGGCAAATAGAATGCCCTGGGAATCAACTTGCTGGACTAAGGCGGGAACACGTATCTTGGCTGCCCTGGGAATCAAATTCCTGGAGTGAGGCGGGAGCAGTGTTATCTACGCAGCCCTGTGAATCAAATTCCTGGAGTGAGGCGGGAGCAGTGCAATCTTGGCGGCCCTGGGAATCAACTTCCTGGAGTGAGGCGGGAGCAGTGTAATCTATCCGGATCTGGGAATGAAATTCATGGACTGAGGCAGGAGCAGAGTAATCTTGGTGGCCGTGGGAATGAAATTCCAGGATTTAGGCGGGAGCATTGTAATAAAGGCGGACCTGGAAATGAAATTCCTGAACTGAGGCAGGAACTGTTAATCACCCAATCTGAATTTGGTTTCCCCAGTTTAGAGAAGACCGCATCGTGAGCAGCGAATACTGTATACGAAATGGCAAGAAGTACAAGAAATCGCTGTTTCAGCTGGAAGGAGTGTTTGTGGCCCTGGACAGTGGGAAAGATGGCGGTAAAAGGAGAGTGTTGCATCTCCTGCGGTTGTACGGGAAGTTACCGTGGGTATGGGAGGGTCTTTTGGGGGTGATTGAAGAGTGGACCAGGGTGCTGTGGAGGGAGCGTTTCCTTCAGAATGCTGAAAGGAGAGGGGAGGATATACAAAACTTTTACTATCCACTTCTCGCTGCTGTTACTGTTCCTAATCAGTATCTATGTGCAGTTATTAATTTTATAAACAATGTTACACTGTAAAATTATTCTTGCTATTTATCTGATTATCATACTCAGTAATTAATGGTATTCTGTGTTTCAAGCTGTTGCTTTCTTTTTCATGCAAGATTTGTTGTTTAAAAATACTGTCAAGTCTCACTGCTGTGGGTGTTCCTGGTAAGTCTCTGTATCCTGATTATAATTACATAAGTCATATTTAACTGTATTACAGTTCTTGCCATTTACTCACCCACCACCCCCGCCCCCCGTTACAGTTCGTGTCTCTGGTAAGTCTCTGTATACAGCTATTAATTCAATAAATCATGTTTAACGGTATTTCTCTCCTTGTCATTCCCATCACATCTGCACAGCTATCGGCTATTGATTCTGAAGATGATACAGCTTTACCAAGATTCAATTGTTCTATATTCAACACAAGAAAAGATATTGAACGAGACTCTTTGCTTCACGAATTTCGTTCTAATATCTACACTGACCATTTGTAACAGATCAGATGAATGTTGTCTTGGTTGAGAAGATTTTCACCTAATGGAGAAATATCACCGACCTGAAACGTTAACTCTCTCTCTCTCTACAGATTCTGCCTGACCTGCTGAGTGTTTAAAACATTTTCTGTTCTTATTTCAGATTTCCAGCATCCAAAGTAATTTGCTTCTGTTTTCCCCGAATGTTCAGTATGGTTATCACACAGAGTCACAGGAACAAATCCTGGCAGATCACATCCACATCTTTAAATGTCTGAAATTTCCACGAATCATTCAGTTCCATGTCAGTGTCTCCTTTCCCACCATCTCCAGTTCTGCAATAGTGGCTCTGAGTCTGATGGTTAGAACAGGATTACAAGGATAATTTACATTCTCAAAAAACGTTCACTCAGCCACATTTCAATGCGTTAATTCCAATCTTTGTTTTGAATTTACAATTGGAGCCAATGCCCGTCTGTCACAGTTCAGTGGATCTCTCAGTGAGACCCAGAGTGATTCTCTACTGCCTCCTGCTGTACTGCAGGATAAACAATCCCAGCTGATTGTAACTGAAGTACTGAGGATAAGAAAATCCTTTCATATTTTCTCTATAAATATTCTCTGAACAAGTTGGAAACCAACAGGTGAAAAAGTACGAGGTTAAATGTTTTCTAATTGTATTCAGATATTTTACCAAAGTGTTCGGATGCTTGTCGCCTGTTGTATATGTCATGTGATTATGGTGCTAATAAATGCATTTAGTGGGCTATTAACGGGTCACTTATAACTATTTATTTTTAATCAGAATCCATTCTTTGCAAAGTTATTTGGAAAATATTTCTTTCAATGAGTTACAAATTGTGTATTTCAACAAAACTGTAGAAAGCTCAACCTTTAACACGCTTCTTACAGCCCAGTTATATTTATAACTGCAGCGCACTTTTATTTATTATCTTAGCATTTGCATATTACAGCCGTGCATTTTAAATACAATTTCCTGTTTGCAGGTTCTGTATTTTGCCGTTGCATTCATTTTCAGAGCTAAATATAATGGATATTCTAACCAGGAGCAGGAATCCGAGCGGGATTCCCCCCTCCCTAACATAAAGCGCACTGAAGCAAATTGCACCGCTCCAAATGCTGACTGATCCCGGGACACGAAGGTTTTCTGAGAGGTTCTGGTCCATTGTATACCTGGTACCTCGGACGGGGCTTTTGTCCGCAGGGCTAAAGGCAGATCTATCATTTATTCTCTCATTGATCAAACATCTGCTACTTTTCTGTTGGATTTATCCCGTTTCATTGAGGATTCCTCAATTTATTCCCGATTGTTCTTACAACAAATTCAATGTATTCAGCTCCACGGGTAATAGAATTAGATTATGTCATTGAATTTCGCTATTGAGTTGCAGAATTCTCCAAGAATTCCATCAAACTGCTGCTCTTGCTCCCATCCTGATATATAATTTCACTCTTTATTTCTCTTCCTGACAGTGAACTTAGTGACGATTGTGATCCTGTCTCGGGGAAAGTGCGGTCTCTCCAAATGTGTCACTCGCTACCTGGTGGCCATGGCAGCGGCGGATCTACTGGTCGTTATCCTCGACCTAATATTGAGGCAGATTCCGATTGTTTATGTGGAACAGTTTCTTTTCATTCTATCCATCCCCGTGTGTAATATCCACGCCATCCTGCTTTATGCAGCCACAGACTGTTCTGTCTGGTTCACCATCGCTTTCACCTTTGATCGATTTGTGGCCATTTGTCACCAGAAGCTGAAAACAATATATTGCACCGAGAAAACAGCGGCTGTGGTTCTGGGAACAGTGACTGTGCTGAGCGGTTCAAAGAACATTTTCTGGTATTTTATGTTCACAGATCAGTATTACCTTCACAACCTCCCCTATTTTTGTGTAGTAACAGTGGCTGTTCGGTTGTCACGGGTCTGGGCTGCAATGGAGTTCCTTCATTATATTCTCACACCGGGAATCCCATTTGTGGTGATTCTGCTGCTCAATGCTCTCACCGTCAGACACATTTTAGTGTCCAGCAGAGCCCGCAGGAGACTCCGTGGTCCCAGCAGTGGGGAGAGTCCCAGAGACCCAGAGATGGAGAGCCGCAGGAAATCCATCATTTTACTGCTTGTTATCTCCGGCAATTTCATCCTGTTATGGGCAGTGTTTGTGGTGTTTTATATTTGGAGCCGGATGGGGGATGTTTTGTCTCTGTATGTCTACTCACACCTTTATCTAATGGAATTGGGATTGATGCTGCAGATGCTGAGTTGCTGCACAAATACTGGGATTTATGCCCTGACTCAGACTAAGTTCAGAGAGCAGTTGAAGAATTTGGGGAACTATCCCTTTACTCTGATTATAAAATGCATTAAAGGATGATGTGAAACGGAGACTTTGCAGCCTGAGAGCTCCCTGTGCCTGATATTTTGGTGACCAGCTCACTCCGGGCCGCCCTCCGCCCGCCGGCGGGGAAATTCACACTTCAATATCGGATCTGGTGACCATCACCAAGATGGTGGAACCTATGTCCCGCACAAAGATGGCGGCTCCGTCATCCCGCGCAATGATGGCGGCTCCCTTGCCCACACCAAGATGGTGGAACCCACGTTCTGCACAAAGATTGCGGCCCTGGTGCCCCACACACAGATGGTGGCTCTGGTTACCACATTATAACTCTTAATGCATCATTATGATCATGAATAAATCATTGTTGGAATTTGGGTGCCGCTGGCAAATCCAGCCTTGACAGCCCAGCCCTAATTGCCCTGGATAAGGTGGTGGTGAGCCACATAATAAAACTGAGTGGCTTGCTAGGCCCTTTCAGAGAGCAGCTCAGAGTCAACTACATTACTGTAGATCTGGATTCACATTTTGGCTAGAATGGGTAGCAGTGGCAGATTTCCTTACCTGAAGGACATTAGTGAACCAGATGTGTTTTTACGACAACTCGGTAGCTTCATGGTCATCATTACTCCTCTAACATTTATATTCCAGATTGGTTTATTTACTTGAATTTAATTTCCCCAGCTGGAGGGATTATGAACTCAAGATCATGCGTCCAGGCATCTGATTTACTAGTCCAGCAACATAACCACTATTCTACCATACCCTTCAAATATATCGCTATTCCTTCATCGTCACTGTGTCAAAAGCTTGAAATTCCTTCCGTAACAGTATTGAGGGAATACCTTCACCACACGGACTGCAGCGGCTCAAGATGAAGTCCCGCCATTTTCTCATGGGTTACGAGGAATTGGCAAGTAATACTGGCCTATTCAGCATCACCTTATACTGAGAACCAAAATATATAAATAATAAAATGGGAATAAAATCACTGATTTTGAAATTACCTGATTGAAACCAGGCGAGGTCTGTGATCAGAGCGGGGCGTCATGCTCCTCCATACAATTTGTCAAAACGTGACTCACCAATTCTATGGTTATATGATTGATACTTCTCACACTTTCCCAATTTCCCCATTTTTTCAATAGGTTCTTGATAAAGCGCCACATATTACCCATAATAAAGCCCATGTGATTAAAGTGGCAGTGGCAACAGTGAGCGGTGGGATGTAAGTGTACAGAGGGTGGCACGTAGCATTCCAGAGTGTGGCATGTATCAGAGTGTTACATTGAGTGGTGTGGGGTATATCAGAGTGTGTTACAGGAAAGGCTGCGAGGCATATCAGAATTACAGTGAGTGGTCTGGGTAATAACAGCCCAGATTGTTACATATATCAGAGTATTACAGTGAGTGGTGTGGGGTATATCAAAGTTGTTACCGTGAAGAATGTGGGGAATGCGAGTGTGTTATAGTGAGGGGTGTATGGTATATCAGAGTGTTACAGTGATGGATGTGGTGTCTATCAGTGTGTTACAGTGAGGGATGCAGCGTATATCAGAGTTTTACAGTGAGGCGTGTGTGGTATATAACAGAATTAGAGCGAGTGGTGTGGGTATATCAGATGTTTACAGTGAGGTGTGTGTGGTATATCAGTGTTAGAGTTTTGGATGTGGCGTATATAACAGTGTTTGAGTGAGGGATGTGGGATAAAGCAGGGTGTTACAGTGAGGGTTGCGGGCTATATCTTAAAGTTATAGAGTCATAGAATCATTGAGTTTTACAGCAAAGCAGGAGGCCTTTCGGCCCAGCGTGTCCATGCCGGCCATCAAGCTCTGTCTATTCTAATCCCATTTTCCAGCACTTGGTCCGTAGCCTTGTATGCTATGGCGTTTCAAGTGCTCATCTAAATGCTTCTTAAATTTTGTGAGCAGCCCTGCCTTTACCACGCTTTCAGGCAGTGAGTTTCAGATTCCAACACCCTCTGGGGGAAAACGTTTTTCCTGAAATGCCCTCTAAACCTCTTGCCCCTTACCTTAAATCTATGTCCCTTGTTTATTGACCCATCTACTGAGGCAAAATTCCTTTCTCCCTACCACATCTATGCCCCTCATGATTGTGTACACCTCAATCAGGTCCCCCCTCAGCCATCTCTGCTCTAAGGTAAACAACACCAGCCTGTCCAGTCTCTCTTCATGGCTGAAGCGCCTCAGCCCAAGGTAAATTCCTGGTGAATCTCCTCTGCACCCTCTCCAATGCAATCACATCCTTCCTTTAGTTTGTCGATCAGGACTGCACACAGTTTTCCAGCTGTGGCATAACTAATGCTTTGTACAATTCCATCATAACCTCCCTGCTCTTATATTCTAGGCCTCAGCTAATGAAGGCGAGTATCACTTATGCCTTTTCAACCACATTATCTACTTGTCCTGCTGCCTTAAGGGAGCTATGTACATACACACCAAGGTCCCACTGATCCCCTGTACTTCCTACGGTCCTACCATTCATTGTTTATTCCCTCGTCTTGTTAGTCCTCCCAAAATGTATCACCTCTCACTTCTTAGGAGTAAATTCCATTTGCCACTGTTCTGCCTATCTAAGCAACCCATCTATATCATCCTATAGCCTGAGGCGTCCCTCCTCGCTACTTACCACTCCGCCAATTCTCGTGTCATCTGTGAACTTACTGTTCATTCCTCCTAAATTCACATCTAAATCATTAATTAACACTTCAAAGAGTAAAGGACCCAAAACCGATATCTGGGGTACACCACTGTACACAGGCTTACAGTCACAAAAACAACCTTCGATCATCACCCTCTGCCTCCTGATACTAAGCCAATTTTATATCCAATGTGTCAAATTGCCCGTGATCCCATGGGCTACACCTTCTTGCCCAGTCCCCCATGCGGGACTTTGTCAAAAGCCTTACTGAAGTCCATGTAGACTACATCAACTGCACTATCCTCATCCACACACCTAGTCACCCCCTCGAAAAATTCAATCAAATTGGTTAGACACGATGTCCCCCGGACAAAGCCATGCTGACTATCCTTGTGTAATCCTTGCCAAGTATAGACTTATTTACTCCCTCAGAAATGTTCCCATTAATATCGCTACCACTGATGTTAGGCTCACTGGCCTGGTTTATTGCTACTACCCTTCTTCATAATGGTACGACATTAGCTGTTCTCCAGTCCTCAGGCACCTCCACTGTGGCCAGAGATTTTCTTAAAATTTGTGTCCGAGCGCCTGCAATCTCCTCCATTGCCTCACACATCTCGTCAGGGCCTGGGAATTTATCCAATTTGAAGCCCGCTAAAAGCAACTGGTACATCCTCCCTCTCAATGCGAATTTAATCAAATATTTCACACTCATATGCCTACATTGTACTTCTCCATAATGAACACAGATGCAAAATATGCATTAAAAACCTCACCTACATCTTCCGGCTCTACACACAGATTGCCACTTTGGCCCCTAATGGGCCATTCTCTTTCCCTGGTTATCCTCTTGACCTTAATATACTTATAATACTCCTTGGGATTTTCCTTTATTTTGCCCACCAGTGTTTTTTCATGCACCCTGTTCGCTCTCCTAATTTCATTTTAAATACCCCTCTGCAACTTCTATACTCCACTAGGGCTTGCACTGTTTTCAGTCCTTTGTATCTTCCAAAAGCCGCCCTTTTTTCCTAATCCATTCTTGTATATCCCCTGACATCCAAGGTTCCCTGGGCTTGTTGGTCCCATCCTTGATATTTACGGGAACATGTTGGTCTTGTACTCTCTCTATTTCCTTGCTGAAAGTCTCCCACTGCTCAGATGTGGATTTTCCTACAAGTAGCTGATCTCAGTCCACTTTGGCCAGATCCTGCCTCATCATATTAAAATCGGCTGTCCACCAATTTAGAACCTTTATTTCTGCTCCATCTTTGTCCTTTTCCATGACTACCTTAAATCTCATCGAATTATGGTCACTATCACCAAAATGCTCTCCTACTGACACTTCTACCACTTACCCAGCTACATTCCCAGGAATTAGGTCCAGTACCACCCCCTCTCTTTTAGGACTTTCTACATGCTAGCTCAAAACGCTCTTCTGGATGCACTTCAAGTGTTCAGCACCCTATAAGCCTTTCACACTCTGACTATCCCAGTTAATACTGGGAAAGTTGAAATCCCCTATTATTATTACCCTATTATTTCTACACTTCCCTGAGATTTGCCTACACATCTGATCCTCTATCTCCCCCTGAGAGTTTGGGGCCTTTATTAAACTCCCAGCAAAATGCTTGCCCCCATTTTGTTTTTAAGTTCTACCAATAAGGCCTCATTAGAGGATCATGCAAAGATATCATCCGTCCTTACAGCAGTAATTGACTCCTTGATTAATATTGCGGCACCCCATACTCTTTTACACCCGCCTCTTTCTCGCCTGAAGATTCTATACCGCAGAATATTGAGCTGCCAGTCCTACCCCTTCCTCAACCATGTCTTTGTGATAGCGACAATATCATACTCCCATGTGTTCATCAACACCTTCAATTCATCTGCCTTACTCGCAAGATTCCTTGCATTAAAATAAATGCCATACTCCCTTGTGCCGTTACATATTTGCGCTGCCTTCCAGGCTGAATTATTTCTTCCTCTATAATTGGCTGTGCATCACCCACTACTATAGCTCCACTCTGTATCCCAACCCCCTGCCAAGTTAGTTTAAACCCCTCCCCCCCAAAAGTACTAGCAAACCTCCCAGCAAGGATGTTGTTCCCGTTGTGGTTCAGGTGGAACTCGACTTGTACAGTTTCCACCTTCCCCAGAAACAGACCGAGTGATCAAGGAAAATAAAGCCCTCCCCCTGCACCAAATCTTTAGCAACGCATTCGTCTGCTCTATCCTCCTATTTCTATACTCACTAGAACGTGGTACCTGGAATAATCCAGAGATAACAACCTTTGAGGTCATGCTTTTTAATCTGCCACCTAGCTCCCTAAATTCTTGTTGAAGGACCTCACCCCTCCTTCTAGCCATGTCATTGGTACCAGTCGGAGAGGGAGATGGACCCAGGGGGCTCCTGCACTACCTTCCTAGTTCTTTTACTCTCTCTGCCGATCACCCATTTCCTGTCTGCCTGTGCACTGTTTACCTGCGGTGTGACCACCTCATTAAACGTACTCTCCACAAAGATCTCCAGCCGCAGCTCCAGCTCGAAAACACGGATTTCGAGTGGCTACAGCTGGAGACACTTCCTGCACATGTGTTCACCCTGGAGACAGAAACTGTCCCTTACTTCCCACATAGAACAGTAGGAGCACTCCACGGTGCCGTGCTGCCCAGCCATGTCCTACCATTAAGTTACTCCATTTAATTCCTTTAAATTAAAGAATATTAAATACACTAGGGACCGTATTTCCCTTTAAACACTACTTACTCTAACCTAGAGACCTTACTTTCACTTTAACAGCTACACTGTAGAAATACTCACCGGTTCCTACTTAGCAATCAGCTCTTTCCCTGGTTGTGACGTCACTTTAGAAGTTTCGCAGTTATTGTTGCATGACATCTCCCGCTCTCAAACTCTTCAAAGTTACATAGAAACATAGAAGTTAGGAGCAGAAGCAAGCCATTCATCCCCTCGACCCTGCTCCACCATTCAATGAGATCATGGCTGCTCATCCAAATTCAGTACCCTGTCCCTGCCTTCTCCCCATATCCCTTGATCCCTTTAGCCTTAAGAAATATATCTAACTCCTTCTTGAATATATTTAATGAATTGGCCTCCACTGCCTCCTGTGGTAGAGAATTGCACAGTTTCACCACTCTCTGGGTTAAGAAATTCCCCCTCATCTCTGTCCCAAATGGCTTACCCCTTATCCATAGACTGTGACCCCTGGTTCTGGACCCACCCGCCATTGGGAACATCCTTCCTGCATCTAGTCTTTCTAGTTCTGATAGAATTTTATAACTTTCAATGAGATCACCTCTCATTCTGCTAAACTCCAGCGCGTGTAACACCAAGTGGCCCAATCTCTCCTCTTACATCATTCCTGCCATTCCAGGTATCAGCCTGTTGAATCTTTGCTGCACTCCCTCCATGGTGAGAACATCCTTCCTCAGATAAGGCGACCAAAATTGCACCCAATACTCGGGGTGTGGTCTCACCAAGGCCCTGTAAAACTGCAGCAAGACATCCTTGTTTCTGTACTCGAACCCCCTCGCTACGAAGGCCCACATACCATTTGCCTTCTTAACCACCTGCTGCACCTGCATGCATACGGTCAGCGACTGGTGCACAAGGACACCCAAGTCTCGTTGCCCTTCCCCTTCTCCCAATCTATTGCCATTCAGATAATAATCTGCCTTCCTGTTTTTGCCACCAAAGTGGATAACCTCGCATTTATCCACAATACTGCATCTAGCATGCTTCGGCCCAATCACCCAACCTGTCCAAATCATACTGGTGTTTCTCGGCATCCTCCTCACAGCACACATGCCCACCCAGCTTTGTGTCGTCTGCAAACTTGGAGATAATACATCTAGTTCCCTCGTCTAGATCATTTGTATATATTGTGAAAAGCTGGGGTCCCAGGACCGATTCCTGCGGTACCCCACTTGTGACTGCCTGCCACTCAGAAAAAGACCCATTTACTCCAACTCCGTGCATCCTGTCTGCCAACCATTTCTCTATCCAAGTCAGTACCTTGCCCCCAATCCCATGTGCCTTAACTTTACACGCTAATCTCTTTTCAACAGCCTTCTGAAAGTCCAAATACACCACATCCACTGGTTCTCCATTAACTATTCTACCAGTTACATCCTCAAAAAATTCCAGTAGATTAGTCAAGCACGATTTACCTTTTGTAAATCCATGTTGCCTTTGTCCGATCCTTTCACTTTTCCAATTGCTCTGCTATTACATCTTTTATAATGGACTCTAGCATTTTCCCCACAACCGATGTCAGGCTTACCGGTCTGAAATTCCCTGTATTCTCTCTACCACCATTTTTGAATAGTAGGGTAACTTTAGCTACCCTCCAATCCATGGGAACTGTTCCAGAATCTATCGAATTTTGGAAGATGACCAGCAATGCATCTACTATTTCGAGGGACACTTCCTTAAGTACCCTAGGATGTAGATTATCAGGCCCTGGGGATTTATCGGCCTTCAATCCCGTCAATTCCCTTAACACCATTTCCCTACAAATACTGATTTCCTCCAGTTCCTCCCTCTCATTAGACCCTATGTTCCCCGACATCACTGGGAGGTTGTTTGTGTCCTCCTTTGTGAAGCCGTAAGAGATGTATATATTTCATTGGTCTGCCATTTCATTGTTCCCCCTTATAAATTTCCCTGATTCTGACTGCAAGGGACCTACGCTTGACTTCACCAATCTTTTTCTCTTCACATATCTATAAAAGCTTTTATGTCAGTATTTATGTTTCCTGAAAGCTTACTCTCATACATTATTTCCGCCTTCTTAATTAATCCCTTTGTCCTACTATGCTGAATCCTAAACTGCTCCCAATCCTCAGGTTTACTGCTTTTTCTGGACAATCTGTATGTCCTCTCCTTGGTTCTTATACTATCCCTAATTTCCCTTGTTAGCAACAGTAGAGTCACCTTTTTTGTTTTATTTTCATACCAAACAGGGATGAACAATTTGCGTAGTTCATCCATGTGATCTTTGAATGTTTGACAATTCCTATCCACCATCAACCCTTTGAGTAACATTCCCCAATCATTCCTACCCAACTCGTGCCTCATACCATCGTAGTTTTCTTTATTTAAATTCAGGACACTAGACTCTGATTCAACTACTTCACTCTCCATCTTAATGAAGAATTATGTCATGTTATGATCATCCGACCCAAGGGGAGGGTGTGGGTAATATCAGATTGTTACATTTAGGGGTGTGAACTGTCTCATAGTATGTTACAGTGTGGGGTGGGCTTTTTATACGAGTGTTGCATTGAATGTTGCGGGGTGCATCAGAGTGCTACAGTGAGGGGTGTGAGATATATCACAGTGTTACAGAGAGGGGGCTGGAGTATATAAGAGTGGTGCGAGGTATATCAATATTACACTGAGTGTGTGGGCTAAACAGAGTGTTACGGTGGGGGGGGGTGGGTGATATCATAGTGCTACTGTGAGGGGTGTGATATATATCACAGGTTTGCAGTGTGTGGTCTGAAACATATCAGAATGTTATACAGTGAGTGGTGCGGAGTATATCAGAGTGTTTCAGAGAGGGGGCTGGAGTATATCAGGGTGGTGCGAGTTTTATCAGTATTACACTGAGGGGTGTTGGATAAAGCAAAGTGTTACAGTGAGGGGTGTGGGTGATATAATGCTACAGTGAGGGGTGTGGGTTAATCACAGTGTTACATTGTGGGTGCCAAATATATCAGAATGTTTTACAGTGAGGGGTGTGGAGTATATCAGATTGGTGCTTCTTATATCAGTATTACAGAGAGTGCTGTCGGCTAAAGCAGAGTGTTAGAGTGAGTGGTGTGGGGTATAATATATTGCTACAATTAGAGGTGCGGGGTAATCACAGTGTTACAGTGTGGGGTGTGAAATATATCAGAATGTTTTACAGTGAGGGGTGTGGAGAATATCAGAGTGTTTCAGTGAGGGGGCTGGAGTATATCAGACTGGTGCGAGGTATATCACTATTACAGTGAGCGCTGTGGGCTAAAGCAGAGTGTTACAGTGAGTGGTGTGTGGTATAATAGAGTGCTACAGTGAGCGATGGGGGAATATCAGAGTCTAATAGTGAGGGGTGTGGTTTAAAGCAGAGCGTTACATTGAATGCTGTGGGGTGTATCATAGTGGTATACTGATTGGTGTGGGGTATATCATAGTGTTACATCGAGGGGTGTGAGATACTTAAAAGTGTTTCTTGGTGTGGAATGTATCAGAGTTTTAAAGTGATTGTTTTGTGGTGTATCATAGTTGTAAAGTGAGCAGTGTGGGGCCTAACAGAGTTTTAAATTGGTGTGTGAAGGGAATATCAGATTTTTACAGTGATGGGTGTGGCGTATATCAGAGTGTAACAGCGAGGGTTCAGGTCTACATCAGAGACCTATTAGGATGTGGGGGTTTATCAGGGCGTTGAATCTGAATCGTTATTGGTATATCAGAGTGTTACATTTAGTGGGGTGTGGTATATCAGTGTTACAGTGAAGTGTAGGGAATAGCAATGTGATGCAGTCAGGGATTTGCGGCATATTAGTGTTTTACAATGAGTGGTGTGGGGTAAATCTGAATGTTACACTGAAGGGTATGGGGTATGTCAGAGATTTTCAGTGAGTGGTGTGTGGTATATCAGTTTTACATTGAGGGTTATGGGAGATATCAGTGTGCAGTGAATCAGAGTATTACAGTGAGGTGTTTTGGATATATAAGAGTGCTTCGTGGGTGTGGCATTTATCAGAGTGTTACAGTGAGGGGTGTGGGGTATATCAGGATGTCCCAGTGAGTAATATGGTTATTTCTGAGTATAACAGTGAGTTGTGTAGTTTAAATAAGAGTGTTACAATGAGGGTTGTGGGTTGTAACATAGTGATACAGTGAGTGTTATGGGTGATATCAGAGTGTAAAATTGAGGGGTGTAGGGTATATCCATGTGTTGCAGTCAGAGATGTGGGGTAAAGCAGGGTGTTTCAGTGAGGGGTGCGGGCTATATCAGCGGGTTAATCTGTGGGTTGTGGGGTATAGCAGAATGTTACCGAGAGGTGTGTGCGGTATACCAGCATTTTATAGTGATGGGTGTTGGGAAATCAGAGCTTACCGTGAGCAGTGTGGGATATATCAGAAAGTTCCATTCAGTGACTGGTGTGTGGGAAATCGCAGAGTTACCATGAGGGGTGTGGGATATATCACAGTGTTTCAGTGAGCGGAGTAAGGGAAATCAGAATGTTACCATGAGCGATGAGGGATATATCAGAGTGTTTCAGTGAGTGGTGTGTGGGAAATCAGAGTGTTACCGTAAGGGATGAGGGGTATATCAGAGTGTACAGTGAGTGGTGTGTGAGAAATCAGAATGTTACCATGAGGGGTGTGGGGTATATCAGAGTGTTTCAGTGAGCGGTGTGTGGGAAATCAGAATGTTACCGTGAGGGGTGTGGGGTATATCAGCGTGTACAGTGAGTGGTGTGTGGGAAATCAGAGTGTTACCATGAGGAGTGTGGGATATATGAGAGTGTTTCAATGAGCGGAGTGTGGGAAATCAGAGAGTTACCATGAGGGGTGTGGGATATATCAGAGTGTTTCAGTGAGCGGAGTACGGGAAAACAGAATGTTACCGTGACGGATGAGGGGTATATCAGAGTGTACAGTGAGTGGTGTGTGGGAAATCAGAGTGTTACCATGAGGGGTGCGGGGTATATCAGAGTGTTTCAGTGCGTGGTGTGTGGGAAATCAGGGAGTTACCATGAGGGGTGTGGGATATATCACAGTGTTTAAGTGAGCGGAGTAAGGGAAATCAGAGAGTTACCGTGAGGGATGCGGGGTATATCAGCGTGTACAGTGAATGGTGTGTGGGAAATCAGAGTGTTACCATGAGGGGTGTGGGATATATCAGAGTGTTTCAGTGAGTGGTGTGTGGGAAATCAGAGTGTTACCTTGAGGGGTGTGGGATATATCAGAGTGTACAGTGAGTGGTGTGTGGGAAATCAGAGTGTTACCATGAGGGGTGTGGGATATATCAGAGTGTTTCAGTGAGTGGTGTGTGGGAAATCAGAGTGTTACCGTGAGGGATGTGGGGTATATCAGAGTGCTCCAGTGAGCGGTGTGTGGGAAATCAAAATGTTACCGTGAGGGGTGTGGGATTTATCAGAGTGTTTCAGTGCATGGTGTGTGGGAAATCAGAGTGTTACCATGAGGGATGAGGGGCATATCAGAGTGTTTCAGTGAGTGGTGTGTGGGAAATCAGAGAGTTACCATGAGGGGTGTGGGGTATATCAGAGTGTTTCAGTGAGCGGAGTGTGGGAAATCAGAATGTTGCCGTGAGGGTTGAGGGGTATATCAGAGTGTTTCAGTGAATGGTGTGTGGGAAATCAGAGTGTTACCATGAGGGGTGTGGGGTATATCAGAGTGTTTCAGTGAGCGGAGTGTGGGAAATCAGAATGTTGCCATGAGGGTTGAGGGATATATCAGAGTGTTTCAGTGAGTGGTGTGTGGGAAATCAGAGTGTTACCATGAGGTGTGTGGGATTTATCAGAGTGTTTCAGTGAGCGGTGTGTGGGAAATCAGAGTGTTACCATGAGGGATGTGGGATATATCAGAGTGTACAGTGAATGGTGTGTGGGAAATCAGAGTGTTACCATGAGGGGTGTGGAGTATATCAGAGTGTTTCAGTGAGCGGTGTGTGGGAAATCAGAATGTTAACGTGAGGGATGAGGGGTATATCAGTGTGTACAGTGAGTGGTGTGTGGGAAATCAAAGTGTTACCATGAGGGGTGTGGGGTATATCAGAGTGTTTCAGTGAGTGGTGTGTGGGAAATCAGAGTGTTACCATGAGGGGTGTGGGGTATATCAGAGTGTACAGTGAGCGGTGTGTGGGAAATCAGAGTGTTACCATGAGGGATGAGGGTAATATCAGAGTGTTTCAGTGAGCGATATGTGGGAAATCAGAGTGTTACCATGAGGGGTGTGGGGTATATCAGAGTGTACAGTGAGCGGTGTGTGGGAAATCAGAGTGTTACCATGAGGGATGTGGGTAATATCAGAGTGCTTCAGTGAGCGGTGTGTGGGAAATCAGAGTGTTACCATGAGGGGTGTGGGGTATATCAGAGTGTACAGTGAGCGGTGTGTGGGAAATCAGAGTGTTACCATGAGGGATGAGGGTAATATCAGAGTGTTTCAGTGAGCGGTGTGTGGGAAATCAGAGTGTTACCATGAGGGATGAGGGTAATATCAGAGAGTGTTACAGTGAGTGATGTGTTACTGGGATGTGGGGTATACCAGCGTGTTACATCGAGGATTGAGTTCTGTATCAGAGATTTACGGGGGTGTGGGGAAATACCAGGGCATTGCAAAGAGAGGTTTGTGTATGTCAGAGAGTTACATTTAGTGGTGTGTGGCATATCAGGGTTTTCTAGTAAAAAGTGTGGGGAAAAACAGTGAGTTACAATGAGGGGTGTAGGGCATATCATATTTTAAGTGAGTGGCTGGTTTCTATCTGAGTTTTACAGTGAGTGGTGTGGGGCATATCAGAGTGTTACTGTCAGGGGTTTGGTGTATATCCGTGTTTTACAATGCGGGGTGTAGGATATATTAGAGTGTTACAGTGAGTGGTCTGTTGTATATCAGAGTATTACTGTGAGTGATGTGGGGTATAACAGAGTGTTACAGTGAGGTATGTGGGGTATATCAGTGTGTTACTGTGAGTTTTCTGGCGTATATCAGAGTGTTACAGTGAGTGGTGTCCGTTATATCACAGTGATAGTGTGAGAATTGTGGGGGTTATCTGAATGTTAAAATGTTGGAAGTGTAGTTTATAAGTATTGTAAGCAGTGAGGGGTGTGGGCTATATTAGTGTTAGAGTAATGAATGTGGCTTATATAAGAGTGTTATAGCAGAGTGTGGGATAAAGTAGTGTTTTGCAGTGAGGGGTGTGGGCTATATATCATAATGTTACAGTGAGAATGTGAGTTATATCAGAATGTTACGTTGAAGGGCGTGAAGTATATCATAATATGTTACAGTGTGGGTTGCGGGGTATAAAAGACTGTTACAGTGAGGTGTGTGGAATTTTATTAGAGTGTTACAGTGAGTGGTGTGGAGTATATAAGAGTGAGTTACAGTGATGGAGGTGGAGTATATCAGAGTGTTACATTGAGTGGGCTGCAGTATATCAGATTGTTGCGAGGTATATCAGAGACTGCGGACCTGATCGGGACCAGAGCGGTGATCCAGAGCAAGGTAAAGGGTGCAGCAGAGGAGACCCGAGAGCAGAGACTGTGGACCTGAACAGGACCTGAGCTGGGAGTGAAAGAGACACACAACGGACCGGTGAGTGTAAATAAATAAAAAGTAATCGAAGTGCAACGTCACCAGAAATTATGTAACTGATTGCTTAGTGAGTATTTCTCTATTTCTCGCTTTTGTCGAAACTTAGGCATCTAAACGAAAGTACCTTGGTGTAGATTAAAAGATATACCTGTTCCAAAGTTTAAACTAATTAATTAATTAACCGAGATGGGAGACCAGGCAATGTGTTGTTACTGTTGCATGTGGGAGCAGGTGGACACCATTGAGGACCACGGCGACAATATGTGCAGCAAATTTTGGCTGCCCGAGGAATTTCGGCATGGAGTTGATGAGCTCGAGTCTGAGCTTCAGCCACTGCGACACATTAGGGAAGGGGCCGGTACCTGGACACTAAGATCCAGGAGGCAGCCACAACCACTAATGTAATACTTCCAATTTGGCCCATGGTCAGGGAAAAGAGTTTGTGACTACAAGCGACCCAGGTATTCAGATCCAGGAGGTAGTGATGGAGGAACCTCAACCCTTGGCGTTGTCCAACAGGTACGAGATACTTGCTCCCTATGTGGACGAGGGCAGGGACTGCAGGGTAGATGAGCAATTTGTCCAAAGCAAGTGGTACAGGTAGCCATTCAAGTGGGGAGAGTAGAAATACATTTTCTCGTGGTAGGGAACAGTATATTTAGGGGGATAGATGCTGTTCTGTACAGATGAGAGTGTGAGTCCCGAAGGCCGTGTTTCCTGCAGGTGCCAGGGCAAAGGACATCACCTATGGGCTGGGTGGGATTGGAGTGGGAGGGGGAAAATTCATTTGTTATGGACCACGTAGGTACCAATGACATAGGTAGGGCAAAGAAAGAGTTACTGCTGAGTGAGTATGAGCAGCTAGAAAAATAGAGACAAAGAAGATAGGAACAGAAGTAGACCATTCGGCCCCTCGAGCCTGCTGCGCCATTCAAGAAGATCATGGCTGATCATCCAAACTCAGTACCCTGTCCCTGCATTCTCCCCATATCCTTTGATCCCTTTAGCCTTAAGAAATATATCTAAATCCTTCTTGAATATATTTAATGAATTGGCCTCAACTGCCTTCTGTGGTAGAGAATTCCACAGGTTTACTACTCGCTGGGTGAAGAAATTCCACCTCATCTGTGTCCTAAATGGCTTACCCCTTATCCTTAGACTGTGAACCCTAGTTCTGGATTCCCCGGCCATCGGGATCATCCTTCCTGCATCTATTCTGTCTAGTCCTGTTAGAATTTTATAAGTTTCAATGAGATCCCATCTCATTCTTGTAAACTCCAGCGAGTATAAGGCCAATCGACCCAATCTCTCCTCATACGTCATTCCTGGCATCCCAGGTGTCAGTCTGGTGAATCATCGCTGCACTCCCTCCATGGCAAGAACATCCTTCCTCAGGTAAGGCGACCAAAACTGCACACAATACTCGAGGTGTGGTCTCACCAAGGCCCTGTACAACTGCATCAAGACATCCTTGTTCCTGTACTCGAACACTCTCGCTACGAAGGCCAACATACCATTTGCCTTCTTAGCCACCTGCTGCACCTGCATGCTTACCTTCAGCGACTGGTGCACAAGGACACCCAGGTCTCGTTGCACTTCCCCTTCTCCCAGTCTATTACCGTTCAGATAATAATCTGCCTTCCTGTTTTTGCCACCAAAGTGGATAATCTCGCACACTATACTGCATCTGCCATGCATCTACCCAATCACGCAACCTATCCAAATCATACTGGAGTTTCTCAGCATCCTCCTCACAGCACACACGCCCACCCACTTTGTGTCGTCTGCAATCTTGGAGATATTACATCTAGTCCCCTCGTCTAGATCAGTAATATATATTGTGAATAGCTGGGGACTTGGACCGATCGCTGTGGTACCCAACTAGTCACTGCCTGTCACTCGGAAAAAGACCCATTTATGCCAACTCTTTGCTTCCTGTCTGCCAACTAGTTCTCTATCCAAGTCGATGCCTTGACCCCCATCCCATGTGCCTTAAATTTACATGCTAATCTCTTATGCGGGACTTTATCAAAAGTCTTCCGAAAGTCCAAATGCACCACATCCACTGTGCTAGGGGCTGAATTAAAAAGCAGAACCAAATCGGTAATTATCTCTGGATCATACCTGAGCCATGAACGAATTTGCATATCGTAAATAAGGTCAGACAAATTAACAAGTTTCTCTAAGACTAGTGTGGGAGAAATGGGTTTCCCTTTGTGTGGCAATGGCAGCAGTACTGGGATAAGGGTGAGTTGTTCTGATTGAACGGGCTTCACTTGAACTATGCTCGGTCTAGATTCCTGGCGAATCCAATAACTAGGGCTGTAGATAGGGCTTTAAACTAAATAGTGGGGGCGGGGAGGGTCCGTGTGAGCTGGAATTTAAAAAGTCCATGAGAAATGAGAAAACAATAGAGCAGGATGTCGATGGGGGAAATAACAACCAGAGTGTGACAGGAAGAGCCCGAAAGTTTAACAAACAGAGTGCAACAGAAAATTGGGCCAAAAGAAGGAGAAATGATAAAAAGACAATGTTAAAAGCTGAATGCGCACAGCATTCGTAACAAGATCACAGAAATCACAGAGAAATCACAGAAACCACACAGTGCAGATAGGTGATTTGATGCCACAAATAGATACACATGGGTATGATCTGATCGCCTTTACAGAGACATGGTGGCAAGGTGACCAGGGCTGGGAACTGAATATTTCAGAGTATTTGACAATTCCGAAGGATAGAAAGAAAGGAAATGGATGTTGGTTGCCTTTGTTGGTAAAGGATGGGATCAGTGAAGTGGTGAGACGTGGTATTGGCTCAGGAGATCAAGATGTAGGAACGGTTTGGTTGGAGCTAAAAATAATAAGGGGAAAAAGTCTCTGGTGGGCGACGTCTACAGGCAACGGAACATTTTCAATACCGTTGGCAGAGTATAAATCAACACATAATGGAGGCCTGTAAAAAGTTACGGTAATAATCATGGGTGATTGTAAGCTCAATATTGCTTTGACAGATCAAATTGGCCATGGCAGTATTAAGGAGGAGTTCATAGAGTGTATCTGGGATGGTTCCCTAGAAGAGTATGTAATTGAAGTAACCAGGGAGCAGGCTATCTTAGATTTCGTACTGTGTAATGAGACAGAATAAATAAATTATCTCATAGTAAAGGATCCTCCAGGAACGAGAGATCATAGCATGGTTGAATTTTTAATTCAGCTGGAGGGTGAGAAATTTGCACCTCAAACCAGTATCCTGATCTTAAACAAACGGCAAATATAATGGCATGAGGGCAGAACTTGCTAAAGTGGGCTGAAAAAATAAATTAAAGGGAAAGACAGTTGAAATGCAGTGGCAGACATTTAAGGAGACATTTCATAACTCTCAACAAACATATATTCCACTGAGAAAGAAATATATTAAGGGAAGGGAGCACCATCCGTGGCTAACTAAGGAAGTAAGGGAAGGTATCAAATTGAAAACGAAGGCATACAATGTTGCCAAGATTGGTGGGAGGCCAGAGGATTGTGAAATATTTAAAAACCAGCAAAGGATGACTAAAAAAATAATGAGAGAGAAGATGAATTACTGAGTAAACTGGCAAGAAGTATTAAAACAGAAAGTACGAGCTTCTACAGGTATATAAAAAGGAAGAGAGTGGCTAAAGTAAACGTTGGTCCCTTAGAGGATGGGACTGGGGCATTAATAATGGGGAACAGGGAAATAGCAGAGACTCTGAATTAATATTTTTTATCGGTCTTCATGGTAGAAGACACCAACAACATCCTAATAATGGATAATCAATGGTCCACAGGGAGTGGAACTAAAGACAATCAGTATTACTAAAGAAAACATTATTGGTAAAGCAACAAGACTAAAAGACGACAAGTCCACTGGACCACATTGGTTTGATCCCAGGGTCTTAAAATAAATGGTAGAAGGGATATTGGATGCATTGGATGCAAAATAACAAAATTCCCTGGACTCTAGAGAGGTCCCAGCGGATTGGAAAACCGCAAAAGAGCACAACTATTTAAGAAAGGGGGGAGACAGAAAGAAGGATACTATAGACCAGTTATCCTAACATCTGTCGTCGGGAAAATGCTGGAGTCCTTCATTAAGGAAGCAGTAGAAGGCATTTGGAAAATCATAATGCAGTCAAGCAGAGTCAACATGGATTTAGGCAAGTGTAAGGGTTTTTTTTCCTGCTCTATTGCCCGTTCTGGCCTCCTGCCAGGCTTCGTGCAAGAATTACCTTTGAGTGGTTCGACCCACTCCCCCTACGGTTCTAGACCTTGGACTTAGATGCAAAGAACAGTAGTGCAGAGAAAAGGACTCAATAGAACAGGCTGAATAGCACGAAATGGATGCTTTTATTTTTAAACAGTTTGAAGCATTACAAAATACATGTCATAGGCAGAGATTAAAGTAACTACAATCATGCACAAATTTATGAACTTGACTCTATGGAAATGGGGAACACATGGCACATCGTAAAAGGGGAAACACATTACGATTTCCCTTAACTCCCTCCCCTATACCTGAACTAAGTTTCGACCTTGGGAACCTGGGATCATGCTCACCACTCTCGAAATCGTGAGAAAGGGGGGGTTCGCAGCCCTTTTGGCACCGCTTTCCGTCGTCACGTTGATTTGGAAACTTCTGGCGCAGTCGATATTCTCTCTCTCTCTCTCTCTCTCTCTCTCTCGAGGCGATGGGGTAGACACAGCCTCGATGAGCGCTCGTCAAGGTTGAGATCCACTAAGCCTGTTGTGGATTTTTGTTCATGGAGTAGAACAACAACCCAATGGGATGTTGAGACACGGAAGTGTCAGGCCCGGACTGTCTTTTTGTCTCCGGCCTGGTCGGTTCTCCAGAGGGTTTCTTCTCCGTCGGCCTGGGTCGTCGATGATCTCCCGACCCCAGTACCTGGGCCACCCTCGTCGTCTTCTCGTCGTGGCCGAGCCTTGTTTGGCTGAACACCGACCACGTTGTCCTTTGACCGAAACCGTCCGTCTTTAAAAAGACGAAAACGTTTTCATCGATTCTGCATCTGCCGAAGTGGAAGAGGCGCCGATCCTGGCCCCGTCCGAAGAAGTTGAAGTAACGCATATGGACTTTCAATCCATAGTTATACTCTTTTGGAACAGTCTTATCTCCCGCCAAATCATACTCCTGTCTTTGTATTAATTTTGGCGGGCTGAAATCTCTGCAGGGGCGCTTTGTCTTGTAACGGAGCTGGTGATAACTTAAACTGGCCTTCCTGGCCGATAATGTCTTTTAATGTCTTTTGCATTGTCACCGCGGCTCGGTTCGCATATTGATCGGTCCGGAGATTTTCCTTGATGGCTGCTAAACGGTTTTTCCTTTGTACAATAAATGGGTATGAGAGATTTTGCATTGTCCGCCCATATCTTGATGGGCCCCATCCTGTACTTGTAATCCATTGAATATGTATGCTGTTCCTCTGATTTTCGGTTCCCAGATACTGGCTTTCGCGGGCTCACTGTCTTCAATCCACAAGCCTGTCTGGCTTGCAGTAACAGAAATAAAATGGTTCAGAAACTGATCACGGGGCCTGGCGGCCATTTTGTATGCCCTTTTATCAAAGGATTTTCTGTGCAAGCTTACTTTGGCCAATAAACAGTCTTATTTTATCCAGTTTTCTTGCGTGATTTTTGCTGAAAATTGCGAATCTTACACAAGGCAAGTCATGGTTAACAAATTTGCTGGAGTTCTTAGAGGATGTAACGAGAGCGGTGGACAAAGGTGTGCTAGTGGATCTGGATTATTTGGATTTCCAGAAGGCATTCGGTAAGGGGCCACATAAAAGGTTACTGCATAGGATATGAGCTCAGGGAGTTCTGGGTAATTGCATGGATAGAGAAGTGGCTAACTAACAGAAAGCAGAGATTCAGGATAAAAGGGTCATTGTCCGGTTGGGAAACGACAACTAGTGGGGTGCCACAGGGATCGGTGCTGGGGCCACAATTATTTACAATCTACATTAAAGACTTGGATAAAGGGACCGAGTGTAATGTAGCCAAGTGTGCGGATCACAAAAAGATGGGTGGGAAAGGAAGTTGAGCATAGGACTCAAGGAATCTGCAATGTGAATTAGATAGGCTAAGTGAGTGGTCAAACATTTGGCAGATGGAGTATAATTTGGGAATGTGCGAGGATATCCACTTTGACAGGAAAAATAATAAGAGCAAATTGTTATTTAAATGGAGAGAGGTTACAAAATGCTACAGTTCAGAGGGACCTGAGGGTCCTTGTACATGACACACAAAATATTAGCATGCAGGTACAGCAAGTAATCAAAAAGGCAAATGGAATGTTGGCCTTTATTGCAAGGGGGTTGGATCATAAAAGCAGGGAAGTCTGGCTACAAATGTACAGGGTATTCGTGAGACCACACCTTGAGT
Organism: Somniosus microcephalus; assembly: GCF_052327205.1. Taxonomy (NCBI): domain Eukaryota; kingdom Metazoa; phylum Chordata; class Chondrichthyes; order Squaliformes; family Somniosidae; genus Somniosus; species Somniosus microcephalus. The sequence continues at coordinate 420,334 of NW_028225283.1, read as the reverse complement.
ACTGCGTACAGTTTTGTTCACCTTATTTAAGGAAGGATATACTTGCGTTGGAGGCATTTCAGATACGAATCATTAGATTAGTTCCAGAGATGAGAGGGTTGAATTATGAAGAAAGTTTGAGCAGTTCGATCCTATACTCATTGGAATTTAGAAGAACGTGGGGTGATATTATTGAAACATATAAGATACTGAGGGTGCTCCACAAGGTAGATGCAGCGAGGATGTCTCCCCTCGTGGGGAAATCTAGAACTCTGCGGCATAGTTTCAGAATAATGGGTCGCCATTTTAGAACTGTGATGAGGAGAATTTTATTCTTTCAGTGGGTCATAAATCTGTGGAATTCTCTGCACTAGAGATCCGTGGAGACTGGGTCATTAACATAATAACATAGTAAAATAGGAGCAGGAGTAGGCCTCTCGGCCCTTTGAGCCTGCTTTGCCATTCAATATGATCATGGCTGATCCTCCATCTCAATACCATATTTGAGCTCTCTCCCCATACACCTTGATGCATTTTTGTCTAGAAATCTATCTATATCCTTCATAAATATATTCAGTGACTTGTCCTCTACTGTCTTCACTGGTAGAGAATTCCACATGTTCACCACCCTCTGATTGAAGAAAACTCTCCTCACTTCAGTCCTAAATGTCCTACCCCATCTCGTAAGACTCTGACCACTCGTTCTGGAGCCCACCCCCAAACCCCAGCCAGGGAAACATCCTTCCTGCATCCTGTCTGTCTAGCCCTGTCAGAATTTTATACGTTTCAAAGAGTTCCCCTCTCATCCTAAACTCTAGTGATTACAGGGCTAGTCGACCCAATCACTCCTCATACGACTGCCTGCCATCCCAGGAATCAGTCTGGTGAACATTCGGTGCACTAAATGAAATACAGTTAAGGTGGAGACAGACAGATTTTTCCAAGATAAGGGAGTGAAGGGTTATGGGGAGTTGGCAGGGAAGTGAAATTGACCCAAGATCATCCAATATCTTATTGAATTGTGGAGTAGTCTCGAGGGGCCAATTGGCCTATTCCTTTTCCTATTTCTTATGTTCTTACGTAGAGTGAGGGTGGTGGAGTAAAGCAAAGTGTTACAGTTAGTGAAGTGTTGTATATCATTGTGTTAGAGTGAGGAGTTTGTTGTATATCAGAGTGTTAAAGCGAGGGATGTGGAGAATATCAGTGTGTAATATTGAGAGGTGTACGATAAAGCAGAGTGATCCAGTGAGTGCATTCTGCTATATCGTGATGTTACATTGTGGGGTCGGGGTTATTTTAGAGTTTTACAATGTTGGGAGTGTAGTGCATCAGTATGTTAAAGTGAGACGTGTGGGATTTATCAATGTTAGGCTGATGGGTGTGGCATATATACGATTGTTACATTGACGGATGTGGGGTAAATCAGAGTGTTGCAGGAAGGGCTGTGGGCTATATCATAATTTTACAAGTGAGGGTGTGGTTTATATCAGAGTTTTACATTGAGGTGTGGGAAGTATATCATGGTATGTTACAGTGTGGGGTGTGGGGTATATAAGTGTGTTACATTGAGTGATGTGGTGTGTATCAGAGTGTTACAGTGAGGTGTGTGGAGTATAGCAGGGTGGTGTGAAGTATATCAGTGTTACAGTGAGGGGTGTGGAGTATATCAGAGTGGTGTGAAGTATATTAATGTTACAGTGAGTGTTGTGGGGTAAAGCAGAGTGTTACAGTGAATGGATTGTGGTACATCACAGTGCTACAGTGAGGTTTGTGGTTGTTATCATAGCGTTTCACTGTTGGATGTGTAGTGCATTAGAGTGTTGCAGTGAGGGGTGTGGGATATATAAAAGTGTAACAGTGTTGGTTGTGTAGTTTATCAGAGTGGTACCATGAGTGTTGTTGGCTATAGCAGGAAGTGTTTGCAGTGAGTGGTGTGCGATATATCAGGGTGTTACTGGATTGTGGGATACATCACAGTGTTTCAGTGAGCTGTGTGGGGTATATCAGCGTGTTAGAGTGAGAGGTGTGGTGCATATCAGACTGCATCACTGAGGGGTGTGCTGTATATCAGAGTTAAACAGTGAGGAGTGTGGTGTATTTTAGTGTGTTGTATTGAGGGCTGCGTGGTATATCAGAGTTTTACAGTGAGGAATGTAGGGTATTTCAGATTGTTACAGTGAGGGGTGTGGGGTATTTCAGAATGTTTCAGTGAGCGGTGTGATGTATATCAGAGTGCTACATTGAGGGGAGTGGGGTAAACCAGAGTGTGTCATAGAGTCATAGATATATACAGCACAGAAAGAGGCCCTTCGGCCCATCGCGTCCGCGCCGGCCATCAAGCCCTATCTAATCTAATCCCATTTTCCAGCATTTGGTCCGTAGCCTTGTATGCTATGGCATTTCAAGTGCTCATCCAAATGCTTCTTGAATGTTGTGAGGGTTCCTGCCCCTACCACCCTTTCAGGCAGTGAGTCCAACCACGCTTCGGGTGAAAAGTTTTTCCTCAAATCCCCTCTAAACCTCCTGCCCCTTACCTTGAATCTATGCCCCCTTGTTATTGACCGCTCTACTAAGGGGAACAGTTCCTTTCTATCCACACTATCTATGCCCCTCATAATTTTGTATACCTCAATCAGGTCTCCCCTCAGCCTTCTCTGCTCCAAGGGAAACAACCCCAGCCTGTCCAGTCTTCCTTCATAGCTGAAGCGCTCCAGCCCAGGTAACATCCTGGTAAATCTCCTCTGCACCCGCTCCAAAGCAATCATATCCTTCCTATAGTGTGGCGACCAGAACTGCACACAGTACTCCAGCTGTGGCCTTACCAGCGTGTTGTACAGCTCCGTCATAACATCCCTGCTCTTATATTCTATGCCTCGGCTAATGAAGGCAAGTATCCCATATGCCTTTTTAACCACCGTATCCCCCTGTTCTGCTGCCTTCAGGGATCTATGTACATGCGCACCAAGGTCCCTCTGATCCTATGTCTTTCCTAGTGTCTTACCATTCATTGTGTACTCCCTTGCCTTGTTAGTCCGTCCAAAATGCATCAGCGCACACTTTTCAGGGTTAAATTCCATTTGCCACTGTTCCGCCCATCTGGCCATCCCATCTATATCATCCTGTAGCCTGAGGGTTCCCGCTTCGCTCTTTACCACCCCACCAATTTTCGTGTCATCTGCGAACTTACTGATCATACCTTTTACATTCACATCCAAATCATTAATGTAGACCACGAACAGCAAGGGACCCAGCAACGATCCCTGCAGTACCCCACTGGACAAAGGCTTCCAGTCACAAAAACAACATTCCACGATCACTATCTGCCTTCTGCCACTGAGCCAAGGCACTTTGGATCCCATGGGCTCTTACTTCCTGACCAGTCTCCTATGCGGGACTTTATCGAAAGCCTTACTGAAACCTATGTAAACCACATCCACTGCACTACCCTCATCCACACACCTAGTCACCCCCTCGAATAATTCAATCAAATTGACCAGACATGATCTTCCCTTCACAAAGCCATGCTGGCTATCCCTAATTAATCTCTGCCTCTCCAACTGGAGACCAATTCTGTCCATCAGAATTTTTTCCAATAATTTCCCTACCACTGATGTTCGGCTCACTGGCCTGTAATTCCCTGATTTATCCCTACTACCCTTCTTGAATAATGGTACTACGTTAGCTGTTCTCCAGTCCTCTGGCACATCCCCTGTGGCCAGAGAGTTTCTGAAAATTTGTGTCAGAGCCCCTGCAATCTCCTCCTTTGCCTCACATAGTAGCCTGGGATACATCTCGTCCGACCTGGGGATTCATCCATTTTAAGCCTGCTAAAACCGCTAGTACCTCCTCCCTCTCGATGCTAATATGTTCAAGTATATCACAGTCCCCCTGCTTGATTTCTTTGTCCACATCGCCCTTCTCCATAGTGAACACAGATGCAAAAAATTCATTTAAAACCCCACCTACATCTTCTGGCTCTACACACAGTTTGCCACTTTGGTCCCGAATGGGCCCTACTCTTTCCCTAGCTATCCTCTTGCCCTTAATATACTTATAAAACACCTTGGGATTTTCCTTTATTTTGCTCACCAGTGTTATTTCATGGCCCCTCCACGCTCTCCTAAATTCATTTTTAATTATCCCCTGCACTTTTTATACTCCTCTAGGGCTTCCTCTGTCTTTAGTCCTTTGTATCTGCCAAAAGCCCCCCTTTTTTTCCTAATCCAGTCTCGTATATCCCTTGACATCCAAGATTCCCTGGGCTTGTTGGTGCCACCCTTGACCTTTACGGGAACATGTTGCCATTGTACTCTCTCAATTACCTTTCTGAAAGACTCCCATTTCTCCGATGTGGATTTTCATTGAAGTAGCTGATCCCAGTCCACATTGGCCAGATCCTGCCTTATCATATTAAAATCTGCCTTCCCCCAATTTAGAACCTTTATTCCGGTCCATCCTTGTCCGTTTCCATGACTACCTTAGATCTCACTGAATTATGGTCACTGTCAACAAAGTGCTCACCTACTAACACTTCTACCACTTGCCTGGCCACATTCCCTAGAATTAGGTCAAGTACCGCCCCTTCTCTTGTAGGACTTTCTACATGATGGCTCAAAAAGCTCTCCTGGATACACTTTAAGAATTCTGCACCCTCTAAGCCTTTCACACTCTGACTATCCCAGTTAATATTGGGGAAGTTAAATCCCCCACTATAATTACACTATTATTTGCACACTTCTCTGACATTTGCCTGCATATCTGTTCCTCTATCTCCCCCTGGCTGTTTGGGGGCCTATACTACAATCCCAGCAAAGTGCTAGCCCCCTCTTTGTTTTTAAGTTCAACCCATATGGCCTCATTAGAGGAACCTGTCAATATATCATCCCTCCTTACAGCAGTAATTGTCTCCTTAATTAATATTACGACACCCCCTCCTCTTTTACCACCCCCCCCCTCTATCTTGCCTGAAGATTCTATACCCGGAATATTGAGCTGCCAGTCTTGCCGCTCCCTCAACCATGTCTCCATGATAGCAACATTATCATACTCCGATGTGTTCATCAACAACTTCAGTTCATCCACCTTATTCGTAAGACTCCTTGCATTAAAATAAATGCCATTTAGCCTTGCCCTACTCCCTTGTGCCGTTACATATTTGCTCTGCCTTCCAATCTGAATTATTTTTTCCTCTATATTTGGCTGTACATCACCCCCTATTATCGCTCCACTCTGTATCACATCACCCTGCCAAGTTATTTTAAATCCCTCCGAACAGTGCTAGCAAACCTCCCCGCAAGGATATTTGTCCCGTTCTGGTTCAGGTGCAACCCGTCCGACTTGTACAAGTCCCACCTTCCCCAGAAGCAGGCCCAGTGATCCAGGAAACTAAAGCCCTCCCTCCTGCACCAACAGTTTAGCCACGCATTCATCTGCTCTATCCTCCTATTCCTATACTCACTAGCAAGTGGCACCGGGAGTATTACAGAGATTACAAACTTGGAGGTCCTGCTCTTTAGTCTGCTGCCTAGCTCCCTAAATTCTTGCTGCAGGACCTCATCCCGCTTGCTACCCATGTCATTTGTCCCAATGTGAACCACGACCTCTGACGGTTCACCCTCCCCCTTCAGAATGCCCTGCAGCCGTTCAGTGACATCCTTGACCCTGGCACCAGCGTGGCAACAAACCATCCTGAAGTCACGTCTATGGCCACAGAAACGCATATCTGTTGCCCTTACGATGGAATCCCCAACCACTATTGCTTTCCCACTCTTTTTCCTCCCTTCCTGAGCAGCAGATGCAACCCTGGTGCCAGGAAGTTGGCTGCTGCTGCCTTCCTCTAGTAAGTCATCCCCCTCAACAGTATCCAAATCGGTATACCTGTTTGAGAGAGGGATGTCCACCCCTGCACTACCTGCCTGCTTCTACTGCTCTGCCTGATGGTCACACATTTCACTTCTGCCTGTGCAGCCCTTACCTGCGGTTTGACCAACTCACTAAACGTGTTACTCACGACCCTCTCAGCATCGTGAATACTCCAAAACTCATCCATCCGCAGCTCCAGCGCAGCAATGAGGTCTACTAGTAGCTGCAGCTGAAAACATTTCTGGCACACATGGACGTCAGCGGCACAGGCAGCGTCCCTGAATTCCCACATAGAGCAAGAGGAGCATAACACGGGGCTGGGCTGTCCTGACATGACTTTCCCTCTAATTAACTTAAATTAATTCAATACCACCAATTAAAGATATACACTAGGGCGCTTGTATGGTTTACCAACAGTCCCCGCTACACCAGAAAGACCTTAGCAACTATAAACCAGAGTTAAAGTTTAAAGAATAGAGAAATACTCACCAACCAATCACTTACCTGCTCCCTGGTGATGTCACACTCTGATTACTTTTGACCTCTCTCCCCGCTGCTGAGTTGGTATGCCTCGCTGCTGCAGCTGCTTTTAACTGCCACCGGTCATTGCTCTCCACCAGGTCCAGCCGCTGTGGTCGGGCCTCGCTGCTGCCACCGCTTTTAACTGCCGCCGGTCACTGCTCCCCACCAGGTCCAGCCGCTGTGGTCGGGCCTCGCTGCTGCAGCCGCCTTTAACTGCCGCCGGTCGCTGCTCTCCAACAGATCCAGCCGCTGTGGTCGGGCCTCACTGCTGCAGCCGCCTTTGACTGCCGCCGGTCGCTGCTCTCCACCAGGTCCAGCCGCTGTGGTCGGGCCTCGCTGCTGCTGCCGCTTTTAACTGCCGCCGGTCGCTGCTCTCCACCAGGTCCAGCCGCTGTGGTCGGGCCTCGCTGCTGCTGCCGCTTTTAACTGCCGCCGGTCGCTGCTCTCCAACAGATCCAGCCGCTGTGGTCGGGCCTCGCTGCTGCTGCCACTTTTACCTGCCACCGGTCGTTGCTCTCCCCCAGGTCCAGCTGCTGTGGTCGGGCCTCGCTGCTGCCGCCGCTTTTATGCTCCGCCTCGGACACTGCACTCCACCAGGTCCAGCCGCTGTGATCGGGCCTCACTGCTGCCGCCGCTTATATGCTCCGCCTCAGTCGCTGCTCTACCCCAGGTCCACAGTAACACACTCTGATATACCCCACGCTCTGACATTGAGGAGCGTGGGGCATATCAGAGTGTGTTACTGTGAGTGGTGCGAAGTAGATCAGTATTAAAATGAGTGGTGTGGAGTAACTGCCCACATTGTGGCATATATGAGAATATTACAGTGAGTGTTGTGGGGTATTTCACAGTGTTATAGTGACGTGTGTGGGATATATCAGATTATTACAGTGAGGGGTGCGTGGTATATAAGATAGATAGGGTGAGTGGTGTGGGGTACATCAGAATGTTACAGTGAGGGTTGTGGGGTATATCTTAGTGTTACAGTGACTGTGTAGTGCATAAAAGAGTGTTACACTGTGGGATGCGGCGTGTATCAGAGTGTCACAGTGAATGGTTTGCGTGATATCAGACTGTTATTCTGAATGGTGTAGGGTATATCATAGTGTTACAGTGAGGGTGTCATGTATATAAGATTGTTATATTGAGGGGTGTGGCGTGTATCTGAGTGTCACAGTGAGTGGTGTGTGGGATATCAGAGTGTTACAGTGTTGGGTGTGGGGTATTTCAGAGCGTTAAAGTTTGGGGTGTGTGGTATGTAAGAGTGTTACATTGAGGAGTATATCAGGGTGTTACAGTGAGCGGTTTGGAATATATCAGAGTGTTACATTGTGGGGTGTGAAATACAGGTAGACTACCCTTTATCCGGACTTCCGAAAACCGAAACCCTCTAAAAACCGAAGGTTTTTTCGTTCAGCGTAAGTCGTGCGTACGAACGAAAAAACCTTTGGTTTTTAGAGGGTTCCGGTTTCGGAAGTTCGGATAAAGGGTAAGTTGTGCGCACGACCCCCCGCCGACCCCCCCGCAGACCCCGCCGGCCACGACAACCGCCGACCCCCCCGCGGACCCCACCGGCCCCGACAACCGCCGACCCCGCCAGCCCCGACAGCCGCCGATCCCCCCCGCCGACCCCCCCACGGACCCCGCCGGCCCCGACAACCGCCGACCCCGCCAGCCCCGACAACCGCCGACCCCCCCGCGGACCCCGCCGGCCCCGACCCCCGCCGACCCCGACTGACTTACGCTGAGCGTCAGCGTAAGTCGCGCGCACAACCCCCCGCCGACCCCCCCGCGGACCCCCGCCGACCCACCTTCCGAAATCTGAAATTCTCCTTTATCCGAAACTCGGCTGGTCCCGAGGTTTTCGGATAAAGGATAGTCCACCTGTATATCAGAGTGTGTTACAGTGATGGATGTGGAGTATATCATTGTGTTGCAGTGAGGGGGCAGAGTATATACGAATAGTGTGAGGTATATCAGTATTAGAGTGGCGGGAGTGGGGTACATCAGAGTTTTAGAGTAAGAGCTGTGGGTATGTCAGAAGATTACAATGACGATGTGGGGTACATCAGTGATCGAGTGAAGGGTGTGTGGTATATCAGTGTGTTGCAGCGAGGTATGTGGGGAATAACAGTTTGTTACATTGAGGGGTGTGGGTTACATCAGAGTTTTACAGTGAGGAGTGTAGTGTATTTCAGAGTGTTACTTTGAGGGGTGTGGTCTATATCAGTGTGTTACATTGAGGGGTGTGAGGTATATCAGAATTTAAAGTGAATGGTGTAGGTTATTTCAGATTGCTACAGTTTGGAGCGTAGAGTATATCAGAGTGTTACATTGAGGTGTGTGGTGTATATCAGAGGGTTACATTGAGGGGTGTGGGGTATATCAGAGTGCTCCAGTGAGGAGTGTGGGGTATATCAGAGTGTTACAGTGAGGGGTTTGGGGTATATCAGAGTGTTACAGTGAGTGGTGAGGTTTATGTCAGATTGTTACAGTGAGGTGTGTGGGCATATCGGAGTGTTACAGTGAGGGGTGTGGGGTATATCAGTGTTAGCGTGATGGGTGTGGTGTATATAAGAGTGTTACAGCGAGGGATGTGGGGAAAACCAGAGTGTTACAGTGAGGGGTGTGGGCTATATCTTAGTGTTACAGTGATTGTGTAATGCATATAAGTTTGTTATATTGAGGGATGAGGCGTGTATCAGATTGTCACAGTTAATGGTTTGGTGGATATCAGAGTGTTACTGTGAATGGTGTAGGGTATATCATAATGTTACAATGAGGATGACGTGTATATAAGCTTGTTACATTGAGGGGTGTGGCGTGTATCAGAGTGTCACAGTGAGTGGTGTGTGGGACATCAGCGTGTTAGAGTGAGGTGGTGGGGTATTTCAGAGCGTTCCAGTTTGGGGTGTGGAGTATATAAGAGAATTTCATTGAGGAGTGTATCAGGGTGTTACAGTGAGCGGTTTGGGATATATCAGAGTATTACATTGTGGGGTGTGAAATATATCAGTGTGTTACTGTGATGAATGTGGAATATATCATTGTGTTACAGTGACGGGGCAGAGTATATATGGGTGGTGCTAGTTATATCAGTTTTACAATGCCAGGAGTGGGGTATATCGGAGATTTAGAGTAAGAGCTGTGGGTAAGTCAGAGGATTACAATGAGGGTGTGGGGTACTTCAGTGATTGAGTGAAGGGTGTGTGGTATATCAGTGTGTTACAGCGATGTATGTGGGGAATAACAGTTTGTTACATTGAGGGGTGTGGGTTACATCAGAGTTTTACAGTGAGGAGCGTGGTGTATTTCATAGTGTTACTTTGAGGGGTGTGGTCTACATCAGTGTGTTACATTGAGGGGTGTGAGGTTTATCAGAATTTTACAGTGAATGGTGTAGGGTATTTCAGATTGCTACAGTGTGGAGCGTAGAATATATCAGAGTGTTACATTGAGGTGAGTGGGGTATATCAGATTGTTACAGTGAGGGGTGTGTGCATATTTGAGTTTTACAGTGACGCTTATTTGTTATTTCAGAGTGTTAGCATGAGCAGTGTTGTATATATCATAGTGTTACATTGAGGGTTGTGGGGTATATCAGAGTTTTACTGTGAGTGGTGTGGGGTATTTCAGAGTGTTACAGTGTATGGTGCAGAGTATATCAGAGTGTTAAATTGAGGGGTCAGGTATATATCAGACTGTTTCACAGTGAATGCTGCGAGTTATATCAGTATTAAAATGAGTGGAGTGGGGAATAACAGCCCAGAGTGTGGCATATATTGCTGTGTTACAGTGAGTGATGTGAGGTATGTCACAGTGTTATTGTGAGGATTGTTGGGTATACCAAAGTGTTACAATGAGGTGTGTAGGGTATATCAATGTGTTACATTCAAGTGTTTGGGGCATTTCAGATTGTTACAGTGAGGTGTGTGTGGTATAAAAGATGGTTAGATTGAGAGGTGTGGGGTATATCAGAAGTTTACAGTGAGGGGTGTGGGGTGTGTCACTGTTAGAGTGATGGGTATGTCGTATATAAGAGTGTTTCAGCGAGGGATGTTGGGTAAAGCAGAGTGCTCCGTGCGAGGTGCTGGCTATAACTTTGTGTGTCAGTGAGGCTGTTGGTTATGTCAGTGTGTTGATTTGAGGGGTGTGGGGTATAGCAGGGTGTTACAGCGTGGGTTTGAAGTATATCAGTGTGTGCTACAGTGATGTGGGTGGTGTATATCAGAGTCTTGCAGTGAGGGGGCTGGAATACATGAGAGTGGTGTGAGGTATATCATTATTACAGTGACGGGTGTGGGGTATATCAGAGATTTAGAGTAAGAACTGTGGGGTACATCAGACGACTACAGTGAGGGGTGTGGCGTATACCAGTGTTATACCGACGGTTGTATGGAATATCAGAGTGTAACAGTGAGGGGTGTGGGGTAATTCAGAATGTTACAGTGCGGTTTGAGATGTGTATCAGTGTGTTAAGTTGAGGGTTGTGGGGTATACCAGCGTATTCTAGTGATTGGTGTGGCAGCGAGGTTTGATGTCTATATCAGTGAATTTCGAGGGTGTGGTGTTTTTCAGAGTGTTACATTAAGTGTGGTGTGGTATATCGGAGTGTTACAGTGAGCGGAGTCGGGTATATCCGATTGTTAATTTCAGGGGTGTGGGGTATATCAGTGTGTTACCATGAGTGCTGCGAGGTTTATCAGTATTAAATGAGTCGTGTGGGCAGTATCATCCCAGAGCGTGGCACCTATCAGAGTGTTGCAATGAGTGGTGTACGGCATATCACAGTATAATAGTGAGGAGTATGGGATATATTAGTGTGTTACAGTGAGGGGTGTATGGCAATTCAATGTGTTACATTAAAGAGTGTGGGTATATTAGATTGTTGCAGTAAGGGTTACTTGGAATATGAGAGACTGAGTGACGTTGGGTCCATCAGAGTGTTACAGTGAGGGGTATGGTGTATATCAATGTTAGACTGATCAGTGTGGCATATATAAGAGTGTTACAGTGAGGGATGTGGAAAAAACCAGAGTGCGACAATGAGGGGTGCAGGTTATATCATACTTCTAAAGTGATGGTGTGTTGCATATAAGATTGTTACAGTGAGTGTTGTGTTGTTTATCAGTGTGTCACAGTGATTGGGCTGGGGAGATCAGTGTGTTACTGTGAGGGGTGTGAATTATATCAGCGTGTGTTACCTGAATGATGTGGAATATATTTGAGTGTTGCAGTGAGGGGGTCGGAGTATATAAGAGTGGTGCGAGGTATAAAGGTATTACAGTGACAGGATGTGGTGTATATCAGAGATTTATATTAAGAGCTGTGGGGTATACCTGAGTATTAGAGTGAGGGTATGTCGTATATCAGAAATAAAGTGAGGGGTGTGTGGTGTAACAGAGTGTTTCATCGAGGGATGCGGGTAATATCAGCCTGTAACAGTGAGGGGTTTGGGGTAAACCAGTGTGTTACAGTGAGTGATGTGTGGAATATTATAGTGCTACAGTGTTGGGTCTTTGGTGTATCAGAGTTTTACAGTGAAGGGTATGGGTTATATCAGAATGTTACAGTGAGGGTTATGGTGTATATCAGCGTTCTACAGTGAGGAGTGTGGAGTGTATCATATTGTTACAGTTTGAGGTTTGGATTATATCATAGTTTTTTACAGTGAGGTGTGAGGGCTGTGGGGTATATCACAGTGTTACAGTGAGGGATGTCGTGTATATCAGTGTATTAAATTGAGGGGTGTGTGGTATATCACAGTTTTACAGTAAGGGGTGTGGGGGGTATATCAGTGTATTAACTTGAGAGGTGTGGGTTATATCACAGTGTTACAGTGAGGGGTGTGGAGTATATCATTGTATTAAATTGAGGGCTGTCGGGTATATCACAGTGTTACAGTGAGGGTTGTGGGGTATATCAGTGTATTAATTTGAGGGCTGTGGGGTATATCACAGTGTTACAGTGAGGGATATGGGATATATAAGTGTATTAAATTGAGGGGTGTGAGGAATATCAATCCGTTATCGTGATGGGTGTGGCGAAAATCAGATTGTTACAAAGACGTTTGAATTCTGTATCAGAGATTTACGGTGATGTGGGATATCTCGGGGTATTGCACTGAGAGCTTTGGGGTATTAAAGACTGTTACATTTCGTGGGGTGTGGCACGTCATACTGTTACAGTGAAGCGTGTGCGGAATAGCTATGTGTTACAGGGAGGATTGTAGGGCATATCCGATTGTTATAGTGAGTGCTGTGGTATATCATATTGTTACAGAGAGTGGTGTAGATTAAATCAGAGTTCACAGGAGGAGTGTGGCATATATCAGAGTTTTACAGTGAGGGGTCTGGGGTATATCAGAGTGTTACAGTGAGGGGTGTGGTGTATATCAGAGTATTACAGTGAGGGGTGTGGGGTATATCAGAGTATTACAGTGAGGGGTGTGGGGCATATCAAAGTGTTACAGTGAGTGATGAGGTTTATATCAGAGTGTTACAGTGATGGGTGTGGGCATATCGGAGTGTTACTGTGATGGGTGTAGGGTATATCAGAGAGTTGCTGTGAGGGGTGTGTAGTATATCAGAGTGTTACAATGCAGGGTGTTGGGTATTTCAGTGTTTTACAGTGAAGGATGTGTGGTATATCACAGTGTTACAGTGAGTGGTGTGGGGTATATCAATCTATTAAATTGAGGGGTGTGGGCTATATCAGAGTGTTACAGTGAGGGGTGTGGAGTATATCAGAGTGTTACAGTGAGGGGTGTGGGGAATATCAGAGTGTTACAGTGAGGGGTGTGGAGTATATCAGAGTGTTACAGTGAGGGGTGTTGGGTATTTCAGTGTTTTACAGTGAAGGATGTGTGGTATATCACAGTGTTACAGTGAGTGGTGTGGGGTATATCAGATTGTTACAGTGAGGGGTGTGGGGTATATCAGAGTGTTACAGTGAGGGGTGTGGGCTATATCAGAGTGTTACAGTGAGGGGTGTGGGGTATATCAGAGTGTTACAGTGAGGGGTGTGGGCTATATCAGAGTGTTACAGTGAGGGGTGTGGAGTATATCAAAGTGTGTTACAGTGAGGGGTGTGGGGTATATCAGAGTGTTACAGTGAGGGGTGTGGAGTATATCAGAGTGTTACAGTGAGGGGTGTGGGGTATATCAGAGTGTTACAGTGAGGGGTGTGGAGTATATCAGAGTGTTACAGTGAGGGGTGTGGGGTATATCAGAGTGTTACAGTGAGGGGTGTGGGCTATATCAGAGTGTTACAGTGAGGGGTGTGGAGTATATCAGAGTGTTACAGTGAGGGGTGTGGGGTATATCAGAGAGTTACAATGAGGAGTGTGGAGCATTTCAGCGTGTTACAGTGTGGGGTGTGGAGAATATCAGAGTGTGTTATGGTGAGGTGTCGGGTATATCAGAGTTTTACAGTGAGGATTGTGGGATATTTCAGTTTGCTACAGCATGGGTGTGGGGAATATCAGAGTGTGTTACAGTGAGCGGTGTGGGGTATATCAGAGTGTGTTACAGTGAGCGGTGTGGGGTATATCACAGTTTTAAATTGAGGGGTGCTTTGTATATCGGAGTGTTACAGCGTAGCGTGTGGAGTATATCAGATTATGTTACAGGGAGGGGTGTGGAGCATAGCACAGTCTGTTACAGTAAGGGTTGTGTGATACATCAGATTGTTACAGTGAGGGGTCTGGAGTATTTCGGTGTGTTAAAGTGAACAGTGTGGTGCACTCCAAAGTTTTAAAATGAGTGGTGTAGGGTATATCTGGTCTTTACAGTGAGGAGTAGGTGGTATTTCAAAATGTTACAGTGTAGGGTGTGGAGTATATCAGAAAGTTTTACTGTGAGTGGAGCGAGGTATATCAGTATTACACTGAGTGGTGTGGGGAGTAACACCAAAATGTTTGGAATATATTAGAGTGTTACAGTGGGGGGGGTGGGGTTTAGTGTATGTACCTTTAAGGGGAGAACTGCTTTTTACAGGTCCTGTATACTGTAGTACCGGCAGTGACCACACCTGTATATAAACCCTGATTAGGGATCTGTAGAGTTAGTTTTAGAGTAACTCTCATCCAGTAAACACCTGTTGATTGTTCCCTGCAGTCTCTTGTCTCATTATTGAAGGAAACGCAAAATCAAGATACACGGATCTAACAGCGGCAACGAGACGATTCAAACCTACCTGTAACTCTGCATCACCTCCCAGGGATTCGCTCCTGGAGAACAGTGAAAGAAGAAGGCCGAGTCCAGAAGCACGGGCGTCGACCATCCAGCAGAGATTTGAGCATCGCAGGGGAGGCTGTTGAGAGCTGGGCTTGGTTCTCCAGTCACGGTGGTCCAGCTAAATGGGCTGGCAACAGGTACGGTGCAGACCCTTCCCGGACAGCGGCGGCTAGAGCCGACCGACGGCACAGAAAAGGCTGGGCAGCGTCGACGGGAGAAGAGAGAGGGTAGAGCATACAGGGCGCAGCCGGTGTTCTGGACAGAGTGGCGTCGATGGTTGAATAGAGAGGGTAGAGCGCACAGAGCACAACCATTGTTCAAGGGCCAAGCAGCGGCAATGAGAGAGAGAGGCACGCAGGAAAACGTGCAGAGCGCAGCTGGTTTTCAATTGCCGAGCCGCAGCGGAGAAGAAGGGAGAGCGCGGGAGACGCCATTAAGGAGGGAGAGCATGGGAGACGCCATTTTAAGCCGCAGCGCAGAAGAAGGGAGAGCGCGGGAGATGCCATTTTGAGCCAGTCTAACCACACCCAAAAATGCTGAAGAGTTGCAGTATCAAAGCGTTCGACAATGAAGTCGAAGATTGGACGACATATGTCGCACACATTGAAGTATACTGCAAGGCGAATGAAGTGCCAGATGACACGAAAGCGCTGGTATTGTTGAATTCAATGGGTGCAAAAACGTATGGCTTACTGCGAAACCTAGTAACCCCAGAGAAAACAGAGGAAAAGAATTTTGAAAACATAGTGTCAATCCTACAGGACCACTTAAACCCCACACCGCTGCTGATAGCAGAAAGATTTAAGTTTCACAAAAGGAACCAGCATAAAGATGAATGTGATGCTGAGTATTTAATGGAACTGCGCAAGCTATCAAAACACTGCCAGTTTGGAACGGGACTAGCAGATACTTTAAGGGACAAGTTTGTGTGTGGGCTTCAAGGTGAAGGAACCCAGAAACGGCTTCTATCAGCAAAGGATCTTACACTGGACAAGGCATTTAGCATGGCAGTATCACACGAAGCAGCAGCATGGGGTGCGGCAGAGATACAATGGAGACCACAAGAATATGGCACAAATTAAATGTCATACAGAACAGTGATGTGCTATCGCTGCGGCAGAACAACACACGACCATAAGGATTGCTGTTTCAAGGACCAAGTGTGCAGACAGTGTGGAAAGTAGGACACATAGCAAGAGTCTGCAGGTCGGAAAAGAAAACCAGCAGCAAGAAATCTCCATTGGAGAAGTATAAGAAGGTACATAAGGTGACGGAGAGTAGTTCAGACGAACAGAAAATGGATACAGACTCCGGAAGCAAGGAGCTGGGTTGTCTGAAACTACATAAGGTGATCAAAACGGAGGATCACCAAACTATCTGGGTCACGCTCAAGATAGCCGGAGTCCAAGTGAAAATGGAATTGGACACAGGATCAGCCCTAACAGTCATAAACCAAAGGGACTACAAGCGGCTATTCTCACATATAACCTTGAGAGATACAGAGATCGTCTTGAAGACGTACACAGGGCAAAAAGTCTACCCCAAAGGAAAAAAAAGGGTGAACGTTATATATAACGGCAAGGAAACACCAAAAATGGACTTATATGTATTGCCAGAGGGAGGACCACCACTACTAGGACGTGAATGGACCCAAAAGATACAGCTAGATTGGCATTCCATACAAGCACTGACTGTAGATGCCAAAAAGGATGACGACGTCACACCTGGACGACTGTCAAAAATGCTAGCTGACGCACAAGAAGTGTTCCAGGAGGAACTCGGAACACTAAAAGGCATAATCGCGACGATCAAAATAGAGGAAAATGCAAGCCCAAAGTTTTTTAAGGCCAGACCGGTGCCTTATGCGATCCGCCCAGCCATCGAAGCAGAGCTGGGAGGTTTTGAACGTTCAGGAGTACTGTCCAAAGTGGACTGGAGCGAATGGGCTACATCCATCGTTCCTGTAATGACGAGGTCATTGAGTAATATGCCTGGGGAACCAAAGAAGTTTCGCATCTGTGGGGACTTTAAGGTTACAGTGAACCCAGTCCTTCACATGGTACAATATCCGCTGCTGCGGATTGAAAATATTTTTGCCTCGCTATGTGGAGGGAAACGCTTCACTAAGATTGATCTGTCCCAGGCGTACCTGCAAATGGAGGTAGAAGAAGCCTCGAAACAGTACCTCACGATCAACACTCATAAAGGTCTCTACCAATACAACTGGCTGGTGTTCGGGGTAGCATCAGCTCCGGCTATTTGGCAAAGGGCAATGGATCAAGTCCTGCAAGGGATTCCAGGAACCAGTGTTATTTGGATGACATCCTGGTCTAGGGAGAAAATGACAGTGATCACCTCACCAACCTGGAGCAGGTGCTCACTAGATTGAAGGAATATGGGCTCCGAGCTAATCGTCACAAATGCGAGTTTTTCCAGAAGCAGGTCTCGTATTGTGGCCATGTTATTGATGAAGAGGGGTTACATAAGTCCCCTGAAAAGATTGACGCAGTAGTCAAGGCTCTAGCACCGGAAAATGTGTCACAACTGAGGTCGTTCCTCAGGCTGGTGAACTACTACCATAAGTTCTTGCCAAATTTGTCTACCGTACTACACCCACTGAACACCCTACTGCAAACGGGGGTACCATGGAAGTGGAATGACGAATGTAAACGAGCTTTCCAGAAGAGCAAAGAATTGGTCACATCAAAAGAGGTGTTGGCTCATTTCAACCCAGCACTACCAATTCGGTTGGCGTGTGATGCATCGCCCTGTGGCATTGGAGCGGAGCTGTCGCACAAATTCTCGGACGGTTCAGAAAGGCCAATAGCCCTTGCATCACGATCACTAACCTCAGCCGAACGTAACTACGCCCATATTGACAGGGAGGCCCTCAGCCTAGTGCGGGGAGTGAAAAAGTTCAAACACTATCTGCACGGGCAGAAGTTCACCTTGCTGACTGACCACCAACCACTTGTCTCCATCTTTAATCCAAAGAAGGGCGTTCCGGTGATGACTGCACAACGGCTACAAAGATGGTCCCTTTTCCTAGGGGTGAACCAATATGAAATCGACTATAAGGGCACGAAACAGCATGGAAACGCTGATGGGCTATCACGCCTGCCACTGCCTACTGCGGAGGAAGCACCAGCAGTGGACACTGTCGAAATATTTCATTCGACTATAATTGAACGCTTGCCTGTAACTAACGATGATATAGAGAAGGAGACCCGAAATGACCCGACACTGTCTCGGGTATATGACTTGACGGTGAAGGGATGGCCAACACATGGCGACTCACTGTTGCCAGCATTCTCATCCAGAAGAGAACAGCTGTCAGTATGCCAGGGGATCTTGATGTGTGGATCCCGAGTGGTAATTCCACTCAAGTTAAGGGAGAGATTGCTCAATGAGCTTCACGAAGGCCATCTGGGAGGGGTGAAAATGAAAAGCCTTGCTAGGGCTTATGTATGGTGGCCGGGGATCGATCAGCAAATCGAGGACCTGACAAAGAGCTGCTCAGGATGCCAGAAGGTCCAAAATGCACCACCACATGCCCCTCTACACCCATGGGAGTGGCCCTCATCTCCATGGCAACGGGTGAATATTGATTTTGCTGGTCCATTCATGGACTCAATGTTTTTAATAGTCGAAATGGCCTGAGGTGATCAAACTGTCCTCCACAACCACGGAGATAACTATTGCAGTACTACTGACCATATTTGCCAGGAACGGCTTGCCAGAGCAGATTTGCTCTGATAACGGACCACAGTTTGTGTCCGAGGAGTTTCGAAGATTTATGAAGAGGAATGGGGTAAAGCATTGCACATCCGCCCCGTATCATCCAGCCACAAATGGATTGGCTGAGAGGTTCGTACAAACCTTTAAGAAAGCAGTACGGGCCATGTGCGATGATGACATTCCACTGCAGCATAAGGTGGACAATTTCCTGTTAGCCTACAGAAATGCAACACATGCAGTCACCAACCAGACCCTGGCCATGATGTTCTTTAACCGAAGGTTGAGATCTCGGATGGATTTGCTCAGACCAAATATACAAAGAGGTGTTGAGAATAAGCAATTCCAGCACATCAATGAGAAGCCGACAAGAAGCTTCAATGTAGGGCAACCAGTCTTGGCCCGTGACTACCAAACAGAGAAATGGCAACCAGAAACGATATGCACACGGCAGGGGCTATTAATGTACACAGTGGATGTTGTGGAGAACATTGTGAGATGCCATGTTGACCAGATCCTAGAGTCACAGGAATGATTCAACCACATGTGTCACCCATATGTACCTGGTGATGAACCCGACATACCGGTAGCATCTACCCCAGAAACAGTAGCATCGGAAGCTGATGAACCAACCGACGACAGGGGGCCAGAATCGCCTCCGCACCAAGAGCAAGATACTCAGGAAAGGCGCTATCCAGAAAGGATCAGGAAGCCTCCCCAAAGACTGAATTTATAAATAGACTATTTTCAGTTAATGTTGCATGCTATAAGTGTTAATTGTAATTAGTTGATATTCAATTGTTAAATGAATATTATGGTACTGTTAATCTAAAAGGGGAGGAATTATAGTGTATGTACCTTTAAGGGGAGAACTGCTTTTTACAGCTCCTGGATAGTGTAGTACCGGCAGTGACCACACCTGTATATAAACCCTGAGTAGGGATCTGTACAATTAGTTTTAGAGTAACCCTCATCCAGTAAACACCTGTTGATTGTTCCCTGCAGTCTCTTGTCTCATTATTGAAGGAAACACAACATCAAGATACACGGATCTAACATGGGGTATATCAGAATCTTACTGTGAGTGGTGTGGGGTACATCAGAATGTTACAGTGAGTGGGGTGGTGTGTATCAGAATGTTACAGTGAGAGGTGTTGTCTATATCAGAGTGTTACAGTGAGAGGTGTGGTGTATATCATGTGTATTACAATGAGGGGTGGGGGTATATCTGTGAGTTACAGTGTGTGATGTGGGGTAATCAGAGATTCCAGAGAGGGGTGTGGGATTTATCACTGTTTTGTAATGTTGGATGTGTTGTGTGTGAGGGTGTTGTATTGAGGTGTATGGAGTATATCAGAGTGTTACAATGATGGGTGTGGCGAATATCAGTGTTAGAGTGAGGGATGTGGGGTATATCAGAGTGGTACAGTTTGTGGAGTGGTTTACTGAAGTATTTTCAATCGAGGGGTTTGGCGTATATCAGAATGGTACAGCGAGTTTTGAGGTCTATATACGAGAGTTATAGGTGTGTGGTTGGTATATTAGAGCTTTGCAGTGTGGGGTGTAGCATGTATCAGAGTGTTACAGTGAGTGGTGTGGGTATTATAAGCGTGTTACTGTGAGGGGTGTGGGTTATATCAGAGTGTTACATTGAGTGGTGTGGTGTATGTCGGTGTGTTACAGTGAGGGCTGTGGGGTACATCAGAGTGTTAAAGTGATGGGCGTGGGGTATATCAGAGTATTACAGTGAGGGGTGTGGGTATACCAGAAAGTTACAGTGAGTGATGTGGAGTTTATAAGCGTGGCACAGTGAGGGGTGTGGGGTATATCAGTGTTTTACAGTGAGGGATGTGTGGTATATCAGAGTGTTACAGTGAGTGGTGTGGGTATATCAGAGAGTTACAGTGAGGGGTGTGGTCTATATCAGAGTGTTACAGTGGTTGTTGTGGGGTTTAAACGAGTGTTACAGTTAGGGTTTTGTGTTATATCAGAGTTTTACAGTGAGGGGTGTGGTTAAATCAGAGCGTTACAGTGAGGGGTGTGTGGTATGTCAGAGTGTTACAGTGACGGGCGTGGGTATATCAGAGAGTTGCTGTGATGGTTGTGGGGTATATCAGAGTGTTACAGTGTTTGAGATGGGGTTTATAAGAGTGTTACAGTGAGGGGTGTGGGTAATATCAGAGATTTACTGTGAGGGGAGTGGTGTATGCGGTGTGTTAAAGTGAAAAGTGTGGGGGTTGTCAGCGCGTTACAGTTTCGGGTGTGTAGTTTGTCAGAATATTACAATGAGGGGTGTGCGGTATATAAGTGTGTGTTGCAGTGTGTGGTGTGGGACATATAGTATTACGGGTGTGTGGGGTATAACAGAGTGTTACAATGATTGATGTGGGGTATGTCAGAGTGTTACAGTGAGCGGTGTGAGGTATATCACAGTGTTACATTGAGGGGTGTGCGGGATATCAGAGTGTTACAGTGAGGTGTTTGCGGTATATTACAGTGTTACAGTGAGGGGTCTGCGGTATATCACAGTGTTACAGTAAGTAATGTGGTATATAAATGTATTACAGTGAGGGTTGTTGGGTATATCAGTGTGTTACAATGAGCGTTGTTGGGTATATCAATGTGTTACAGTGAGGGATGTGGGGTATAGCAGAGTTTTACAGTGAGGTATGTGGAGTATATCAGATTGTTGTGGGATATATCAGAGGAACAGAGTAAATCTTCCGATACACTGTCCCACGAATCACTCCCACGATAGCTATAGCATGAATTAGATAGAGAATAAAACTCACTCGACTCTGTCCCATCAAACACTCCCTGGGCAGATACAGCACTGGTTTGATAAAGTGTAAATCTCCCGTTACACTTTACCATGAGACTCTCCCAGGACAGGTACAGAACTGGTTAGATACAGAGTGAAGCTCCTTCGACACTGTCATGTCAAACACTACCAGGGCAGGTACAGCACGGGTTAGAAACGGAGTAAAACTCCCTCTACATTGTACCATCAAATACTCCCAGGGCACGTGCAGCTCCGGTGAAACACAGAGTAAAGCATTCTCTGCACTGTCCCATCAAACGCTGCCACGATATGTACTGTATGTTTTAGATAGAGTGTAAATTTCCCTCAACATTGTCCCATCAAACACTACCAGGGCAGGTACAGCACGGGTTAGATGCAGAGTAAAGCACCATCTACACTGTCCCAGCAAGCACTCCCAGGGCTCATACGGCACTGGTTAGATACAGAGTAAATCTCCCTATGCAATATTTCATCAAACACTTCCAGGGCACGTGCAGCACTGGTGAAATGCAGAGTAAAGCTTCCTCTGCACTATCCCATCAATCACTCCCAGTATAGTGACAGCATGAGTTAGATAGAGAGGAAGGATCCATTTACACTGTCCCACCTAACACTCCCAATGCAGGTAAAGCACTAATTAGATACAGAGTAAAGCATCCTCTACACTGTCCCATCAAACAGTCCCTGGGCAGGTACAGCTCCGGTTAGATACAGAGTAAATCGCCCTCTTCAGTGCCCCATCAAATACCCCAGTGTAGGGACAGCAACACTGACTCCGGACCCCATGAAGACTCATAGCTTCAGGTAAAGCGTGGGCATGGCAATCTCCTGCTAATTGCCACATACCTCCATCCCTCAGCTGATGAATCATTACTCCTGCTTGTTGAACACCACTTGGAAGAAGCAATGAGATAAGCAAGGGCACAGCATGTAATCTGGCTCTAGGACGTCAATGTCCATCAGCAAGAGTGGCTCGGTAGCTCCGCTACTGATTTAGCTGGCAGAATTTTGAAGGATATAGCCGTCAGTCTAGGCCGGCGACAGGTGGTGAGAGAACCAACACGAGCCAAAAATGTTCTTGACCTCGTTCTCACCAATCTACCTGTCGCAGAAACATCTCTCCATGGCAGTATTCGTAGCAGGGACCATCGCACAGACATTAATGAGAGAAAGTCTAGTCTTCACACTGAGGACACCATCCATCGTGTTGTGCGGCAAAACCACCGTGCTAAATGGGAGTGATTCAGAACAGATCTAGCATCTTAAAACTGGGCATCCATGAGGCGCTCTGGGCCATCAGCACCAGCATAATTGTATTCCACTACAATCTGTAAACTCATGGGCTGCATATCTCTCACTCTACCAGTACCATCAAGCGAGGGGACAGCCCTAGTTCAATAAGGAGTGTAGAAGAGCATGCCGTGAACAGCACCAAGCACACCTATGAATGAGGTTCCAATCTGGGGAGCTGCAACACAGGACTATATGCATGCTAAAATGCGGAAGTTGCATGCTATAGACAGAGCGAAGTGATCCCTCAGTCAGCGGATCAGATCAAAGCTCTGCAGTCCTGCCATATCCAGAATTTACTGGTGGTTGGACACTAAACAAGTAACGGGAGGAGAAGGCTTCATGAAAATCCCAATCCTCCATGATGGTGGAGCCAACACGTGAGCAGAAAAGTGAAGGCTGAAGAATTTTCAAGCGTCTTCAGCCAGATGTGCCGAGGTGCTGATTGATACCGGCCTCCTCCTGAGGTCCCCACTATCACAGACATTAGTCTTCAGCCAATGCTATTCACTCCACGAGATGTCAATAAACGGCTGAGCGCACTGGATAAAGCAAAGGATATGGACCCCGACAACATGCTGGCTGTCGTGCTGAAGGCTTGTGCTTCAGAACTAGTCACGCCTCTAGCCAAGCTATTCCACTACAGCTAAACACTGACATCTATCCGACAATGTGGAAAACTGCCCAGATATGTCCTGTCCACAAAAAGCAGGACAAATCCAACATGGCCAATTACCGCACCATCAGTCAACTCTCAATTATCAGCAAAGTGATTGAAGGTGCCTCTGACAGTGCTATCAAGCCACCTTACTCACCAATAGCCGACTCACTGATGCCCAGTTTAGGTTCCGCCAAGACCACTCGGCTCCCGACCTCATTACAGCCTTGGTCCAAATGTGCTGAAATCCAGAGTGACTGCCCCTTTCATCAAAGCTGCATTTGACCGAGTGTCGCAGTGTCTGCATGGTCTCGCCGATGTACCATGCCCCAGGGCATCCTTTCCTGCAAAGTATGAGGTAGACAACGTTGGCCGAGTCACATGAGAATGTACCATGTACATTGTGGGTACACGATACACTGCGATAACGGATGAATGGACACTGCACAACAATCGCCAGGCAGGAGTGTTCCCTCCCAGTCAAGGAACACTTCAGCAGTCAAGGACATTCAGCCTCCGATCTTCGGGTAAGCATTCTCCAAGGCGGCCTTCGAGACACACAACAACGCAAAATCATCGAGCAGAAACTGATGGCCAAGTTCCGCACCCATGAGGACGGCCTGAACCGGGATCTTGGATTCATGTCACGCTACATGTAACCCCACCTGACGTAGGGTCATCCAGACTCGAGTCGTCATTGGCTTGTTCTCTCCACACAGATGCGGCCGGACCTGCTGTGATTTCCAGCACAAAAAAAAAGCTTTTTGCCTGGTTTTTTTGTTTTTCATACCGACCCCAGCATCTGCAACATTTGACCCCTTGTGACCCCACCTCATTGTTCTTTGATGTAATGTTTTCCTGACTGACCTGTTTGGACACCATTTACACCTTTGATTGCTGTGATTATCTCTCTGCCGAGGTGTGATAAATGGCAGTTAGAAACATTACCTGTAACATCTGAAAATATTCTCTGACTGTATAAGTTGTGTTTTTATGCATCTCTCCACTTCACCTGATGAAGGAGCAGCGCTCCGAAAGCTTGTGATTTCAAATAAAGCTGTTGGAATATAACCTGGTGTTGTGTGATTTCTTACAGATAATGAAGCAGTAACTGTCAGCGTGCAACAAGACCTGGACGGGGTTAAGGCTTGTGCTCATAAGTGGCTGGTAACATTCGCACCACAAAAAATCCAGGCAATGATTATCTCCAACAAGCGAGAATCTCACCACCTACCCTTCACATTTAACGCCATTACCATCGCCGAATCCCCCACTATCAACATCTATGGGGTCACCATTGACCAGAACATAACTGGACCAGCCACATACCATCTTCGGCAACAAGAGCAGGTCAGAGGCTGGGTATTCTTCGGCGAGTGTCTCAAATCCTGACTCCCCAAAACCATTCCACCATCTACAAGGCACAAGTATGGAGTGTGATGGAATACTCTTCACTTAGCTGGATGAGTGCAGCTCCAACAACACTCAAGAAGCTGACACCATCCAGGACAATGCAGCCCGCTTGATTGAAAACCCATCCGCCACATTAAACATTCACTCCCTCCACGACCGGCGTACCATGGTTGCAGTGTGTACCATCTACAAGATGCAATGCAACAACTCACCAAGGCTTCTTCGGCAGCACCTCCCAAACCGGCGACCTCATCCACCTCGAAAGACAAGGGCAGCAGGCGCATGGGAACACGACAACCTCCAAGTTACCCTTCAAGTCACACACCATCCTGATTTGGAAGTATATCGGCCGATCCTTCATCGCCGCTGTATCAAATTCCTGGACCTCCCTAGCATACAGCACTGTGGGAGCACCTTCACCACATGGATTGCAGCGGTTCAAGAAGGCGGCTCTCCACCACCTTCTCAAGGGCAATTCGGGATGGGCAATACATGCTGGCATTGACAGCGACGCCCACAACCCATAAGTGAATAAATATAAATAATCACTCTTCCAGGACATCGCTGCAGGCGATCCTCAGAGCAGTATCCTCGCCTAAACATCTTGAGCTCCTTCATCAATGACTTTCCTTAAAACATAAGGACAAAAATGGGAATTTTGGCTGATGACTGCATGGTGTTTAGTACCATTCACAGCTGCTCAGATAAAAAGTAGTACATGCCCGGAGGCAACAAGAGCTGGACGACATTCAGGCTTGGACTGTAAGTGGCAGACAACATTCGCACCACTGAAGTGCATGGCAATGACTATCTCCAACAATCGAGAATATAACCACCGCCCCTTGACATTCAACTGGGTTGCCATCGCTGAATACACCACCATCAACTGCCTGGGGTGAATATTGACCAGAAACTTAACTGGACCAGCGACATAAATACTGTGGCAACAAGAGCAGGTCAGAGGTTAAGAATGCTGCAGCTAATGTCTCACTTCCTGACTCCCCAGAAACTGTCCATCATCGGCAAGGCACAATTAAAGAGTGTGATGGAATACTCTCCACTTGCCTGGATGAGTGCAGCTCCTTCAACACTCAAGAAGATGGTCGCCATCCAGGACAAAGCATCCCATTTGATTGGCACGCCATCCACCAAATTAAACATTCAATCCGTCCTTCACCATCGAACCGTGGCTGCAGTGTGTACCAGCTACAAGATGCACTGCAGCAACTCGCCAAGGCTTCTTCGGCAGCACCTCACAAACCCGCGACCTCTTCCACCTAGAAGGACAAGGGCAGCAGGCGCATGGGAACACCAGCACCTCTAAATTCCCCTCCAAGTCAAAGAACATTATGACGTAGATGTATACCACCGATCCTTCATCGTCGCTGGGTCAAAATCCTGGAACTCCTTGCCTAACAACACTTTGGGAGTACCTTCACCACATGGAGTGCAGCGGTTCAAGATGGAGGCTCCCACCACCTTCGCAAGGTAAATTAGGGATTGGCAATAAATTCTGAGCTTGGCAGCGAAGCCCACATCCCATAATCGAATTTTTGAAAAATCATCTCAATCCCAGGACATCGCTGCAGGAGTTCCTCAGGGCATCTTAAGCTGCATCATCAATGGCCTTCACTCCAAGATAAGGTCAGAAATGGGGATTGCGTAGTGTTCAGTACCATTCACAACTCCTCAGATAATGAATCAGTCCATGCTCGTATGCAACAAGACCTGGAAACGTTGAGGCATGGACTGATGTGACAGGAAACATCCGCGCCACAGAAGTGCCAGGCAATGACTATCTCAAACAAGTAAATGTCCAACCACTGCCCCTTGAGATTCAACTGCGTTACCATCACCGAATCCCCCACCATCAACAGCCTGGGTGTCGACATTGACTAGATACTGAACTGGACCAGCAGCCTAAATACTGTGGCAACAAGAGCAGGTCAGAGGCCAGGTATTCTGCGGCGAGTGACTCACCTCTGCCTCCCCAAAGCCTTTCTACCATCTACATGACACAAGAAAGGAGTGTGATGGAATACTCTCCACTTGCCAGGATGAGTGCAGCTCCAACAACACTCAAGAAGCTCGACACAATCCAGGATAAAGCAGCCCGCTTTATTGCCACCCAATCAACCACATTAAACATTCACTCCCTCCACCACAGGCGTACCGTGGTGGCAGTGTTTCCATGTACAAGATGCACTGCAGCAAAACGCCGAGGCTACTTCGGTATCAACTCCCAAATGCACGAACTCTTCCACCTAGAAGGACAAGGGCAGCAAGTGCATGGGGTCACCTCCAGGTTCCCTTCCAGGTCACACATCATCTTGACTTAGAAATATATCGCCGATCCTTCATTGTCGCTGCATCAAAAACCTAGAACTCCCTCCCTAACAGCACTGTTGGAGAACCTTCACCACACGGACTGCAGTGGTTTTAGAAGGTGTCTCACTCCACCTTCACAAGGGCAATTAGAGATATGCAATGAATACAGGCCTTCCCACAGCGACTCCCACACCCCAACAACGATTTTTATAAAAAGCTACTGACTCTCCGACAGTGCTGTGTTCCCTCAGTACTGCTTCTCCGAAAGGCAGTGCTCCCTCCGTACTGTCCCTTTGTCAGTGCAGCGCTCCCTCAGTACTGCCCCTCTGACAGTTCAACGCTCGGTCATTACTGTCCCTCTGACAGGGCAGCGCTTCCTCAGTATTGCCAATCCAACTGTGCAGCGCTCCCTCAGATACAGCCACTCCGACATTGCCGCACTCCCTCAGTATTGCACTTCAGACAATGCAGCGCTCCCTCAGTACTGCCCCTCCGACAATTCAACGCTCAGTCATAACTGTCCCTCTGACAGAGCAGCGCTCCCTCAGTATTGCCAAAGAAACTGTTCAGCGCTCCCTCAGTACTGCCACTCCGACATTGCCGCACTCCCTCAGTATTGCACCTCCGACAATGCAGCGCTCCCTCAGTACTGCCCCTCCGACAGTGCAGCGCTCCCTCAGTAATTCACATCTGACAGCGCAGCGCTCCCTCAGCAGTGCCCCACTGACAACGCAGCCATTAGTGAAGCTAAATGATCTTTGGAAAATAAAATGGTGCACAATTGTGGCATTAATAGCAAAAGCATTTCCAGCTGCCTCAGACGTCAGAAGACATTCTTACAGAGAGTTATATAGAATTAATTCGAGTCTGCAGCACAGGAAGACGCCATTCGGAACAACTGGTCTGTACCAGTGTTTATGCTCGTCACATGGCTCCTCCCACCCTTTTAATTTAACCTTCTGTTCTTTTCCCCCTCATGTGTTTATCGAGCTTCTGCATAATAACATAAGAACATAAGAATTTGTAGCAGCAGAAATCCATTTGACCCTTAAGCCTGCTCCACATTCAGTAAGATCATGGCTGATCTTCGACTTCATCTTCACTTTCCTGCACTATCCCCATATCCTTTAATTCCTTTAATATTCAAAAATCTTTCGATCTCTGCCTTGATTATACTCAACAACTGAACCCCCAAAACGCTCTGAGTTTAAGAATTCCAAAAATTCATCCCCCTCTGAGTGAAGAAATCTCTAGTCATCTCAGTCCTAAATGACTGACACCTTATTCTATGACTGTGATCCCTGGTTCGAGACTCCCCAGCCAAGGGTAGCATCCTCCCTGCATCTACCCTGTCAAGCCCTGTAAGAATATTGCATGTTTCAATGTGATCACCTCTCATTCTTCTAAACTCCAGAGAATAGGGGCCTAGTGTGATCAATCTGTCCTCATAGGACAATCCCGGCATCCCAGGAACGAGCCTTGTAAACCTACATTGCACTCCCTCTATAGGAAGTATATCCTTCCTTAGGCAAGGTGATCAAAACTGTATATAATACATCAGCTGTGGTCTCACCAGGGCCCTATATAATTGCCGTAAGCTGCCTTTGATATTATACACAAATCCTTTTGTAATCAATGCCAACATACCATTTGCTTTCCTAATTGCTTGCTGTACCTGCATGTTAACTTTCACTGATTCGGGTACAAGGACAAATACATCTATGTTATTCGCCTCAACCACTCCCTGTGGTAGTGAGTTCAACATTGACACCACTTTCTGGGTAACGATGATTCTCCTGAATTCCCAATTGGATTTATGAATGAATATCTTATATTGATGACCTTTAGTTTTAGTCTACCACAAATTGGAACATTTTCTCCAGGACCACCCTTTTTAACATTTTCATTATCTTAAAGACCTCTATCAGGACATCCATCAGCTTTCTGTTTTTTCTAGTGTAGGGTTCTCAAAAATCCCACATTCCCCAAAGTTGATAATAAAGGGACCCTGAAGGACAAAGTTATAAATAAGGGCGCCCTAAAGAAAATGGCTTCTGGACCTCGTAGCAGATGCCTGCCAGATTGGAAAGCATGGCCCTGCAAAAACGGCAGGTCAAACGGCATGCCTGGGCCTGTGAGAATCTTGTTATTTCTGAAGCCAGACAACTAGATACTGCAGAATTCCCATTCTTCATTTTGAAACAGATCAAATCAGGAAAGACTTAATCTTGAACCCATCAAACCATTGCATAAATAATCAGGTTACAGTTCGAAGTAGCTACCAATCCAGGAAGACGTTGATTAAACATCATGAATAACAAACACCCAAGATAATTATGACATTTAGCAACGAGCCAACCACCCCTTAAGCAGGGAGGTGAACGACTGTAATCACTTTAACGAGCCCGCCAAAATTTGACAAAGAACTAACCCTGATTTGGCACGCACAAAACAACCTCCAAAGCAGTATAATTGTAGGCCCACTGGTAACCAAATGTGTGTGGCACAGGGCAGCAAGAGGGCAAGTGAGGCGAGATGAACGGCAAGGCTGACGAGTAAGCAGAGAAGGGCAGTGTGGACAAGCGTTGGGGGACGACCAGGCACACACTCAGGTCCAGAGTTCTCGAAACTCAAATAATCAGACCCGCACGGCGAGGCAGGCTCGATCGAAGATAATTAGGCCACAACCACAGCCTCACGCGAGGAATGACCACGAACACCGTGGTAACAAAGGGCCAGATAAACCATACCTTAAGATCATTACCACTGCACAGGTAGTGATCTAGGCCACCACGACCTAAGCAACACTGATGACTGCCAACCGAGCCCCAACCGCAACAAAACATTGATGACCAGACCACCACCAGAAGAACAAAACCCGAGGTTTTCCACTCTACAAGGTAAAGTACCCAACAAAGCCTTTACTCCCTATCTCTAATGGAGAAAAGAGGGTACTTTATTTGGACGACTCCACCACCGTGCCCTGGGACCACGTGACGATGGCAGGCCCCAAAGGACACAAAAGCGAACCCAAAACTGCAACCAGCTTAATTGACATGTCCAGAAACCCTTATTGGCAAGCATAATCCCTGGCCTCTTATAATGCAATCTAATTAGATATTGGGGGTGGGACAAGTTAGATATTGGGGGTGGGACAAGGGTAGTGGGATTATTAATGTGATTTTTCCCTCGATATGCCGTTTGTTCCCCATTCATAATTAAGTGTACTTTCATATGCCTTTAACTATTCCAGTAATTTTCAGTGTTGTAACATTATTGTGCCTTTAATAAACATTTGGTTTTCTTGCACCAAGCCAGTTGTCTACTCAAATTCTGTATCGCCGCCTGTACCTAAGTCCGGTATCTAGAACCTAGGGGTGTGGGAGCGATTTGAACAACTCAAAACCCAGTCAGAGGCAAAGCTGACTGCACACACGCCACCCCCTACAGAAATGGCGACCACGGCAGGACTCCGGCAACAGGGGTGCGATCCAGTAGACACTGATTTGGAAGAGCAAACAGTAATGGAAGAGATGATTTCTAATTATGTGTTCAGTAAAGTGAATAACACTAAGAAGTGGATCACTAATCTGTTAAATGCTGGGCGTCCAGTAGATGCTGCAGCTAAATGGACAGAAGGGAAGGATCATAAGAAATCCATCGAAAAGGCAGTCTGGCTGATCTGCTTCAAGAAACAGATCCAGCTTTTGGACAGGCTCGTTGAAGCACAGGCAGCCACGATACGGGAGTGAACCCTGGAAGTCCAAGGCAGGACTCTCGCAGGTGAGAAGTTACTGGTAGAATTGCAGGCTCTGAACCAGGAAAGGGTACAATTAATGGGGGGGAATAAGGCCAGGCTGGAATATCTACAGTGTCAGGTCACCGAGGCCAAGAGCAATGAGCTGAGGTTGTGGGATAAAATGCCCACCTAGCAAAACAAGTAAGAGAGCAGGAGGAAAAAGTAAAAGACATAAATACCGAATTATAAGTTAGCGAGCGCACAGGGGTATGAAGATGCAGATCATGGGCGCTGCAAGGAAAAGAGTGAGAATCTGAGCCTTGCTCTAAGAAAGGCAGAGGGCATGGTGTGCCTCATAAGATCGAAGGCAGCCCAGGCCGACTTTACAGTGAACGAGGGGAGAGCTGTTCAGACACCACGGGTAGTGCCCAGGGACGATCCGGTTAAGGAGCAGGAGAATTCACGACCACCAGCCGTAGCGCCAGATTTCAGCCAGGTTTGGCACTTTATCGGGGGTGGAGTTAGTGGTAGAAGCGGAGGTGGAAAAACCCCCGCAAGAGAGGCTGGGACCGGGGCCGATGTGCCCGGCCTGGCAGCGAAGGTTTGGCCCACCCACTAATGACGGGTAAGCGGGACCGCTCCAAAACCTCTTTGTAGTTCCCTACGGCACCCAACAGCTTAGGGCCATGGTAAGACATATACCAAAAATCGCAGAGAATGGGGCACCGACAGTCCACTTCAGGGAAGTGGAACAGGCAGCCAGCATCAACGAGTGCGATGATGCCGAACAGACCGAAATGCGCCTGTTCTCCCTGGAGGGTAAACTCCTCCCGTTCCTCTCGGACCAGTGTAATAGTGGACAGTGCAAGTATGGGGTGCTCAAGTGGGAAGTTCTTGAGGCCATGGGGATGAATGAGGGAAGTCCTTTCTCCCGAGTGGAGAAGACAGTGCAGTTCACAGGGGAAGTCCCGCAGACTTTCGCGGACAGGTTGTGGCCGGTGTACAGGAGTGCCTGTAACGGGCCACTTGACTGGACTATCTGGACCAGGATCAGCTCGCCCACTGGCTCCGTTGCCTGGTGGCAAATGGCTTGCCACAGGTCAGGGCCAAGGCGGAAGTCTGGTTCGATCCTACCAATCCCCTGACTACTGAACTGACAGTGATCAGACAATTGAACCTAGCTTACAGGAATGGTAGGGGAACCGATGCCCACCCACCTAAGGGGATGGTGCATGAAGCAAAACACGGACAGGATAGTAACGTGTGGCATCAGGAAGGGAATAACCCTTCCAGCACGAAGCTTATATGTTATGGGTGTGGGAAGGGTGGAGGAAGGAGTGCAAAAACCCTTGGAAGGATAACAAGGGAAAGAATTCCTCAGCCCCAGCCCAAAAGACAGAGTTAGGAATCCCTCCCGCCACGGTCGAGTCCTTTTTCAACACGATGAGGACTCATTTGACTGGCCCAGGGAGGGTAGCAGCGACTACCAGTGCTCTGACCCCATCAGCCCCATCCAACCCACAGCCCTGACTAGTGCCAGTGCAGCCTGTTTACCTATGTTCCCTTCAGTATGACTTATGGAAGAGACCCCTCGCTAAGATGGAGGTGGAAAAGGTAAAGGGGACATATTTTTGGATACGGGGGCATCATGCACCGTGATCCATTCAGATAACCCCACCACCTCACCTCTACCTTGCGGGGTCCATACAGTCTGTCAGGGTTCACAGGTAAAGAACAGGAAGGCTCGTTTTCCATCCCGTTGTCCATTCGTTCAGGAACACTCCGCTCTTAGTGGACCTGTATCCTAATGAAGTGGGAAGTGGAGGGTGGAAAATGGATCGTGGGAGCGGAATTTATTGTGGGTCACGGGATCCTAGTGAATTTAAGGAATCACTGCCTATGGGGGGCAAGTATAGGAAAGGAAGGCAGAGTTGTAGTCATTCCAGGAAAAGAGGGAAGGGGACCCTGTGCACCATGAAGCCTAAAGAGGGTTATAACCTCTAACTCATGGACAATAATACCACTAATGAGTTCCAGGCATCTTTGCGAGCCAACCTAGCCACACACAAGCACGACTGTGGGAGGGTCAACGGGTTCGAGGTCAGCGTAGACATGGACCCTATGGCCCGACCACAAAAATAGTATAACGTCTGCAGGGAAGCAGAGCCAGACATGGAAGCAGCCATGTCCTGCTTAGTGCAACAGGGGGTCCTGAGGCCGATAGCCACCCACGTAAATGCTCCACTGTGGCCGGTTACAAAGCCGGACAACTCCTGAAGGGCCATGGTGGACTATCGGGTGCTCAACAGTAACATTCCAGCCTGTGCACCCACGGTGGCAGCAGTTGCCGACCTGATAGGAAGTATCCCAGCATCCGCGACCACTATCATGGTGCTGGTTATTTCCAACGGGTTTTGGTCCATCCCTTTAAGGAGAGAGGATCAGTACAAAAATTTGCCTTTACTTTTAAAGGGCAACAGTACACCTGGAACTATAGCAAAATACTGCAGATGTTGGAAATCCGAAATAACAACAGAAAATGCTGGAAAAACTCAGCAGGTCAGGCAACATCCGTGGAGAGAAATTTG
Source organism: Somniosus microcephalus (assembly GCF_052327205.1). NCBI lineage: Eukaryota > Metazoa > Chordata > Chondrichthyes > Squaliformes > Somniosidae > Somniosus > Somniosus microcephalus. The sequence goes on along the minus strand of NW_028225283.1, from coordinate 387,180 downwards.
AGTTGACGTTTCGGGTTGGACCCTTCTTCAAAACTGGAAAGAAAAGAAACTAGATCGGAGGGAGGGCTGCGATTGGACAAAAGAATAAAAGAAACAAAAGAAGTAAAAGAGATTAGAAGCTAGACGAGATGGTAATAGGCTGGGATTAGGTGTAAAGTGTACTGGCAGGGCAAAAGATAGCTGCCAGGTGTGAGAGAGAAACAAAAGGAAGGCGGGGGGGAAAGGAGTGGAACAATTACAAGAGAAAATGAAATGGGGGCCGAGCTTATGATCTGAAATTGTTGAACTCGATATTGAGTCCGGAAGGCTGCAGACTGCCTAATCGGAAGATGAGGTGCTGTTCCTCGAGTTTACATTGAGCTTACGTGGAACAATACAAGAGGCCAAGGACGGTGAGGTCCGAGTGGGAATGGAGCGGTGAATTAAAATGACAGGCGACCGGAAGCTCAGGGTCACCCTTACGGACTGAACGGAGGTGTTCCGCAAAGCGGTCACCCAATCTGCGTTTGGTCTCCCCAATGTAGAGGAGACCGCATCGTGAGCAGCGAATACAGTATACTAGATTGCGAGAAGTACAAGTAAATCGCTGTTTCACCTGGAACTGTTTGCCTCATGGTTTCCACAACAGCCCTAGCATTTTTCATCAATGCATGGCAAACAGTTTAAAGGGCTTCAGCCAGCCCAGCCAACTGGTACAGTATGTGGATGACCTGCACCTCTTCACGGATTTGAGAGAGGAGCATGGCCCACTATTGGCTGAACTGCTGGAGTTGCTCAGGCAGGAAATGTATAAAGTGAACCCAAAGAAAGCGCAGATCGGCCAGCAGGAGGTGAAATTCCTGGGCCTGACCGTATGTGCAGGGGAAAGGGCCATAGACAAAGCTAGAAGGGAAACGGTACAAGAGTTACCAGCCCCCAACACAGTCACTGGAGTGCGATCTTTTCTAGGGCTAACCGGGTACTGCAGAGATTCTATTGAGGACCATCCAACCACAGCAGCCACTCTGCTCCGAATCCTACATAAGGGAGTGGAGTGGGCTTGGGATGAGGGTTGCCAGGAAGCATTTGTCAGGCTCAAGAAAGACCTGCAGACCGCACCATCTCTAGGGGCCATAGATGGGGGGAAAGATTTCTTCCTGGAGGTTGCAGACAGCGGGGTAAGCCTGAGTGATGTGCTGCTCTGAGAGCGGCATGGCAGGCAGAGGTCGGTCGGCTACTCCTCCAGGATACTCACGGATCTGGAGAAGAGCTACTCCACTTGTGAGAGGCACCTCTTGGCTAAACATTGGGCTGTCAAAAGATCACTGATCTTCACAGGCACGTCACACTTCACCCCCCTCACCCATCACACGCCCACCCAGATGCTCCTGGATGGGAGTATCAAGGATGGGACAGTGAACAGTGCCCGCATTGCTTGCTGGACCCTGCTTCTCTCACAGATGGACTTAAAGGTGAAAGGGCTCTGCGAGCCAAAGCTCGCAGCAAACCTTAGACATCCTGGAACAGCCGACCGGTGTTCCATAGAAGGAGTTTGGGAGGTCGACATAGATTTGAGGGCCGGGATAACCCCACAGGCCACGAAATCTATGTGGATTGCTCCAGCACGGTATCTGCTTGTGAGCGACTCACAGGGTGTGGAGTTTATGTCCCAGCGGCAAACATTGCCCTGGCAATTGAGCTCCCCAGCACAATGAGCGCCCAACAGGCTGAACTGTCTGTGGTAGTGTACGTCGTTACACACCCCAAAATCTTCCCCACCCCATGCAGGATTTGCTCGGACAAGATGTTCACATGCAATTCATGTGTGGAGTACCTGGCCATCTGAACCCGACGCGGATACACCTCGGCTGACGGGAGATCCCTCACAGTGAAACCCCTGCTGGAGAAAATATTAGCAGCAGTGGGGGAGAAAGGGGAGGTTTTCATCCATAAGGTTCAAGCCCATTCCTCCGCAGACCCCGTAGACAGGGCAACCAGCAGGCCGATGTGCTAGCTAAGGAGGGTGCTCGCTCAGGCACTTTCTGGGACCCATATGGGTCCAGTCCTATAGCAGCACTCAGGGATAGGAACGGGACAAAAGGGATTGCAGACGTAGCATTAGCCCCGGAGCTTATGACGGTCCAAACCCAAGACCCCATCCTCAAGGCAGTCCTCAGTGCAGTGGCTGAGGGAAAATGGTAGAGGGCCCTTATGACACAGCAGCCCTCCCTGTGAAGGAAGGCATGCTGTTTAGGGGAGAACAATGGGTGTTACCACAGCAGCACCGGAGGGAATTCCTTCAACTAGCTCATGAAAATCCAAGAGCGGGGCTTCCCGGGCATGAGACCAGCTGGCAGCGGGTGGAACAGGCTTGATCGTGGCCAGGACTCAGGGAAGATCTCCGCGAGTTCTGTGCCAGCTGTCTGGTGTGTGCTGCTAACAACCCTGAATCCCACAAATGGAAGGTAGCTATGGGACACATCAGGAGGGTAGAGGGACCATGGCAGTCGATCCATGTCGACTACATTGGGCCCCTACCCACTGCCCAGGGAGGCTATATGTACTACCTAGTCCTGGTAGATGTGTTCACGATGTGGGCAGAAGCCTTCCCCTGCAGAACAGCCACAGCTTTGTGTACAGCCAGGAACCTGGTCAGGGAAGTGTTCTCGCGATGGGGGCTAACGCAGTATGTGGATTCTGACCAAGGGAGTCACTTTACCGGGCGGGTCATGCAGAATACCCTTATGGTACTCAGCATTAAGGGGAAGTGGCATGTTGCACACAACCCACAGTCCTCAGGGATTGTGGAGAGGATGAACAGGCCCTTGAAAGAAAGGCTGAGGAAAGAAACGGTGGACTCCCCTAGAAATTGGGCAGAGGTCCTACCGTTTGTCCTGATGGGAATCCGAGGCAGCTAATCAAAAAGTACAGGTTACTCTCTGCACCAGCTGATGACTGGCAGAATTATGCGGACCCCCACCAATGTAATAGCCCCGGTGCTCAGAGAAGGTCAGCTCAGGGAGGTAAACCGTGACAGATTCCCCAGGAACCTATTTGAGCATCTTAAACAGGTCCACGGGCAGGCGGCTGGGAACATGGGAAAGCAGCAGTGGAGTAACTGGTTGCTGTTAGATCCCCGAACACACCATGTGTGGGAGATAGGGGATCAGATTATGGTGAGGAATTTTGCTCGGCAGGATGTCTAGAACCGTTATACATGGGGCCCTACAGCAATGTATATGCCATAAAGAAGCCTCGGCGCATCAAATGTTTCCATATTAATCAATGCAAACTGTTTAAGCCCGAGAAAAGAGAACAGCCAGTTGGGGCAAGGTCTGAGGATCGAAATCCTCAGCCTGCAGCAGGAGAAAACAGATAGACTACACAGGCAGGTGCAGTGGCCTGTTTTAAGGGAGGGGCCATCACGCCCAGCGTTTGGGACACTCTCCCACTCATCTGGGACTTAGTCGAGGTGGGAGCTGCGGGCGAGGACCCTCAACCTGCAGCATTAAACTGCAGATAATTACCTGCCCCTAACCCAGATTTCGGAGAGGTGGGACCTGGGGGCGAGTACCCTCAGCCTGCAGCATCAGTCTGCGTAGAGTTGCGTGCCCCTAGCACAGGTTCAGGAGAGGTAAAGCCTGAGGATGAAAATCCCCAGCCAGCGGCAGTGGAGAGCCCACACATCGCACCGGAGGGGGCAGTGTCTCGTTTTTAAGAACCATTAGCCAGAAAAACACCACCAACCAAAGACCCAAGAAGGTCCCCACGAACGCCACGGCCAAGGGACCGTGGTCACCGGCTCCCCAGTTAAAACAGGCAGCATCTAAGGTCAGGGATCGGTCTGAGGACAGAGGTCCCCAGCCAGCAGCCGCAGGCTGCGAGGGACCAAAAGCACAGGACTGAGCAGGCACACCGAAGGGTGTCGTGTGCTGCAGCCCGAACAGGGATTAGGCTGGCCACCCGGGGACGGGCGGTGGATGTACTTAGTTTCTGTAATACAATTTTAGTTATTGCTAAGTTTGGGTGTTAGTTCAATTTATGCAAAGTGATTGGTAGTTTAAGTGTTATTGTTTTAAGAGTGTTTGTATTGAGTCGAGGTCTCAAGTCTCGACTCGCTTTACCCAAGCCAGAGAATCTTCTTGGGACCTGGCTTTATGCTCTTGTGGCTCTTTACAGAAGGGATTTCGAAATGAAGTGGAGCATACCCCTAATCGCCCTCATAGGAGTGAGAACTGGGAAGCGAGGTGACGTAGAGATCTCCCACATTTATGGGTGCTCAGGAGAGAGAGCACCGGTTGTGACTGCTGGGGGCAGCGAACGAGGCGTTGAGGAGCTTGCCATCTATTCCCATGATGGAAGATTGACAGGGTGGCTGGGATCCAACTCCACCCGGTATTCCAGCCAGATCGGGTTCACCCTCCCCTGCCCCAGCGTACAGGTTGTGGCCTCACGGTTCGGGGTCGCTGAGGGGAAACGCTTGTGCCTGACCTGCAGATGCAAGATTCCCCTGGAAAGGTGGTGGTGGCTAAGAAAGCTGAGCAGAGACATGGGGGGCCGTACAGCTGTCTGGCTACGACTGGGGAATGACACCTGCTGGATGGTCAAAGGGACCCGAGGGGGGAATAGAGTATGCTGGGATAAGTGTTGGGAGTAGGAAGAAGGAATTTATGTCTGTATGTGGGTGTCTCAAAGGGCCTGCCCCACAGGCATATCCATCATTTTCTCCGCATCATGGCAGGTTAGGGGAGGGGGGTGGAATGGGATTCACACCTACACACTTGCATAGTCGCAGGCTCCCCATCCCCAGTTAAAGCCACTGAACTAATGGCACGCGCCCGAAAGCCACTGCCCATGACTCAAACAGCAAGTACACACAGAGAGGGGTGCCCTGCCACCACCAAAGGACCAGGGAATGAGCTGGTACTAGTGCCAACGGCACAGGTGCTATACCAAGGGGTACACTACATGGTAGCTTCCGTGATTTTAAACCTTACCAAGGTACACTTACCTGATTGGTGCCCCAAAGAGACAGAACAGCTATACCAGGCCCTGTTTAAAGAAATGTTTAGGAAATTCTACTGGTTCGATTTTGACAATGTAGACAAGACAGAATTGTACACTACACACACTGAGTATTTTGGTAATGCGGGGAGGCAAAGAAGGGGAACCTGGAATGCTGTTTTCACAGCATTTAACGCGGGATCCTCTGTTATAAACAACCTGGATGACAGGTTGTTTATAACATATGGGAGGCTTTCAGAAGGGAGATTGAGATCATACAATGGCAATATGTTCCCGTAAAGGTCAAGGGTTGTTCCAAAAACCACAGGGAACCTTGGATGTCAGGGGATATACGAGAATGGATTAGGAAAAAAAGGAGGGCTTTTGGCAGATACAAAAGGCTAAAGACGGAGGAAGCCCTAGAGGAGTACAAAAAGTGCAGGGGGATACTTAAATAAGCAATTAGGAGATCAAGGAGGGGCCATGAAATAACACTGGCGAGCAAAATAAAGGAAAATCCTAAGATGTTTTATAAGTATATTAAGGGTAAGAGGATAACTAGGGAAAAAATAGGGCCCATTAGGGACAAAAGTGGCAATCTGTGTGTGGAGCCGGAAGATGTAGGAGGGGTTCTAAATGAATTTTTTGCATCTGTTTTCACTATGGAGAAGGAGGATGTAGACATAGAAATAGGGCGGGGGACTGTGATATGCTCGAAAATATTAGCATCGAGAGGGAGGAGGTATTGGTGGTTTTAGCTGGCCTAAAAATGGATAAATCCCCAGGCCCAGATGAAATGTATCCCAGGCTGCTGTGTGAGGCAAAGGAAGAGATTGCGGGGGCTCTAACACATATATTCAGGACCTCTCTGGCCACAGGGGATGTGCCAGAGGACTGGAGAACCACTAATGTAGTACCATTATTCAAGAAGGGAAGTAGGGGAAAACCGGGGAACTACAGGCCAGTGAGCCTAACATCAGTGGTAGGAAAATTATTGGAAAAAATTCTGAGGGACAAAATTTGTCTCCACTTGGAGAGGCAAGGATTAATCAGGGATAGTCAACATGGCTTTGTCAAGGGAAGATCATGTCTGACTAATTTGATTGAATTTTTTGAGGGGGTGACTAGGTGTGTGGATGAGGGTAACGCAGTGGATGTGGTATACATGGATTTCAGTAAGGCCTTCGATAAAGTCCCGCACAGGAGACTGGTCAAGAAGGTAAGAGCCCATGGAATCCAGGGTGCCTTGGCACATTGGATACAAAACTGGCTTAGTGGCAGAAGGCAGAGGGTAATGGTCGAAGGTTGTTTTTGTGACTGGAAGCTTGTGGCCAGTGGGGTACCACAGGGATCGGTGCTGGGTCCCTTGCTGTTTGTGGTCTACATTAATGACTTGGATATGAATGTAAAAGGTCTGATCAGTAAGTTCGCAGATGATACAAAAACTGGTAGGGTGGTAAATAGTGAGGAGGGTAGCCTCAGTCTGCAGGACGATATAGATGGGTTGGTCAGATGGGCGGAACAGTGGCAAATGGAATTTAACCCGGAAAAGTGCGAGGTGATGCACTTTGGGGGGACTAACAAGGCAAGGGAATACACAATGAATGGTAAGACCCTAGGCAAGACGGAGGGTCAGAGGGATCTGGGTGTGCAAGTACACAGATCCCTGAAGGCGGCGGAACAGGTGGATAAGGTGGTAAAAAAGGCATATGGGATACTTGCCTTCATTAGCCGAGGCATTGAATATAAGAGCAAGGAGGTTATGATGGAGCTGTATAAAACACTGGTTAGGCCACAGCTGGAATATTGTGTGCAGTTCTGGTCGCCACACTACAGGAAGGATGTGATCGCGTTGGTGAGGGTGCAGAGGAGGTTCACCAGGATGTTACCAGGGCTGGAGCGCTTCAGCTATGAAGAGAGACTGGGCAGATTGGGTTTGTTTTCCTTGGAGCAGAGGAGGCTGAGGGGGGACATGATTGAGGTGTACAAAATTATGAGGGGCATAGATAGGATGGATGCTGAGGAGCTTTTTCCCTTAGTAGAAGGGCCAATAACTAGGGGGCATAGATTCAAGGTAAAGGGCGGGAGGTTTAGAGGGGATTTGAGAAAGAACTCTTTCACCCAGAGGGTGGTTGGAGTCTGGAACTCACTGCCTGAAAGGGTTGTGGAGGCAGAAACCCTCACAACATTTAAGAAGCATTTGGATGAGCACTTGAAATGCCATAGCATACAAGGCTACGGGCCAAATGCTGGAATATGGGATTAGATTAGACAGGGCTTGATGGCCGGCGCGGACACGATGGGCCGAAGGGCCTCTATCCGTGCTGTATAACTCTATGACTCTATGACTCTATGACATAGAATTGCAGGCACAGATAAACAGTTTGAAAACACAATTGCGGGAAATCTTAATGGATGAAAATACAGTATTAGGCTCAGAGTTACACGAGGGCCAGGCTATGATTGTCCAATTAAAAGAGATCATTGCTGTGCTGGAGAAGCCCGCAAAGACTGTAAATGCCCTCATAAGAGAGGACAGGAATGCTTCCGATCAGGCTGTACGGAATGAGGTGTGTGTACTGTACGGGGCTTGGTTGCTGGGCGAGGGCCGCAGTAAACGGCAGGATTTAAAACAGGGTTTCTTCCCCTTCTGGATCAGCAATAAGCACCTCGCAGTCCTCCATCCATTTGAGAATGCATTGAGCCCGTGCCAACTCCGGCTAGCTTCTGAGGCCTACCGTGTCCCAGTAGATTGTGGGCGCTCTAACCACACTATCATGGGGATAGTAGTGAGGGTGCCATTCATGGGTGGGACGGCCCAACCCGCAACGGTATACAGGGTACAGAACATTGGAGTCATTCAAGGTGGTGCACTCATCCGTTTCACAGTGGTCCCACCTTAAGTCATAAAGTGGGAGCACGCTATGACAGGTACTGACCTCTCGGGGTGCCGGAGCCGGGGAGCACACATAATACTGTGTCCCCAGCACTTGAACGCCTATTCAAAACCACAGTGTGGGTTTAAGGCTACTGGCGCGAAACTTTATAAATTGTACCATGGAGGTAATGGCACAAGACCATGTTCCCCCACAGGTAGCATATATAGGAGGTGGGACATATTGTGTCACCACAGCTGCGCACCACTACCAGCATGGACAGCATAGCTGGTGTCCGGTAAGTGACAGCAGTTTCTACTTTAAACCCGAGGCAGAAGTTCAAGTGGCTCAGGAACGAATTGTCCCCATTCCTCATCCCTCCAATGTTCACCTCACTGGAAATGAGAACTTCAGCAACCTGCAAAAGTACGTAGCGCATTTCGGCTATGAAATCCCCCCTCTCCCAGAACACCTTACCAAAATACTCAAAGCAGTAATAGTCTCACAGCAATATTTCTACACTCTGAAGCAAAAGACGATAGAGATAGGGGCTAAGATATTGCACATAGTATTTCTACCCTGGTGGGACATTTTTGAAAACATAGAAGTCCCTTCGTGGATTAGTCTGGCTTCCCATATCCTTGTGGTTTGCCAGCTGGGAATAGTATTGTACCTGGTATGCACTCAGTGCAAGGGAAAATGCCAAATAGTAGAATTCCTAAACCAAAGGACCTGGAAGGAACATTATGTGAAGGTGGAGGGAGATACACCTGTTTGAATTTTTGGTATTTCCGAATAAAGATTGTTGTTTTTTTCTTTTTTGCTGTTTTAATAAAGGTTTTCGACGTTTTGTTTTAATAAAGATATATGTGTACCAAGTGGTGCAGTGGTGTTGGACCCCCTCAATGCTTGGATGTGTGTAAACGACTGTGGTTATTCTATGTATGCTTATGTATATGACCTTTTTACAGAATGGGAAATGCATGTGTCATGGGATCATATATAGGTAATTACAGGGGAAGATTCACAATGGCGGGTCGGAAATTTTGGTCACCTTGTCAGGAAGATACTTAAAGCGAGTTCAGTATCAACAGGGGGGAGTGTAGGGTTCTCAAAAATTCCCACATTCCCCGAAAGTTATGGATAAAGGGACACTGTCTGGACAAGTTATTAACAAGGGTACCCAAATGGCATCTGAGACCTCGTGAGCAAGGCTTGCAGGATTTTAAAAGCAAGGCCCTGCAGATGGCAGGCCCTTTCAAAACATGAAACAAAACTGCATGTATCTGTGAATGACTTTGCCCTTTCTAAAGCCAGACAGCTAGGTAAACACAGAATATGCATTCTTCACCTTGGAACAGATCAAGTCAGAATGGCCCTAATCTGAAGGCCATTAACTTCTCACATAAATAATCGTTAACAGCTCACATGTAGCTGCCAACATAGGAAAGACGATTAAGTCTCATAAATAACAAACATCCAGGATATCGAAGCCATTATACAAGGAGACAACCGCCCCAGAAGTCGTTAAAGTAAATGGCTGTAATCATTTTAGACGAGCCCGCCAAATGTTAGACAAAGGACTGACCTGGTTTGGCGTGCAGATAAGGGGTGAACAACCAGGTATAATTTTAAGCCCACTGGTAGCTCTTGCTCTCTTATTGCTTGCCTCTTGCTCCTGCCTCCTGCCTCTCGCTCTTGCTTCGTTCCTTGTTGCAGGCCCTCTTCTCCCTCCCCGTGCCAATCGACACCAAGGACGCCCATTACTACACCAGGGGCCAAACGCGGGAGGAGAACGAGACCCGAATCGAAAACGCACAGGACATACGGGGCCACAAACTGATGAGACCAGATGAGAACAACGGTAAAACCGGTAAAGGCAGAGAAGGGCAGCGGAAAGACGCGTTGAGGGACAAATGGCTTAGTTATAAGATGGCGTTTGATTAATAAGTTGGCGTTTGATGCTTGGACAGTAAAGCCCAAATAAGAATAAACTGGCTTTCGAAGCTTGGGTAGGAAATTCATAGTAATGGTAAAAACCGCAAACCGAGCCCCAACCGCAGTAAAACCCGTCGATGACCAACCGTCTGAAGAAGATGACCCATCATAACAAGGTACTGAACGAAGACGTTAACGGAGGAAATAAAGGAGGGTGCTTCGCACAAACAACTCCATCGCCACGCCCTATGAACATGTGGCAATGACAAACCACAAAGGACAACCAGATGGAACCTCAAAACCCACAATTATTTAAAGCAACAGGTTTCGAAATGGTGAGCATGAATTCCTGGCCACTCGTAGCTTAATCTAGTTAGGTATTGGGGTGGGATAAGGATAAGGGGATTTTTAACGTATTTGTTTCCCTCGATGAGCCGTGTTTTCCCCATTCCCATATAATTGTAATTGTTTATGCCCGTAATTATATCAGTAATTCTCAGTAAGATTGTGTTATCGTGCCTTTAATAAAAATCGCAATTTTCTTGCACCAAACCGCTTGTCTGCTTGATTATTCTCTATCGCCGCCTGTACCTAAGTCCAGTGTCTGGAACCCAGGGGTGTGGGGACGATTCGAACTGCTCGGAGACCGTCAGATGTGAAGCTGACTGGGCACACGCCAACCCCCTACAGGACGGAGTTGAGGAGGAATTTCTTCACCCAGAGAGTGGGGAATCTGTGGAATTCTCTACCACAAAAGGCAGTTGAGACAAATTCATTAAATATATTCAAGAAGGAGTAAGATATATTTCTTAAGGGTAAAGGGATCAAGGGATATATGGAGAAAGCAGGAACAGGGTACTGAATTTCGATGATCAGCAATGATCTCAATAAATGACGGAGCAGGCTCGAGGGGCCAAATCACCTATTCCTGCTCCAGTATTCTATTTTACTATGTTTTTATATCGGCTTTCAATTCCTGCAATTTTCCTAACACCATTTCCCTACAAATACTGATTTCATTCAATTCCTCCCTCGCGTTAGACCCCATCTCTGGGGGATTATTTGTGTCCTCCTTTTGCGAATACATAAACAAAGTATGTATTTATTTGGTCTTTGAATTCTTAATGATTTCTTAATGATCATAATGATTAATAAAGAGATATAATGTTTTAACCAGAGCCGCCATCATTGTTCTGGGGACTCAGAGCCGCCAACTTTGTGCGGGACACAAGCGCCACCATATTTTGTAGGGGCACCAGTTCCGCAATCTTTGTTAGGGGAGCCAGATGTGCCAATATTGTTCGGGGCGCCAGAGCCGCCATCTTTGTTTGGGGCAACGGAGCCGCCAACTTTGTGCGGAATACCGGATCCACCATTTTTGTGCGAGATGCCGGACCGGACATTTTTATTACTGGCGCCGGTGTAGCTTTCTTTGTGCGAGGCTACGAAGCTGACATGATTCTGTGGGGCACCGGAGACGCAATTTCTGTGCGTGACGTTGGTTCCACCATTTTTGTGCGGGGCAACGGTGCCATCATAATTGTTCATGACCCCGGGGGGGATTCTTTGTGGTGGTGCCGGGGCAGCAATCGTTTTGCTGGGTGCCGGGGCCGACAACTTTGTGGGAAGCACATGGGCGCCATTAGTGCTGGGCGCCGAGGCCACCATCTTTGTGTGGGGCGCTGGGGTCGCGATCTTGTGCGGGGTGCCGAGGCCAACATCTTTCAGGGGAGCGCCAGCTCCGCCACCTTGCGTGGGGCGCCGAGGCCACAATCTTTTTGCGAGGCGCCACAATCATCATATTTGTGTGGACACCGGAGCCATCATCTTTGTTACGTGAATTTCCCTGTGGCGGGTGGCCCGGCCTGTGGATAAAGCCTCAACACAACATCAGGCCCATGGAGCTCTCAGGCTGCAAAGTCTCTGCTTCACATCATCCTTTAATGAATTTTACAATTAAAAAAAAGGGGTATTTTCCTACATTCTTCAACTGCTCTCTGAACTTAGTCTGTGTCACGGCATAAATCCCAGTGTTTGTGCAGCAACTCAGCATCTGCAGCATCAATCCTATTTCCCTGACAAAATGCGGCAGAATTATAGACACTGGCCACAAAAACGTTATCCGCCTCAATATATAATACACCATAAACACTGCCCATAAGAGGATGAAATTGCCGGAGATAAGAAGCAGTAAAATGATGGATTTCCTGCGGCTCTCCATCTCTGGGTCTCGAGGACTCTCCCCACTGCTGGGACCCCGGAGTCTCCTGCGGGCTCTGCTGGAAACTAAAATGTGTCTGACGGTGACAGCATTCAGCAGCAGAATCACAACAAATGGGAGCCCCGGGGTGAGAATATAATGAAGGAACTCAATTGCTCCCCATACCCTGGAAAACGTAACATGTAATGTTACATAACAAAACCAGGGGAGGTTCTGAAGCCGATACCGACCTGTGAACATAAAATACCAGAAAATGTTCTTTGAACTGCTCAGCACAGTCACTGTTCCCAGGACCACAGCTGCCGTTTTCTCGGTGCAATATTTAGTTTTCAGCTTCTGGCGACAAATGGCCACAAATCGATCAAAGGTGAAAGTGACGGTGAACCAGACAGAACAGTCTGTGGCCGCATAAAGCAGGACGGCGTGGATATTACACACTGGGATGGACTCCACGAAACGAAACTGTTCCCTATAAACAATCGGAATCTGCCTCAGTATCAGGTCGAGAATAACGACCAGTAGATCCGCCGCTGCCATGGCCACCAGGTAGCGAGTGACACATTTGGAGAGACCGCACTTTCCCCGAGACAGGATCACAATCGTCACTAAGTTCACTGTGAGGAAGGGAAATAATACATCAGGCTGGGAGCAAGTACAGCAGTTTGATGGAATTAGGGGTAAATCTGCAACTCAAAAGCGACATTTACTGATATGATCCAATCTGTTGCTCGTGGAGCTGAATACAGGGTTTGTTGTAAGAGTAATCGGGAATACATTGTGGAATTAAGAAATGAAACTGGGATAAATAGAACAGGGAAGTAACAGATGTTTGATCAATGAGTGATGAAATGGTAGAACTATCTTTAGCCCTGCAGAGAGAAACACCGCCCGAGGTACCAGGGTCACAAAGGACCAGAACACCTCAGGAAGCCTTTGTGTCCCGGGATCAGTCAGCATTTGGAGGGTGCTATTCGCTTCAGTGCCACTATATTAGGGAGGGGGGAATCCCGCTAGGATCCTGCACCTGCTTAAAATATCCATTATATTCATAACTGAAAATGAATGCAACAGCAAAATACAGAAATGAAATCCTGGTGTGCAATAATTACAGCATTTGTTTTAAAAATGTACGGCTGTAATATGCAAGTGCTAAGATAATAAATACAATTCCACTGCAGTTAAAGATAACTGGGCTGTAAGAAGTGTTTTGAAGTTAACCTTGGGTTCCGCAATTTCGCACCATATCCTCCGCCCCTGTTTTTTTACCGGCGGCAGCTGTTGATGTTTCTCCCATCGCCATTTGCAACATTTAAGCACGCCTGCACTCAACCCTATCACAGACAGACTCTTTTGTTCTATTCTCCACCCCTCTCCAATTTCCCTGCCCCTGCATCTACTTAAAATCTGTTGCAGCTCCAACTTTTTCAGTTCTGACGAACGATCACAGACCTGAAACGTTAACTCTTTCTCACTCCACGAATGCTTCCTGACCTTCTGTGTGTTTTCAACATTTTCTGTTGTTATTCCAATGTATTCTTGTTAAATGTCACTGTTCAAGAATGCTTTCCATATAGATCCTCGAACCCAGGGCATCCCTTCTCTGAGAGGCTGGTGGACTTTGTGCTGGAGGCAACCCGCTGATTGTGTGATGTTACATAGTGAAGGGAGCTCCTTAATTAGAGCAGAGGGAAATCCGTGAGTGACATCATTAGGCCTCACTGTAACTGGCATTAATTACATTCATTGAACAAACAGACTCATTGACACATTTTCACCACAACACTTCACTACAATACAATAGAGCTCACGTTATTGTACACAGCTTTAAATTACAAATGAGCGTATGCTCAGTATTATACCCTTCCTCAGTACAGGAATTACATTCCCAGGGCCACCAAGATTACACAGCTCCCGCTCAGTCCAAGAATGTAATTCATTGGGCAGCCGAGATAACACTGCTCCTTCCACACTCCAGAAATGTAATTCCCTGGGTCGCTTAGATTACCCTGCTCCCACTTCAGTCCTGGAAATTAATTCCCTGGGCCGCTAAGATTACACCGTTCTCGCCTCATTCCCATGGCCGCCTAGTTAAGATACATGTTCCCTCAGTCCAGGAACATCATTCCCATGGCCGCCTTCTTTACACTGCTTCGACCTCAGCCCTGGAATTTCATTCCCAGAGACGCCCAGATTAAACTGCTCCCGCCTCACTCCAGAAAGTTGGTTCCTAGGGCCCCCTAGTTTACACTGCTCCCGCCTCAGTCCAGGTTTTAATCCCAGGGCTGCCATAGAGTCATAGTGGTTGTAATTCAGTTGTTAGCAACACCCGTTAGCTCCTTAAGAGGGCGATAAGTGGGGCGCGATACGGCTAGCGCCCGGGCGTGGTGAAACCTGCGCCTCTCACGAAATTCAGTGGATATTTAGCAGCGGCGCAAAATCACAATGCCCGCTCAGCTGCGCGCGTACATCCTGATGTCATTTCACGGTGCAACGCCCTTGGGGTGCCCCGAACCGGAAACTCAGTGGCGTCCCCCTTCTTTCCACCTGGTGCTCCCAGCGACTGGTTGACTGGAACGGTTCCTAGTCTCTGTGGGGTTGAGGGGGCGTTATTCAAAGGGGGCTCTTCCTGGCTTCTTTGTGGTAGCCATTTTTGAACCACACCTTCTGTGAGAGAGAGAGAGATTTGCAGAAAGACAAAGGGAGAGAGTTTTCTGCATTGAGTCAGCGCTCGCAGAGGTACTTCTGGCTTCGGCCCAGAAGTTTGTAGCTGGTTTGATTTTTCACTGGCATAACCTTGAGTGGACACATACGATGTGGACTGCATTGGCTGGAAACGTTCGGTTTCTCCATTGCATTGAGAGGGCTCAGAGACGCTGAGAGAGTGTGCCAATTATTGCCAGACGGAGGAGGGCCAGCAGGCAAATGCAAGGGAGGCCTTACCCTCCCATGGTATTCCGCAACAGTTCTCCTACCTCAACATGTCTGAGGAGCAGTGTTTCCACAGGCTTCGATTCAGCAGGGAGGTGGTCACTGAGCACTGCCACCTGCTTCAGCCAGATCTGCATCCTCAACTGAGGAGCAGGACGTCTCTATCGGTGGCAGTGAAGGTGACAGTCGCCCTCAACATCGATGCGACTGGCTCCTTCCAATCTGCTACTGGGGACATTTCCAGTGTCTCCCAGTTTGTGGTGCATTGCTGCATCCGCCAAGTCATGAATGCCCTCTTTAAAAGGAGACGTCAGCACATTTCCTTCCCCATGACCCTGGACAAGCAGCAAGAGCACGCAATGGGATTTGCAAGAACAGCGGGCATCCCCATTGTCCAGGGCACCATTGACTGCACGCATGTGGCTTTGCGGGCGCTGCAAGAGATTGCCAAGGATTACCGCAACCGGAAGGGGTTCTATTCATTGAATGTCCAGTTGGTTTGTGACCACAGACAGCTGATACTAGCTGTCAATGGCGGCTTTCCAGGCAGCAACCACAACGCCTTCATTCTGCACCAGACATCTGTGGCAGACCTTTTCGAAGCCCTGGCTCACCCAGGAGGCTGGCTTCTCGTGGACAAGGGCTGTCCTCTGTGCACCTGGCTGATGGCCCCGCTCCGTGCGCCCAGCACCCCTGCTGAAGAATGATACAATGAGAGCCATCAAGCGACCAGGAACATCATTGAGCACACAATCGGTGTGCTAATGTAATGGTTCCGCTTTCTGGACCATTCCGGGAGAGCCTTTCAGTACTCAGCTGAGCGAGACTCCCATTTTGTTGCAGTGTGCTGCATGATGCATAACATGGCAATCCGCAGGTCTCAGCCACTGCAACCAGACATTGGAGCACCAGCAGAGGAGGAGGAGGAGGAGCACCAAGACGGGAGGGAGGCAGAAAGTGCAAGGGCCGTCCGTCAGTGGCTTATTGGAAGTTGGTACTAGGACCCCTCTGAGGGAATGGCTTCTGCCATTGAAAGACCATGAATGGAATGGTTCTGGAACCCCTGAGCCGGTCAAGGCAACAAATAGTTCAAAGAGCAAACATGCACAATCTGAATAAAGACACTTCTTTATTTAACAAACTGTGTGCCCTACCCGCATGACAATGTAAAAGAGAGAAACCCCAAGAAAAGCAGTAATTTACATAACTGGCTCTCACAACCTGGAGACAATGAACAAAAGAGTTAACAAAAATGACCAAGATCATCTTCCTTCACTAAAAAATTTAACAGCATTTTGCCACACCTCCTACTTTTTGCCCTTCGAGGGTGATCTGCTTCGCTTGCGATATTGGCTCCATCCCACCCTGCAGCTCCTCCGCAATGGGACCCAGTGGCTGCAGCAAGGCTGGGAGAAGGCTGCTGAGTGTCAGAAACTGAGTCGGCAGATGCCCTTGAGGGACGGCCTGGACCAGCTCTGGGCCTGGAGGGCCTGGCTGCTGACTGCTCCAACTCTGCATGGGTGGCAGCAGTCTGTCCTACGTGTGGTGGCAGCTGCAGTGGAGAAGTTACAGTGTTGGCAGCAGGAATGCTGCCATCCTGACAGAGACAAGCACTCCCTGGTTGGACGACACACTGGCACTCCCACGTGGCAGCACTGCAGCATGCGGAGCAATCTGCTGAAGCACAGGCTGTTGGCCTGCTGCGGCACGGCGAGGGCCCCGGCGATTCGTGCCCGATGCAGCAAGGGTGGCAGCAGTGAGTGCTTGTGTGGCCTCAATCTGCGTCTGA
Organism: Somniosus microcephalus; assembly: GCF_052327205.1. Taxonomy (NCBI): domain Eukaryota; kingdom Metazoa; phylum Chordata; class Chondrichthyes; order Squaliformes; family Somniosidae; genus Somniosus; species Somniosus microcephalus. The sequence goes on along the minus strand of NW_028225283.1, from coordinate 370,445 downwards.
TTCAGACCAGCCACTGACTGCATTGCACCACTAAGCACTTGCGTGGAAGCCGCCTGTGCTGCCTGTGCTGCCTGTGCTGCACCGAAGTCCTGCAGATGCCTTGCCAGTGCTGCACCAATGTCCTGCAGACTCCTTGACTGTGCTGCGCCGAAGACCTGGACACTCCTTGCCTGTGCTGCGCCGAAGTCCTGGACACTCGAGCTCCTTGCCAGTGACTCAATGGATTCGGGCATCCTTGCCACTGCATCCATGAGATCAGTGTGCCTCTGCTCTGCCTGGGCGCCCATTTCAGTGAGGAACCATACCTCTTCTGCGTTCACTGTAGCAGGATTGGAGGCCACACTCTCCCTCTGGGGAGAGCTTGCCTCAGGGCTTCCCTATCCCCCCCCCACATTGCTGCAGCCCGCTGGCCATTCCCGGAGCTTCACCCTCCTCAGACCCTTCCCAACTGCTCCCCTCCAGGGAAGACTTGTTCCCATTATGGCCATGGGCTGCCTCGGCTGAGGTAGGCACTGATGGCCCGGCTTGCTCTTCCTCCTCGCCTTCAGAAATACTCAGAGTGGCAGCTTGAGGGTCCGCATCCTCACCTGGCGAATAAGCATCTGAAAGCAGGGAGGTAAAAGAGTTGCTTTACCGTGAGGACAGGCTGGCAGCGAGGGAGGCATGAGTGCTGCAATGGACTGTATTGGTTCGATAGTGGCAAAGGATGCTGGTGTGAGGCACAAGTGGAAGGAGAGAGGTCAAAAAGGTGAAGACCTTACCATTGCTGTCCAGAACGGGGTCGGCATCTCCAGTGGCGACAGGGCCAATCATCCGGCCTGCCATAATGCGCTGGACTCGCTGCTCCAGATCACAGAGGTCTTGAAGGTGAGGCCGGCCTCCCCCAGTCTGTTGCTGCTGCCTCCTGTTATGGGCCAGCTTGCCCTGCAAGAGAAAGGACGGGCTCTGAGTACAGTGTGAAGCCATGATTTCGGCTGCACTGCCATCCATGGTCGAATAGCCCTTAAAGTGTGATGCACTGTTCTTTGCTGCACTGCCTCCCTTGGTCGAAAAGCCCTTACAGTATGAATCCCTGGTCTTGGCTGCACTGCCTTCCATGGTCGAATAGCCCTTACAGTTTGAAGCCCTGATCTTGGCTGCCCTGCCTCCCATGGTCGAATAGCACATACATTGTGAAGCCCTGATCTTGGCTGCACTGCCTCCCATGGTAGAATAAGCCTTACATTGTGAAGCCCTGATCTTGGCTGCACTGCCTCCCATGGTGGAAGATCCACTACAGTGTGTAAAGTGCTGAATGTGCGCGTAAGTTTCATGAAAGGCCCATAGGTGTTGGATGAGGGCTGGCATTGGGGATTTCAGGACCTTTTGGCCATAAAGTGAGGTGCACATGCAGAGATGAAGAGGATACTGAAAAGGGTACTCACCCTGACGGACCCGAGTGAGGTTGCTGAACTTCTTCCTGCATTGCACAGGGGTCGTAGGCGCCATGCTGCTGGAGATCACTCTGTGAGCCACCTCCCTCCAAGCATTGCGAAAATCAGTGGGCAGCGGCCTCCTGCCATTGACAAGAAACAAGATAGATCCCCTGCGCTCCACTGCGACAATCAGAACCTGCAGGGGCCCCTCACAGAACCACTGCGCTCGCTCCCTGGCCCTCTCCATGGTCCTAGGCCTTAGAATGTGGCAGCAGGTATGTCCAGGCCGAGAATCAGGGCTCCGATGTGTAGGGTGTGGCTGCAATCCAAGATCGACCATCCCCTTTAATAGCTGACTGGCGCCAGCGTGTCTGCGTGCAATCGCTAACTGGCTGTTCCTGCGCTGTGCCCGCCCTCGGTGGTAGCACCTCGCTTTTCCAGCTTAGCACCTTAGGACAGTTGTGCAGTGCCTGTTTTAGCGCTCTAAGCACCTCCTGGGGCGAAGCAGGTCAATTTAGCTATAGGTGGCGATAATTAGCACCGGACGCTAAATTTCGCGCCAGTTCGAATATAACGCCCCAAACGTGGTGATACTGAATTTCTCCCCGATAGATTTACACAGCACTGAAAGAGGCCCTTCGGCCCATCGTGTCCACGCCGGCCTTCAAGCCCTATCTATTCTAATACCATTTTCCAGCACTTTGTCCATAGCCTTGTATGCTAAGGCGTTTCAAGTGCTCATCCAAATGCTTCTTGAATATTGTGAGGGTTCCTGCCTCTATCACACTTTCAGGCACAGAGTTCCAGATTCTAACCACCCTCTGGTGAAAACGTTTTTCCTCAAATCCCCTCTAACCTCCTGCCCCTTAACTTGAAACTATGACCCCTGGTTATTGACCCCACTACTAAGGGGAAAAGGTCATTGCTATCTACCTTATCTATGCCCCTCATAATTTTGTACACCTCAACCAGTTCCCCCCTCAGGCTTCTCTGCTCTAAGGAAAACTTGTCCAGTCTCTCTTCATAGTTGAAGTGCTCCAGCCCAGGTAACATCCTAGTGAATCTCCTCTGCACCCTCTCCAATGCAATCACATCCTTCCTATAGTGTGGCGACTAGAATTGCACACAGCGTTCCAGCTATGGCCTAACCAGCATTTTGTACAGCTCCATCATAACCTCCATGCTCTTATTTTCTATGGCTCGGCTAATCCAGGCAATTATGCCATATGCCTTGTTAACCACCTTATCTAGCTGTCCTGCTGCCTTCAGGAATCTATGTACATGCACACCAATGTCCCTCTGATCCTCTGTCATTCCTAGGATCCTACCAGTCATGTTGTACTTCCTTGCCTTGATAGCCCTCCCAAATTATAGGTAGGAAGGGGGATGAGGTCCTGCATCAAGAATTTAGGGAGCTAGGTAACAGATTAAAGAGCAGGACCTCAAAGGTTGTAATCTCTGGATTACTCCCAGTGCCACGTGCTAGTGAGTATAGGAATAGGAGGATAGTGCAGATGAATGCGTGGCTAAAGAGTTGGTGTAGGAGGGAGGGTTTTAGTTTTCTGGATCACTGGGCCTGCTTCTGGGAAAGGTGGGACTTGTACAAGTCGGACGGGTTGCACCTGAACAAGAACGGGACAAATATCCTTGCGGGGAGGTTTGCTAGCACTGTTGGGGGGGGGGTTTAAACTAACTTGGCAGGGGGATGGGATACAGAGGGGAGCTGAAATAGGGGGTGATGTGCTGCCAATTATAGAGAAAAAAACAAGTCAGCTTGGTAGACAGGGCAAATATATAATGGCAAGGCTGGATGGCATCTATTTTAATGCAAGGAGTCTTGCAAATAAGGTGGATGAACTGAAGGTGTTGATAAACACATGGGAGTATGATATTGTTGCTATCACGGAGACATGGTTGAGGGAGGGGCAAGACTGGCAGCTCAATATTCCGGGGTACAGAATCTTCAGGCGAGACAGAGGGGGAGGTAAAATAGGAGGGGGTGTCGCAATATTAATTAAGGAGTCAATTACTGCAGTAAGGAGGGATGATATATTAGCAGGTTCCTCTAATGAGGCCATATGGGTGGAGCTTAAAAACAAAAAGGGGGCAAGCACTTTGCTGGGAGTGTACTATAGGCCTCCAAACAGTCAGGGGGAGATAGAGGAAGAGATATGTAGGCAAATCTCAGAGAAATGTGCAAATAATAGGGTAATAATAATGGGGGATTTCAACTTCCCCAATATTAACTGGGATAGTCAAAGTGTGAAAGGCTCAGAGGGTGTAGAATTCTTAAAGTGCATCCAGGAGAGCTTTTTGAGCCAGCATGTAGAAAGTCCTACAAGAGAGGGGGCGGTACTGGACCTAATTCTAGGGAATGTGGCCGGCCAAGTGGAAAAAGTGCTAGTAGGTGAGCACTTTGGTGACAGTGACCATAATATGGTGAGATTTAAGGTGGTCATGGAAAAGGACAGGGATGGGCCGGAAATAAAGGTTCTAAATTGGGGGAAGGCCGATCTTAATAGGATAAGGCAGGATCTGGCCAAAATGGACTGGGATCAGCTACTTGTAGGAAAATCCGCATCGGAGCAATGGGAGGATTTCAGAAGGGAGATTGAGATCATACAATGGCAACATGTTCCCGTAAAGGTCAAGGGTGGTTCCAAAAACCACAGGGAACCTTGGATGTCAGGGGATATACGAGAATGGATTAGGAAAAAAAGGAGGGCTTTTGGCAGATACAAAAGGCTAAAGACGGAGGAAGCCCTAGAGGAGTACAAAAAGTGCAGGGGGATGCTTAAAAAAGAAATTAGGAGATCAAGGAGGGGCCATGAAATAACACTGGCGAGCAAAATAAAGGAAAATCCTAAGATGTTTTATAAGTATATTAAGGGTAAGAGGATAACTAGGGAAAAAATAGCGCTCATTCGGGACAAAAGTGGCAATATGTGTGTGGAGCTGGAAGATGTAGGAGTGGTTCTAAATGAATTTTTTGCATTTGTTTTCACTATGGAGCAGGACGATGTAGACATAGAAATAGGGCGGGGGGACTGTGATATGCTCGAACATATTAACATCGAGAGGGAGGAGGTATTGGCGGTTTTAGCAGGGCTAAAAATGGATAAATCCCCAGGCCCAGACGAAATGTATCCCAGGCTGCTGTGTGAGGCAAAGGAAGAGATTGCGGCGGCTCTAACACATATATTCAGGACCTCTCTGGCCACAGGGGATGTGCCAGAGGACTGGAGAACCGCTAATGTAGGACCATTATTCAAGAAGGGAAGTAGGGAAAAACCGGGGAACTACAGGCCAGTGAGCCTAACATCAGTGGTAGGAAAATTATTGGAAAAAATTCTGAGGGACAAAATTAGTCTCCACTTGGAGAGACAAGGATTAATCAGGGATAGTCAACATGGCTTTGTCAAGGGAAGATCTTGTCTGATTAATTTGATTGAATTTTTTGAGGGGGTGACTATGTGTGTGGATGAGGGTAACGCAGTGGATGTGGTATACATGGATTTCAGTAAGGCCTTCGATAAAGTCCCGCACAGGAGACTGGTCAAGAAGGTAAGAGCCCATGGAATCCAGGGTGCCTTGGCACATTGGATACAAAACTGGCTTAGTGGCAGAAGGCAGAGGGTGATGGTCGAAGGTTGTTTTTGTGACTGGAAGCCTGTGGCCAGTGGGGTTCCACAGGGATCAGTGTTGGGTCCCTTGCTGTTTGTGGTCTACATTAATGACTTGGATATGAATGTAAAAGGTATGATCAGTAAGTTCGCGGATGATACAAAAATTGGTAGGGTGGTAAATAGCGAGGAGGGTAGCCTCAGTCTGCAGGACGATATAGATGGGTTGGTCAGATGGGCGGAACAGTGGCAAATGGAATTTAACCCGGAAAAGTGCGAGGTGATGCACTTTGGGGGGACTAACAAGGCAAGGGAATACACAATGAATGGTAAGACCCTAGGCAAGGCGGAGGGGCAGAGGGATCTGGGTGTGCTAGTACACAGATTCCTGAAGGCGGCGGAACAGGTGGATAAGGTGGTAAAAAAGGCATCTGGGATACTTGCCTTCATTAGCCGAGGCATAGAATGTAAGAGCAGGGAGGTTATGATGGAGCTGTATAAAACACTGGTTAGGCCACAGCTGGAATACTGTGTGCAGTTCTGGTCACCACACTGCAGGAAGGATGTGAACGCTTTGGAGAGGGTGCAGAGGAGATTCACCAGGATGTTACCAGGGCTGGAGCGCTTCAGCTATGAAGAGAGACTGGGCAGATTGGGTTTGTTTTCCTTGGAGCAGAGGTGGCTGAGGGGGGACATGATTGAGGTGTACAAAATTATGAGGGGCATAGATAGGATGGATACTGAGGAGCTTTTTCCCTTAGTAGATGGGTCAATAACTAGGGGGCATAGATTCAAGGTAAAGGGCGGGGGTTTAGAGGGGATTTGAGAAAGAACTTTTTCACCCAGAGGGTGGTTGGAGTCTGGAACTCACTGCCTGAAAGGGTTGTGGAGGCAGGAACCCTCACAACATTAAAGAAGCATTTGGATGAGCACTTGAAATGCCATAACATACAAGGCTACGGACCAAATGGTGGAATATGGGATTAGATTAGACAGGGCTTGATGGCCGGCACGGACACGATGGGCCGAAGGGCCTCTATCCGTGCTGTATAACTCTATGACTCTATGACTCTAAATGCATGACCTCACACTTTTCAGGGTTAAATTCCATTTGCCACTGTTCTGCCCAACTGACCAACCCGTCAATATCATCTTGTAGCCTAAGGCTTCCCTCCTCGCTATTAACCACTCTCCCATTTTTACTGTCATCTGCGAACATGCTGATCATTCCTCCTACATTCATATCTGCATCATTCATGTATACTACAAACAGCAAAGGTCCCAGCACCGATCCCTGTGGTACACCACTGGACACAGGCCTCCAGTCACAAAAACAAACTTCGATCATCACACTCTCCCTCCTGCCACTAAGCCAATTTTGGATCAAAATTGCCCAATTGCCCTGGATCCCATGGCCTCTTAAATTATTGACCAGTCTCCCATGCAGAACTTTGTAGAAACCTTGCTGAAGTCCATGTAGACTACATCAACTGCACTACCATCATCGACAAACCAAAATCAGCCCCTCGAAAAATTCAATGAAATTGGTCAGACTTGATCTCCCCCTGACAAATCCATGCTGACTATTCTTGATTAATCCTTGCCTCTCCAAGTGGAGACCATTTCTGTCGCTCAGAATATTTTCCAATAATTTCCCTACCACTGATGTTAGGCTCACTGGCCTGTAATTCCCTGCTTCATCCCTACTCACCTTCTTGAATAATGGTACTACGTTAGCTGTCCTTCAGTCCTCTGGCACTTCTCCTGTGGCCAAATATGTTCTGCGTATTTGTGTCAGAGCCCCTGCAATCTCCTACATTGCCTTACGCAGCAGACTGGGATACATCTCGTCTGGGCCTGGGGATTTACCCACGTTTAAGCCTGCTAAAACCGCTGGTACCTCCTCCCACTCAATACTAATTTGTTCAAGTATATCACAATCCCCCTGCCTGATTTCTATGCCTACATTCTCCTTCTCCACAGTGAACACAGATGCAAAATATTAAGTTAAAACCTCAGCCGCATGTTCCAGCTCTACACACAGATGGACACTTTGGTCCTTAATGGGCCCTACTCTATCCCTGGTTATCCTCTTGACCTTAATATACTTATAAAACACCTTGTGAGTTTCCTTTATTTTGCCTGCCAGTATTTTTTCTTGCCCCCTCTTTGCTCTCCTGGTTTCATTTTTAAGTACCACCCTGCACTTTCTGTAATCCTCTATGGCTTCCTCTGTTTTTAGTCATTTGCATCTGCCAACAGCCTCCCTTTTTTTCCCTGATCCATTCTTGTATATCCCTTGACATCCAGTATTCCCTGGGCTTGTTGTTCCCACCCTTGACCTTTAAGGGAACATGCTGGCGCAGTACTCTCTCTATTTCCTTTCTGAAAGACTCCCAGTGCTCTGATTTGGATTTGCCTACAAGTAGCTGAACGCAGTCCACTTTGGCCGGATCCTGCTTTATCATATTAAAATCGGCTTTCCCCACAATTTAGAACCTTTATTTCTGGTCCATCTTTGTCCTTTTCAATGACAACCTTATATCTCAAGGAATTATGGCCACTGCCACCAAAATGCTCTCCTAGAGACACCTCTACCACTTGCCCGGCTACATTCTCTAGAATTAGATCCAGTACCGCCTCATCTCTTGTAGGGCTTTCAACATGCTGGCTCAAAAAGCTCTCCTGGATGCACTTTAAGAATTTTGCACCGTGTAAGCCTTTCACACTCTGACTATCCCAGTTAATATTGGGAAAGTTGAAATCCCCTACTATGATTATCCTATTATTACTACACTTCTCTGCGATTTGCCTACATATCTGTTCCTCTATCTCCCCCTGACTGCTTGGCGGCCTATAGTACACTCCCAGCAAAGTGCTTGTCCCATTTTTTTTTAAGTTGAACTCTTATGGTCTCATTAGAGGAACTTGCTAAGATATATTCCCTCCTTACAGCAGCAATTGCCTCCATCATTTATATTGCGACACTCCCTCCTTTTTCACCTTAGCCTGAAGATTCTATACCCTGGAATATTGAGCTGCCAGTCCTGCACCTCCCTCAACCATGTCTCTGTGATAGCAACAATATCCTACTCTCATGTGTTCATCAACATCTTCAATTCTTCTGCCTTACTCGCAAGACTCCTTGCATTCAAATAAATGCCATCCAGCCTTGCCATACTCCCTGGTGCCGTTATGGATTTGCTTTACCTTCTAGGATGACGTGTTTCTTTCCCTCTATTTTTGGCTGTGCATCACCCACTACTATAGCGCCACACCATAACCCACCCCCCTGCCAAGTTAATTTAAACCCCCCACAACCATACCAGCAAACATCCCCGCAAGGATGTTGGTCCCGTTCCGGTTCAGGAGCAACCCGTCCGACTTATACAGGTCGCACCTTCCCCAGAAGCAGACCCAGTGATCCAGGAAACTAAAGCCCTCCCTCCTGCACACATTTTTTAGCCACGCAGAGATCTGCAATATCCTCCTATTCCTATACTCACTAGCACGTGGCACCGGGAGTAATCTAGAGATTACATCATTTGAGGTCCTGCTTTTTAATCTGCTACCTAGCTCCCTAAATTCTTGTTGCAGAACCTCATCCCTCTTTCTAACCATGTCATTTGTACCAATGTGAACCACTACTCTGAATGTTTGCCCTCCCCTTCAGAATGATTTGCAGCTGTTCAGTGAGTTCCTTGATCCTGGCACCTGGGAGTGAACATACTATCCTGGAGTCACGTCTGCGGCCACAGAAACGTCTATCTGTTCCCGTTACGATAGAATCCCCGATAACGATTGCTCTCACACCCTTTTTAATCTCCTCCTGTGCAGCTGAGCCACTCTTAGTGCCACAGACATGGTTCTTGCTGCATTCCCCTGATAAACCATGTCCCCCACCAGTACCCAAAACTGAAAATCTGTCGGAGAGGGTGATGGACCCAGGGGTCACCTGAACTACCTTCCTCGTTCTTTTACTCTCTCTGGCGGTCACCCATTTCCTGTCTCCCTGTGCACTCTTTACCTATGTTGTGGCCACCTCGTTAAACGTGCTATCCACTAAGATCTCAACTTCTCGGATGCTCCACAATGACTCCAGCCACAGCTCCAGCTCCGAAACATGGAATTCGAGTATGTGCAGCTGGGGACACTTCCTGCACATGTGTTCACCCTGAACACCGAAAGTCCATGACTTCCAACATTGCCCAGGAGGAGCACACCATGGTGCCGAGCTGCCCTGCCATGTCCGAGCCTTAATTTGCTCCCTTTACTTCCTTAAAATAAACGAATATTAAATGCACTAGGGACCTTACTTCCCTTCAAACAATACTGCTCTAAGCTAGAGATGTTACTTTGAATTTAAGGACTGGACTGTAGAAATACACACCAGGCCCTACTTACCAATCAGCTCTTTGGCTGATAGTGATGTCACGTTAGCAGTTTCGCAGATGTTGCTGTTTGACTGCTCCCGCTCTTGGATTCTTTCCTTGGTGTACAGTAAGAACCAATGCCTTCAGGGTGAAAAGTCAGGAAAAACAAAGGCGAATCAAGGAAGCTCCTCCTTGCACTCTTCACGTACCTTCTGACTCAATCAAATCGCAGCACTCTGTTCAAACCGCACTCAGTGCAAAATCGCAGTTCAAAGGCTGTTTTATATTCCCTGAATCAAAGGAGACACGCTGAGCCCAGTTGCAGGAGAACCAGTTTAATCTACTTTCCCTAATTAACTGCCTTCAGCTGCTCTGATTTGTTGGGCTTGCATATCCCATTATAACCCTGCTTAAAGCTGGGAAATTTAGATTTACACAGTAAACAGTAACAGTAAATGCCAAGATAACATTGCTTCCATCAGGAATTTCAATTGCAGAGCAGCCAATGTTATATGTTCCCGCCTCAGTCCACCAAATTGAGTCCCAGGGCATTCTATTTGCCAGAATCCAGAACAAGAACAACAGGTTCTTTCTAGTGATTGACCTGAAACACCTAATCTTGTAATGGTGCTTTACAGAGGGGGCAAGTAATAAGTCGAGCAATGGGTTGACACCAAGGTATCAAAGCAAAACGCTTAAAATATTAACAAATCAGCTAAATATCCTGGACCTGTCTCAATATTCCATGAATCTCTCTGGAAACATTCAATTCTCGCACAATCATAGTCACAGAAACAGAACTATAAGTCAACATTCCCGACTCCTACATCACCATCCCAGATTATATCCTGTTCCACCAGCAGGACACACTCACTAGAGGTGGGGGCGCAGGGGTATACAGTCGGCTGGGAGAGATCCTGCGAGTCCTCAACATTTCCTCTTCTTCTCTTCTTAGGATGTCCCTCGGAACCGAGGATGACTTGCTTCCACACTAAAAATGAGATCTCAGGTGAATGAGGAGTCCAATGCGGCATAACCAGTCTCTGTCACTGGTGGAGCAGCTAAAGGTTGAACGGGCGGGTGGATGGGCTGCTTGTGTTGACGTGCGCTCCTTCTGCTGTTTGTGCTTGGCTTCCACTTACTCCTGGGGAACAGACACGTGGTGTTCAGTGCCTTCCCGGTTGCTTTTCCTCCAATTTGAGCGGTCTTGGCCCAGGAATTCCCAGGTATCGGAAGCGATGTTGCACTTTTCCAAGGAGGATTTGAGGGTGTCCTTGAAGTGTTTCCTCTGCCCACCTGGGGCTCTCCTGCCATGTTAGAGCTCCGGGTAGAGGTCTTGCTTTGGGAGTCTCGTATCGGGCATGCGGAGCATGTTCAATGCTTCGATACTGGGGATGTTGGCCTGAGCGAGAACACTGGTGTTGGTGCGTCAATCCTATCAATGTATTTGCAGGATCTTGCAGAGGCAGCTTTGGTGGTACCTCTCCAGTGCTTTGAGGTGTCTGCTCGACATGGTCCATGTCTCTGAAGCGCACAGGAGGGCGGGGATCACTACTGCACTGTAGACCATGTGCTTGGTGCCAGGAAGATCGAGAAGAGCGTTGGTGCGATGATACAGCCTTGCTTGACCCCGGTCCGTACGTGAATTGGGTCTGTGGTGGAACAGTTGGTCAAGATCACGGCTTGCATGTCGTCGTGAAGCAGGCGCAGGATGATGGCACAATTTTGAGGGCTGCCGAATTTGAGGAGAACACTCCATAATCCCTCAAGGTTGACAGTGTTGAAGGCATTTGTGAGGTCAAAGAAGGCCATGTACGGTGGTTGGTGCTATTACCTGTATTTCTCTTGTATTTGAAGCGCAGTGAAGATCATAGCCTTTATTCACCTTAGTGGGCGGAATCCGTATTGCGAAGCTGGCAGGTACACCTCAACCGCTGGGAGAAGACAAGTGAGCAAGATTCTTGCAATGACTTTCCCTGAGGCAGACAGCAGGGAAACTCCTCTGTAATTATCGTAATCGGACATGTCATCTTTCTTGAAGATGGTCATGACTGCGGCATCTCTGAGATCCCCTGGCATGCTCGCCGCCTTCCAAATAAGACAAATGAGTTCATGTATTCGGGCCAATAGTGCTTCTGCGCCATGCTTAAGCGCCTCAGTGAGGATTCCATCTGCCCCTGAGGGCTTGTTGTTCTTCAGTTGTCGGGTGGCCTTTCCAACCTCATGCCGGGCTGTGATTGTGCTGTGGTGGTGGCGTGCTGCATGCTCTGGGATGGAGTTGAGGAAAGTCATGTCGAAGACAGAGTCTTGGTTAAGGAGACCTTCGAAGTGTTCCTTCGAGCAGGCACTGACAGCCTCTCTGTCCTTGATGATTACCTCTCCGTTCTTGGCCCGCATTGGGGTAGGCTCTTGGGTGCTTGGATCGTAGGTGGTCTTGACTGTGCTAAATAATCTACGCATGTCGTGGCTGTCAGCTAGCTGCTGGATCTCCTGCGTTTTCTCCACCCACCACCTGTTCTTTAGATCGCGAGTTTTTTGTTGGACATCGGCCTTCAGGCATCTGTTGAGCTGCTTTCTTGCTCTCGAGTTGTGTTGCTGTTTCAAGATCAGGAATGCCTTGCACTTGCGGCTTATTAGTTCATGGATCTTCTGGCCATTCTCGTCGAACCAGTCTTTGTGTTTCCTGATCGAGTGACTGAGCGTCTCTTCACAGGTGCTGATTATGAAGGCCTTGAGTGCAGACCAGGCACTGTGGACACCCTGTGCCTCTGAATCACGTGGAGTTGTCAGGTTGGTTGTGAGGCGCAGGCTGAATAGGGATTTCATTGCAGAGTGTTTGAGTGCTCCAGCGTTGATTTTCCTGTTGCATTGTTTCTGTTGCTGCCGCTGTTTTGGGGCTACGTTGATGGAGATGACAGAGTGGATTAGAAGGTGCTCTGTCCAGCAGTCACCAGCTCTTATCATGGCGCGGGTGATGCGGATGTCCTGGCTGCCCTCGCTCAGATGATGCCATAGTCCAGCAGATGCCAGTGCTTGGAGTGAAGGTGTTGCTCTGAATCCTTGTACTTGTCTCTCTGACGGAACAAGATGCTGGTTACGATAAGAACATGTTCTAAGCATTTCGTCAGGAGGAGTGTACTGTTGGATTTGGCTTCCTCTACCCCCTCTCTGCCGATCACACCTCCCCAGAGATCTGTGTCCTTTCGAACTCTGACCTTAAAGTCGCCAAGGGAAATTAGCTTGTTGCCCGTTGTTACTCGGGACAGGGTTTATTCGAGGCTGGAGTAGAATTCCTCTTTGGCATCGTCTGTGGCTTCCAGCACTGGGGCATACGCAGTGATGACCATAGCGGACTGGTTCCGGGCTAGGGTGAGTCATAGAGTCATTAGGCGTTCGTTTATTCCACAAGGGGTTTCTCTGAGACGTCCAATAAACTCACTTTTTATGGCAAAGCCTACCCCATGGAGCCGGCGTTCTTGTTCTGGTTTGCCTTTCCAGCAGTAGGCGTAACCAGCACCTTGCTCCTTGAGCTGGTCTGACCCTGCCCACCTGGTGTAACTTATGGCAGCAATGTCGACATCGAAACGCCTGAGCTCCCGGTCTACAATAGCATTACAGCATTCCAGTCTCTCGATGTTGGTGCTGCCCATTGCCTGAGGACATATTGAAGTCTCATGGCTTCCAGTCAGACATGGGCAAGGTAGGTTCCTGCTGGTAACTACCTACCACCTTATTTCAGCTGATGAATCAGCACATCTTCATGCAGAACACCAGTTGATTGAAGCACTGAGAGCAGAATGGGCCCGAAATATACTCTCCGGGAGGGGAAGGGGTGACTTCAATCTCCATCACCAAGAGTAGCTCAGAAGCACCATCATTAACCGAGCCCTGAAGAACTGCCAGACTGGGATTGAGGAAGGTGGTGGGAGAATCAACATGAGGAAATTGTCTTTGTGACCTCGTCCTCACCTATCTACCTATTGTATATGCATCTGCCCATGACGCTATTGGTAGGACTGACCACTGAACAATATTTGTGGTGAATACATCTCGCCTTCACACTGAGTACACCATCCATCGTATCATGTGCCACTAACATCGAGCTCAGTGGGATGGAATTAGACAGGTTCAAGCGATCCCACAACCAACAGATCAGATTATTTCAAAGCTGTCATATCATTTCGTGAATGGTAGTGAAAACTAAGCCGTTTCCCCATAGTCCAGAATATTTCTCCTTTTCAAGTTTTTATCGAATTTCCTTTTGAAAGTTTCTATTAAGAAAGAAGGACTTGCATTTATAGAGTGCCTTTAACGACCTTGGGATGCCGGAAAGCACTTTAGAGCTAAAGAAGTCCTTTTGGGGTGAAGTCACTGTTGTGCTTTAGGAAACACGGCAGCCAATTTGTACACAGCAAGATCACACAAACAGCATTGCAATAATTATCAGTTCATCTGTTTTAATGATATTGATTTAGAAAAGTATTGGCCAGATCATAGAAACATAGAAACCTAGAAGATAGGAGCAGCAGTAGGCCATTCGGCCCCTCGAGCCTGCTCCACCATTCAATGAGATCATGGCTGATCATCCAAATTCAGTACCCTGTTCCTGCTTTCTCCCCATATCCCTTGATCCCTTTAGCCTTAAGAAATATATCCAACTCCTTCTTGAATATATTTAATGAATTGGCCTCTACTGCCATCTGTGGTCGAGAATTCCACAGGTTCACCACTCTCTGGGTGAAGAAATTCATTCTTATCTCTGTTCTAAACGGCTTACCCCTCATCCTTAATCTGTGACCCCTGGTTCTGGACTCCCCGACCGTCGGGAACATCCTTCCAGCATCTTGTCTGTCTAGTGCTGTTAGAATTTTATAAGTTTCGATGAGATCCCATCTCATTCTTCTAAACTCCAGCGAGTACAAGCCAAATCGACGCAATCTCTCCTCATCCATCATTCTGCCATCCCAGGTATCAGCCTAGTGAATCTTCGCTGCACTCCTTCCATGGCGAGTACATCCTTCCTCAAATAAGGCGACTAAAACTGCACACAATACTAAAGATGTGGTCTCACCAAGGCCCTGTACAACTGCAGCAAGACATCCTTGTTCCTGTACTCAAAACCTCTCGCTACGAAGGCCAACATACCATTTGCCTTCTTAACCACCTGATGCACCTGCAGGCTTACGTTCAGCGACTGGCGCACAAGGACGCCCAGTTCTCGTTGCACTTCCCCTTCTCCCAATCAATTGCCATTCAGATAATAATCTGCCTTCCTGTTTTTGACACCTAAGTGGATAACCACGCATTTATCCACGTTATATTGCATCTGCCATGCTTCTGCATTATCACCCAAACTGTCCAAATCATACTGAAGCTTCTCGTCATCCTCCTCACAGCACACACGCACACCCAGCTTTGCGTGGTATGCAAACTTGGAGATATTACATCTAGTTACCTCATCCAGATGATTAATATATATTGTGAATAGCTGGGGTCCAAGGACCGATCCGTGCAGTACCCCACTATTCATTGCATGTCACTCGGAAAACGAGCCGTTTATTCCAACTCTTTGCTTTCTGTCTGCCAACCAGTTCTCTAGCTAAGTCAATACCTTGCCCCCAAATCCATGGGCATTAATTTTGAACGCTAATCTCTTATGCGAGACTTTATTGAAAGCCTTTTGAAAGTCCAAATTCACCACATCCACTGGTCCTCCCTTATCTATTTTACTAGTTACATCGTCAAAATATTCCAATAGATTAGGCAAGCACGATTTACCCTTTGTAAATCCATGTTGACTTTGTCCAATCCGGTCACTTTTTTCCAAGTGCTCTGCTATTACATCCTTTATAATGGACTCTAGCATTTTCCCCACTACCGAAGTCAGGCTTACAGATCTGTAATTCCCCTTTTCTCTCTTCCACCCTTTTTGAATAGTAATGAAACATTAGCTACCCTCCAATCCATGGGTACTGTTCCAGATTCCATCGAATTTTGGAAGACGATCATCAATGCATGTAATATTTCTAGGGCCACTTCCTTAAATGCCCGAGGATGTGGATTATCAAGCCCTAGGGATTTATCAGCCTTCAATCCCATCAATTACCCTAACACCATTTCCATACAAATACTGATTTCTATCATTAGACCCTATGTTCCCCGACATCTCTGGGAGGTTAGTTGTGTCCTCCTTTGTGAAGACAGAGCAAAAGCGTCACTGGGGATAACTCCGCTGCTTTCCTTCGAATAGTGCCATGGGATCTTTTACACAAAGCTGAGAGAGAACAAACAGAGCCTCGGTTTAACGTCGCACCCGAAAGAAGGCCACGCTGGCAAGACAGAACTCCCTCGGTACTGCACCTCCGACAGTGCAGCGCTCCCTCCATACTGACCATCGAACAGTGTAGCGCTCCCTCAGTACTGGCCCTCCAAAAGTGCAGCACTCCCTCAGTACTGCCCCTCAAACACTGCGGCGATCAAACAGTACTGCACCTCCAACAGTGCAGCGCTCCCTCAATACTGCCCCTCTAATAGCACAGCACTCCCTCAGTACTGCGCATCAGAGACTGCAGCAGTCCCTCAGTACTGCATCTCCGACAGCTGAGCATTACTAAAATAATGTCCCTCCGACAAATTAGCGCTCCCTCAGTACTGACCCTCCAACAGTGCAGCTGTCCCTCAGTACTGACCCTCCATCAGTGCAGCTCTCCCACAGTACTGCCCCTCCGACAGTGCGGTGCTCCCTCATTACTGCCCCTCCGACAGTGCAGCGGACCCTCAGTACTGACCCTCCGACAGTGCAGCGCTCTCTGAGGACTGACCCTCTGAGAGTGCAGCGCTCCCTCAGTGCTGCCCATCCGACAGTGCAGCTCTCCCTCAGTACTGCCCCTCCGATAGTGCAGCGCTCCCTCATTACTGCCCCTCCGACAGTGCAGCGCAACCTCAGTACTGACCCTCTGAGAGTGCAGCCGTCACTCAGTACTGCCCCTCCGACAGTGCAGCCCTCACTCACTACTGACCCTCTGACAGTGCAGCGCTCCCTCAGCACTGCCCCTCCGACAGTGCAGCCCTCAAGCAATACTGCCCCTCCGACAGTGCAGCGCTCCCTCAGTACTGCCCATCCAACAGTGCAGTGCGCACTCCATACTGCCCCTCTGACAGTGCAGCCCTCACTCAGTACTGACCTTTTGACAGTGCAGCGCTCCCTCAGTACTGCCCATCCAACAGTGCAGCGCTCCCTCAGTACTGCCCATCCAACAGGGCAGCGCTCACTCAGTACTGCCCCTCCGACAGTGCAGCGCTCCCACAGTTCTGCCCATCCAACAGTGCAGCGCTCCCTCAGTACTGCCCCTCCGACAGTGCAGCGCTCCCTCAGTACAGCCCCTCCGACAGTGCAGCCCTCACTCAGTACTGCCCCTCTGCAAAATAAGCACGGTTCTAAGGGTTCATATTCAGAACAAGATTGCAATCTGTGATCGAAAATTAATGGTCTAATAATCTGTGGGGACAGATATGGGGGCCTTGAATTTCCGATCCGAAATATTCTGTTTAGTTCCGTCATTCAAGAGGGATTTCTAGGCTCTTGTGATGTCACCTTTTTTTCCCTTTAAAAAGCCTGTGTGACTGGTCCTGTCTCTTTAAAAAGACTGTGTGACTGCTCCTATCTCTTAATAAGCCTGTGGGACTACTTCTGATTCTCTTTAATAAGCTTGGTTGACTGGTTCTGTCCCTTTAAAAAGCCTGTGTGAGAGGTCCAGTCTCTGTCCAAAGCCTGTGTGAGTGGTCGTGTCTCTTTAAAAAGCCTGTGCGACATGTCCTGTCTCTTGAAGAAACCTTGTGTGACTGGTCCTGCCTCTTTTCAAGTAGTGCGTGAATGAACTTGTCTCTTTATAAAGCCTTTGTTACCTGTTTCTTTAAAATGCCAGTGAGACTATTCCTGTAACTTTTAAAATCCTTTGTCTCTAGTGTTGTCTATTTATAAAGACTTTGTGACAGGTCATGGCTTCTTAAAAAACGTGTGACTGGTCCTGTCTCTTTAAATAGCCAATGTGAATGTTCCAGCTTCTTTATGAAACCTCTGCGACTGACCCTGTCTCTTTAAAAAGCCTGTATATCTGGTCCTCTCTCTTAAAAAAAAGCCTATGTTACTGGTCCTGTCTCCTTTTAAAGATATTGTGACTGGTTCTGTTCCTTTAAAATTCCTGTGAGACTTTCTCGCTCTTTAAAACAGCCAGTGTGACTGATCCTGTTTCTTAAAGAAGCCTGAGTGACTGATCCTGTCTCTTTAAATAGTTTTTGTGACTGTTCCTGTTTCTTTAAGAAGCCTCTGTGGCTGGTCCTGTCTCTTAAAGAAGCCTATGAGATTGGTTCTGTCTCTTTACAGGCCAGTGTCACTGGTCCTATCTCTTTCTAAGGACAATGCGACTGGACCTGTCTCTTTAAAAAGCCTGTGTGACTGGTGCAGTTAATTTTTAAGGACAATGTGACTGGTCCTTTCTCTTTACTAATCGTGTGTGACTCGTTCTGTCTCTGTAATAAGCCTGAGTGACTGGTTTTGTCTTTTAAAAAGCCTATTTGACTGGTCCAGTTCCTTTTAAAGAACAATGTGACTGGTCTTTTCACTGAAAAAAACATGCGTGACTAGTCCTGTCTCTTTTAAATGCATGTGGGAATGATTCTGTCTCTTTAAAAAGCTTGTGTGACTGGTTATGTCTCTTTAACAATCCTGTGTGACTGGTTATCTCTCTTTACAAAGCCTGTATGACTGATCCTGTCTCTTTAAAATGGGGGTGTGACTGATTCTGTCTCTTTACAAAGCCTTTGTGACTGGTCCTATCTGCTTTAAAGGTCTGTGCGACTGGACTGTCCCTTTAAAAGAAAGAAGGAAGACTGGCGTATATATTGCGCTTTTCACGCCCAACGGACATCTGAAAGTGCTTTACAGCCAATGAAGTACATTTGAAGCACTGTTGTAACGTGGGGAACGTGGCAGCCAATTTGCTCAAAGCAACTTCCAACAAGCAGCAATGTGATAATGACCAGACAATCTTTTTAAATGTTGGTTGGAGGAGAAATATTGGCCAGGTCACAGATCGCCTGTGTGACAGCTCCTGTCTCTGTTAACAGGCTGTGTGACTGGTTCTGTGTCATTAAAAGCCTGTGTAACTGGTGCTGTCTCTGTTAAAAGGCTGTGTGACTGGTTATGTGTCTTTAAAAAGCCTGAGTGACTGGTTCTGTCTCTTTTAAATGCCTCTGTGACTGGACCTCTCGCTTTAAAACACTTGACTGATGGTTCATGTCTCTTTAAAAAGCCTGTGTGACTGGTTATGTCTCTTTTAAAGGCCTGTGTTACTGGTTTTGTCTCTTTTAAAACCTGTGTGATTGGTTCTGTCTCTTTCAAAAGCCTGTGTGACTGGTCCTGTTTTTTTTGAAGCTTGTGTGACTGGCTCTGTCTGACTAGTGGGGTGCCGCAGGGTTCGGTCATTGGACCCCAGCTATTAACAATATATATTAATGATCTGGACAAGGGAACTCGATGTAATATCTCCAAATTTGCAAATGACACAAAGCTGAGTGGGCGTGTGTTCTGTGAGGAGGATGCCGAGAAACTACAGGATGATTTGGACAGTTTGGGTGATTGGGCAGAAGCATGGCAGATGCAATATAACGTGGATAAATGTGAGATTATCCACATTGGTGTCAAAAACAGGAAAGCAGTTTATTATCTGAATGGCAATAGATTGGGAGAAGGGGAAGTGCAACGAGACCTGGGCGTCCATGTGCACCAGTCACTGAAGGTAAGCATGCAGGTGCAGCAGGAGGTTAAGAAGGCAAATGGAATGTTGGCCTTCATAGCGAGAGGGTTTGCGTACAGGTACAAGGATGTCTTGCTGCAGTTGTACAGGGACTTGTTCAGGGACTTGTTGAGACCACATCTTGAGTATTGTGTGCAGTTTTGGTCGCCTTATCTGAGGAAGGTATCCTTGCTGAAGGAGTTCAGCGAAGGTTCACCAGGCTGATACCTGGGATGGCAGGAATGACATATGAGGAGAGATTGGGTTGATTGGGCTTTTACTCGCTGGTGTTTAGAAGAATGAGAGGGGATCTCATTGAAACTTATAACATTCTGGAAGGACTGGAGAGACTAGATGCATGGAGGATATTCCGGATGGTCGGGGAATCCAGAACCAGGGATCACAGTCTAAGGATAATGGGTTGGCCTTTTAAGACAGAAATGAGGAGCAATTTCTTCACCCAGAGAGTGGTGAACCTGTGGAATTCTCTACCACAGAAAGCGGTGGATGACAGTTCATTAAATATTTTCAAGAAGGAGTTAGATATATTTCTTAAGGCTAAAGGGATCAAGGGGGATGGGGAGAAAGCAGGGACAGGGTACTGAAGTTGGATAATCAGCCATGATCGCACTGAATGGCGGTGCAGGCTCGAGGGGCAGAATAGCTTACTCCTGCTCCTATCTTCTATGTTTCTATGTTTCTATAGGTCTAAATAATTGATATAAACCACAAAATCAAGGTACCTATTACTGTGTCCTGCAGAAACCCAATGGAAACAGCCTTCCAGTCACAAAAACACCCATCGACGATAACACTTTGCATCCTGCCACTGAGCCAATTTTGGATCCAACTTGCCAATGTCCGTTGGATCCCTTGGGCTTTTGCTATTTTTCCCAACCTGTCATTTTGGACCTTGTCAAATGCCTTGCTAATATCTATGTGGACTGCATCTAATGCACTACCCTCATTGATCCTCCTCCTTACCTCCCTATGAAATTCAATCAATTTACTCAGAGACAACCTAATATTGCCTCTCTTAACAGCCTGGGATACATTTCATCTGGGCCTGGGAATTTATCTATTTTCCAAGAAGCAAAACCTCTTAATACTTCCTCTCTCTCTGTGCTTATCCTATCTAATATTTCACAGTCTTCTTCTTTAACTACAGTGTCTGCATTGTCCTTCTGTTCTGCAAACACAGACGAAAAGTATTCCTTAAGAACCATACCCATGTCTTCTGCCTCCACACACAGGTTACCTTTTTAGTCTGTAATAGGTCCTACTCATTCCTTAGTTATCCTCTTGCTCTTTATGTATTTATAAAACATCCTTTGGTTTTCCTTGATTTAACTTGTTAATATTTTTCCATTCCATCTCTTTGCTTTCGCTGAGTCATGGCCATTGAAAATTCAGGACTGTGAATTAAATATTGCAGGGTATAACACATTCAGAAAAGTTAGAGAGAGGGAAAAAGGAGGTGGAGTAGCTGTAATTATTAGGGATACCATAATGGCAGTAGATAAAAGTGAAGCAGGCATCAGAAAGACTGAAATTCAATACATGTGTATAGGGATGAAAGATAATAAAGGATCAATCACACTAATACTGCAGTCAACAGACCAGCTAATATTGGAAGAGAGAGCAAATACATTTGGTAAATTAATAAAAAAATTATTATAATAATCATGGGGGATTTAAAATATCCATGTATCAATTGGACAAAAGAGGCAGGTAAGGGGGATAAGCGAATGGAGTTCTGACAATGTTTACAAGGCTCCTGTGTAACCCAATATTTTAAAAGTCCAAGGGAGGATTCACTATTGGACCTAGTAATGGGGAATGTACCAGAGCAGGTAAGAGAATTAAAAGTAGGGGAACAACCAGGCAATATTAACCATACTATAATACGCATTAAGATAATAATTGAGAAGTGCATATGTGTGTCAACGACCAGGGTAATAGAGTGGACAGCAGCTGATTTTGAGAGGCTGACAATGACACTTAGGAAATAAAATGGACAACATTCGCAAGCAATGATGTAAAACAGCAACACCCCCTATCTCTGAAACCCACTCCAGCCTTTCAACCCTCCCTATCTCTGTAACCTCCTCCAGCCCTACAACCCTCCCTATCTCTGCAACTCCTCCAGCAATAAAAACCTCCCTATCTCTGTAACCTCCCCCAGCCCCTACAAACCTCCCTATCTCTGTAACCTCCTCCAGCCCCGACAAACATCCCTATCTCTGAAACCTCCTCCAGCCCTAAAACCCTCCCTATCTCTGTAACCTCCTCCAGAGCTACAACGCTCTCAATCTCTGCAACCTTCTCCAGCCCTAAAACCCTCCCTATCTCTGTAACCTCGAGTTAGATTTAACAAAGGCACGGGTGAGGGTTTATGCAGTGGAAGTGCTGAGGAGGTGCGGAGACGGTCGATATTACAGAGGTGGTAGTAGGCAGGACTTGTGGTTCAGAGGATATGTGGTCGGAACTCAGCTCATGTTCATAGAGAACGCCTAGGTTACAAACAACCTGGTTCACCTCAGAAATTGGTCAGGGGTGGGGACTGAATTGGTAAATAAAAAATGGAGTTTGTGATGAGGACCGAAGGCAATAGCTTTCGTCCTCCTAAGATTTAAATGATAATCAAAGAAATACAGTGAGACGTGGTGTACAGATCTAATTGCTGGATGTGGAGATTTAAGAGGAACACCAACAGCAGCACAGATGAGAGAATAGCTTCCGAGAATGGTAATTCAGAATGCAAAGGTTTGCAGAGTTAATAGCTGGATACAGAGACATAGCAGGAACAACAACCGCAGCAAGGCGGGGAGAGTAAAAGGCAAGAACAGTAATGCAGTTAATCACGGTTTACAGAATTGATAGTTGAATAGAGAGACTTACCAGCAACACCAACAGCAGCAAGGAGGGGATAGTAAATGCATTGAATAATCAGAAGTGCGTAATAGATCTGATTTGCTAATGATATGTAATCATAATAGTAAGAAAAAAAGTCCAACGCCCAGGAGAAACTCTTGTCCATTGTTGTAACATTCCAATCGACTGAATTCAGATTCTGATCCATTGTTGTAACATTCCAATCTAGTGATCTCAGATTCTGACTCAATCTTTGTTGAGCAGCGCACTGATCACTGTTAGTGCCGGAGCTGATGCTCTCACTGTCACTATGGGATAAGAAATTGAAAGGAGTCCCTTATTAATAGATGAGGGAAACCATGCACTGATGCAATTAGGGACCATGGAGACTGACATTAATTACACTGAACAAACAGCTTCAGCTAAGCCGTGGAGACTGACATTAATTACAGTCACTGAACAAACAACTTCAGTTAACCCCTTTCAATCCAGCACGTTTTGTCCCACAGTAAAGTAGAACATTTCCACGATCCGAATCAGATGTATGAGGTTTGCTGAGGGAAAGAATGGTGGAAATCGCGCGGGATCTGCCCAGAATCTTTCAATCCTCCTTGGATATGGGAGTGGGGCCAAAGGATTATAGGGATGCAAATGTTACAACCTGTTTAAAGCAGGAGAGATGATTAAACCCTGTAACTACAGGCCAGTCAGGCTAACGTCGGCGGTGGGGAAACTTCTAGAGGTCATAAAACCGGAGAAAATTATCTGTTACTTGGAAATAAACATGAATTAATAAGTGAGAACCAGCATGGATATGTTAACGGCGAAGTGTGTCTGACAAACTTGATTGAGTTCTTTGGTGAAGTAACTGAGAGGGTTGATGAGCTTAATGTGGTTGACGTTTTTGCATGACTTTAAAAATGCATTTGATAAAATGTCTTTGAATAAACTTGTTTGGACCAAAGGTGCAGTGGCAGTGCCGTTCTGACATTGGCTAAGGGGCAGAAAACAGAGAGTAGTGGTGAATGGATGTTGTTCAGGCAGCAGGGAAGTAAACAGTGGTGACCCCCAGGTGGCGCTATTCGGACCACTGATCATTTTGATCAATATGAAGCATAGTGTCTTACATAAATATATATATATATATATATAGAGAGAGAGAGAGAGAAATGGCATAATATGAACGTTTGCTAATGACACAAAACTAGGAAATGTAGCAAACACTGAGTGGGATAGGAGTAGGGTTCAGGAGGACATAGACAATCTGGTGAAATGAGCAAAGTGATGAAAGGTGTGCAGTGCTATTAAGTTGTACCTCCTCACCAATAACCTACTCATGGAGGCTCAATTTGGGTTCATCCAGCACCACCCGGCGCCAGACTTCATTACAGCCTTGGTCGAAACATGGACAAAGAGATGAATGCGAAAGCTGTGCTGAGAGTGCCTGCCCTCGACATCAAGGCAACATTTGACCAAGTCTGGCTTCAAGGAGCCCTCGTGAAATTGAAGTCATTGTGAATGAGGCGGAAAGCTCTCCATTGGCTGGAGTCAAACCTAGCAGAAAGTAAGATGGCTGTTTCATCTATAACCTTCCCTCATATGGTCAGAAATGGGGATGTTCACTTATGATTGCAGTTTTCACTTCCATTCACAACTCCTCAGATAATGAAGCAGTCAGTGCCCGCATGCAGCAAGACCTGGGCGATTTTCAGGCTTGGGCTGATAAGTGGCAAGTAGCACATGCACCACTTAAGTGCCAGGCAATGACGATCTCTAACAAGTGTCACCTACCGTGACATTCAATGGCATTACCTTCGCCAAATCCCCTACCATCATTATCCTGAGGGAGACCATTTACCAGAATTTTAACTGGACCGGGACCAGCCACAAAAAAAGTGTGGCTACAAGAGCAGGTCAGATCCAGTTCAGGACAACAACCATTCACCACTACTCTCCGACACCCCAAAGCATTTCCACCATCTACAATGCACAAGTCAGGAGTGTGATGGAATAAGTTCCACTTGTCTGGATAAGTGCAGCTCCAACAACACTCAATATGCTCGACATCATCCAATATAAAGCAGCCTGCTTGTTTGGCACCACATCCGCCAGCTTAAACGTTCACTCCCTCCACCGCTGGTGCACCGTGGCTGCAGTGTGTACCATCTACAAGATGCACTGCAGCAATTATTCGACAGCACCTCCCAAACCCGCGACCTCTACCATGTAGAAGGGCAAGGGCAGCAGGCGCATGGAAGGATCACCACCTCCAAGTTTCCTTCCAAATCACACACCTTCCTGGTTTGGAAGTATATCGCCGTTCCTTCATCGTCCCTGGGTCAAAATCCTGCAACTCCCTCCGTAACAGCACTGTGGGAGTAAAGTAGCCTCACGGGCTGCAGCAGTTCAAGAACGCGTCTCAAATCCAGCTTCTGGAGGGCAATTAGGAATGGGCAATATTTGCTGCCCATGTCAGCCATGGCCACATCCCATGAATTAATAAAAATGTAAAAACGACAGATGAAATTTAACACAGCGAGGTGTGTAGGATAAATCAGGGTGGAAAATGAGGAGAGGCAATAAAAACTAAAATGTACAATTTTAAAGTTGGTGAAGGAAAAGAGACACCTGGGATTTTATGTACAGAAGCCTCTGAAGAAGGCAGGACAAGTTGACAAGATTGTTAAAAGAAACACATGGGATTCTTAGCTTTATAAATAGAGGCAGAGAACAAAAGCAAGGAAGTTATGCTGAATATTTATAAAGCACCATTTAGGCCCCGACTGGTGTATTTGTCCAATTCTTGGCAGCAAACTTTAGGAATAGGGTCAAGGCCTTGGTGTGGGCAGAGAGGAGATTTGCAGCAAAGGTACAAACGATGATGGTCTTAATTTATGCGGAGAGACAAGGAATGCTGGAATTAATCTCCAGAAAGCACGCAATATAAAAGGGAGATATATTGGAGATGTTGGCCCAGTAATTCCGGGCCCAACGCGTGAGTACGGATGGGGTACTCACGCGTGGGCCCGATGGAAGTGCCGGTTTTCAGCATGCATAGCGCATGTGCAGAAAACCGGCATTTCCTGTCCTCTGAACCAAGGGGTTCAGAAGACGAACGCATGCGTGCAGGAGTCTGCGTGTGCGCGCTGAAATTCCTTTTTTTCCACAGGTTTGCGCGTGTGTAAGGGCCTCTCCTTTTTACCAATGTAAAAAGGAGATGTAAGGACTTCATTCTTTAAGGTAAGTGGTCTATTATTGAAAATTATAACATTTTTTCCACAGCTTTATTGTTTTTAAGGACTTTACAGTAAGGTAAGTGTAGCTTTAGTCCCGATTTTTAAAAAATTATTTTTTTCAAAAATGTGATTAATTGTTTAAAATAGCTTTTTAAAGTTATTTATAGTTTATATTAATTATTGGGATGTTTTTTTAAAATTTTATTTAAAGGTAAACTAGTCTTTTGGGCGCCCGCACTTTTCATGAGTTTGACAGTTCTTACTATCAAACTCATGAATGAAGTTTCCCCTCCCCTGATTGGCTGCACAGTGCTCACCTGATCCCAGCCGGCACATCGAACTAACTACGCCGCTGGATCAGGTAAGCACAGCGCGCCAACTTCTGAACTGGGCCAGTGACAAGAATTCCAAGCAGGCCCAGGCTTCAGATGTCGGCGCGCCGGGTGAGTGCACATTGGGGGCTTGCACGCGCGGCAAGCCCCCGAAGCTAATTTCTGGGCCCCTGAAATTTATGACGGGTTTCATAGAGTAAATAAGGAGCAAAAAATTCTACTGGCAGAGGGTCACTAACCAGAAGACAAAGATTTAAAATAATTTGGAAAAGAACCAGAGGGAAGCCGAGGAGAATTTGTTCTACGCTGTGAGTTGTTATGATCTGGAATGCACTGCCTGAAAAGGTGATCGAAGCACATTCAATATTGATTTTCAAAAGTGAACGGGATCAATACTGGAATTGAGGGATTTGCAGGATTGTGGGAAAGGAACAGGGGAGGGGCACTAATTGAATAGCTCTTTCAAAGAGCCGGCACAGGCTCGATGGACTGAAGGCCTCCTTCTGCGCTGAATGATTCTGTGACTTTGTGATAACAAAAGCCACTGAGTCCTGGTCTCGTGTGTAGATTCGGCTTTCTGCAGTTTTTGAGCCGGATTCTAATCGTTACTTGTACTCTGATAAAGTCAACAGCGGAAAAGCAAACACAATGTGCTGGTGAGACAAGGTGTGTTGACAAATTTATAATAGAGTTTATAAAAACTGAAATCATGAAAAATTAAGAGAATAAAATAGCGGCCATGAATATAAGATAGTCACGAAGAAATGCCATCAGGCATTCAGGAGAAACCTCTTTACCTAGAGAGAGGTGAGAATGTGGAACTCGCTACCACAGAGAGTCGTTGATGTGAAAGGCATTGATTCATTTAAGGGGAAGCGTGATAAACACATGTAGGAGAAAGGAATAGCAGGTTATGCTGATAGTTTCAGATGAAGAGTTGTGGGAGGAGGTTCGTGTGGAGCATAAACACCAGCATGGAGCAGTTGGGCTGAATGGCCTGTTTCTGTGCTGTACATTCTATGTAATTTGTTCAGCGGAGCATGACTCCCCGCTCTGATCACAGGCCTTGCCTGGTTTCAATCAGTGAAGTAAAAATCATTGATTATAATCCTATTACATTATTTATATCTGTTGTTCTCAGGATATCGTTTCTTGTGGTAACCAAAACATGGATGCAGGATTCAACAGAAGATTAGCTCAGGCAGGGGCGGATACAGCCAATGTTAGTGATGTGGAAATCAGGATGGAGACTGACCGTGATGACTCCCACAGTTCAGTTGCAACGCTGAGCACTGACACATGAAGGAACTGCCCGAGGAAGCCGGACCACAGTGAGAGACAAAACGTTACAGGGTGAATAGAAGAAGTTTTGTAATAACAGGACTGATCAACACAAACACTGTCTCAGAGTAATGGTCAGGTATTTAATACTTGGGAATGACAACTATATTAGTTTGATAGCAAAATACTGCAGATGTTGGAAATCCGAAATAACAACAGAAAATGCTGGAAAAACTCAGCAGGTCAGGCAACATCCGTGGAGAGAAATTTGAGTTGACGTTTCGGGTTGGACCCTTCTTCAAAACTGGAAAGAAAAGAAACTAGATCGGAGGCAGGGCTGCGATCGGACAAAAGAATAAAAGAAACAAAAGAAGTAAAAGAGATTAGAAGCTAGACGAGATCTCGTCTAGCTTCTAATCTCTTTTACTTCTTTTGTTTCTTTTATTCTTTTGTCCGATCGCAGCCCTGCCTCCGATCTAGTTTCTTTTCTTTCCAGTTTTGAAGAAGTGTCCAACCCGAAACGTCAACTCAAATTTCTCTCCACGGATGTTGCCTGACCTGCTGAGTTTTTCCAGCATTTTCTGTAACTATATTAGTTTAATCTGCTCCCCCGGCAGTTACCGCACGGGATTAGATACAGAGTAAAGCTCCATCTACACTGTCCCATCAAACATTCCAAGGGCAGGTACAGCACGCGGTTAGCAACAGAGTAAACCTCACTCTACACTGTGCCATTCTCTGTGTATGAGCTGTTCAGTACCACATCGGGTGTGAGTTCAGGCAAAAACAGCATAGGCCTGGGGTGGAGCCTTGGCCTTTCCTGCTCTGTATGGGTGAGGGGCTCAGTACCACAGCAGGTGAGATCAGGCTAACTCAGCACAGGCCGGGAATGAGGCCTGGCTCTTTCATGATCAGTGGCTGTCTGGGGCTCAGTATCACACCGGGTGTGAGATCAGGCTAACCCAGCACAGGCCGGGGATGGACCCTGTGCTTCTCCCAACGATCACTGCCTCCCCACAAACTCAGTGATGCTCCTCCCTGGGATGCTCTGCTCCAGTCTTTCTGTCGGATCAGTGTCGAAATATCAATTCCTGTTTCTGTCGTCCCAGTGTACTTGAATTAAACGACTTTTTTCCTGGATCCTCTCTACTATCCTTCCAAAAAGTGGCTTCTGTTTAGTTGGCAACAGCTCAGCTCTGTGACATTATTGGAGATAATACGTCTGGGATTACACCCAGTTATAAAGCACATTCTGTTAAAGGATCATGGCCAGCTCAAAGGGCCCACAGCACACAGAATTTTACAGATACAAGAGGGAAGCATAACTCCCTCTGTCTATAATCTGCTTCTCACTCCTCAGTTGTCTGCTATCATCGATCTCTCCTTTATCTCTTTCACACTCTCGATAAGGTGCAGTCCATTTAAGACTGAGATGAGGAGGAATTTCTTCACTCAGAGAGTCGTGAATCTTTAGAATTCTCAGCCCAGAGGATGTTGGATGCTGAATCTTTGAGTATATTTTATATAAATCCTGGACTGAAGGGATTCTCAGTAAAGTTCCTCACCTTTCCAATCATTGTAGAAGCTTTCCCTTTTTTTCCCGTCTCCGATACTGGGGGGTTTGTGTCCCACCAGATCTGCTCTTTGAAGGAAGCAACATTATCCAGTCCCAGTTAGTGCGGCGATGCTGCGACTTCCCTCTTTCTCCACGTTCCTGAGGTATTCCTCATTCAAATAAACTATCAATACAAAAATGTTTCATATTAATCCCAAAATCTGTAACTGGAATACAGTGGGGCTGCTTTTGTGACTGGGATTATATTTAATTTGAATGTTTGCAATTAATGAGTCTGTTTTATAACTTACTTTAATATTACATTGTTCTTTCCTGCCCTTTGCTCTTTTATCAGGTCTAAACTCACTCCCAGTGTCAGCTGTCACTCCAGCTCCTCCGACACTGACATTCCACTGATGGGCCATAACCAGGGGCGGGGATCTCTCACCCGGTGACATCACGCAGGAGTAAGGAGCCAATCACACAGCGGCCTGGAATTATGTCACAAATCGACCGGACCCCCTCCTACCCGTGGTGTCACAGTGTCACATGACCAGGCTCTGCTCCTGCTGTGCGGTTTCACTGGGCCTGAACACAGGTTGCACAATCAGTCCCATCTCTGACCCCGCTCCCATCATTGAATCATAGAATGATACAGCGCAGGAGGAGCCCATCCGGACAATCATGCCTTTGATGGCTCTTTCAAAGCACTAACAAATTAGTCCCACTGCCCTGCTCTTTCACCATAGCCCTGCACCTGTTTCAGCTTCAAATATGCATCCAATTCCCTTTATAAGTTACTATTGAGTCTGCTTCCACCGCCCTTTCAGTTGGTGCATTCTAAATCACAACAACTAGCATAAATAATCTAATGCTAACGTTGCCTCTTTTGCCAATTACCTTAAATCTGTGCGCTTTGGTTAACGACCTTCCTGCCACTCCAAACTATCAGAGCTTTCAGGATTTTCAACATCTCTAGCAAATCTTCCTCAAATCTTTGCTCCACGGAAAACATTTTCTCTTGTCGCTCCACGTAACTGAAATCCCGCATTCCAGGTACCATTCCAGTAAATTTCCTTTAATCCTTTTCAGTCCCTAATTGGCCCCACTCTTCCTTTGACAACACTTTTACTATTTATATGTTTATAAAAGACTTTCCAGTTACCTTTTATGTCACCCGTTAATCTATTCTACTTCACCTCTCAGATTTCCTTTTCCGGTTCCCCCTTTGTACTTATTGTATTCAGCTTTGTTCTCTATTGAATTATGAACCTTACAATTGTCATAAGCCTCCTCTTTCACTCTCATTATAATCCATATCTTTACTCGACCAGGAAGCTCTAGCTGTGCATGACCTTCCTTTACCCGCCGAACAACCTCCTCTTTGGAGGCCTCACTTTGATCATTTACTGTTTTACCTGTCAATCTTTGTTTCCAATCTGCCTGGCCCAGATCCCTTTAAAAATTACTGAAATTAGCCTTACTCCAGTTGATTTTTCCTTGTAATTATGCTTAACTACTATAATCCTAATGATATTTTGATCACTGTTCCCCAAATGTACCCCCACTGAAACACTCTCTATTGCCCCAATTCATTGTTGGGCTTCAGAAACACTGATGAAGAAAGTTACCTTGTACAAAATTCAAGAAAACCCCCCCACCTCTTTGGTCTTTACACTGTTTCTATCGCAGTCTATTTTAGGAGAATTAAAGTCCCCCATTATCAGCACGTCTTAGTTGTCTCTCCAAGTTCTCTTGCATATTGCCCAAAGATTTGCTCCTCTATCTCATTCCCACTATTTGGTGGCCTATATTACATATCCAGTAGCGTAATAGCAACTCTATTGTCCCTTAATTCTGACCAAATAGATTCTGACCTTTAACCCTCAAGTATATCTACCATTCTACTGCTGCAATCAGTATTGCCACCCCATCCTTTTATTCCTCCCCTATCTTTCCTGAATACTTTGCAGCCAGGAATATTATTGGCTCTTGCTGCATTCCCCTGAGAAAGCAGCTCTCCCAGCAGTGTCCAATATATGTTGGCGAGGGAGATGGAGCCAGGGGATTCCTGCACTACCTGAACATCTCCAGCTCTGTTTCCTCCGTTAACACGCTCCTTGAAACCTACCTCTTTGAGCAAGCTGTTGGTCATCGAACATAATGTGGCTCGATGTCAGGTTTTGATCTTTCTTACTCCTGTGAACCGCCTTGGGATGTTTTACTATGTAAAAGGCGCTATATAAATTCAAGTTTTTGTTGTTGCAGCTTGAGCATCAAGTGCTCACAGTGAGGGTAGAAAATAGAGCTCACTTTACATTAACCTGACAGTGTACCCCCATTTCATACCTAGTGTCAGCATCGAGAGTTCCCAGGGCAAGTAACATGAAGACCTCCCTCTACATTACCCTGACAGTGTGCGTCCACTTTATACCTAGTGTCAGCATCGAGAGCTCCCAGGGCAAGTAACATGAAGACCTCCCTCTACATTACCCTGACAGTGTGCGTCCACTTTATACCCAGTGTCAGCATTGAGCGCTCAAAGGGCAGGTATAATACAGAGCTCCCTCTACATTAGCATGAAAGTGAACAGCCACCTAATACCCAGTGTCAGCATCGAGTCCTGCTAGGGCAGGGACAATAAAGAGACCTCTCTACATTACCCTGGCATTTCCACTAATTCTCCCTCCCACTTCCCACTCCATACCATTTCTGTTCCTGACTCTGCTCCAGCTCGGATTCTCCCCCCTCCCCACAGTTCCTCTGCCGTTTCTTTCTGGTATTCCTGGGCCCACTTCGCTGGGCAGGTCACAGAGAGGTCTGCGATGGGAGCAAGATGAGTTCTAACAGCATTTAAAATCAAACACCCACAGGGGGCTGTACTCACCCTCAAGACCTTACCCACAATGCCATGAGGGGCCTGTCTCGACATTTCACCCACCATGCCCGGGAATAGTGACCCTTTACTCACAATGCCCATGTCATATTTCAAATCGTACAGTCCAGGTTGGATACATTGCATGGCAGTCTAGTGCGCTTCATTCCAGTTACATTTCATGTGTTATGTACATTTACAAACAAACAATGTGATACATGAGGCCCGAAGGGGATTTTTCGCTGGTTCCAGCCCTTCGCTGTACAATCGTGGGAGAGCCTTAAACTGTGGACCTTCCCCATCCGGCCTCTGTGGCTTCAGCACCAACCTTGAGTGCGTCCCTCAGCACGTAGTCCTGGTCTTTGGAATGGGTCAGTCTGCAACACTCAGTCATGGACAACTCTTTACTCTGGAAGACCAGCAAGTTTTGGGCAGACCAAAGGCCTTCTTTCACTGATTTGGTGGTCCTCCAGCAGCAGTTGATGTTAACATAAGAACATAAGGACATAAGAAATAAGAGCAGGAGTAGGATAATCGGCCCCTCGAGCCTGCTCCACCATTCAATAAGATCATGGCTGATCTGATCCTAACCGCCAATCTACTATCACAGAACCATCTCCTGAATCTAACAGAATTAGACACACGAAATAGGAGCAGGATCAGGCTACATGGCCCCTGGGCCCGCTCCGCTACCCACAGGGCCATGACCGATCCGAACCTAGACTCATGTCCAAATTCCTGCCCATTCCCTGTAACCCTTAATGCCTTTACTTCTTGGAAACTGTCTATTTCTGTTTTAAATTTATGTAATGATGTAGCTTCTACAGCTTTTTGGGGCAGCATATTCCATGGACCTACCACCCTCTGAGTGAAGTAGTTCCTCGTCATCTCAGTTTTGAAAGAGCAGCCCCTTATTCTAAGACTATGCCCCCTAGTTCTAGTTTCACCTATCATCGGGAACATCCTCCCCGCATCCACCCGATCCAACCCCTTCACAATTTTATATGTTTCAATAAGATCGCCTCTCATTCTTCTGAACTCCAATGAGTAGAGTCCCAATCTACTCAACCTCTCCTCATATGTCCATCCCCTCATCCCCGGGATTAACCGAGTGAACCTTCTTTGCACTGACTCGAGAGCAAGTATGTCCTTTCTTAAGTATGGACACCAAAACTGTACGCAGTATTCCAGGTGCGGTCTCACCAATACCTTATACAACTGAAGCAATACCTCCCTATTTTTATATTCTATCCCCCTAGCAATGAAAACCAACATTCCATTGGCCTTCTTAATCACTTGCTGCACCTGCATACTAACCTTTTGAGTTTCGTGCACCAGGACCCCCAGATCCCTTTGTACTTCAGTACTTTCCAGTTTCTTGCCATTAAGATAATAACTTGCTCTACGATTTTTCCTGCCAAAGTGCATAACCTCACACTTTCCAGTATTGGATTCCATCTGCCAAATCTCTGCCCACTTAATTAGCCTGTCTATGTCCCATTGCAGGTTTTTTATGTCCTCCTCACTCACTACTTTTCCTCCCATCTTAGTATCATCTGCAAACTTTGATATGTTACACTCGGTCCCCTCCTCCAAATCGTTAATATTGATTGTAAAGAGTTGGCGACCCAGCACTGGCCCCTGTGGAACACCACTAGTTACTGATTGCCAGGCTGAGAATGAACCATTTATCCCAACTCTCTGCCTTCTGTTAGATAGCCAATCCTCTATCCATGCCAGAATATTACCCCCAATCCCGTGATTTTCTTTCTTAAGCAATAATCTTTTGTGTGGCACCTTGTCAAATGCCTTTTGGATGTCTAAACACACTACATCCACTGGTTCCCCTTTATCCACCCTATATGTTACTTCCTCAAAGAACTCCAGCAAATTTGTCAAACATGACTTCCCCTTCATAAAACCATGCTGACTTTGTCCTATTAAATTATGATTATCCAAATGTCCTGTTACTGCCTCCTTAATAATGGACTCCAAAATTTGACCTACCACAGATGTTAGCCTAACCAGTCTATAGTTTCCAGCCTTCTGTCTACTGTATCGGTTTGCATCCCCGGGAACAGTCCGTAGAGCAGAGAGTCCTGTGTTACAGAGCTGCTCGGGATGAACCTCAACAAAGACCACTGCATCTCTTTCCACACCGTCTTTGCTACCTCACTTTCCAGAAGGAAATGGATGACCATATCATCCCCACCGCCGCCACCGCGCACATGGTGTGCTGTGGCACTGAGACACCGGTTATGCATGAAGGATCTTACGGATAGTGTCCTACTCACAACCAGCCAAGCTACGTCTTGGTGCCTGTTTGAAAATTCTGGCGATGAGGTATTCTGCCAACAGACGTTGACAGTCTGCTCGGGGAACCATCCGACAGGGTTCACCATCACCTTTTTCCATGGGACTTCAAGGACATTACGTGCAGACCACAGCTTTAAGGTCTTGTGGTCAAAGGTGTTTCCCAGCACAAACTTTTCCGTGAAGGACACGTGGTCCGGTACGATCCATATGAATGGAGTGCTCTTCGGCAATGTGGTCAGACCCATCCTTCACAACACCTGGGACAGTAGAACCTCAGCACGTAGTGACACTTGGTGTTTGCCTACCGAGTGTTTATGCACAGCTTGATGCAGCCGCACACAAAGGTGGCCATCAGGATGAGGGCGACGTTGGTTACATTATTTCCCCCTTTATCTGGAGATTTTCAAATCGTGCCCCTGCAGCCACGGTCTATTTTTGATCTCCAGATAAATTGGAAGATGGCTCGGGTAACTGCGGCGGTGTAGGGTCATGGTATGGGCCATGCCTGCGCCACGTACAGCAACACAGACCGCACCTCGCTCTTGATGACCAGGTTCTTGCCTTTAATCGATAAGGAGCGCTGCTCCCACATTCCCAGTTTCTGCTTGACCTTGGCGTTATGTTCCTGCCAGTATTTGGTGCAAGCCCCATTCACTCTGAGTCTTATTCCCTGCACCTTTAGGTAATCCCACCTAACGGAGAAGGGGTTAAAGGATGCTCGGCCGAGTTGCCAAAGAACATTGCCTCGCTTTTGTTGTGATTTCCCGAGGCCAGTTCAAACTGGTCGCAGATGCTCAGCAGCAGATGGCGACATTGTCTGTCTTAAGGGAGGCATGACCGGAGCACCTCCGCTGCCTGGGATCATCAACCCACTTACACTCACCTCCTTCCTGCCGGACACAGCAAAATTTTCGATAAAATACATGAACAAGACAGAGGAGAGAGTACAGCCTGTAGGGGATGTTGTGGGGTGGCGCGTGCGCCCAGTTGGTTATGCCCCTGACTGTCTGTGAATGGTTCGAATCGCTCCCACGCCCCTGGGTTCTAGACACTGGACTTAGGTACAGGGGCGATACAGAAAAGACTCGAGTAGACAGGTGGTTGGATGTAAGCAAAACCACGATTTTATCGAACAGAAAATAACACAGTCTTACGAGAAGTTACCAGTATAAAAATTACAGGCAAATACAACTAACTATGCTTTCACAGGGAATGGGGAACACACGGCACATCGAGGGAAAACAAACTATCTTAACAATCCCCTTATCCTTATCCCACCCACTATACCTAACTGGATTAAGCTATGAGGGGCCAGAATTCATGCTCACCAATCCAAAGTAAAAGCCAAATGTTAACGAGTGCGAGTTTTGAAGTCTGGTATCTGGCCCTTCTAGGTACCCCGTTGCCACGTGGTCTTCCGGGGCGTGGTGCTGGGTCTGCAACTGCAACACACCTTCTCCCCTCTGCTACCATCATTGTCTCGTCTCGATTGGTTCTCCTCTTCTTCTCCCTCAGGCGGTCGTCGGCGGTAACGTTATATTTATTGAACAGTCATCAGTCGCTTCCATTTAGATTTTACTAGCCATGCATCAAACGCCTGTATATTCGCTGCGGCGTAGACACATACGTTGTTGCAGTGTTTAACAAGGTGTTTGTCTTCAGCGTCCACAAGGACTTTCTTCCCTAAGCATCAGCTTATAACTAGGCGCTTGGTTTACTTATCGATACGTTTTTCGCTGCCCTGCTCTGTCGTTAATGAGTTACTATTGTCTTCTTCATCTCCACTCGTTACTATCGTCTTCTTCGTCTCCACTCATCTCGTCTCATCAGACTACTATACGAGTCCTGGGCTACCTGCTCAACGTTGTCTCGCCCCTTTCTGCGGCCTGGGCATCCTGGATGGTTATGGACTTGCGCCTCGTTCCACTTCCTAGCAGTTGGTATGGTGTTACTGGCTACTGAAAATCTGCTCCGGGGAGAGAACCCACCACGAGGCCAGGGCACGAGTATGAGTGGCAGCCCAAGAGGCCAGAGCCACTAGAGCAGAGAGCAGAGTCAAGGGAAAGAGCAAGAGTCAATAGAGCGATTGCTACCCGCGGCCTGCAGTTATACTCCTTACCAAAATCCTTATCTGCGTATCAAATCAGGTTGATTCATTGTCCCAATCTTGGTGGGCTAGTTTAAATAATTGTAGCAATCTAAACTAACTGTTTTTGGATGGCTGGTAATCGCAACTACTGGCCCAATTCCTGAGTTGCTTTTGTTGTTAATACATCTTAATTGGTCTGCCCAGCTTCAATGGCTTCCTTAAGCTGTTCCCGATTATTTATGCAAACAACTTGATGGCCTCAAGTATAGGCCTCACTTGTTTTTGATCTGTCTCCGATTTGACTTAATGCATAATTGAAAGTCCTGTCTGCTTTCAAAATACAAAAGTCTCTCTTCACAGAAACTGCAGCCTGGGTTTCGATTTCACAAGAAGCTGCCTGTACCACAGAGTCCAACCTTTTAAAATCTTGCAGGCTTTTGGCCACAAGTTGCGGATGCCATCTTGGGTACCCCTTTTGATTAAAATGTTCACGCAGGGTCCCTTTTCTTATTAATAACCTTTGGGGAAATGTGGAAATTTTGCGAATCTTACAGTCCCCCCTCTGATACTAAAACTTGCTTGATGTATCATTGTTACAAGGTGAGCAAAATTTTCTGACCCTCCATAGTCAACCTTCCCCTGTAATGATCGATCTAACATATGCACAACACATGCACTTCTCATTCAGCGAAAATGTAATGTACATAAGCATACACAGGATAAATCACAGACTTTACACACATCCAAGCATGGAGGGGGTCCTACACCCCTGCACTACTTGGTACACACACACCTTTATTAACCGCGATGCAAAAAAACCCAGAAAAAACTTTATTAAAAATAACAAACACAAAAAAACAACAACCTTTAATCAAAATACAAGGAAAAGACTCAAACAGGCGTATCTCCCGCCACCTTCACGTAATTTTCCTTCCAGATCTTCTGGTTTCGGAATTCTAATAACTGACA
Organism: Somniosus microcephalus; assembly: GCF_052327205.1. Lineage (NCBI taxonomy): Eukaryota > Metazoa > Chordata > Chondrichthyes > Squaliformes > Somniosidae > Somniosus > Somniosus microcephalus. Next base: position 333,713 of record NW_028225283.1, on the reverse strand, counting down.
TTTTCCCTTACATTGAATGCAAACTAGATACAACACTATCCCTAACTGGCAAACCACGAGAATGTGGGAAGCCTATCTGATCCACAAAGGGGCCTCTATGTTATTGAAAATATCCCACCAGGGTGGAATCACAATATCCAATATCTTAGCCCCTATCTCTACTGTTTTCTGCTCTAGAGTGTAAAAATGTTTCTGCAAAACTATAATGGCTTTGAGTAATTTGGTAAGGTTTTCAGGGAGAGGGGGAATTTCGTAGCCAAAGTGCGCTACGTACTTTTGCTAATTCGTAAAATTCTCCTTCACAGTGAGGTGAACAGTGGAGGTTTCAGGAATTGGGGACAATTTGCTCCTTGGCCACTTGAACTTCTGCCTCGGGTTTAAAACAGAAACTGCTGTCCCTGACCGGACACCAACTATGCTGACAATATGTCCCACCTCCTATATATGCTACCTGTGGGGGAACATGGCCTTGTGCCATTGCCTCCATGCTACAATGTATAGGTTTCGCGCCAGCAGCTCTGAACCCACACTGCGGTTTCGAATAGGTATTCAAGTGATGGGGACAGAGGATTATGTGTGCTCCCTGGCTCCGACACCCTGAGAGCTGAGTACCTGTGATAGCGTGCTCCCATGCTATGAAGTAAGCCGGGACCACTGTGAAACAAATGCGTGCACCCCCTTGAATGACTCCAATGTTCTCAACCCTATATACCGGCATGGGTCGGGCTGTCCTACGCATGACCGGCATCCTAACTACTACGCCCATGATTGTGTGCTTGGACCTCCCACAATCCACGGGGACTGGGTAGGCTTCGGATGTTAGCCAAAGTTGACACGGGCTTAATACATTCTCAAATGGGTGGAGGGCTGCGAGGTGCTTGTTGGTAATCCAGGAGGGGACCAAACCCTGTTTTAAATCCTCCAGATTACTGTGGCCCTCGCCCAGTATCCACACCCCATATAACACCTCATTCTGCGTAGCCTGGTCAGAAGCATTTCTGTCCTCCCTTATGAGAGCATTTACCGTCTTTGCATCCTTTTCCAACTCCGTTATGATTTCCTTTAAATGGACCATCATGGCCTGGTTCTCATGCAGCTCCGAGCCCACTTCCTTGTTCTCATCCAGTAATATCTTCCGTAACTGTGTTTTTAAACCGTTAACCTGGGACTGCAGCTCTATGTCATCCAAACTGTTGATGACAGAGTACCCAGTATGAAAAGCAGTAAAAACATCATTCCATACACCCATTCTTTGTCTCCCTGTATTGCCCAAAAATTCTCGGTGTGTGGTGTACTGTTCGGTTCTGTCCACTTTGGCGAAATCGAACTCATAAAACTTCTTGAACATGTCCTTTAATAGGGCCTTGTATAGCTGCTCTGTCTCTTTGGGACACCACTCCGGCAAATGTACCTCGGTGAGATTTAAAGTCACAGAGGCTACTGCGTAGTGTAGCCCCTGGTACAGTACCTGTTCCATAGGCACCAATACCAGCCCATTCCCTGGTCCCTTGGTGGTGGTGGGGCACCTGTCCCGGCGAGTCCTTGCTGCCCGAGTCGTTGGCAAGGGCTTTCAGGCGCGCATCGCTAGCTCAGTGGCTTTTACTGGGGCTGGGTACCGCGGGAGTATGCATGTGTGTAGGTGGGAATCCCATTCTACACCGTTCCCCTTATCCTGCCAGGCTGCAGAGAAGATGATAGATACGCCCGAAGGGCAGGCCATTTTCGACCCCCACATACAGACATAAATACCCTGTTCTTATTCCCACCACTTGCCCCAATATACAGTCGTCCCTTCTTGGGTCCCGGTAACCATTCGGTGGGTGTCATTTCCCATCCGTTCCTAGTCGGCCGTGTGATCTCCCATGTCCATGCTCAGCTTCCTGAGCCACCACCATCTTCCCAGGTGAATCTGTCCTTCGCACGTCAGGCACACGTGTTTCCCCTCAGTGACCCCGATCCATGAGGCCACAACCGGTATGCTGGGGCAGAGGAGGGAGGCTTCCCTGGAGGTGAATCCGGTCTGGCTGGAGTACCATGTGGTGTTGCATCCCCACCACCTGGGCCATCTTCCCTCGTGGGAGTAGACGGCAGGTCCCACCGTGCCATGTCCGCTGCTCCCGGCAGTCACCATTGGAGTCTTTTCTCCCAAGCACAAGTAGATGTGGGAGTCTTCCACATCGACTCACTTTCCGGCACTGATCCCAATCAGGGTGAATAGGACTAAGCTCCCCTTCACCCTGAAATCCTCTCTGCAAAGAGATACAAAAACATGCAGCCAGGTCCCCAAGAGATTCCCTGGCTTGGTGAAGCATGGTCGGGTCCCGCGACCTCGACCCAAATATACACTCTTAGCAGATTACTACTCAATTGAAACTACCCATCACCTTATTTAACTTAAGCAAAAACACCCAAACTTAAGCTAAATACTTAAAACTGCTAAATACCTAACATAAAAATTTCCAAAACTTAAACTAAATCTATATACATCCGCCACCCATCTCCGGGCAGCCAGGCTAATCCCTGCTGGACTGCAGCTCACTGCTAACCCCGGCGTGGCCGCACCGTCATTCAGTGTTGGTCCCTCGCAGCCCATGGCTGCTGGCTGAGGACCTCTGTCCTTGGACCTCTCCCTGGCTTGAGGGGCGGCTCTTGGTAACTGGAGGGCTGGTGACCATGGCTTTCTCAGCTGGGGTGTCCATGGGGACCTTTCTGGGGGCCTTGACGGGTGGGGCTTTCTTGGCCGCTGGGCCGTTAAACCAAACCGCCGCTCCCTCAGGTTTGACCCCTCCCGAACCTTGGCTGGGGGCAGGTAACCTTTCGCAGCCTTCTGCTGCGAGCTGAGAGTCTCCGCCCCCAGGTCCCATGGCTGGGTCTGGGGCGGGGTTTTCGACCTCAGGTCCCTGCCTCGCTACACCTGGGTTAGGGGCGGGGTTTTCGACCTCAAGTCCCTCCCTCTCTACACCTGGGTTAGGGGTGGGTTTTTTGCCCTCATGTCCCTCCCCCTCGTCTGTATCCCAGAAGAGTGGGGAAGTGTCCCAATCGATGGGCGGGATGGCCTCCCCCTTCAATCAAGCCACAGCACCTGCCTGTGCAGTCTTTGAACTCGCTCCTGCTGCATCTGAGGATCATTATCCTCAGACCTTTTCCCAACTGGCTGTTTTCCCCTTTCAGGTGTAAACCGCTTACACTGGTTGATATGAAACCATTTTGTACGCCGGGGCATCTTCACAGCATATACCATGAGGCTGGCTTAACCTACAATGCTGTAGGGCCCCATTTTTAATGGTTACAAACCCCCTACTCGGGCATAGTTTCTTACCATTACCTGATCTCCTACCTCCCACTTGTGGTGCTTTCTTGGCTTGAGCAGCAAACGGTTACTCCGATGCTGCCTTCCCATGTTCCCAGCCCCCTGCTCATGGACCTGCTTCAGGTGCTCAAAGAGGTTTCGGGCGATCCTGCCCCGGTTGACCTCTCTGAGCTGACCCTCCGTGAGCACCGGGGCTAGTACATGGGTGGTGGTCCACATAACCCTGCTAGTCATTAGCTTGTATGTGGAATACCCCGTTCTTTTAGACTGTCCGGTGAAGTGACTCGCTGGGTTGGACTCCACAGACAGTGGTAGTTCCCACTGTGAGAACACTTCCCGGACCAGAATCCTGGCAGTACCCAGAGCTGTGGATGGTCTGCAGGGAAAGGCCTCTACCCATTTGGTAAACACGTCCACCAGGACTAGGCAGTACTTATAGTCTCCATGGGCGGTGGGCAGGGGCCCGATGCAGTCGACCTGTATTGACTGCCATGGTCCCTCTACCCTCCTGACGTGACCCATAGGTACCTTCCTTTTGTGGGGGTCGGGGTTATTCGCAGCGCACACAAGACAGCCTGCACAGAACTCGCGGACATCTGCCCTGAGTCCCGGCCACCATCCCGTCTTTTCCTCCCGCTGCCAGGTCGTCTCAGGCCCGTGGTGTCCCGTTCCTGGACCCTCATGGGTCAGTTGAAGGAATCCCCTCCTGTGCTGCTGCGGCACCACCCACTGTCCCCCCCGAAACAGCATGCCCCCTTTAACGGAGAGAGTCGCTGTGCCATATGTACCATCTATTCCCTTTCCCTCAGCGACTACACTGAGGACTGCTTTTAGGACCGGGTCTTGGGCTTGGACCGTCTTAAGGTCCGGGGCTAACGCTATCCCTACACTCCCTTGGGTCCCATCCCTACCTCTGACCGCCGCCATGGGTCTGGACACAAATGGGTCCCAGAAAGTGCCTGTGCGGGTGATGCGCTATCAATTACTCATAAAAGACTGAGAGTTAAGAGAGTAACTAAAGGCTTTTATTAGCAAAGAACAGAGCATGCCTCTCGTGGTTGACTGGGTTCCAAGAAGGCAGGGGGCTGCAGGTCAATCACCTTTATACCTGGGCCTGTGGGTGGGGCCAGCCGAGACATGTTGAGGCATGCATAGGTACAACAGTGTGTAACAACAACAACAACAACAACAACAATAACAGTGGTTTACCACATTCACCCCTTGTTTAAAGTTGAGTCCGGCGGGGTGAAGTGTACTAAAGGTTCGTGTAAGTAAGTCTATCAGGTGGCCTTGTATGCCGTCCTGATCGTCGTGGTGGCGGCGGTGATGGTGCAGCATCCAACATTGAATCTGGCATCTCATTGAGTGGTTGGGTGGTCAATGACGGGTCCTGGGGCTGCGGCATGCCATCTAGCGGGGTTGGGTTGTGGGTAGTGGTGGATGGCAATGGTAGTGTTTCAGGGGCACCCAAAGGTGCTAGATCTCGTGTGGGGGCTGTGTCCTCCCGCCCGTCCGGGTACGCAACGTAAGCATACTGGGGGTAGGCGTGGGTAGTGGTGGGTGGCGAGGGAGGTGTTTCGGGAGCACCCAAAGGTGCGAGGTCTCGTATGGAGACTGTGTCCTCCCGCCCGTCCGGGTACACCACGTAAGCATACTGAGGGTTGGCATGGCGGAGGCTCACCCTCTCGACCAGGGGGTCCGTCTTATGGGACCTCACGTGCTTCCGCAGTAGGACGTGTCCTGGAGAAGTCAGCCATGTTGATAACGAGATCCCCGATGTGGACTTCCTGGGGAAGGAAAACATTCTCTCGTGAGGGGTAGCATTGGTGGCTGTACAGAGCAGTGACCGAATGGAATGGAGCACCGCAGGGAGGACTTCCTGCCAGCGAGAGGTCGGAAGGCCCTTAGATTTCAAGTTTAAAAGGACTGCCTTCCAGACCGTCGCATTCTCCCTTTCCACCTGGCCATTCCCCCGGGGGTTGTAGCTGGTGGTCCTGCTTGTAGCGATACCTCTCGAGAGCAGGTGCTGCCGGAGTTCGTCGCTCATAAAGGATGAGCCCCTGTCGCTATGAATATAGCTAGGGAAACCGAACAAGGCGAAGAGGTCATTCAGACATTTAATGACCGTGGTACTGGTCATGTCTGAGCAAGGGATGGCAAACGGGAAATGGGAGTACTCATCAATTATGTTGAGGAAGTACACATTGCGGTCGGAGGAGGGGAGGGGCCCTTTAAAATCGACGCTCAGCCGTTCAAAGGGGCACGTGGCTTTGATCAGACTTGCTCTGTCTGGCCTATAAAAATGCGGTTTGCACTCGGCACAGATTTGGCAGTTCCTGGTCATGGTCCTGACCTCCTCGATGGAGTAGGGCAGGTTACGGGATTTGATGAAGTGAAAAAACCTGGTGACCCCCGGGTGGCAGAGGCCATTGTGGAGGGTCTTCAGTCTATCGACCTGCGCGTTGGTGCATGTACCACGTGATAGGGCATCTGGGGGCTCATTGAGTTTCCCGGGCCGGTACAAGATATCGTAATTGTAGGTGGAGAGTTCGATTCTCCACCTCAAGATCTTGTCATTCTTGATTTTGCCCCTCTGCTTATTATTAAACATAAAAGCTACTGAACGCTGGTCAGTGAGCAGGGTAAATCGTTTTCCGGCCAGGTAATGCCTCCAATGTCGCACAGCTTCCACAATGGCCTGGGCCTCCTTTTCGACAGAGGAGTGTCGAATCTTGGGGCCCTGGAGGGTCCTTGAGAAAAAGGCCACGGGTCTCCCCGCCTGGTTAAGGGTTGCAGCTAGGGCAAAGTCGGATGCGTCGCTCTCCACTTGGAAAGGGATGGACTCATCCACTGCGTGCATTGTGGCCTTCGCAATATCTCCTTTTATGAGAGTGAAGGCTGCACGGGCCTCTGCTGTCAGGGGGAAGGAGCTGGACTTGATGAGGGGTCTGGCTTTGTCCGCATAGTTGGGCACCCACTGAGCATAGTACGAGAAAAACCCTAGGCATCTCTTCAGTGCTTTTTGGCAGTGGGGGAGGGGGAGCTCCATAAGGGGGCGCATCCTGTCGGGGTCGGGGCCGATGACTCCGTTCTCCACTACACAGCCAAGAATGGCAAGGCGCTTGGTACGAAACATACATTTGTCCTTGTTGTATGTTAGGTTCAACCGCTGGGACGTACGGAGGAATTTCTTTAGATTAACATCATGGTCCTGCTGGTCGCGGCCGCAGATGGTGACGTTGTCTAGATAGGGGAAAGTGGCCTGGAGCGCGTTCTGGTCGACCATCCGGTCCATCTCCCGTTGGAAGACTGAAACCCCGTTGGTGACGCCGAAGGGAACTCTGAGGAAGTGGTAGAGACGACCGTCAGCTTCAAAAGCTGTGTACTGGCAGTCCTCAGCCCTGATGGGGAGCTGGTGGTATGCCGACTTCAGATCAATCGTCGAGAACACCCGGTATTGTGCTATCTGATTGACCATGTCAGATATGCGGGGGAGTGGGTATGCATCTAGCTGGGTGTAGCGATTGATCGTCTGGCTGTAGTCAATAACTAGGCGCTGTTTTTCGCCAGTCTTCACTACCACCACTTGTGCTCGCCATGGGCTGGTGCTGCTTTCAATAATCCCTTCCTTCAGGAGTCTTGCTACCTCGGATTTAATGAAGCTCCTATCCCCGGCACTGTAATGGCTGCTTTTGGTAGCGATGGGCTTACAGTCGCGGGTGAGGTTAGCGAACAAGGAGGGGGGGACTTTAAGGGTGGAGAGGCTGCAAATGGTGCGCGGCGGGCGGTTTAAAAGCTGCTGGCTGCAGACTGTGAGTGGGGGGAGGGGTCCGTCGTACGCTAATGTGACACTCTTAAGGTTGCACTGAAAATCCAACCCCAGTAGAACGGCAGCGCATAGATGGGGCAGGACCAGGAGTTTAAAATTTTTGTATTCTGTGCCCCTTACTGAAAGGGTCACTACACAGTAGCCACCGACGTCCGCTGACTGGGCTTTGGAATCCAAAGAGATCCGATGTCACGTCGGCAGTACCGGGAGAGAGTAACTGCGCACCGTGTCGGGGTGGATAAAGCTTTCCGTGCTCCCGCTGTCAAAAAGGCAGGTAGTGGCGCGGCCGTTTACCTTAATGTCCATCATGGACCTGGACAGTTGATGAGGGAGAGATTGGTCCAGCGTCACGGAGGCCAGCGTATGGTCGAGCGAGTCGATGTGGTCGTCAGATGAGGCGGTGGTTGAGTCCGGGTCCCCCGTGGTTGAAGTTGGAGACGTCCGAGATGGCGGACAAAATGGCGGCGCCCATGGTCCCGATCCCCACGCGGCTGGGGAAGCCCAAGATGGCAGACAAGATGGCTGCCCCCACGGTTCGCACACGGTGCTGCTGGCGTTAGCGGTTTTACCTTTGCAGGCGCTGACATAGTGTCCTTTCTTCCCGCAGCCGGAGCAGGTAGCGTTTCTCGCTGGGCAGCGTGCTCTGGGGTGTTTTGCCTGGCCACAAAAATAACATTTCTGTGCCTTGGACGGCGCAGCAGCTGTTGGAGGTGGCGGTCCCATGACCCAAGGTTGTGGCGTCCACATTGCGGAGCGGTTAGGGGAGAAGGCGTCCATATTCCTGTGGGCCGCGTCGAGCGAGAGCGCGAGGGACACTGCCTTTCTCAGGTCCATTTCTCCCTTTTCCAACAGTCTCTGCCGGGAGTAGTCGGACCTTAGACCCGCAACGAAAGCATCTCGGACCAGTCCCTCCGTGTGTGCTGCGGCTGATGCTTCTTTGCAATCGCAGTCTCGGCCGAGTATCCGTAGTGCCCGTAGGAAGGCCTCCACCGATTCCCCGGGCTGCTGTCTGCGGGATCTTAAGAGGTGCCGGGCAGAGACCGTATTTACCGGGCGTGCGTATTGCCCTTTTAACAGACCGATAGCCGCCGTGTAGGTCGTCGCGTCCTGGATTATTGTATAAACTTGGTGGCTCACCTTTGAGGCCAGGATTTCCAACTTGTTTTCGTCCAGGGTCACAGTTGAGGCTTGCAGGTAGGCCTCGAAGCAACGCAGCCAATGCACGAATTTGGTAGCCGAACCCGCTTCTTGCGGGTCTAGGTCCAGGCATGTTGGTCTGAGGGCTCGCAGCAGCTCCTGTTGCTCAGCGTTTGGTGCAGCAGCCTGCTGTTCAGGGTTTGGTGCAGCAGCCTGCTGCTCAGCGTTTGGTGCAGCAGCCTGCTGTTCAGCGTTTGGTGCAGCAGGCTGCTGTTAAGCGTTTGGTGCAGCAGCTCCTGCTGTTCAGTGTTTGGTGCAGCAACCTGCTGTTCAGTGTTTGATGCAGCAGCTCCTGCTGCTCAGCGTTTGGTGCAGCAGCCTGTTGTTCAGTGTTTGGTGCAGCAGCTTGCTGTTCAGCGTTTGGTGCAGCAGCCTGCTGTTCAGTGTTTGGTGCAGCAGCTCCTGCTGTTCAGCGTTTGGTGCAGCAGCCTGCTGTTCAGCGTTTGGTGCAGCAGCCTGCTGTTCAGCGTTTGGTGCAGCAGCCTGCTGTTCAGCGTTTGGTGCAGCAGCTCCTGCTGCTCAGTGTTTGGTGCAGCAGCCTGCTGTTCAGTGTTTGGTGCAGCAGCCTGCTGTTCAGCGTTTGGTGCAGCAGCCTGCTGTTCAGCGTTTGGTGCAGCAGCCTGCTGTTCAGCGTTTGGTGCAGCAGCCTGCTGTTCAGCGTTTGGTGCAGCAGCCTGCTGTTCAGTGTTTGGTGCAGCAGCCTGCTGTTCCGCGTTTGGTGCAGCAGCTCCTGCTGTTCAGCGTTTGGTGCAGCAGCTCCTGCTGTTCAGCGTTTGGTGCAGCAGGCTGCTGTTCAGCGTTTGGTGCAGAAGCTCCTGCTGTTCAGTGTTTGGTGCAGCAGCTCCTGTTCAGCGTTTGGTGCAGCAGCCTGCTGTTCAGCGTTTGGTGCAGCAGCCTGCTGTTCAGTGTTTGGTGCAGCAGTCTGCTGTTCAGCGTTTGGTGCAGCAGCCTACTGTTCAGCGTTTGGTGCAGCAGCCTGCTGTTCAGCGTTTGGTGCAGCAGGCTGTTGCTCAGCGTTTGGTGCAGCAGCCTGCTGTTCAGCGTTTGGTGCAGCAGGCTGCTGTTCAGCGTTTAGTGCAGCAGCCTGCTGTTCAGCATTTGGTGCAGCAGCCTGCTGTTCAGTGTTTGGTGCAGCAGCCTGTTGCTCAGCGTTTGGTGCAGCAGCCTGTTGCTCAGCGTTTGGTGCAGCAGCTCCTGCTGTTCAGTGTTTGGTGCAGCAGCCTGCTGTTCAGCGTTTGGTGCAGCAGGCTGCTGTTCAGCGTTTGGTGCAGCAGGCTGCTGTTCAGCGTTTGGTGCAGCAGGCTGCTGTTCAGCGTTTGGTGCAGCAGTCTGCTGTTCAGCGTTTGGTGCAGCAGGCTGTTGTTCAGCGTTTGGTGCAGCAGTCTGCTGTTCAGCGTTTGGTGCAGCAGGCTGTTGTTCAGCGTTTGGTGCAGCAGCCTGTTGCTCAGCGTTTGGTGCAGCAGTCTGCTGTTCAGCGTTTGGTGCAGCAGCCTGCTGTTCAGCGTTTGGTGCAGCAGCCTGCTGTTCAGCGTTTGGTGCAGCAGTCTGCTGTTTAGCGTTTGGTGCAGCAGCCTGCTGTTCAGCGTTTGGTGCAGCAGCCTGCTGTTCAGCGTTTGGTGCAGCAGCCTGTTGCTCAGCGTTTGGTGCAGCAGTCTGCTGTTCAGCGTTTGGTGCAGCAGCCTGCTGTTCAGCGTTTGGTGCAGCAGGCTGTTGTTCAGCATTTGGTGCAGCAGTCTGCTGTTCAGCGTTTGGTGCAGCAGCCTGCTGTTCAGCAAATGTCGACATTTTGTTTTTGCTAATAAAATTGATGCGCTATCAATTACTCATAAAAGACTGAGAGTTAAGAGAGTAACTAAAGGCTTTTATTAGCAAAGAACAGAGCATGCCTCTCGTGGTTGACTGGGTTCCAAGAAGGCAGGGGGCTGCAGGTCAATCACCTTTATACCTGGGCCTGTGGGTGGAGCCAGCCGAGACATGTTGAGGCATGCATAGGTACAACAGTGTGTAACAACAACAACAACAATAACAGTGGTTTACCACAGCGGGCACCCACCTTGGCGAGCAAGTCAGCCTGCTGGTTGCCTTGGCCGCGGGGTTCTGTGCAGGAATGGGCGATCACCTTGTGGATGAAAACCTCCGCTTTCTCCACCACTGCCGCCAGGATCTTTCCAGCAGGGATTTTACTTTGAGGGGTCTCCCGTCAGTGGAGGGGGATCCGCGGTGGGACCAGATGGCCAGGTACTCCATACACGAATTGCACGTGAACATGCTGGCTGAGGAAATCGTGTAGGGGGTAGGGAAGTTTTCGGGGTGTGTAACAACGTACACCACCGTGGACAGTTCAGCCTGCTGGGCGCTCATGGTGATGGGGAGCTTAATCACCAGGGCAATGTTTGCTGCTGGGTCATAAACTCCACACCCTGTGAGATGCTCGCCAACAGATACCGTGCTGGAACCGTCTACATAGATCTCGCGGCCTGTGGGATGTATCCCGGCCCGTAAACCTATGATTAGTTCACAAACGCCTTCAATGGAACACCGGTGGGCTTTTCCAAGATATACAAGGTTGGCTGCGAGCTTTGGCTCACAGAGACCCTTCACCTTCAGATCTATCTGCGAGAGGAGCAGGGTCCAGCGGAAAATGCCGGCACTGCTCACTGTCCCATCCTTGATCCTCCCATCCAGAAGCATCTGGGTGGGTGTGTGATGGGTGAGGAGGGTGATGGGATATGTGCCTGTGAAGATCAATGATCTTTTCACAGCCCAATGTGTGGCCAAGAGATGCCGTTCACAATTGGAATAGCTTCTTTCCGCATCTGTGAGTATCCTGGAGGAGTAGACCACCGGCCGCAATCGGCCATGCCGCTCTTGGAGCAGTACAGCACTCATGCTGTCCCCGCTGGCTGCTAACTCCAGGAAAAACTCTTTCCCCATCTATGGCCCCTAAAGCTGGCGCGGTCTGCAACTCTTCCTTGAGCCTGACAAATGCTGCCTGGCAACCCTCAACCTACAACCACTCCACTCCCTTGTGTAGGATTCTGAGCAGAGGGGCTGCGGTAGCTGCATAATCCTCAGTGAAGTCTCTACAGTACCCGATGAGCCCCAGGAACGACCTCACACCCGTTACTGTGTTGGGGACTGGTAGTTCTTGTACTGCCTCCCTCCTAGCCTTATATATGGCCCTTTCTCGGGCGCGCATGGTCAGACCGAGGAATTTCACCTCCTGCTGGCTGATCTGCGCCTTCTTGGGATTCACTTTGAAACCCGCCTGTCCTAACAGCTCCAGTAGTTCGGCCAATAGCGGGCCATGCTCCTCTTTCGAATCAGTGAACAGGAGCAGGTCATCCACATATTGAACCAACTGTCCGGGCTAAAGTCCTTCAAACTGTCTGCCATGCACTGATGGAAGATGCTGGGGCTATTATGGAAGCCCTGAGGCAAGCAGTTCCACATGTACTGTTGCCCTTTAAACATAAAGGTTAACTTGTACTGATCCTCCCTCCTTACAGGGATGGACCAAAACCCATTGGAAAAAAGCAGCACCGTGAAAGTGGTCGCGGATGCTGGAATACTCCCTATCAGGTCGGCAACTGCTGCCACTGTAGGTGCACGGGCTGGAGTGTTACTATTGAGCACCCAATAAATCCACCATGGCCATCCAGGAATTGTCCGGTTTTCTAACCGGCCACAACGGAGAGTTCACATGGGTGGCTATTGGCCTCAGAACTCCTTGCTGCACTAACGAGGAAATGGCTGTTTCCATGTCCGGCTCTGCTTCTCGGGGGAAGTTATACTGTTTCTGTGGTCGGCCCATGGGGTCCCCGTCTACTCTGACCTCAAACCCTGGGACCCTCCCACAGTTGTGTTTGTGAGTGGCAAATGTGGCCAGGTGGGCCTGCACAAATGCCTGGAACTCGGGTGGGGTATTGCTGACCAATGACCCGAGGTTATAATCCTCTTTGGGCTTCATGGTGCAGAGGGTCCCCTTCCCTTCTTTACCCGGGATAACTACGATCTCACCGTTCTTTACTTTTCCTGCCCCCCAGAGGCAGTGATTCCTCAAATCCACCAGGGTCCTGTGTCCTACGATAAAGTCGGCCCCCAGGACTCCTCTTCCACCCTCCACTTCCCAATTCATCAGGACACATGTCCACTTGGAGTGGAGCGCTCCTATCCGAATGGCGAACGGATGGAGACCGAACCAGCCTGCTCCTTACCCGTGAACCCCAATAGACTGTTTGGGAGCCCGCTAGAGAGAGATGAGGTGGTGGGGATAGATGAGCAGCTCACGCTGCGCGATGCCCCCGTGTCCAAAAGATAGATCCCCCCTACCATTTCCACCTCCATCTCCATCATTTGTCTCCCCCACTCATCATATCGGAGCGAACACAGATACACAGGCTGTGCCGGCTCTAGTCCCGGTTGTGGGTTGGACGGGGCTGATGGGGTGAGAGCACCAGTGGCAGCTGCTACTCTCCCCTGGCCAGTCAGTAAGGACCTCATGGCGTCCAAAAGCGACTCGACCTCTGCGGAAGGGGTCCCTACCCCCGCCTTTTGGGCTGGGGCTGTGGGATGCTTTCCCTTGTTATCCTTCCGAGGGTTCTTACACTCCTTCCACCAGTGGCCATCCTTCCCACACCCGTAACAATTGGTCTTTGTGTTGGGGGGGTTAATCCCTTCCTGGTGCCACTCTTTCCTACCCGGTCCGGGTTTTATCTCATGCAGCTTACCCTTGGGTGGGTGTGCATCGGCTCCCCTACCGTTTTTATAGGCCAGAGTGAGCTGCCCAATTACCGTGAGTTCTGTGGTCTGGGGATCTTTGGGGTCGAACCAGGCTTCTGCCTTGGTCCGGATCTGTGACAAGCTGTTCACCACCAGGCAACGGAGCCAATGCATCAGGGAATCCCCATTCAGGAACGCCCGCCGGGCGTTCCCGGGCAAGCCTTCCGGTACACCGACCACAGCCAGACCACGAAAGCCTGTGGGGTCTCCCCTGAGAGCTGGACAGTCCTCTCCATGCGGGAGAAAGAACTCCCCTCATCCATCCCCATGGCCTCCAGAACCACGTCTCTAAGCTACTCATAACCACTTTGTCCCCTCTTACACTCTTCAGAGAGGGATTGGAGGAGATTGCTCTCCAGGGAGAATAGCAACAGCTTGGCATTCTCAGCATCATCGCCATTGTTGACGCTGGCAGCCTGCTCTATTTTCCTGAAGTGGATCGAGGTGGTTTCTCCCTTGTTCAAAAGCTTCGTGATATGTTTGACCATAACCCTAAGCTGCTGGGAGTTAATGGGTAACATGAACTGGTTTTGGAGTGGACCCTCATCGTCGCCATTAGCGGGTGGGCCAAAACTCCGATGCCGTGCTGGGCACATTGGCTCTGGTTCCGGCTTTTCGGGCGGGGGTTGCTATACCTCCGCCTCCACCTCTGACTCTGCTTCAGGTTCCACCCCCGGTTCCAACCCCCTTGCTGACAAATCTCACAGAATCTTGGCGCTATGGGTGGTGGCTGTGAGGTCTCCTCTCTCTCAACTGGGTCGTCCCTTGGCACTAGCGGTGACATGGGAACTGTTCTCCACTCGTTCCCCATAAATTCTGCCTGACCTGCCTTTGGGCTTATGAGGCATACCATGCATTTTGCCTTCCGGAGGGCCCGGCTCAAATTTTCTGTCCTCTCTTTACAGGGGCCGTGGCCAGCCTCCTCAAACCCCTGTTCATTCGCTAGCTTGTAAGCAGCTTTTACCTCCTGCACTTTTTCTTCCTGTTCCCTAACCTGCCTTGCCATGCGGGCATTTTTCTCCTACCACCTTGACTAATTTCCCTTGGCCTCAGTGACTTGGCACCGTAGGTACTCCAGCTGAGCCTTGTGTTCTCTCACTAGATGCACCCTTTCTTGGTTCAAAGCCTGTAAGGCCTCGAACAACTTTTCCCCTGCGAGAGCCATATCCTGGATTTCCAGGGCTGACTCCCTGAACTCGATTGCCTGTGTGGCAACGAGTCCATCTAGAAACTGGATCTGCTTTTTAAAGCACATCAGCCAAACTGCCTTCTCTAAGGGCTTCTTGTGTTCTTTGCCCTCTGTCCATTTAGCCACTGCATCTACCGGATGCCCAGCCTTTAACAGAGTGGTGATCCACTTCTTAGTGACATTCACCTGCTAATCACATAAACCGAAATAATTTCCTCCATAACGGTTTGCTCATCCGAACCATTGTCTACCTTATCTAATCCTGATTCCGGTGTCTTGCCGCGGTCGCCAGTTCTGTAGGGGGTGGTGGGTGTGGCGCGTGCGCCCATTTAGTTATGCACCTGACTGTTTGTGAGCGGTTTGAATCGCTCACATGGCCCTGGATTCTAGACATCGGACTTTGGTACAGGCAGCGATATAGAAATCTCAGGTAGACAATTGGTTTGGATGCAAACAAAACCAAGATTTTATTGAACAGGAAAATTTAATACAGTCTTAAAGGAAATTACCACTACAATATTATATGTGCAAATACACTAATACAGGGAATGAGGAACACACAGCACATCGAGGGAAAACAACAATCCCCTTATCCTTATCCCACCCCTATACCTAACCAGATTAAGCTATGAGGGGCCAGAATTTATGCTCACCTGTCCGAGTTCAAAGTCAACTGTTGGAAAAGAAAACGGGTTTCGAGGTTTGGCTCTCTGTCCTCTTAGGTACCCCGTCGTCACGTGGTCTTCAGAGGCGCGTTACTGGAGCTGCTACCGTGGTGCACCCTCTTCCCCTCAGCTACCGTCATCGTCTCGTCCCGATGGGATCTCCTCTTCTTCTGCCTCGTGCGGTCGTCGGCAGTAATGTTATATTTATCGGACAGTCACCAGTTGTTACCGTTTAGGCCTTATTGGCCATACACCAGACGCCTGTGTATTCCTTGTGGCGTGGACACCTACGTCAACACTGTGTTTAAAATGCTTGCTGTCGTCCCCACTTTCTTTCAACAAGATGCTTGCTGTTATCTTCCTCAGGGACTTCCTCCCTCCCCTCAGGCGTCAGCTTATAGCTAGGCACTTGGGGGTTTTAAATTACTGATACAATTCTCGCTGCTCTGCTCTGCCCTTATCGAGGTATTATCGTCTTCTTCGTCTCGTCTCGTCTGTCTGACTACACTACAAGTCCTGGGCTACCTGCTCAACTTCGTCTTGCCCCTTTTCGCGGCCTGGGCGTCCTGGATGGCTGTGGACTTGGGCCTTGCTCCTCTTCCCAGCATTTGGTATGGTGTCTTTGGGAACTGATGATCTGCTCCGGGGAGAGAACCCGCCACGAGGCCAGGGCACGAGTACGAGCGGCAGCCCAAGAGGCCAGAGCCACGAGAGCAGTGTTGAGCAAGAGAGAGCGTGGGCCAGAGCAATGACTGCTACCTGGGGCCTTCAGTTATACTTTTCCGAAAACCCCTTCACGCCAAATCTGGTTAGCTCTATTGTCTTAATTCTGGCGGGCTAGTTTTCAATAAGGGTAGCAATCCATGTTAACTGTTTTTAGATGGCCAGTAATTGAATTTACCGGCCCGATAACTGACTTGTATTGCTCTGAAAGTTCTTGATGGGCTTGTCCAGCCTCGATGGCTGTGCTTAATCTGTTTTCGATTCTGTATGCATACTGTTTGATGGTATTAAACTATGGCCTCACTGCTGACTCCAATTTGGTCTGATACATATTCAAAGTTCTGTCTGGTAGAGTTCTCTTCACAGAAAACCTTCAGTCTTAGTTTCAATTTCGCCCATGCTGTCTGCTCAGCAGAATCCACACTTGAATAAGAACATAAGAACATAAGAAATAGGAGCAGGAGTGGGCCAATCGGCCCCTCGAGCCTGCTCCGCCATTCAATAAGATCATGGCTGATCTGATCCTAACCGCCAATCTACTATCACAGAACCATCTCCTGAATCTAACAGAATTAGACACACAAAATAGGAGCTAGATCAGGCTACATGGCCACTGGGCCCGCTCCGCTACCCACAGGGCCATGACCGATCCGAACCTAGACTCATGTCCAAATTCCTGCCTGCTTCCCGTAACCCTTAATTCCCTTTACTTCTAGGAAACTGTCTATTTCTGTTTTAAATTTATGTAATGATGTCGCTTCTACAGCTTTTTGGGGCAGCATATTCCATGGACCTACCACCCTCTGAGTGAAGTATTTCCTCCTCATCTCAGTTTTGAAAGAGCAGCCCCTTATTCTAAGATTATGCCCCCTAGTTCTAGTTTCACCCATCATCGGGAACATCTTCCCCGCATCCACCCGATCCAAACCCTTCACAATCTTATATGTTTCAATAAGATCGCCTCTCATTCTTCTGAACTCCAATGAGTAGAGTCCCAATCTACTCAACCTCTCCTCATATGTCCATCCCCTCATCCCCGGGATAAACCGAGTGAAGCTTCTTTGTACTGACTCGAGAGCAAGTAAGTCTTTTCTTAAGTATGGACACCAAAACTGTATGCAGTATTCCAGGTTCAGTCTCACCAATACCTTATACAATTGAAGCAATACCTCCCTATTTTTATAATCTATCCCCCTAGCAATGAAAGCCAATATTCCATTGGCCTTCTTAATCACTTGCTGCACCTGCATATAACCTTTTGAGTTTCGTGCACCAGAACCCCCAGATCCCTTTGTACTTCAGTACTTTCAAGTTTCTTGCCATTAAGAGAATAACTTGCTCTACAATTTTTCCTGCCAAAGTGCATAACCTCACACTTTCCAGTATTGTATTCCATCTGCCAAATCTCTGCACACTTACTTAGCCTGTCTATGTCCCCTTGCAGGTTTTTTATGTCCTCCTCACTCACTACTTTCCCTCCCATCTTAGTATCACCTGCAAACTTTGATATGTTACACTCGGTCCCCTCCTCCAAATCGTTAATATAGATTGTAAAGAGTTGGTGACCCAGCACTGACCCCTGCAGAACACCACTAGTTACTGATTGCCAGTCTGAGAATGAACCATTTATCCCAACTCTCTGCCTTCTGTTAGATAGCGAATCCTCTATCCATGCCAGAATATTACCCCCAATCCCGTGATTTTTTATCTTAAGCAATAATCTTTTGTGTGGCACCTTGTCAAATGCCTTTTGGAAGTCTAAATACACTACGTCCACTGGTTCCCCTTTATCCACCCTATATGTTACTTCCTCAAAGAACTCCAGCAAATTTGTCAAACATGACTTCCCCTTCATAAAACCATGCTGACTTTGTCCTATTAAATTATGATTATCCAAATGTCCTGTTACTGTCTCCTTAATAATGGACTCCAAAATTTTACCTACCACAGATGTTAGGCTAACCGGTCTATAGTTTCCAGCCTTCTGTCTACTGCCCTTTTTAAATAAGGGTGCTACATTAGCAGTTTTCCAGTCTGCCGGGACCTTTGCTGAGTCCAGGGAGTTTTGGAAAATTATTAATAATGCATCCACAATCCCTACCGCTACTTCCCTCAAGACCCTAGGATGTAAGCCATCAGGTCCAGGTGATTTATTCGCCTTGAGTCCCATTATTTTACTGCGTACCACTTCCTTAGTGATTTTGATCGTGTTTGCCTCCTCCCCCCTATAGCCCCCTGTTTGTCCAGTGTTGGGATATTCTTAGTGTCTTCTACTGTAAAGGCTGATACAAAATATTCATTCAGTGTTTCTGCCATCTCTATATTTTCCACCATTAATTTCCCGGTCTCATCCTCTAAGGGACCAACATTTACATTAGCCACCCTTTTTCTTTTTATATAACTATAAAAACTCTTACTATCTGTTTTTATATTTTTTGCTAATTTACTTTCATAATCTATTTTCCCTTTCTTAATCAATCTTTTTGTTATTTTTTGCTGTCTTTTAAAGTTTTCCCAATCCTCTATCCTCCCACTAGATTTGGCTACCTTATATGCCCTTGTTCTTAGTCGAATACTATCCTTAATTTCTTTACTTAGCCACGGATGGCTGTCTTTTCTTTTACACCCTTTTCTTCTCAGTGGAATATATTTTTTTGGAAGTTGTAAAATAACTCCTTAAATGTACACCACTGATCATGTATCGTCTTACCCTTTAATCTATTTTCCCAGTCCACTCTACTCAATTCCGCTCTCATACCTTCATAGTCTCCTTTATTCAAGCTTAGCACGCTTGTTTGAGATCCAACCTTCTCATTCTCTAATTGAATATGGAATTCAACCATGGTATGGCCACTCATTCCAAGGGGAACCTTTACTAGGACATTTTTAATTAATCCTGTCTCGTTACACAGGACCAGATCTAAGGTTGCTTGCCCCCTGCTCGGTTCAGTTACATACTGCTCAAGAAACCCATCCCTAATACACTCAATGAACTCATCCTCAAGGCAGCCCTGCCCAATTTGATTTGTCCAATTAATATGATAGTTAAAATCCCCCATAATTATAGATGTTCCCTTATTACTGGCTTTCTGCCACGAGGCTTGGAAGCCACCTTGGGTACCCTTTAATTTAAAATGTCCATTGCAGGGTCCCTTTTTTATTAATAGTAACCTTTTGGGAGATGTAGAAATTTTGCAATGTTACAAAGCTAAGGCGGCAGATAAGCAGTGGCCAGCATTTAAAGAAATATTTCATGATTCTCAAAAAATACATTCCATTGAGAAACACAAACTCCACAGCAAAAGTGATCCAACCGTGGCTAACTGAAGAAGTTAAGGATAGAATTAGATTAAAAGAACAAACCTATATGTAGCCTGGCGAAATGGAGCAGCACAGGACACGAACTTTCGTTTTTGGGGTTTTTTATTCTGTATTAATAACTTGGGTCTAGGTTTAGGATGAAATTGTAAATACATAAAACACAGTCGACAAAATACGGCAGTGGCTTGCTGCAAAACAGAACATGAGGCAAACCACAGGTGAAGGCAGTTAATTAACTAACAATCATTATACAAAACAAAACATATCATACCATACATTCGTATGTCCCGTTATCACTTGTCACCTCTTACAAGCAAACAGAAAGTATTAAACTCGTTCGAAACGTAGCCCCAAGGACTCAACAACAATTTTAACAAAGGTTAACACCAGCACATGGTGGGACAATCTACAAGCATCCCCGTGATATCGAGTGATTTGGGAAACAATATCACTTTAAAACTATGTCTGGCTGCACTAAATGCTGTTTTAGTTGTACTTTACGCAGACTAAGTTCATTTCAAAAGTCATATTCACCCCAACTCTCCTCAGAGCACACACCCCACGCTGGATCTAGAAAATGGAGGCTGTGAAGAAAGGGGAGGTTCCTTTGGCATCACATGGCCTTACCCATAACCCTTTTCTCCTTTTTTCAAATTCTAAAGGGGAAAATGAACCGCGCCATCTAGTGGACTTAAATATTCACTGCATTTTCCCACTTGGCTACATTCTCCCCTGCTTTAAAGTCAACGTCCTCGGTGACTTAGCACCCGTTTTTCACTTCTTTTACAGCTTCTCGAAAAAATGCAGCACCCAGACTCGATAAAACATGAGAGAACACCTCAGGACTGAGTGAGACTGCATTACAGGCTGACTGAGGCAAATGGTGTGGGTTAGGGTTTACCCCAGCATTGGCTCTTTTAGTTCTGCGAGGAGCCGGAATGGGTACCTCAACCTCAGTCCCACACTCAGAAGGATCTGAATGCTCTGGCTCAGAAACAGCCTCTGATTCCTGTACATCTTGGGCGTTACCAACAGGATCATTGTTTACTTTTTCCTCCTGAGTTAACTCTGGATAGGTGACTTCCTCTACCACAACAAACTCAGTATCAGAGGGCTCTGGCAACGATTCTGTCAAAAGAGTGACAGGGGGTACGGTGACAGGGGACTTGGTTCTCGTCCGCCTAGGCTCAGGGACAGGGGTAACACATGGCCTAAGATTAACTCTATGGACCCTTTTTAAAGGACCGCCCTCTACAGGCTCAACTGCATGTGTAGTACCCTGTACCTCCACCACTCTGTACACAGTAGGACCCCACGCATCCTGAATTTTGTTCCTACCCAAAGGCCTGTGTCGTAAGTATACCAACTGACCCACCTCAATGGTTGGACAGTACACTTTGTCTTTGTTAAGTTCAATTCTTTGAGCTGATTTCTTTTCAGTGTACTCTCTTGCCCTTGCATGTGCCTCCTTCAAACGCTCTTGGTGGACAACCAACCACTCATGTTTCTTGTCTAACACTTGCTCCTGACCTAATAAAGCATCTACAGGAAGGTGTGGATGAACCCCGAAAAGCAGATAGTACGGTGAGTAGCCAGTCGTAGCATGGGGTGTTACATTGTAGGCATACACCAACTCAGATAAGTGCTCAGGCCAGCGGCGCTTCTTTTCTGGAGGCAGTGTACGCAAAAGATCATGTAAAGATCTGTTGAATCTCTCACATTGAGCATTTCCTTCTGGGTGGTGTGGGGTAGTGCGGGTTTTCTTTACACCATAAAGCTTACACAGCTCGGCAATGATTTCACTCTCAAAATTTCGACCTCTGTCTGAATGCAATCTTTCTGGGACCCCATACTTCATGAACCACTCTTTGAGAAGGACTTTTGCCGTGGTATCAGCCTTTTGGTCCCGAGTAGGGAAGGCTTGTGTGAATTTAGTGAAAACATCGGTCACCACTAACACATTCTCACGACCATCGGAGGCCGGTTCCAGCATGGTGAAATCTACAGCAACTACTTCAAGGGGCCGGGAGGCTAGAAATGATTTCATAGGGGCATGTATCTTGGGGTGGGGCATTTTTGTCAAAACACACCTCTCGCATTTCTTGACCCACTGTTCCACATCCCCATACATCCCAACCCAAAAACATCTCTGTCTCAAAAGGTTCTGTGTGCGCTCTATTCCCTGATGGCCCATACGATCATGCACACCTTCAAGCACGACTTCTTTCAAACAAGAGGGCAGTAGTAGCTGGTGACACTCACCAACATGGACATCCTCGATTACACGGTACAACAAACCATCTTGCTCACAAATACGGGGCCACTGCTTTAACGTGGATAATACTAGCTTGGATAACTGCGACCTCTCCTTGTAAGTTGGCCTTCGCTGCTCACCCCAAAACTTCCTAAACACGCTGAGGGTGGGGTCTGTGTCCTGAAACTTACGTAGTTCCTCTTTAGAGTAACCGGGAAGTGTTGGTGTGTTACCCTGCAACTCACTACGCTCAGTACTTTCTTCTGCGTCCGAAACACGGATCTGTCTGACTTTACAGCACTTGACTCCTGCTGTCCCTAAGTCTGGTCCTAGAGCTGTTCCCTTGTGAGTGACATTACATATGGCCACACAACCATCATAGTCCGCATCCCCACTGTCTGACTCGGGCTCCCCTGCTAACGGCTGCCTAGAGAGGGCATCTGCTGCTGCATTACAGCGGCCTGGGCGGTACTTGACGTCAAAGTCAAAAACAGCTAACTGAGCCACCCATCTTTGCTCAACAGCACCTAACTTAGCTGTAGAAAGGTGACACAGGGGGTTGTTATCTGTTATGACAGTGAACTTGGAACCTAGAAGGTAACCTCGAAATTTCTCTGAAACAGCCCATTTGAGGGCGAGGAGCTCTAGTTTCATACTGCTGTAGTTTCTGTCATTTCTTTCAGCATTACGGAGCCTCCTACTGGCATATGCTATCACTCTCTTCCTATCTCCCTGCTGCTGGTGGAGGATGGCACCTAATCCTAGGTTACTGGCATCCGTCTCTACAATAAAAGGCTGAGTGAAATCTGCGTAACCTAACACTGGAGCACTGATCAGCTTTTCTTTCAGCTGTTCGAAAGCAGCTTGGCACGCAGCTGTCCATGAACCTTCAAACAACCGTTTTGCTTTCGCTGGGCTGTCTTCCCTAAGGCATGCATTGACTACGTCATGGAGAGGGCCAGCTCGTTTAGAAAAATCCTCAATGAACCTCCTGTAATAACTACAGAAACCAAGAAATGACCTCAGACCTTTGACTGTACTGGGGACCGGCCACTTCTTTACGGCGGCAATTTTCTCTGGATCTGTCCCTATACCCTCCCCTGAAATTTGATGCCCAAGGAACCTGACTTCCTGCTGCAGGAAGTGACACTTTTCAAGCTTTACTTTCAAACCTGTCTCTTTCAGTCGTCTTAGAGCTGTCTCAAGCCTCTCTAAATGGTCCGGGAAGGTCTGAGAGAACACAAGGATGTCATCTAAATACACTAATAGGATGTGGAACACTAAGTCGCTCAAAGTCGCTTGCATAAGTCGTTGAAAAGTCGCAGGTCCATTACAGACACCAAAAGGCATTCTGAGGTACTCAAAAAGGCCAAAAGGAGTTGTAAAAGCAGTCTTAGGCCTGTCACTTTCACGAACAGCAACCTGGTGGTACCCACTTGCAAGGTCAATGGTCGAGAAGAACTTTGCACCATGAAGGGCATCAAAACTCTCGTCAATGCGGGGCAAAGGAAATGCTTCACGTCTGGTTTTTGAGTTTAGTTTCCTAAAGTCAACACATAGTCGTATGTCTCCATCAGTCTTACGAACTACCACTATGGGTGAAGCGTATGAACTATTGCTCTCCTGGATGACACACTTTCTTAAAAGCTTAGTGATGTGGTCCCTCACCTCTTTGTACAGTGTAGGTGGGATACGACGGTATGGCTCTGTAACTGGTGCGTCATCTACCAAGTTAATCTCATGCTCAACTTTATCAGTGTAGCCTAGGTCCTCATCCTTAAAAGCAAATACTTCCGAATACCTGGCTAAAAGTGCACCTAACTCTGCTTGTTGGCCCTGTGTGCCACCTATGTGTAGTTTGTCCAAAAGCAACTGAATGTCTTGGTCTGTCATCTGTCCTTCTTGTCTGCCAACAGTTACTTCCTCTGTGTCAGCGGAGATGCATTGAAATCGCACCTCACAGGAGTCCTTGTCTACACACTCTGCCTGAGTCGGAATACCAAGCCTAGTCCTGGGGTTTAACCACACATCCTCCTCAGAGAAATTTACCACCTGCACTGGAAATAAATGTCCCTTTGATTCAACTAGAGTGGGGACAACTACCAGGCCACCTGGCAATGGTGTGTTACCTGGCTCCAACAGCATTTTAGTGCTGCCACCTGACTGAGTTTTAAGTCCCTTTACGTAGACTGTAGCTATGGAAGACGCAGGCACATGTACAGCACCCCTACCAGCTACATGGACAGAAGATGACTTTGGAGTGATGTTACACTGTTGTACTTGCTGAAATGCTTCCCTCCAATCTGAATCCAACTTTCCCCCTAGAGTAGTGTCAAACTCAGCATGAACTAGTTGTCTGCATCGGCTGATGATGTTCATACCAATAAGACCTGGTGCTGCAGGCTGTGACTGCTGATGCTCTTTGACTACCAGGAAACCACATTCGGGTAAGGTTATGCCCATAGTTTCAACGTCTAACTCAAGGTAGCCCAAGTAGGGAATGTCCAACCCGTTGGCGGCAGTGATCTTAAGCCACCCGGTTGTAGGCAGCATATCCTCATCCCTCCCAAGTAAGTGCTCTCTGAAAAAAAACTTCAGTAATAGTGCTGACTTGGCTCCCGGTATCCAGTAAACAGTTAGCAGTAACCCCCCCAATCTTGAGATCTACTACTGGACATTTACCTACTGCACGGTCAAGAAATCTGTCACGAATACCAGTACTGTTCTGAGAGCCTGCAGGTTTTCCTCGCATTGCCCGGCTCATGGCAATCGAGGGAGTTAGTTTTCCTGCACCCCAGCCAGCATTGGTGGATGTGTTTGCTACCTCGTGCTTCTGAGGACACTGTTTGGCAATGTGCCCCGCCCCGTTGCACTTAAAGCAAATAGGCTGACCTTCATCAGTGAACTTTGGCTTGGCTCTAGGTTTCCCAACCTTGTCATTACCCGTGTTTTCCTTCTGTAGAGCAAGACCCCGTACTGCCTCTGTTAGTTCCCCGATAGCTTTACCCTGTTCCGCCACCACTTTAAGAACGTCCTGTAAAGTGACAGCCTGGCTGCCTGGTACCCCAATGGCAGAACACTGAAGATCCCTCCCCGTACTGTCACACACTACATTCTTGCTCTTTGCAACTTTAGTGCTACAGGGCTGGTCTTCTAAGGACCATAAGACAGCTTCCTCACGTACATCGAACAGGGTAGACTGGGGGTTGTCTCGTACAAACTTGCGCAACTCTCTCCGGAGTGAGGGATCTCTAACACCATCAACAAATCTGTTTCTGACAACCCGTTTTGTGTCCGGCACAGCATCAGGTGATTGCTTTACCAAAGTTCTAATAATCTGAGAGAGTGCATGTGAGTATTCTTGGAAACCTTCACCCTCTTCTTGCTTGCGTCCATAGAAAGTTTCTAACAGCTGGGACTCACTGCGTTTTTCGGTGAAAGCCCCCCTTAGGTAACTGAACAGGTCACTGGGCTGCTTAGACTCTCCAACCAACCATAACCTAATTTCCTGTAGGGCTGCCCCCCTCAACAAAGATCGAATGAAATCTACCTGCTCTGCAGGAGTCTGATCTCTAGCTCGTAGTACACTTTCAACCTCTTCAATGAACTCATCAACTGAACGACTATCTTTAGATACCTCACCACTGAATGGTTGGATCTGACGCTCTCTGGGTACATACACTTATGACTTGGTTGCCCCATTACCTAGAGTGGCAATAATTGCCATTGCTTGGTCATGGTTTTTTTTCAACTCTGAAATCTGTGCCTTGAGTTGATCTATCTGGTTGCCCTCACCCACACTCGAGGTATTGTCCTCACCATCCGAATTGTGAGCTCCACCCGCCTCCTCAGGAGGGTCTAACATTTTGACTCAGTTCACAAGTCCCTGACAGTCACTGAATGGGATGGCCGCTGTGACGATTCTTCTCCAATGGTGTCCCTCCTCGGTGCCTTGATGGGTCCTCTCCCAGATTGGTCCTGGCGCCCTCTGGATCCCGTCTGTCTGGTCTGGTCCTCCTTAGCAACCCCAGGCAGCACTCTCCGTCCGTCTCCAGGTCCACTTGGCACCACACCGCTCTTCCCCCACTGTCTTATTTTATGTAACTTTCCCAAACCTGAGAAACTCCAAGCTAACAGACCCCACTCCTGGTACCAAAATGTGTAGCCTGGCGAAATGGAGCAGCACAGGACACGAACTTTCGTTTTTGGGGTTTTTTATTCTGTATTAATAACTTGGGTCTAGGTTTAGGATGAAATTGTAAATACATAAAACACAGTCGACAAAATACGGCAGTGGCTTGCTGCAAAACAGAACATGAGGCAAACCACAGGTGAAGGCAGTTAATTAACTAACAATCATTATACAAAACAAAACATATCATACCATACATTCGTATGTCCCGTTATCACTTGTCACCTCTTACAAGCAAACAGAAAGTATTAAACTCGTTCGAAACGTAGCCCCAAGGACTCAACAACAATTTTAACAAAGGTTAACACCAGCACATGGTGGGACAATCTACAAGCATCCCCGTGATATCGAGTGATTTGGGAAACAATATCACTTTAAAACTATGTCTGGCTGCACTAAATGCTGTTTTAGTTGTACTTTACGCAGACTAAGTTCATTTCAAAAGTCATATTCACCCCAACTCTCCTCAGAGCACACCCCCCACGCTGGATCTAGAAAATGGAGGCTGTGAAGAAAGGGGAGGTTCCTTTGGCATCACATGGCCTTACCCATAACCCTTTTCTCCTTTTTTCAAATTCTAAAGGGGAAATGAACCGCGCCATCTAGTGGACTTAAATATTCACTGCATTTTCCCACTTGGCTACATATAATATTGCAAAGAATAATGGTAAGCCCGTGGATTGGGAGAGTTCAGCAAGCAGCAAAGGTTGGCTACAATTTGATAACATTGGAAAAATAGAAAATGAGAGAAAACTAGAAAGATATATAAAAGCAGATTGTAAAAGTTTCTACAATTATGTAAAAAGGAAACGAGTAGCAAAAGTAAATGTTGGTCCCTTAGAGGCTGAGACAGGAGAAATTATAATGTAGATTAAGGAAATGGCAGAAAGGTTAAACAAATATTTTGTAACTGTCTTCACAGTAGAAGATACAAAAATCATACCAAAAATGGTGGGGAACCAAAGGTCTAAAGTGGGTGAGGAACTTAACATAATTAATAAAACTTGAGAAAAAGTACTAGAGTAAATAATGGGAATAAAAGCCGACAAATCCCCTGGACCTGGCGGCCTACATCCTAGGGTTTTGAAATAGGGGGCTGAAGAGATACTGAATGCATTGGTTTAAAAGTTCCTCAGTTCCCTAGAATCTGGAATGGTCCCAGGGGATAGGAGGGTCACAAAGGTAACACCGCTATTCAAGAAAGGAGGGGGGGAAAAACAGGGAACTGCAGGCCAGCTAGACTGACATCAGTCGTTGGGAAAATGCTGGAATCCATTGTTAGGGAAGTGGTATCAAGTCACTTAGAAAATCGTAACATGAATAGACAGTGCCAACATGGTTTTATGAAAGGGAAATTGTGTTTGACAAATTTATTAGTTTTTTGAGGATTTGGCCAGCAGGGCAAATAAAGGGAACGAGTGGATGTATTAAATGTCGAGTTCCAAAAGGCATTCGATAATCTGCCACACAAAAGATTATTACACAAGATTACGGCTCATAGGTTTGGGGGTAATATAGTAGCATGGATAGACGATTGGTTAATGGACAGAAAACAGAGAGTAGGGATAAAGGGATCGTTTTCATGCTGGCAGGCTGTAACTAGTGTAGTGCCACAAGGATCAGTTTTGGGGTCTCAGCTATTTGCAACTACATTAATGACCTTGATGAAGGGACCAAATATAATGTACCCAAAGTTTGCTGATGATACAAATCTAGGTGGGACAGTAAGCTGTAAGGAGAACACAAAGAGTTTGCAAAGGGATATAGATAGACTAAGTGAGTGGGCAGTAAGGCAGCAGATGGAGTATAATGTAGGGAAATGTGAAGTTATTCACTTTGGTAGGAAGAATAGGAAAACAGAATATTTTTTAAATGGTTAGAAACTTTCAAACGTTGGTGTTCAGAGAGATGTGTGTGTCCTCGTGCAAGAAACGCAGAAAGCTAGCATCCAGGTACAGCAACAATAAGGAAGGCCAGTGACATGGTGGCCTTTATTGCAAGGGGGTTGGAGTATAGGAGTAAGGAAGTCTTGCTGCAATTGTACAGGGCCTTGGGGAGACCACAGCTGGAGTACTGTGCACAGTTTTGGTCTCCTTATCTAATGAAGGATATACTTGCCTTGGAGGCTGTGCAAGGTAGGTTCACTAGATTGATTCCTGGGAAGAGAGGGCTGTCCTATGATGAGAGTGTGGTAAACGACTAATCTGCCTGTACAGAACATGTCTGGGCATGCCTCAGCTGGCTCCGCCCCTGGCTCCACCCCTAAGCCCAGGTATAAAGGTGATTGACCTCCAGTCCCCCTGGCTTTAAGGATCGGTCTACCAGCAGAGGCATGCTCCGTATTCTTTTGTTAATAAAAGCCTACTTGTTATAAGTTTAACTCTTAGTCTTCTGGAGTTATTGATGGCGCATCAATTTTATTAACAAAAGGTTTTGAAATGGAGCAAATCCTGAAACCAAAACGCCTGGAACTGGACCCTCAAACGGCGGATGCATCAAATAACTTCGAGCACTGGCTGAGCTGCTTCGAAGCATTCCTGCAGGCCTCCAGCACTACCGTCAGGACCGAAGCCGAAAAACTGCTAGTACTGAACTCACGGGTGAGCCACCAAGTATATTCGATTATCCGAGACGCTGTATCCTACACGGCCGCTATCGCGATACTAAAAGAACAATATACTAAGCCAGTCAACGAGGTCTACGCTAGACACCTCCTGGCTACCCGCAAACAGCAACCCGGGGAATTGGGTGACGAATACCTGCGGGCACTGAGAGTCCTTGGCCGGGACTGCAAGTGCAAATTGGTGACGGCCGCGGAAAATACTGATGACCTAATCAGAGACGCCTACGTCGCCGGCATCAGGTCCAGCTACACTCGACAGAGACTGCTAGAGCAAAGTGGGCTCAACCTGCAGAAGGCTGTGGCCCTTGCTAACTCACTGGACATGGCCCTCCGAAACATGGATGCCTACCCCCCTGACCATACGGCCCTCCCCGTCCCGTGGATGTCGCGGGGGCGCCATCTTGGGACACGATAAGGCCACAGGCCTGCGCCATGCCACCACCGCCATGGCCCACCTGCAGCCCAACTACAGCTGCGATGTCCAGAGGCTCAAAGTGCTATTTCTGTGGCCAGGCCAAGCACCCCAGACAACACTGCCCAGCGAAGGACGCGATCTGCTCCAAATGCGGAAAGAAGGGGCACTATGCCAAAGTGTGCAGGGCGAAACCGACCAACTCCAGCAGCGCCGCGTGTGAGCCGTGCAGGTCGCCATCTTGGACACCACCAGCCGCATGTGAGCCGTGCGGGCCGCCATCTTGGACATCACCAGCCGCGTGTGAGCGGTGCGGGCCGCCATCTTGGACGTCACTTTGGGACCAGGCCCCTGACTCCCCCACTGCCTCGCGCGAGTACAACAGCGACCCACCGACCTCAACGATGGCCTCCATCATCCTGGACCAATCCAGGCCTCACCAACTGGCCAGGTCCACGATGGGCATCAAGGTAAACGGTCACGCAACAAACTGCCTATTTGACTGCGGGAGCACGGAGAGCTTTATCCACCCCAACACAGTGCGACGCTACTCCCTATCAGTCACGCCCACGCGCCACCGGGTCTCTATGGCCTCCAAGTCCCATACGGCGGACGTTGGCGGCTACTGTGTAGTGACCCTGACAGTAATGGGCACAGAGTACAAAGACTTTAAACTCCTTGTCCTGCCACAGCTCTGCGCTGCTGTGCTACTGGGACTGGATTTCCAGTGCCACCTAGAGAGTGTCACGATGGCGTACGGTGGGCCCCTTCCCCCACTTACAGTCTGCAGCCGGCAAAATTTAAAACAACCGCCGCGCACAATATGCAACCTATCCACCCTGACAGTCAGCACCCGCCCCCGTTGTTTGTTAATCTCGCCCACGACTGCAAGCCCATCGCAACAAAAAGCAGGCAGTACAGTGCCGGGGATAAAAGCTTCATTAAAATAGAAGTAGAGAGACTCCTGCGGGAGGGGATTATCGAGGGCAGCACCAGCCCATGGCGAGCCCAAGTAGTGGTCGTGAAGACCGGCGAGAAACAGCACCTGGTCATTAACTACAGTCAAACAATCAATAGGTATACCCAATTAGACGCATACCCACTTCCCCGCATACCTGATATGGTCAATCAGATTGCACAGTACCGGGTATTCTCTACCATTGACCTGAAGTCGGCATACCACCAACTCCCTATTAGGCCTGAAGACCGCCAGTATACTGCCTTCGAGGCAAACGGCCGCCTCTACCATTTCCTCAGAGTCCCCTTCAGTGTCACCAACGGGGTCTCAATCTTCCAAAGGGAGATGGACCGGATGGTTGACCAGAACGCGCTGCAGGCTACTTTTCCCTACCTGGACAATGTCACCATCTGTGGCCATGACCAGCAGGGCCATGACGCCAATCTAGAAAAATTCCTCCGAACAGCCCAGCGCTTAAATTTGACATACAACAAAGAAAAGTGTATGTTTCGCACCACCCGCCTCGCTATCCTTGGCTGTGTAGTGGAAAACGGAGCCATCGGCCCCGACCCCGACCGAATGCGCCCCCTTCTGGAACTACCACTGCCTCAAAGCCCTGAAGAGATGTCTGGGGTTTTTCTCTTATTACGCCCAATGGGTGCCCAATTACGCGGACAAAGCCCGGCCCCTTATCAAGTCAACCTCCTTCCCCTGGTGGCAGAGGCCCGTGCAGCCTTCACCCGCATAAAAGAAGACATTGCAAAGGCTACAATGCACGCCGTGGACGAGTCCATCCCTTTCCAAGTGGAGAGCGATGCATCTGACTTCACCCTGGCCGCAACCCTTAACCAGGCGGGGAGACCCGTGGCCTTCTTTTCACGAACCCTCCAGGGCCCCGAAAGTAGACACTCCTCAGTCGAAAAGGAGGCCCAGGCTATAGTGGAGGCTGTACAGCATTGGAGGCATTACCTGGCCGGTAAACGCTTCACCCTGCTCACTGACCAAAGTTCAGTAGCATTTATGTTCAATAACAAGCAGAGGGGCAAAATCAAAAACGACAAGATATTGCGGTGGAGGATCGAATTATCCACCTACAATTATGATATCTTATACCGGCCCGGGAAACTTAATGAGCCCCCGGACGCCCTATCCCGTGGAACATGTGCCAACGCACAGGTCGATAGGCTACGGGCCCTCCACAACGATCTCTGCCACCCGGGTGTCACCAGGTTTTTCCACTTCATTAAGGCCCGCAACCTGCCTTACTCCATCGAGGAGGTCAGGACCATGACCAGGAACTGCCAAGTCTGTGCCGAATGCAAACCGCACTTTTATAGGCCAGACAGGGCGCACCTGATAAAAGCCACCCGCCCCTTCGAGTGCCTAAGCGTAGATTTTAAAGGGCCCCTCCCCTCCTCTGAACGCAACACGTACTTCCTCAACATCATTGACGAGTACTCCCGTTTCCCGTTCGCTATCCCCTGCCCGGACATGACCAGCGCCACAGTCATCAAATGTCTCAATGATCTCTTCGCCATATTCGGTTTTCCCAGCTACATCCATAGTGACAGGGGCTCGTCGTTCATGAGCGACTAGCTGCGCCAGTACCTGCTCGAAAAAGGGATAGCCACGAGCAGGACCACCAGCTACAACCCCCGGGGTAACGGACAAGTAGAAAGGGAGAACGCAACAGTGTGGAAAACCGCCATGCTAGCCTTAAAGTCCAGAGGCCTCCCAACCTCCTGCTGGCAAGAAGTCCTCCCTGATGCGCTTCACTCCATACGGTCACTACTCTGTACCGCCACAAACGCCACCCCTCACGAGAAAATGTTCGTCTTCCCTAGGAAATCCACCTCGGGGACATCGCTACCGCCATGGCTGACGTCTCCAGGGCCCGTCTTGCTCAGGAAGCACGTGAGGAGCCATAAAACAGACCCCCTGGTCGAAAGGGTCCACCTCCTCCACGCCAACCCACAATATGCATACGTGGCGTATCCTGACGGGCGGGAGAACACAGTCTCCATATGAGACCTCGCACCCTCAGGTGCCACCGAAAACACCATTACCCACTACCCATTACCATTACCCACTACCATTACCCACGACACACCCCTAGAAGGGAATCCACATCTAACCCAAGTAGATGGCACGCCAGGGCCCTGTGACCCAACCTTATACACCCACCGACCCCGCACCCGTGAAGATGACACGCCGGTGCTCCAGCCCACGTGGGAAACGGCCGTGGGAAAAGAACCGCCGCAGCCGGCACCACGACGATCACTATGGCAGAAAAGACCCCCGGAGAGACTTGCCTATACGAACTTCTGAGACACTTCACCCCGCCGGACTCATTTTAAACAAGGGGTGAATGTGGTAAACCACTAATCTGCCTGTACAGAACATGTCTGGGCATGCCTCAGCTGGCTCCGCCACTGGCTCCACCCCTAAGCCCAGGTATAAAGGTGATTGACCTCCAGTCCCCCTGGCTTTAAGGATCGGTCTACCAGCAGAGGCATGCTCATATTCTTTTGTTAATAAAAGCCTACTTGTTATAAGATTAACTCTTAGTCTTCTAGAGTTATTGATGGCGCATCAGAGAGATTGTGCAGAATGAGCCTATTCTCTATGGAGTTTAGAAGAATGAGAGGTGATCTCGTTGAAACATACACGATTCAGAAGGGAACGACAGGGTAAATGCTGAGAGGTTGCTTCCACTGGCTGGAGTGTCCAGAATTAGGGGGCATATTCTCAGGATAAGGGGTAGACCGTTTAAGAATGTAATAAGAAGGAATTTCTTCACTCAGAGGGCCGTGAATCATGGAAATTCTCCGCGCCAGAGGGCTGTGACTGCTGCTTCATTGTAATAGCAGAGCACTTGGAAAACAGTGACAGGATCAGACAAAGTTAACATGGATTTACAAAAGGTAAATCGTGCTTGACTAATCTACTGGAATTTTTTGAGGATGCAACTGGTAACATAGATAAGGGAGAACCAGTGACTGTGGTGTATTTGGACTTTCAGAAGGCTTTCGACAAGGTCCTGCATAAGAGATTAGCATGTAAAGTTAAGGCACATGGGATTGGGGGCAAGTTATTGACTTGGATAGAGAACGGGTTGGCAGGCAGAAAGCAAAGAGTTGGAATAAACGCGTCTTTTTCCGAGTGGCAGGCAGTGACTAGTGGGGTACTGCAGGGATCGGTCCTTGGACTCCAGCTATTAACAACATATATTTATGATCTAGACAAGGGAAAAAGATGTAATATCTCCAACTTTGCAGACGACACAAATCTGGGTGGGCGTGTGTGCTGTGAGGAGGATGCCAAGAAACTCCAGGATGATTTGGACAGGTTGGGTGATTGGGCAGAAGCATGGCAGATGCAATATAACGTGGATAAATGCGAGGTTATCCACTTTGGTGGCAAAAACAGGAAGGCAGATTATTATCTGAATGGAAATAGATTGGGAGTAGGGGAAGTGCAACAAGACCTGGGTGTCCTTGTGCACCAGTCGCTGAAGGTAAGCATGCAGGTGCAGCAGGCGGTTAAGAAGGCAAATGGTATGTTGGCCTTCGTAGCGAGAGGGTTTGAGTAAAGGAACAAGGATGTCCTGCTGCAGTTGTACAGGGCCTTGGTGAGACCACATCTTGCGTATTGTGTGCAATTTTGGTCGCCTTATCTGAAGAAGGATTTTCTTGCCATGGAAGGATTTCAGCGAAGATTCACCTGGGATAGCGGGAATGACGTATGAGGAGAGATTGGGTCGATTGGGCTTATACTGGCTGGAGTTTAGAAGAATGAGAGGGGATCTCATTGAAACTTATAAAATTTTGACAGGACTGGACAGACTAGATGCAGGAAGGATGTTCCTGATGGCGGGGGAGTCCAGAACCAGAGGTCACAATCTAAGGAAAAGGGATAAGCCATTTAGGACAGAAATGAGGAGGAATTTTTTTCACCCAGAGAGTGGTGAACCTGAGGAATTCTCTACCACAGAAGGCAGTAGAGGCCAATTCATTAAATATATTCAAGAAGGAGTTGGATATATTTCTTAAGGCTAAAGGGATCAAGCGGTATGCGGAGAAAGCAGGGACAGGGTACTGAGTTTGGATGATCAGGCCTGATCTCATTGAATGGTAGAGCAGGCTCGAGGGGCCGAATGACCTACTCCTGCTCCTATCTTTTATGTTTCTATGTTTTGAGTATATCCAAGGCTGCGATAGATAGATTTTTTGCAAACTGGGGAAATCTAGGGATATGGAGATCGGGGAAGTGGAGTTGAGGTCTATGATTAGTCCTGATCTTATTGAATGGCAGAGCAGGCTCGAGGGTCCGTGTGGACTGCTCCTGCTCTGATTTCTTATCTTCTTATGTTCTAAATAAGATCATGGATGGTCTACTACCTCATCTCCACTTTCCTGCACCATCCCCATACCCATTGGTCCCATTGATATTGAAAAATCTATCGATCTCTGTCTTGAATATACTCAACGACTGAGCCTCCACAGCCCTCTGGAGAATTCCAAAGATTCACCACCCTCTGAGTGAAGAAATTTCACCTCATCTCAGTCCTAAATGGCCGACCCCGTATTCTGAGACTGTGACCCCTTGTTCTAAACTCCCCAGCCAGGGGGAAGCATCCTCGCTGCATCAACGCTGTCAAGCGTTCTAAGAAATTTGAATATTTAGATCACCTCTCATTCTTCTAAACTCTAGGGAATATAGGCATATTCTACTCAATCTCCCCTCATAGAACAATCTCCTCATCCCAGGAACCAGTCTGCTGAACCTTCATTGGACTCCCTCTAAGGCAAATATATTATTCCTTTTGTAAGGAGCGAAAACTGTACACACTTCGCCAGGTTTTTATCTCACCAGCACCCTATATTATTGATAAGACGCCTTCACTCCTATACTCAAATCTTGCAATAAAGGCCAATATAGCATTTGCTTTCCTAATTGCTTGAAGCACCTGCATGTTATCTTTCACTGAGTCATGTACGAGAACACCCAGGTCCCTCTGTACAAAAGCATTTCCCAATCTCTCAGCATTGAAAAAATATTCTACTTTTCTGTTTTTTCCTACCAAAATGGATAACGTCCTAGTGCTCCACATTATGTTCCATTTTCCATGTGCTTCCCCTCTCATGTTACTATCTAAATCCCTTTAATCCTCCTTGATCGTCCTCACAACTTACATTCCCACACAGCTTTGTGTCTTCAGCAAACTTGGATATATTACATTTGGCCCCTTCATCCAAAACATTGATGTAGATTGGGAAAAGCTGGGGCCCAAGCAGTGTTTCTTGCTCTGCCCCACTAGTTACAGCTGCCAACCATAAAATTACCCGTATATTCTCACTCTCTGTTTTCTGTCCATTAACTGATCCTCAATGCAGGCTAATACATTACCCCCAATCCCATGAGCCCTAATGTTGTTTAATAAATCATTTTTTGGCAACGTATCGAATGCCATCTGTAAATCCAAATACACTGCAACCACTGGTACCCCCTTATCTATTTTGCTAGTTACAAGCTCCAAAAATTCGAACAGATTTGTCAACTATGATTTCCATTTCATAAATCCGTATTGACTCTGCTCAATTTTATTATTATTTTTAATGCCCTGTTACCGAGTCTTATTAATAGATTCTAGCATTCCCCCTACTACTGAAGTCAGGCTAACTGCTCTGTAGTTCACCGTTTTCGCTCTCCCTCCTTTCTTAAATAGTGGGGTTACAATTTCCTCTCTCTTTCAGTCCCAGGGGTCAAAGGACCGTGATCAGGAGCAGGAACCCTGGTGATTTACCCACTCTCTAAATCAGGGGTCAAAGGACCGTGATCAGGAGCAGGAACCCTGGTGATTTCCCCACTCTCTAAAACAGGGGTCAATGGACAGTGCTCAGGAGCAGGAACCCTGGTGATTTCCCCACTCTCTAAAACAGGGGTCACTGGACAGTGCACAGGAGCAGGAACCCTGGTGATTTCCCCAATCTCCATACCAGGGGTCACTGGACCGTGATCAGGTGCAGGAACCCTGGTGATTTCCCCAATCTCTAAAACAGGGGTCACTGGACAGTGCTCAGGAGCAGGAACCCTGGTGATTTCCCCACTCTCTAAAACAGGGGTCACTGGACAGTGCACAGGAGCAGGAACCCTGGTGATTTCCCGACTCTCTAAAACAGGGGTCACTGGAGAGTGCTCAGGAGCAGGAACCCTGGTGATTTCCCCACTCTCTAAAACAGGGTCAATGGACAGTGCTCAGGAGCAGGAACCCTGGTGATTACCCCACTCTCTAAAACAGGGGTCACTGGACAGTGCACAGGAGCAGGAACCCTGGTGATTTCCCCACTCTCTAAAACAGTGGTCACTGGAGAGTGCTCAGGAGCAGGAACCCTGGTGATTTCCACACTCTCTAAACCAGGGGTCACTGGGCAGTGATCAGGAGCAGGAACCTTGGTGATTTCCCCACTCTCTAAAACAGGGGTCACTGGACCGTGATCAGGAGCAGGATCCCTGGTGATTTCCCCGCTCTCTAAACCAGGGGTCACTGGGCAGTGCTCAGGAGCAGGAACCCTGGTGATTTCCCCACTCTCTGCACCAGGGGTCACTGGACAGTGATCAGGAGCAGGAACCCTGCTGATTTCCCCACTCTCTAAAACAGAGGTCAATGGACCGTGATCAGGAACAGGAACCCTGGTGATTTCGCCACTCTCTACACCAGGGGTCAAAGGACCGTGATCAGGAACAGGAACCTTGGTAATTTCCCCACTCTCTAAAACAGGGGTCACTGGACAGTGCTCAGGAGCAGGAACCCTGGTGATTTCCCCACTCTCTAAAACAGGGGTCACTGGGCAGTGCTCAGGAGCAGGAACCCTGGTGATTTCCCCACTCTCTAAAACAGGGGTCACTGGACAGTGCTCAGGAGCAGGAACCCTGGTGATTTCCCCACTCTCTAAAACAGGGGTCACTGGACAGTGCTCAGGAGCAGGAACCCTGGTGATTTCCCCGCTCTCTAAAACAGGGGTCACTGGACAGTGCTCAGGAGCAGGAACCCTGGTGATTACCCCACTCTCTAAACCAGGGGTCAATGGACTGTGCTCAGGAGCAGGAACCCTGGTGATTTCCCCACTCTCTAAAACAGGGGTCACTGGACAGTGCTCAGGAGCAGGAACCCTGGTGATTTCCACACTCTCTAAAACAGTGGTCACTGGACAGTGCTCAGGAGCAGGAACCCTGGTGATTTCCCCACTCTCTAAAACAAGGGTCACTGGACAGTGCTCAGGAGCAGGAACCCTGGTGATTTCCACACTCTCTAAAACAGTGGTCACTGGACAGTGCTCAGGAGCAGAAACCCTGGTGATTTCCCCACTCTCTAAAACAGGGGTCACTGGACCGTGCTCAGGAGCAGGAACCCTGGTGATTTCCACACTCTCTAAAACAGTGGTCACTGGGCAGTGATCAGGAGCAGGAACCCTGGTGATTTCCCCACTCTCTAAAACAGGGGTCACTGGACAGTGCTCAGGAGCAGGAACCCTGGTGATTTCCCCACTCTCTAAATCAGGGGTCAATGGACAGTGCTCAGGAGCAGGAACCCTGATGATTTCCCCACTCTCTAAAACAGGGGTCACTGGGCAGTGCTCAGGAGCAGGAACACTGGTGATTTCCCCACTCTCTAAAACAGGGGTCACTGGGCAGTGCTCAGGAGCAGGAACCCTGATGATTTCCCCACTCTCTAAAACAGGGGTCACTGGACAGTGATCAGGAGCAGGAACCCTGGTGATTTCCCCACTCTCTAAAACAGGGGTCAATGGACAGTGCTCAGGAGCGGGAACCCTGGTGATTTCCCCACTCTCTAAAACAGGGGTCAATGGACAGTGATCAGGAGCAGGAACCCTGGTGATTTCCCCACTCTCTAAACCAGGGGTCACTGGAGAGTGCTCAGGAGCAGGAACCCTGGTGATTTCCCCACTCTCTAAAGCAGGGGTCACTGGACAGTGCTCAGGAGCAGGAACCCTTGTAGGGGTTTTTTTCCTGCTCTCTTGCCCGTTCTGGCCTCCTGCCAGGCTTCGTGCAAGAATTACCCTTGAGTGGTTCGACCCACTCCCCCTACGGTTCTAGACCTTGGACTTAGATGCAGAGAACAGTAGTGCAGATAAAAGGACTCAATAGACCAGGTTGAATAGCACGAAATGGATGCTTTTATTTTTAAACAGTTTGAAGCATTACAAAATACATGTTATAGGCGCAGATTAAAGTAACTACAATCATGCACAAATCTATGAACTTAACTCTATGGAAATGGGGAACACACGGCACATCGTAAAGGGGAAAACACATTACGATTTCCCTTAACTCCCTCCCCTATACCTAAACTAAGTTTCGACCTGGGGAACCTGGGATCATGCTCACCACTCTTGAAATCGCGAAAAGGGGTTCGCAGCCTTTTTGGCACCGCTTCCCGTCGTCACGTGGATTGGAAGCTTCTGGCACAGTCGATATTCTCTCCTCCCTCGAGGCGGTGGGGTAGACCCAGCCTCGATGAGCGCTCGTCAAGGTTGAGATCCACTAGGCCTGTCGTGGATTTTTGTTCGTGGAGTAGACCTAGATGCAGGTTATGCACATGGGAGAATCTTGTGGCATCGATCGCCGGTTCTCCAGAGGGTTTCTTCTCCGTCGGCCTGGGTCGTCGATGATCTCCCGACCCCAGTACCCGGGCCACCCTCATCATCTTCTCGTCGTGGCCGAGCCTTGTTTGGCTGAACACCGGCCACGTTGTCCTTTTTCCGAAACCGTCCGTCTTTAAAAAGACGAAAACGTTTTCATCGATCTGCCGAAGTGGAAGAGGCGCCGATCCGGGCACCGTCCGCCCTTCGTTCGTTCCTCGTAGAAGAAAATTCTTGGAGAAATGGAAGCCTGAAGTCGCCCAACAAGAAGACGTAGCAGTGAAGAAGTAACTTAGATGGACTTTCAATCCATAGTTACACTCTTTTGGGACAGTCTTATCTCCCGCCAAATCATAGTCCTGTCTTTGTATTAATTTTGGCGGGCAGAGATCTCTGCAGGGACGCTTTGTCTTGTAACGGAGCCGGTGATAACTTAAACTGGCCTTCCTGGCCGATAATGTCTGTTAATGTCCTTTGCATTGTCACCGCGGCTCGGTTCGCATATTGATCAGTCCGGACATTTTCCTTGATGGCTGCTAAACGGTTTTTCCTTTGTACAATAAATGGGTATAAGTGTTTTTACATTGTCCGCCCATATCTTGATGGGCCCCATCCTGTACTTATAATCCATTGAATATGTATGCTGTTGCTCTGAGTTTCGGTTCCCAGATACTGGCTTTCGCGGGTTTACTGTCTTCAATCCACAAGCCTGTCTAGCTTGCAGTAACAGAAATAAACTGGTTCAGAAACTGATCACGGGGCCTGGCGGCCATTTTGTATGCCCTTTTATCAAAGGTTTTTCTGTGCAAGCTTACTTTGGTCAATAAACAGTCTTATTTTATCCAGTTTTCTTGCGTAATTTTTGCTGAAAATTTTCGAATCTTACAGGCCCCCCTGTGACACTGATAGCTTGCTTAAAGTATCAATCCTTGATGAGCAAATTTTCCCTGATTCCCCACATCCAAACATTCCTGGCACTTAACTATCTATGCCCCTCACGACACATGCAGTTCCCATTTCCGGAGAAAATGAAAATTACCTCATGCACATTTGGAATCATAGACAGCAAATCTTAAACTATAACACCTTCACCTGTCAGATGGGCAGGGGTTGATACCCTTTTGCGCCATCTGCATACACCTTTTATTAATCAAAACTTAATAACGACTAATAACATAACAATACTTAATTCCTTATAACCCAAACCAAACGCAAAAGAAAACACGGATGTTCAAAAGAGAAACAAAAACCAAAAAAAATCTTAAAATGGATGGACTCTTAATCTTCTACTAGCAGCTTAAAGTGGGGTGTCTTCTTCCCCCATTCGCACATAGCGTTCTTTCCATTCGCCCGCGTTCTCGTGCCTCTGGAGGCGTTTGCCTCTCTTACAATGCACGAAGAGCAAAAATATCACAATTAAAACCTGACATACTACTAGGATATGGGATGCTATTCTAATCCAGGCTGGGATTTCTATGTTGGTGAACAAGTCCCACCATGGTGGGATGGTTATGTCCAATATGTCTTTTCCTATCTCTAAAGTCTTCTGCTCCAGTGTGTAGAAATGCTTCTGTGAAATTATAACGGCTTTTAAAATCTTGGTGAGGTGTTCGGGAAGAGGGGGAATGACATAACCAAAATGAGCAACAAATCGTTGTAAGTCTGTGAAATTCTCTTTGATAGTGATGTGTACGGTGGAGGGCGCAGGAATGGGAACAATTCGTTGTTGTGCCACTTGAACCTCGGCCCTGGGTTTGAAACAGAAACTGCTATCACCGATCGAACACCACTCGTGTTGTCCGTATCAGTACTGAGGCGCTGCAGTGGTGACGCAGTATGTCCCACCCCCGATATATGCTACCTGTGGGGGCACATGGTCCTCTGCCATTGCCTCCATGGTGCAATTCACCGGCTTCGCGCTAGCAGTTCTGAACCCGCACTGTGGTTTCAAAAAGGCATTCAAGTGCTGGGGGCACAGGATGATGTGTGCTCCCCGGCTCCGACACCCCGAGAGGTCGGTGCCTGTCATCGTACGCTCCCATCTGATGACGTAAGGTGGGACCACTGCGTAACGAATGTGTGCGCCCCCCTGAATGACTCCAATGTTCTCTACTCTGTATACCGGGGCGGGCTTTGCTGCGGGACCCAGCACCGGCATTCTTACTACTATTCCCATGATGGTGTGATTCGAATGTCCGCAGTCCACTGGAACTGGGTATGCTTCTGCGGCTAGCCTGAGCTGGCACGGGCTTAATGCATTCTCAAAAGGGTGGAGCGCTTGCAAGTGCTTGTTGCTGATCCAGGACGGGACCAAACCCTGTTTTAAATCCTCAAGATTACTGCGGCCCTCGCCCAATAACCACGCCCCGTACAGCACACAGGCCTCGTTTTGCGCAGCTTGATCGGACGCATTCCGATCCTCCTTAATGAGTGCATTTACCGTTCTCGCGTGTTTCTCCAGCTCAGCAATTATGTCCTTAAAGTGTAGTGTCATGGCCTGGTCCTCATGCAACTCAGAACCCACTACCTTGTTTTCGTCTGTCAATATGTTCCTTAACTGGGCTTTTAAACCGTTGATCTGTGTCTGCAGCTCCACGTTATCTAGAGCGTTGACAACAGATGTCCCGGTATTAAAAGCAGTGAATATGTCATTTACAGTACCCCTTCTTTGCCTCCCGACTCGATCCAAAACTTCTGGCGGTGTGGTGTATAATTTGTCTCTGTCGATGTCGGCAAAGTCAAATTCGTAAAATTGTCTAAACATACGGGTTAACAGGACCTGGTATAATTGTTCCGTTTCTTTGGGACACCACTCCGGCAATCTTACCTCAGTGAGATTTAAAATCACTGAGGCCACCGCGTAGTGTACCCCTTGGTACAGCACCTGACCGGTGGGTACCAATACTAAACCGTTCCCGGGTCCCTTGGTGGTGGTTGGGCACCCTCCTTTCTGGGCTAGTGCTACCGGAAGCGTGGGCAGGGGCTTGCGTGGGCGGGTGATGAGTTCAGTGGCGTTCACCGGAATAGGGGAGTATGGGGCTCCGCACGCTCGAGTGCTAACATCCCATCTCATCCCCTTCCCTTCATCCTGCCACTGCCTCTGGAAGAAGATGGACACGCCCTTGGGGCAGACGTGTCTCGAACCCCACATAGAGACATATATTCCCTCATCTGGTTCCCACCATTTGTCCCAACACACACGTAATTGTCCGTGAGTTCCCGTAATAGTCCGATGGGTATTATTACCCAGTCGTTCCCACTCGACCGTAGAGTTTCTCATGTCCTTTCCCAGCTTTCATAGCCACCACCATCGCCTTGGTGGTACGTTCCCATTGCACACCAGACAAATCCTCTTTCCCACGGTAACGCTGACTCTGGGCACTAGGATCCTCACTCGAGGGCACGTTAATGAAGTCTCTTGGTAGGCAAAACCGAAATTGCTGGAATATTCCGTAGAATTCGTTCCCAGCCAACCTGGCCATCTCCCTTGGTGGAAGTAGGTGGCGGTTTCCTCTACCTCTCGCTCCCCTGTCCCATCCGTTGCGATGGGGGCCGTGTCCCCGGAGCATCCGAAAATGATGACGTCCTTGGTGCGGCCTCGGTAGGCCCACCCGCACCCGATTGCCATGAACGCGATGAAAATCCTTTCCATCATATCCCAGGTTTCTGTAACCAACAAAATGATGTAGCCGGGCTCCCAATAGGTGCTGGCCTAAATTAATTGGACGCGCGGGTTCCTGGACCCCGCTCCCTAACAAACACACATACCGGGCAGACCTCAAAATTGTACTCTTAACACCATATACTTTACATTCCTTAAACTATCACCATAATTTCCTAACTTATCTTATGTACAGCGCCGCCCTCCATGGGGCAGCTTTCCGAATCCCTGTGAGGTCTGTCGTGTGCCACACCCTGCGGTGGGGCTGCATTGATCTTTGGCTTTGATCCCCCGCAGCCTGTCGCTGCTGAACGGGGATCATGTCTTCCTGGGGCTGCTTTAAACCGTGGTTGGGAAGGATGGGGAGAATCTGGCCAAAATTTTCTGGGCTGGTGCGCTCGAGCCGACCTACGAGGGGCTGCTTTGGGTTGGGCTCCCGGGGCCGATGGACCGGGGGTTGGGACTGTTACCGTTACAGCCTGTGGTTCCTCCACAGCTGCCGGCTCCAGCTCCCCTCCCTCAGGCTCCACCCCCCCGGGGTCGGGATCTGTAGCTTCTGACTCCACCTCACCTGTCCTTACAGGTAGTGGGCCTCCGCCCCCATTCCCTACCTCCCCCAAGCTTGAGTCGAGGGCGGGATCGTCGCCCTCTGACTCTTCCTCCTCCATGACTGGGTCTAAGGCGGGGTCGAGCTGTTCGTGCTCTCTTCTGCCTAAATCCCATTCAAAAGATGAGACCTCCCACTCCAATGGGATGGCCTCTCCCTTTACGCAGGCTACGGTACCAGCCTATGTGGTCTGTGACTCTGTTACAGGCTGAGGATCTTTGTTCTCAGACCTGGTCCCCTTTGATGGCCCTTGTGCACCCGATTTAAATAGTTTACACTGGTTGATGTGAAACCATTTGGTACGTTGGGGCGTTTTCACTGCATAAACCATGGGGCTGGCCTTGTCTACAATGCTGTATGGCCCCATGTACAGTGGTTCAAAACTCCCTACCCTGGCGTAGTTTCGGACCATGACCTGGTCTCCGACTACCCACTCTTGTTGTTTCCGAGGTTCCAACAACAGTTTATTTCCCTGGTGCTGTCTTCCCATGTTCCCAGCCGTCTGTCCATAAATCTGTCTCAGGCGCTCCAAGAGGGTTTGGGCGAATTTGTCCCGTTTCACCTCTCGGAGCTGGCCCTCAGTGAGCACCGGGGCTAGCACATGGGTGGGTGTTCGCATGATCCTTCCAGTCATTAACTCGTGCGGGGAATACCCCGTGCTTTTGGACTGGCTGGCTCGGATTCCCATGAGGACTAAAGGCAGGACCTCCGCCCATTTCTGGGGTGAGCCCATTGTCTCTTTCCTCAGCTTTTCCTTGAGGGTCCGATTCATACGCTCAACAATCCCGGATGACTGGGGATTGTATGCTACGTGCCACTTTCCCTCAATGCCCAAGAGCATGAGGGCGTTCTGCATTACTTGACCGGTGAACTGACTCCCTTGGTCGGACTCTACAAAACGGGGGAGTCCCCACCGTGAGAACACTTCCCGAATCAAGATCTTAGCAGTACCCAGTGCCGTAGC
The DNA here is from genome assembly GCF_052327205.1 of Somniosus microcephalus. Taxonomy (NCBI): domain Eukaryota; kingdom Metazoa; phylum Chordata; class Chondrichthyes; order Squaliformes; family Somniosidae; genus Somniosus; species Somniosus microcephalus. The sequence goes on along the minus strand of NW_028225283.1, from coordinate 290,363 downwards.
TGTTCTGCACGGGAAGGCTTCTACCCATTTGGTGAACACATCTACCAGGACAAGGCAGTACTTATAGCCTCCCTGGGCGGCGGGCAGGGGCCCTATGTAGTCGACCTGAATCGACTGCCATGGTCCCTCTACCCTCCTGATGTGCCCCATGGGCACCTTCCTTTTGTGGGGGTCTGGGTTGTTAGCAGCACACACAAGACAGCTTGCGCAGAACTCGCGGACATCGTCCCGAAGTCCCGGCCACCATCCCGCCTGCTCCACCCGTTGCCAGGTGACCTCAGGTCCGGGGTGTCCCGCTCCTGGACCCTCGTGGGCCAATTGCAGGAATTCCCTTCGGTGCTGCTGCGGCACAACCCACTGCTCCTCTCGGAACAGCATACCTTCTTTGACTGTGAGGGCTGCCGTACTGTATGGACCTTCTACCTGTTTACCCTCTGTGATGGCTTTTAGGACTGCTTTTAGGGCGGGATCCAGGGTTTGGACGGTCTTTAGGTCTGGGGGCGGTGTCACCCCTGTGTTCCCGGGAATTCCCTCCCTGCCTTGGATCGCCGCCATGGGTCCGGGTTCGTATGGGTCCCAGAGAATGCCGTTGCGGGCACCCTCCCTGGCTAGCGCATCCGCCTGCTGGTTGCCCTGACTGCGGGGTTCTGTGGTGGAGTGAGCCTTCACCTTATGGATGAACACCTCTCCTTTCTCCCCCACAGCTGCTAGGATCTTCTCCAGCAAGGGCTTAACTGTTAAAGGCCGCCCGTCCGCGGAGGTGTACCCGTGTCGGGACCAGATGGCGAGGTACTCTGTACACGAATTGCACGTGAACATGCTGTCTGAGCAAATCGTGTATGGGGTTGGGAAAATCTCGGGGTGGGTAACCACGCACGCCACCGCGGACAGTTCAGCCTGCTGCGCGCTCATAGTGCTGGGGAGCTTAATTGCCAGGGCAATGTTTGCCGCAGGGTCATAAACTCCACACCCTGTGAGTCGCTTGCCGTCAGCTACAGTGCTAGAACCATCTACGTAGATCTCACGGCCTGTGGGATGTATCCCGGCCCGTAAACCTATGTTAACTTCCCATACCCCTTCTACGGAACATTGATGGGCTGTCCCGGGATATGCCATATTGGCTGCGAGCCTTGGCACGTAGAGGCCTTTAACTTTGAGATCCATCTGGGAAAGGAGGAGGGTCCAGCGCGCAATCCGAGCGCTGCTTACGGTCCCAACCTTAATCCTCCCATCCAGAAGCATCTTCGTGGGGGTGTGATGGGTGAGGAGTGTAATGGGAGGGGTCCCTGTGAAGATCACTGATCTGCTCACAGCCCAATGCGTGGCCAGTAGATGCCGTTCACGATTGGAGAAACTCCTCTCCACATCCGTGAGCACCCTGGAGGAATAAACTATTGGTCTTAGCTTGCCGTGCCGCTCTTGGAGCAGCACTGCGCTCAGGCTGTCCCCACTAGCGGCTACCTCCAGAAAGAACTCCTCTCCCCCATCTATGGCCCCTAGGGCTGCGCGGTCTGCAGATCTCTTTTCAACTTCTCGAATGCTGCCTGGCACCCCTCGTCCCAAGACCACTCGACTCCCTTGTGTAAGAGTCGAAGTAGTGGGGCCGCTGTGGCAGCATAGTCCTCGATGAAATCTCTGCAGTACCCGGTCAATCCCAAAAAGGACCTTACACCCGTTACTGTGTTGGGAATCGGCAGATCTTGTATAGATTCCCGTCTGGCCTTATCTATGGCTCTTTCCCCAGCGCGGATGGCCAGACCCAGGAATTTGACTTCCTGCTGGCCGATCTGGGCTTTCTTTGGGTTTACTTTGAAACCCTTCCTTTCTAACAGTTCCAACAATTCGGCTAATAGTGGGCCGTGTTCTTCCCTTGTGTCTGTGAACAGGAGTAAGTCGTCCACATACTGCACTATCTGGTTGGGCTGGCTAAACTCTTTCAAACTCCCCGCCATGCACTGATGGAAAATGCTGGGGCTGTTGTGAAAACCCTGTGGTAAGCAGTTCCAAGTGTACTGTTGCCCTTTGAAAGTAAAGGCAAACTTGTACTGGTCCTCCCGCCGCAGCGGAATGGACCAAAAACCGTTCGAGATGTCCAGCACCGTGAATGTGGTCGCCGATGTTGGAATACTCCCTATTAAGTCTGCAACTGCTGCTACCGTGGGCGCGCAGGCTGGGATATTACTATTGAGGACTCTGTAGTCTACCGTGGCTCTCCACGAATTGTCCGGTTTCTTTACCGGCTATAATGGGGAGTTTACGTGGGTGGCTATCGTCCTCAACACGCCCTGCTGCACCAATGAAGATATTGCTGTCTCCATGTCGGGTTCTGCCTCCTTGGGGAAATTATACTGCTTTTGGGGTCGGATCATGGGGTCCCCGTCTATGCTGACTTCGAACCCAGTGACTCTCCCACAATCGTGCTTGTGGGTGGCGAACGCGGTCAGATTTTCTGACACACGCGCCTGCAAGTCCGTTGGGACGCTCGCTACCATGAGCTCGAGATCGTAACCTCCTGGTGGCTTCATAGTGCACAGGGCCCCCTTTTCTTCCTTCCCCGGGATTACGACTACCTTACCTAAACCGCCCTCGGCTCCCCAGAGACAGTGATTTCTCAGGTCCACGAGGATCCCGTGTTCCACCAAGAAATCAGCCCCAAGGATGCCTTTTCCCCCCCCTCATTCCACTTCAATAGGATGCACGTCCATGTGGTGTGGAGCGCTCCCAACTGAATGGAGAGCGGGAGGGAGTACGCGCCAGCCTGTTCTCTACCTGTGAAACCCGCTACTAAATATGGAGCCTGGGCGGACAGAGGTGAGGCAAAAGGTTTGTCCGTGTGGATCACGGTACACGAGGCTCCCGTATCCAACAGGTAACTACCCCTTTGTTTCTCCACCTCCATCTCCACCACAGGTCTTCTCCAAGCGTCATAGCGGAGCGGACACAAGTAGACGGGCTGCGCGGGCATCAGTCATTTAGGTGTTTCGGCTGGGGTCTCGGGGGCGATAGGGCTGTTAGCAACCGCTACCTTCCCCTGCCAGGTCATCAGAGACCTCATAGTCTCCAAGACTGACTCGATCGCAGCGGGGTCCACAACCGCACCACCCCCTTTAGTCGGGGCAGAGGCTACGGTTGGGTTCTGGACTGGTGTTGGGGCAGCGGCCTGCCCTTGTGGTTGTGCTGGTGTTGGGTAAACTCTCGGGCCGTTGGCGACTCGGGCTTGGGCTTGATCTTGGGCTGCGGCGAACGCTCTCTCCCTCTTATCCTTCCAAGGATTCCTACAGTCCTTGCGCCAATGACCCTCCTTCCCACACCCGTAACAACTGCTATTGGCTTGGGGATGGCGATTTCCCTCCTGACGCCATTCCTTTTTAGCAGAGGCTGCGGGTCTCACCTCATGCACCTTTCCTTTCACAACAGGCGTTTTCTTGCCCTTGTTGTTTCTACAACTGATCGTGAGCTGATCTAGTACTACTTCCTCCGTGGAGCGGGCGTTAGTGGGGTCAAACCATGCTTTGGCCTGTTCCTTCACTACTGGCAGGCAACCTGCTACCAGGCACCGAAGCCAGTGAGCCCTTTGTTCGCCATCCAGCCCGGCCCGGGTCGGCCCGCCCGGGCAGCTGCGCCGATACACTGGCCACAACCTGTCGGCGAAAACCCGTGGGGGTTCTCCCTCTAGCTGCACTGTCTTTTCTAAATGGAGGAACGGAGTTCCGTCCCCCTCTCCCATGATCTCCAGAATCTCATCCCGTAGCAACTCATAGTCCCTGTGCCCTCTCTTGCTCTCGTCAGGGAGACACTGGAGGAGCGAACTGTCCAGGGAGAACAGCAGCATTTTAGACTGTTCAACCCCGTTGCAGTCATTGACTGCTGCGGTCTGCTCCATGTCCCTGAAATGCACGGAGGGATCTCCTGACTCGGAGAGTTTTGGGATGTGACTTATCATCTCTCTTAGCTGTCGTGCGCTATGAGGCATTATGATCTGACTCTCAAGGGGTCCGTCATCGCCATTTTCTTCATTTGGACCGAGCCTCCGGTGTCTCGTTGGACACATCGACGCCGGCCCTGACTCTACTATCTGGGGTTGCGCTACCTCAGGGCTCTCTTCCTCTACCGTCTCCGTCTCCTGTCCCGGAGTCCAAGACTCCTCGTAAGCAGGAGGCGCAGAGGGTTCGGGAGTTGGTACCCCAACTGCCTCTTGTGGGATCGGTCTTTTGGATTCCTTGGCTAGCAATAGCTGGCTCGCCGGTGGATTTATGAGACACACCAACCCGTTTGCCTTCGCTAGGGCCGTTCTCAGGTCCTCTAGCTCCCGGCGGCAAGCGCTGTGGTCGGTGCTCTCAGATCTATCCTCCATGGCCATCTTATATGCTGCCCTGGCTCCCAGAAGTTTTTCCTCTTGGGCCTCTATCTGCTTAGCTAGACGGAAACACTTTTCTCTCATTCTACCTTCGCAGGCCTTGGCTTCAATGACCTGACATTTTAAATACTCTACCCGGGTTTCGTGGCAGCGAATTACAGAGCGGCATTCCTGATTCAGCGCGTCAAGCGATTCAATCAGTTTTTGACCTCCCGCAACCTTTTCCTCTACGTCTTTAAGCAAGCCGTTGATCTGGACTGTCTGTGCTGCAACTACTTGGTCCAAAAGCTGGACTTGCTTCTTGTAGCACATCAGCCAGACCGCCTTTTCTACAGATTTCTTATGCTCTCAACCCGCTGTCCACTTGATGGCTGCATCTAGCGGGCGCCTATCCCTTAATAGATCAGATATCCACTGTTTTGTGAGGTTGACTTTTCCGAAAACATAATCTGCTATTCTTTCATCCATCACATTTCGTTTATTCAGATCTTGATCTAACACACTACTTTCCTGCTGCCAAGGTCCTGCCGCGGTCGCCATTTCTGTAGGTTTTTTTTTCCTGCTCTCTTGCCTGTTCTGGCCTCCTGCCAGGCTTCGTGCAAGAATTACCCTTGAGTGGTTCGACCCACTCCCCCTACGGTTCTAGACCTTGGACTTAGATGCAGAGAACAGTAGTGCAGAGAAAAGGACTCAATAGACCAGATTGAATAGCACGAAATGGATGCTTTTATTTTTAAACAGTTTGAAGCATTACAAAATACATGTCATAGGCGCAGATTAAAGTAACTACAATCATGCACAAATTTATGAACTTAACTCTATGGAAATGGGGAACACACGGCACATCGTAAAGGGGAAAACACATTACGATTTCCCTTAACTCCCTCCCCTATACCTAAACTAAGTTTCGACCTGGGGAACCTGGGATCATGCTCACCACTCTCGAAATCGCGAAAAGGGGTTCGCAGCCTTTTTGGCACCGCTTCCCGTCGTCACGCGGATTGGAAGCTTCTGGCGCAGTCGATATTCTCTCCTCCCTCGAGGCGGTGGGGTAGACCCAGCCTCGATGAGCGCTCATCAAGGTTGAGATCCACTAGGCCTGTCGTGGATTTTTGTTCGTGGAGTAGAGCTAGATGCAGGTTATGCACATGGGAGAATCTTGTGGCATCGATCGCCGGTTCTCCAGAGGGTTTCTTCTCCGTCGGCCTGGGTCATCGATGATCTCCCGACCCCAGTACCCGGGCCACCCTCGTCGTCTTCTCGTCGTGGCCGAGCCTTGTTTGGCTGAACACCGGCCACGTTGTCCTTTTTCCGAAACCGTCCGTCTTTAAAAAGACGAAAACGTTTTCATCGATCTGCCGAAGTGGGAGAGGCGCCGATCCGGGCACCGTCCGCCCTTCGTTCGTTGCTCATAGAAGAAAGTTCTTGAAGAAATGGAAGCCTGAAGTCGCCCAACAAGAAGCCGTAGCAGTGAAGAAGTAACTTAGATGGACTTTCAATCCATAGTTATACTCTTTTGGGACAGTCTTATCTCCCGCCAAATCATAGTCCTGTCTTTGTATTAATTTTGGCGGGCAGAGATCTCTGCAGGGGCGCTTTCTCTTGTAACGGAGCCGGTGATAACTTAAACTGGCCTTCCTGACTGATAATGTCTGTTAATGTCCTTTGCATTGTCACCGCGGCTCGGTTCGCATATTGATCGGTCCGGACATTTTCCTTGATGGCTGCTAAACAGTTTTTCCTTTGTACAATAAATGGGTATAAGTGTTTATACATTGTCCGCCCATATCTTGATGGGCCCCATCCTGTACTTATAATCCATTGAATATGTATGCTGTTGCTCTGAGTTTCGGTTCCCAGATACTGGCTTTCGCGGGTTTACAATCTTCAATCCACAAGCCTGTCTAGCTTGCAGTAACAGAAATAAACTGGTTCAGAAACTGATCACGGGGCCTGGCGGCCATTTTGTATGCCCTTTTATCAAAGGTTTTTCTGTGCAAGCTTGCTTTGGTCAATAAACAGTCTTATTTTATCCAGATATCTTCCATAATTTTTGCTGAAAATTTTCGAAACTTACACCCTGGTGATTTCCCCACTCTATAAAACAGGGGTCACTGGACAGTGCTCAGGAGCAGGAACCCTGGCTGATTTCCCCTATCTCTAAAACAGGGGTCAAAGGACCGTGATCGGGAGCAGGAACCCTGGTGATTTCCCACTCTCTAAAACAGGGGTCACTGGACAGTGCTCAGGAGCAGGAACCCTGGTGATTTCCCCAATCTCTAAATCAGGGGTCACTGGACAGTGCTCAGGAGCAGGAACCCTGGTGATTTCCTCACTCTCTAAAACAGGGGTCACTGGACAGTGCACAGGAGCAGGAACCCTGGTGATTTCCTCACTCTCTAAAACAGGGTCACTGGACAGTGCACAGGAGCAGGAACCCTGGTGATTTCCTCACTCTCTAAAACAGGGGTCACTGGACAGTGCACAGGAGCAGGAACCCTGGTGATTTCCCCACTCTCTACAGCAGGGGTCACTGGACAGTGCTCAGGAGCAGGAACCCTGGTGATTTCCTCACTCTCTAAAACAGGGGTCACTGGACAGTGCTCAGGAGCAGGAACCCTGGTGATTTCCCCACTCTCTAAAACAGGGGTCACTGGACAGTGCTCAGGAGCAGGAACCCTGGTGACTTCCCCACTCTCTAAAACAGGGGTCACTGGACAGTGATCAGGAGCATGAAGCCTGGTGATTTCCCCACTCTCTAAAACAGGAGGTCACTGGACAGTGCTCAGGAGCAGGAACCCTGGTGATTTCCCCACTCTCTAAATCAGGGGTCACTGGACAGTGCACAGGAGCAGGACCCTGGTGATTTCCCCACACTCTAAAACAGGGGTCACTGGACAGTGCTCAGGAGCAGGAACCCTGGTGATTTCCCCACTCTCTAAATCAGGGGTCACTGGACAGTGCTCAGGAGTAGGAACGCTGGTGATTTCCCCACTCTCTAAAACAGGGGTCACTGGACAGTGCTCAGGAGCAGGAACCCTGGTGATTTCCCCACTTACTAAAACAGGAGTCACTGTACAGTGCACAGGAACCCTGGTGATTTCCCCACTCTCTAAAACAGGAGTCACTGGACAGTGCACAGGAGCAGGAACGCTGGTGATTTCCCCACTCTCTAAAACAGGGGTCACTGGACAGTGCTCAGGAGCAGGAACCCTGGTGATTTCCCCACTCTCTAAAACAGGGGTCACTGGACAGTGCTCAGGAGCAGGAACCCTGTTGATTTCCCCACTCTCTAAATCAGGGGTCACTGGATAGTGCACAGGAGCCGGAACACTGGTGATTTCCCCACTCTCTAAAACAGGGGTCACTGGACAGTGCTCAGGAGCAGAAACCCTGGTGATTTCCCCACTCTCTAAACCAGGGGTCACTGGACAGTGATCAGGAGCAGGAACCCTGGTGATTTCCCCACTCACTAAAACAGGGGTCAATGGACAGTGCTCAGGAGCAGGAACCCTGGTGATTTCCGCACTCTCTAAATCAGGGGTCACTGGACAGTGCACGGGAGCAGGAACCCTGGTGATTTCCCCACTCTCTAAAACAGGGGTCACTGGATAGTGCTCAGGAGCAGGAACCCTGGTGATTTCCCCACTCTCTAAACCAGGGGTCACTGGACAGTGTTCAGGAGCAGGAACCCTGGTGATTTCCACACTCTCTAAAACAGCGGTCACTGGACAGTGCACAGGAGCAGGAACCCTGGTGATTTCCACACTCTCAAACCAGGGGTCACTGGACAGTGCACAGGAGCAGGAACCCTGGTGATTTCCCCACTCTCTAAAACAGGGGTCACTGGACAGTGCTCAGGAGCAGGAACCCTGGTGATTTCCCCACTCTCTAAAACAGGGGTCACTGGACAGTGCTCAGGAGCAGGAACCCTGCTGACTTCCCCACTCTCCAAAACAGGGGTCACTGGACAGTGCTCAGGAGCAGGAACCCTGGTGATTTCCGCACCCGCTAAAACAGGGGTCAATGGACAGTGCACAGGAGCAGGAACCCTAGTGATTTCCCCACTCTCTAAAACAGGGGTCACTGGATAGTGCTCAGGAGCAGGAACCCTGGTGATTTCCTCACTCTCTAAACCAGGGGTCACTGGACAGTGATCAGGAGCAGGAACCCTGGTGATTTCCCCACTCTCTAAAACAGGGGTCAATGGACAGTGCTCAGGAGCAGGAACCCTGGTGATTTCCCCACTCTCTAAACCAGGGGTCACTGGACAGTGATCAGGAGCAGGAACCCTGGTGAATTCCCCACTCTCTAAAACAGGGGTCAATGGAAAGTGCTCAGGAGCAGGAACCCTGGTGATTTCCGCACTCTCTAAATCAAGGGTTCACTGGACAGTGCACGGGAGCAGGAACCCTGGTGATTTCCCCACTCTCTAAAACAGGGGTCACTGGACAGTGCACAGGAGCAGGAACCCTGGTGATTTCCACACTCTCTAAAACAGCGGTCACTGGACAGTGCACAGGAGCAGGAACCCTGGTGATTTCCACACTCTCAAACCAGGGGTCACTGGACAGTGCTCAGGAGCAGGAACCCTGGTGATTTCCCCACTCTCTAAAACAGGGGTCAATGGACAGTGCACAGGAGCAGGAACCCTGGTGATTTCCCCACTCTCTAAAACAGGGGTCACTGGACAGTGCTCAGGAGCAGGAACCCTGGTGATTTCCCCACTCTCTAAAACAGGGGTCACTGGACAGTGCTCAAGAGCAGGAACCCTGGTGATTTCCGCACTCGCTAAAACAGGGGTCACTGGATAGTGCTCAGGAGCAGGAAGCCTGGCGATTTCCCCAATCTCTAATTCAGGGGTCACTGGAAAGTGTACAGGAGCAGGAACCCTGGTGATTTCCCCACTCTCTAAAACAGGGGTCACTGGACAGTGATCAGGAGCAGGAACCCTGGTGATTTCCCCACTCTCTAAACCAGGGGTCACTGGACAGTGATCAGGAGCAGGAACCCTGGTGATTTCCCCACTCTCTAAAACAGGGGTCAATGGACAGTGCTCAGGAGCAGGAACCCTGGTGATTTCCGCACTCTCTAAACCAGGGGTCAATGGACAGTGCTCAGGAGCAGGAACCCTGGTGATTTCCCCACTCTCTAAACCAGGGGTCACTGGAGAGTGTTCAGGAGCAGGAACCCTGGTGATTTCCTCACTCTCTAAAACAGGGGTCACTGGATAGTGCTCAGAAGCAGGAACCATGGTGATTTCCCCACTCTCTAAAACAGGGGTCAATGGACAGTGCACAGTAGCAGGAACCCTGGTGATTTCCACACTCTCTAAACCAGTGGTCACTGGACAGCGCACAGGAGCAGGAACCCTGGTGATTTCCCCACTCTCTAAAACAGGGGTCACTGGACAATGCTCAGGAGCAGGAACCCTGGCGATTTCCCCACTCTCTAAAACAGGGGTCACTGGACAGTGCTCAAGAGCAGGAACCCTGGTGATTTCCCCACTCTCTAAATCAGGGGTCACTGGACAGTGCACAGGAGCAGGACCCCGGTGATTTCCCCACTCTCAAAAACAGGGGTCACTGGACAGTGCTCAGGAGCAGGAACCCTGGTGATTTCCCCACTCTCTAAAACAGGGGTCACTGGACAGTGCTCAGGAGCAGGAACCCTGGTGATTTCCCCACTCTCTAAAAGAGGGATCACTGGACAGTGATCAGGAGCAGGAACCATGGTGATTTCCCCACTCTCTACACCAGGGGTCAATGGAAAGTGCTCAGGAGCAGGAACTCCGGTGATTTCCCCTCTCTCTAAAACAGGGGTCACTGGACAGTGCTCAGGAGCAGGAACCCTGGTGATTTCCCCACTCTCTAAAACAGGGGTCACTGGACAGTGCTCAGGAGCAGGAACCCTGGTGATTTCCCCACTCTCTAAAACAGGGGTCACTGGACAGTGCTCAGGAGCAGGAACCCTGGTGATTTCCTCACTCTCTAAAACAGGGGTCACTGGACAGTGCTCAGGAGCAGGAACCCTGGTGATTTCCCCACTCTCTAAAACAGGGGTCAAGGACAGTGCTCAGGAGCAGGAACCCTGGTGATTTCCCCACTCTCTAAAGCAGGAGTCACTGGACAGTGCACAGGAGCAGGAACCCTGGCTGATTTCCCCACTCTCTAAACAAGGGGTCACTGGACAGTGATCAGGAGCAGGAACCCTGGTGATTTCCACACTCTCTAAAACAGGGGTCAATGGACAGTGCACAGGAGCAGGAACCCTGGTGATTTCCCCACTCTCTAAAACAGGGGTCACTGGACAGTGCACAGGAGCAGGAACCCTGGTGATTTCCCCACTCTCTAAAACAGGGGTCACTGGACAGTGCTCAGGAGCAGGAACCCTGGTGATTCCCCCACTCTCTAAAACAGGGGTCACTGGACAGTGCTCAGGAGCAGGAACCCTGGTGATTTCCCCACTCTCTAAAACAGGGGTCACTGGACAGTGCTCAGGAGCAGGAACCCTGGTGATTTCCCCACTCTCTAAAACAGGGGACACTGGACAGTGCTCAGGAGCGGGAACCCTGGTGATTTCCACACTCTGTAAAACAGGGGTCACTGGACCGTGCTCAGGAGCGGGAACCCTGGTGATTTCCACACTCTCTAAAACAGTGGTCACTGGGCAGTGATCAGGAGCAGGAACCCTGGTGATTTCCCCACTCTCTAAAACAGGGGTCACTGGACAGTGCACAGGAGCAGGAACCCTGGTGATTTCCACACTCTCTAAAACAGTGGTCACTGGACCGTGCTCAGGAGCGGGAACCCTGGTGATTTCCACACACTCTAAAACAGTGGTCACTGGGCAGTGATCAGGAGCAGGAACCCTGGTGATTTCCCCACTCTCTAAAACAGTGGTCACTGGGCAGTGATCAGGAGCAGGAACCCTGGTGATTTCCCCACTCTCTAAAACAGGGGTCACTGGACAGTGCTCAGGAGCGGGAACCCTGGTGATTTCCACACTCTGTAAAACAGGGGTCACTGGACCGTGCTCAGGAGCGGGAACCCTGGTGATTTCCACACTCTCTAAAACAGTGGTCACTGGGCAGTGATCAGGAGCAGGAACCCTGGTGATTTCCCCACTCTCTAAAACAGGGGTCACTGGACAGTGCTCAGGAGCAGGAACCCCGGTGATTTCCCCACTCTCTAAAACAGGGGTCACTGGACAGTGATCAGGAGCAGGAACCCTGGTGATTTCCCCACTCTCTAAAACAGGGGTCAATGGACAGTGATCAGGAGCAGGAACCCTGGTGATTTCCCCACTCTCTAAAACAGGGGTCACTGGACAGTGCTCAGGAGCAGGAACCCCGGTGATTTCCCCACTCTCTAAAACAGGGGTCACTGGACAGTGCACTGGAGCAGGAACCCTGGTGATTTCCCCACTCTCTAAAACAGGGGTCAATGGACAGTGCACAGGAGCAGGAACCCTGGTGATTTCCCCACTCTCTAAAACAGGGGTCAATGGACAGTGCTCAGGAGCAGGATCCCTGGTGATTTCCCCACTCTCTAAAACAGGGGTCACTGGACAGTGCTCAGGAGCAGGAACCCTGGTGATTTCCCCACTCTCTAAAACAGGGGTCACTGGACAGTGCTCAGGAGCAGGAACCCTGGTGATTTCCCCACTCTCTAAAACAGGGGTCAATGGACAGTGATCAGGAGCAGGAACCCTGGTGATTTCCCCACTCTCTAAAGCAGGGGTCAATGGACAGTGCACAGGAGCAGGAACCCTGGTGATTTCCCCACTCTCTAAAACAGGGGTCACTGGACAGTGCTCAGGAGCAGGAACCCTGGTGATTTCCCCACTCTCTAAAACAGGGGTCACTGGACAGTGATCAGGAGCAGGAACCCTGGTGATTTCCCCACTCTCTACACCAGGGGTCAATGGACAGTGCTGAGGAGCAGGAACCCTGGTGATTTCCCCACTTTCTGAAACAGGGGTCACTGGACCGTGATCAGGAGCAGGAACCCTGGTGATTTCCCCACTCTCTAAAACAGGGGTCACTAGACAGTGCTCAGGAGCAGGAACCCTGGTGATTTCCCCACTCTCTAAAACAGGGTCACTGGACAGTGCTCAGGAGCAGGAACCCTGGTGATTTCCCCACTCTCTAAAACAGGGTCACTGGACAGTGCACAGGAGCAGGAACCCTGGTGATTTCCCCTCTCTCTAAAACAGGGGTCACTGTGAAGTGATCAGGAGCAGGAACCCTGGTGATTTCCCCACTCTCTAAAACAGGGGTCACTGGACAGTGCTCAGGAGCAGGAACCCTGGCTGATTTTCACACTCTCTAAAACAGGGGTCACTGGACCGTGATCAGGAGCAGGAACCCTGGTGATTTCCCCACTCTCTACACCAGGGGTCACTGGACAGTGCTCAGGAGCAGGAACCCCGGTGATTTCCCCACTCTCTAACCCAGGGATCACTGGACAGTGCACAGGAGCAGGAACCCTGGTGATTTTCCCACTCTCTAAAACAGGGGTCAATGGAAAGTGCACAGGAGCAGGAACCCTGGTGATTTCCCCACTCTCTAAAACAGGGGTCACTGGACAGTGCTCAGGAGCAGGAACCCTGGTGATTTCCCCACTCTCTAACCCAGGGATCACTGGACAGTGCACAGGAGCAGGAACCCTGGTGATTTCCCCACTCTCTAAAACAGGGGTCAATGGAAAGTGCACAGGAGCAGGAACCCTGGTGATTTCCCCACTCTCTAAAACAGGGGTCACTGGACAGTGCTCAGGAGCAGGAACCCTGGTGATTTCCCGACTCTCTAAACGAGGGTCACTGGACAGTGCTCAGGAGCAGGAACCCTGGTGATTTCCCCTATCTCTAAAACAGGGGTCACTGGACAGTGCTCAGGAGCAGGAACCCTGGTGATTTCCCCACTCTCTAAAAGAAGGTTCACTGTACAGTGCACAGGAGCAGGAACCCTGGTGATTTCCCCACTCTCTAAAACAGGGGTCACTGGACAGTGATCAGGAGCAGGAACCCTGGCTGATTTCCCCACTCTCTAAAACAGGGGTCACTGGACAGTGCTCAGGAGCAGGAACCCTGGTGATTTCCCCACTCTCTACACCAGGGGTCAATGGACAGCGCTCAGGAGCAGGAACCCTGGTGATTTCCCCTCTCTCTAAACCAGGGTCACTGGACAGTGCTCAGGAGCAGGAACCCTGGCTGATTTCCCCACTCTCTAAACGAGGGGTCAATGGACAGTGCTCAGGAGCAGGAACCCTGGCGATTTCCCCACTCTCTAAACCAGGGGTCACTGGACAATGCTCAGGAGCAGGAACCCTGGTGATTTCCACACTCTCTAAAACAGGGGCCACTGGACAGAGCTCAGGAGCGGGAACCCTGGTGATTTCCCCACTCTTTAAAACAGGGGCCACTGGACAGAGCTCAGGAGCGGGAACCCTGGTGATTTCCCCACTCTCTAAAACAGGGGCCACTGGACAGAGCTCAGGAGTGGGAACCCTGGTGATTTCCCCTATCTCTAAAACAGGGGTCACTGGACAGTGCTCAGGAGCAGGAACCCTGGTGATTTACACACTCTCTAAACCAGGGGTCACTGGACAGTGCTCAGGAGCAGGAACCCTGGTGATTTCCCCACTCTCTAAAACAGGAGTCAATGGACAGTGCTCAGGAGCAGGAACCCTGGTGATTTCCCCACTCTCTAAAACAGCGGTCAATGGACAGTGCTCAGGAGCAGGAACCCTGGTGATTTCCCCACTCTCTAAAACAGGGGTCACTGGACAGTGCTCAGGAGCAGGAACCCTGGTGATTTCCCCACTCTCTAAAAGAGGGATCACTGGACAGTGATCAGGAGCAGGAACCATGGTGATTTCCCCACTCTCTACACCAGGGGTCAATGGACAGTGCTCAGGAGCAGGAACTCCGGTGATTTCCCCACTCTCTACACCAGGGGTCACTGGACAGTGCTCAGGAGCAGGAACCCTGGTGATTTCCCCACTCTCTAAAACAGGGGTCACTGGACAGTGCTCAGGAGCAGGAACACTGGTGATTTCCCCACTCTCTAAAACAGGGGTCACTGGACAGTGCTCAGGAGCAGGAACCCTGGTGATTTCCCCACACTCTAAAGCAGGAGTCACTGGACAGTGCACAGGAGCAGGAACCCTGCTGATTTCCCCACTCTCTAAACCAGGGGTCACTGGACAGTGCTCAGGAGCAGGAACCGTGGTGATTTCCCCACTCTCTAAAACAGGGGTCAATGGACAGTGCACAGGAGCAGGAACCCTGGTGATTTCCACACTCTCTAAACCAGTGGTCACCGGACAGTGCACAGGAGCAGGAACCCTGGTGATTTCCCCACTCTCTAAAACAGGGGTCACTGGACAGTGCTCAGGAGCAGGAACCCTGGTGATTTACCCACTCTCTAAATCAGGGGTCACTGGCCAGTGCTCAGGAGCAGTAACCCTGGTGATTTCCCCACTCTCTAAAACAGGGGACACTGGACAGTGCTCAGGAGCGGGAACCCTGGTGATTTCCACACTCTCTAAAACAGGGGTCAATGGACCGTGCTCAGGAGCAGGAACCCTGGTGATTTCCCCACTCTCTAAAACAGGGGTCAATGGACAGTGCTCAGGAGCAGGAACCCTGGTGATTTCCCCACTCTCTAAAACAGGGGTCACTGGACAGTGCACAGGAGCAGGAACCCTGGTGATTTCCCCACTCTCTAAAACAGGGGTTACTGGACAGTGCACAGGAGCAGGAACCCTGGTGATTTCCCCACTCTCTGAAACAGCGGTCACTGGACCGTGATCAGGAGCAGGAACCCTGGTGATTTCCCCACTCTCTAAAACAGGGGTCACTGGACAGTGCTCAGGAGCAGGAACCCTGGTGATTTCCCCACTCTCTACACCAGGGGTCACTGGACAGTGCTCAGGAGCAGGAACCCTGGTGATTTCCACACTCTCTAAAACAGGGGTCACTGGGCAGTGCTCAGGAGCAGGAACCCTGGTGATTTCCCCACTCTCTAAAACAGGGGTCACTGGACAGTGCTCAGGAGCAGGAACCCTGGTGATTTCCCCTCTCTCTAAAACAGGTGTCACTGTGAAGTGATCAGGAGCAGGAACCCTGGTGATTTCCCCACTCTCTAAAACAGGGGTCACTGGACAGTGCTCAGGAGCAGGAACCCTGGCTGATTTCCACACTCTCTAAAACAGGGGTCACTGGACCGTGATCAGGAGCAGGAACCCCGGTGATTTCCCCACTCTCTAAAACAGGGGTCACTGGACAGTGCTCAGGAGCAGGAACCCTGGTGATTTCCCCACTCTCTAAAACAGGAGTCACTGGACAGTGCACTGGAGCAGGAACCCTGGTAATTTCCCCACTCTCTAAAACAGGGGTCACTGTACAGTGCTCAGGAGCAGGAACCCTGGTGATTTTCCCACTCTCTAAACCAGGGGTCACTGGACAGTGCTCAGGAGCAGGAACCCTGGTGATTTCCCCACTCTCTAAAACAGGTGTCACTGGACAGTGCTCAGGAGCAGGAACCCTGGTGATTTCCCCACTCTCTAAAACAGGGGTCACTGGACAGTGCTCAGGAGCAGGAACCCTGGTGATTTCCCCACTCTCTAAAACAGCGGTCAATGGACAGTGCTCAGGAGCAGGAACCCTGGTGATTTCCCCACTCTCTAAATCAGGGGTCAATGGACAGTGCTCAGGAGCAGGAACCATCGTGATTTCCCCACTCTCTAAACCAGGGGTCAATGGACAGTGCTCAGGAGCAGGAACCCTGGTGATTTCCCCACTCTCTAAACCAGGGGTCACTGGACAGTGATCGGAAGCAGGAACCCTGGTGATTTCACCACTCTCTAAAACAGGGGTCAATGGACAGTGCTCAGGAGCAGGAACCCTGGTGATTTCCCCACTCTCTAAATCAGGGGTCACTGGACAGTGCACAGGAACAGGAACCCTGGAGATTTCCCCACTCTCTAAAACAGGGATCACTGGAGCGTGATCAGGAGCAGGAACACTGGTGATTTCCCCACTCGCTAAAACAGGGGTCACTGGAGAGTGATCAGGAGCAGGAACCCTGGTGATTTCCCCACTCTCTAAAACAGGGGTCAATGGACAGTGCTCAGGAGCAGGAACCCTGGTGATTTCCCTACTCTCTAAACCAGGGGTCACTGGACAGTGATCGGAAGCAGGAACCCTGGTGATTTCACCACTCTCTAAATCAGGGGTCAATGGACAGTGCTCAGGAGCAGGAACCCTGGTGATTTCCCCACTCTCTAAACCAGCGGTCAATGGCCAGTGCTCAGGAGCAGGAACCCTGGTGATTTCCCTACTCTCTAAACCAGGGGTCACTGGACAGTGATCGGAAGCAGGAACACTGGTGATTTCACCACTCTCTAAAACAGGGGTCAATGGACAGTGCTCAGGAGCAGGAACCCTGGTGATTTCCCCACTCTCTAAATCAGGGGTCACTGGACAGTGCACAGGAACAGGAACCCTGGAGATTTCCCCACTCTCTAAAACAGGGATCACTGGAGAGTGATCAGGAGCAGGAACACTGGTGATTTCCCCACTCGCTAAAACAGGGGTCACTGGAGAGTGATCAGGAGCAGGAACCCTGGTGATTTCCCCACTCTCTAAAACAGGGGTCACTGGATAGTGCTCAGGAGCAGGAACCCTGGTGATTTCCCCACTCTCTAAAACAGGGGTCAATGGACAGTGCACAGGAGCAGGAACCCGGTGATTTCCACACTCTCTAACCAGGGGTCACTGGACAGTGCACAGGAGCAGGAACCCTGGTGATTTCCCCACTCTCTAAAACAGGGGTCACTGGACAGTGATCAGGAGCAGGAACCCTGGCTGATTTCCCCACTCTCTAAAACAGGGGTCACTGGACAGTGCTCAGGAGCAGGAACCCTGGTGATTTTCCCACTCTCTAAACCAGTTGTCACTGGACAGTGCTCAGGAGCAGGAACCCTGGTGATTTCCCCACTCTCTACACCAGGGGTCAATGGACAGCACTCAGGAGCAGGAACCCTGGTCATTTCCCCTCTCTCTAAACCAGGGTCACTGGACAGTGCTCAGGAGCATGAACCCTGGCTGATTTCCCCACTCTCTAAACCAGGGGTCAATGGACAGTGCTCAGGAGCAGGAACCCTGGTGATTTCCCCACTCTCGAAACCAGGGGTCACTGGACAGAGCTCAGGAGCGGGAACCCTGGTGATTTCCCCACTCTCTAAACCAGGGGTCACTGGACAGTGCTCAGGAGCAGGAACCCTGGTGATTTCCACACTCTCTAAACCAGGGGTCACTGGACAGTGCACAGGAGCAGGAAACCTGGTGATTTCCCCACTCTCTAAAACAGTGGTCAATGGACAGTGCTCAGGAGCAGGAACCCTGGTGATTTCCCCACTCTCTAAATCAGGGGTCAATGGACAGTGCTCAGGAGCAGGAACCCTGGTGATTTCCCCACTCTCTAAATCAGCGGTCAATGGACAGTGCTCAGGAGCAGGAACCATCGTGATTTCCCCACTCTCTAAACCAGGGGTCAATGGACAGTGCTCAGGAGCAGGAACCCTGGTGATTTCCCCACTCTCTAAACCAGGGGCCAATGGCCAGTGCTCAGGAGCAGGAACCCTGGTAATTTCCCTACTCTCTAAACCAGGGGTCACTGGACAGTGATCGGAAGCAGGAACCCTGGTGATTTCACCACTCTCTAAAACAGGGGTCAATGGACAGTGCTCAGGAGCAGGAACCCTGGTGATTTCCCCACTCTCTAAATCAGGGGTCACTGGACAGTGCACAGGAACAGGAACCCTGGAGATTTCCCCACTCTCTAAAACAGGGATCACTGGAGAGTGATCAGGAGCAGGAACCCTGGTGATTTCCCCACTCTCTAAAACAGCGGTCAATGGACAGTGCTCAGGAGCAGGAACCCTGGTGATTTCCCCACTCTCTAAATCAGGGGTCAATGGACAGTGCTCAGGAGCAGGAACCATCGTGATTTCCCCACTCTCTAAACCAGGGGTCAATGGACAGTGCTCAGGAGCAGGAACCCTGGTGATTTCCCCACTCTCTAAACGAGGGGCCAATGGCCAGTGCTCAGGAGCAGGAACCCTGGTAATTTCCCTACTCTCTAAACCAGGGGTCACTGGACAGTGATCGGAAGCAGGAACCCTGGTGATTTCACCACTCTCTAAAACAGGGGTCAATGGACAGTGCTCAGGAGCAGGAACCCTGGTGATTTCCCCACTCTCTAAATCAGGGGTCACTGGACAGTGCACAGGAACAGGAACCCTGGAGATTTCCCCACTCTCTAAAACAGGGATCACTGGAGAGTGATCAGGAGCAGGAACACTGGTGATTTCCCCACTCGCTAAAACAGGGGTCACTTGAGAGTGATCAGGAGCAGGAACCCTGGTGATTTCCCCACTCTCTAAAACAGGGGTCACTGGATAGTGCTGAGGAGCAGGAACCCTGGTGATTTCCCCACTCTCTAAAACAGGGGTCAATGGACAGTGCACAGGAGCAGGAACACTGGTGATTCCCACACTCTCTAACCAGGGGTCACTGGACAGTGCACAGGAGCAGGAACCCTGGTGATTCCCACACTCTCTAACCAGGGGTCACTGGACAGTGCTCAGGAGCAGGAACTCTGGTGATCTCCCCACTCTCTAACCGAGGGATCACTGGAGAGTGCACAGGAGCAGGAACCCTGGTGATTTCCCCACTCTCTAACCCAGGGGTCACTGGACAGTGCTCAGGAGCAGGAACCCTGGTGATTTCCCCACTCTCTAAACCAGGGTCACTGGACAGTGCTCAGGAGCAGGAACCCTGGTGATTTCCCCTATCTCTAAAACAGGGGTCAAAGGACAGTGCGCAGGAGCAGGAACCCTGGTGATTTCCCCACTCTCTAAAACAGGGGTCACTGGACAGTGCTCAGGAGCAGGAACCCTGGTGATTTCCCCACTCTCTAAAACAGGGGTCACTGGACAGTGCTCAGGAGCAGGAACCCTGGTGATATTCCCCACTCTCTAAAACAGGGGTCACTGGACCGTGATCAGGAGCAGGAACCCTGGTGAGTTCCCCACTCTTTATAACAGGGGACACTGGATATTGCTCAGGAGCAGGAACCCTGGTGATTTCCCCACTCGCTACAGCAGGGATCAATGGACCGTGATCAGGAGCAGCAACCCTGGTGATTTCCCCACCCTCTAAAACAGGGGTCACTGGACAGTGCACAGGAGCAGGAAAC
Organism: Somniosus microcephalus; assembly: GCF_052327205.1. Classification (NCBI taxonomy): domain Eukaryota; kingdom Metazoa; phylum Chordata; class Chondrichthyes; order Squaliformes; family Somniosidae; genus Somniosus; species Somniosus microcephalus. The sequence goes on along the minus strand of NW_028225283.1, from coordinate 270,738 downwards.
CTGGTGATTTCCCCACTCTCTAAAACAGGAGTCACTGGACAGTGCACTGGAGCAGGAGCCCTGGTAATTTCCCCACTCTCTAAACCAGGGGTCACTGGACAGTGCTCAGGAGCAGGAACCCTGGTGATTTCCCCACTCTCTAAAACAGGAGTCACTGGACAGTGCACTGGAGCAGGAACCCTGGTAATTTCCCCACTCTCTAAAACAGGGGTCACTGGACAGTGCTCAGGAGCAGGAACCCTGGTGATTTTCCCACTCTCTAAACCAGGGGTCACTGGACAGTGCTCAGGAGCAGGAACCCTGGTGATTTCCCCACTCTCTAAAACAGGTGTCACTGGATAGTGCTCAGGAGCAGGAACCCTGGTGATTTCCCCACTCTCTAAAACAGGGGTCAATGGACAGTGCTCAGGAGCAGGAACCCTGGTGATTTCCCCACTCTCTAAAACAGGGGTCACTGGACAGTGCTCAGGAGCAGGAACCCTGGTGATTTCCCCACTCTCTAAAACAGCGGTCAATGGACAGTGCTCAGGAGCAGGAACCCTGGTGATTTCCCCACTCTCTAAATCAGGGGTCAATGGACAGTGCTCAGGAGCAGGAACCATCGTGATTTCCCCACTCTCTAAACCAGGGGTCAATGGACAGTGCTCAGGAGCAGGAACCCTGGTGATTTCCCTACTCTCTAAACCAGGGGTCACTGGACAGTGATCGGAAGCAGGAACCCTGGTGATTTCACCACTCTCTAAAACAGGGGTCAATGGACAGTGCTCAGGAGCAGGAACCCTGGTGATTTCCCCACTCTCTAAATCAGGTGTCACTGGACAGTGCACAGGAGCAGGAACCCTGGTGATTTCCCCACTCTCTAAAACAGGGGTCCCTGGACAGTGCTCAGGAGCAGGAACCCTGGTGATTTTCCCACTCTCTACACCAGGGATCAATGGACAGTGCTCAGGAGCAGCAACCCTGGTGATTTCCCCACCCTCTAAAACAGGGGTCACTGCACAGTGCTCAGCAGCAGGAACCCTGGTGATTTCCCCACTCTCTAAACCAGGGGTCACTGGACAGTGCTCAGGAGCAGGAACCCTGGCTGATTTCCCCACTCTCTAAAACAGGGGTCACTGGACAGTGCTCAGGAGCAGGAACCCTGGTGATTTCCCCACTCTCTAAAACAGGAGTCACTGGACAGTGCACTGGAGCAGGAACCCTGGTAATTTCCCCACTCTCTAAAACAGGGGTCACTGGACAGTGCTCAGGAGCAGGAACCCTGGTGATTTTCCCACTCTCTAGATCAGGGGTCACTGGACAGCGCTCAGGAGCAGGAACCCTGGTGATTTCCCCACTCTCTAAAACAGGGGTCACTGGACAGTGCTCAGGAGCAGGAACCATCGTGATTTCCCCACTCTCTAAACCAGGGGTCAATGGACAGTGCTCAGGAGCAGGAACCCTGGTGATTTCCCCACTCTCTAAAACAGGGGTCACTGGACAGTGCTCAGGAGCAGGAACCCTGGTGATTTCCCCACTCTCTAAAACAGGGGTCACTGGACAGTGCTCAGGAGCAGGAACCATCGTGATTTCCCCACTCTCTAAACCAGGGGTCAATGGACAGTGCTCAGGAGCAGGAACCCTGGTGATTTCCCCACTCTCTAAACCAGGGGTCAATGGCCAGTGCTCAGGAGCAGGAACCCTGGTGATTTCCCTACTCTCTAAACCAGGGGTCACTGGACAGTGATCGGAAGCAGGAACCCTGGTGATTTCACCACTCTCTAAAACAGGGGTCAATGGACAGTGCTCAGGAGCAGGAACCCTGGTGATTTCCCCACTCTCTAAATCAGGGGTCACTGGACAGTGCACAGGAACAGGAACCCTGGAGATTTCCCCACTCTCTAAAACAGGGATCACTGGAGAGTGATCAGGGGCAGGAACACTGGTGATTTCCCCACTCGCTAAAACAGGGGTCACTGGAGAGTGCTCAGGAGCAGGAACCCTGGTGATTTCCCCACTCTCTAAAACAGGGGTCAAAGGACAGTGCACAGGAGCAGGAACCCGGTGATTTCCACACTCTCTAACCAGGGGTCACTGGACAGTGCACAGGAGCAGGAACCCTGGTGATTTCCCCACTCTCTAAAACAGGGTTCACTGGACAGTGATCAGGAGCAGGAACCCTGGCTGATTTCCCCACTCTCTAAAACAGGGGTCACTGGACAGTGCTCAGGAGCAGGAACCCTGGTGATTTTCCCACTCTCTAAACCAGGTGTCACTGGACAGTGCTCAGGAGCAGGAACCCTGGTGATTTCCCCACTCTCTACACCAGGGGTCAATGGACAGCGCTCAGGAGCAAGAACCCTGCTGATTTCCCCTCTCTCTAAACCAGGGTCACTGGACAGTGCTCAGGAGCAGGAACCCTGGTGATTTCCCCACTCTCTAAAACAGGAGTCAATGGACAGTGCTCAGGAGCAGGAACCCAGGTGATTTCCCCACTCTCTAAACCAGGGGTCACTGGACAGTGCTCAGGAGCAGGAACCCTGGTGATTTCCCCACTCTCTAAACCAGGGGTCACTGGACAGTGCTCAGGAGCAGGAACCCTGGTGATTTCCCCACTCTCTAAAACAGGGGTCACTGGACAGTGCTCAGGAGCAGGAACCCTGGTGATTTCCACACTCTCTAAACCAGGGGTCACTGGACAGTGCACAGGAGCAGGAACCCTGGTGATTTCCCCACTCTCTAAAACAGCGGTCAATGGACAGTGCTCAGGAGCAGGAACCCTGGTGATTTCCCCACTCTCTAAAACAGGGGTCACTGGACAGTGCTCAGGAGCAGGAACCCTGGTGATTTCCCCTATCTCTAAAACAGGGGTCAAAGGACAGTGCGCAGGAGCAGGAACCCTGGTGATTTCCCCACTCTCTAAAACAGGGGTCACTGGACAGTGCTCAGGAGCAGGAACCCTGGTGATTTCCCCACTCTCTAAAACAGGGGTCACTGGACAGTGCTCCGGAGCAGGAACCCTGGTGATATTCCCCACTCTCTAAAACAGGGGTCACTGGACCGTGATCAGGAGCAGGAACCCTGGTGAGTTCCCCACTCTTTATAACAGGGGACACTGGACATTGCTCAGGAGCAGGAACCCTGGTGATTTCCCCACTCGCTACAGCAGGGATCAATGGACCGTGATCAGGAGCAGCAACCCTGGTGATTTCCCCACCCTCTAAAACAGGGGTCACTGGACAGTGCACAGGAGCAGGAAACCTGGTGATTTCCCCACTCTCTAAAACAGGAGTCACTGGACAGTGCACTGGAGCAGGAACCCTGGTAATTTCCCCACTCTCTAAACCAGGGGTCACTGGACAGTGCTCAGGAGCAGGAACCCTGGTGATTTCCCCACTCTCTAAAACAGGAGTCACTGGACAGTGCACTGGAGCAGGAACCCTGGTAATTTCCCCACTCTCTAAAACAGGGGTCACTGGACAGTGCTCAGGAGCAGGAACCCTGGTGATTTTCCCACTCTCTAAACCAGGGGTCACTGAACAGTGCTCAGGAGCAGGAACCCTGGTGATTTCCCCACTCTCTAAAACAGGTGTCACTGGATAGTGCTCAGGAGCAGGAACCCTGGTGATTTCCCCACTCTCTAAAACAGGGGTCAATGGACAGTGCTCAGGAGCAGGAACACTGGTGATTTCCCCACTCTCTAAAACAGGGGTCACTGGACAGTGCTCAGGAGCAGGAACCCTGGTGATTTCCCCACTCTCTAAAACAGCGGTCAATGGACAGTGCTCAGGAGCAGGAACCCTGGTGATTTCCCCACTCTCTAAATCAGGGGTCAATGGACAGTGCTCAGGAGCAGGAACCATCGTGATTTCCCCACTCTCTAAACCAGGGGTCAATGGACAGTGCTCAGGAGCAGGAACCCTGGTGATTTCCCTACTCTCTAAACCAGGGGTCACTGGACAGTGATCGGAAGCAGGAACCCTGGTGATTTCACCACTCTCTAAAACAGGGGTCAATGGACAGTGCTCAGGAGCAGGAACCCTGGTGATTTCCCCACTCTCTAAATCAGGTGTCACTGGACAGTGCACAGGAGCAGGAACCCTGGTGATTTCCCCACTCTCTAAAACAGGGGTCCCTGGACAGTGCTCAGGAGCAGGAACCCTGGTGATTTTCCCACTCTCTACACCAGGGATCAATGGACAGTGCTCAGGAGCAGCAACCCTGGTGATTTCCCCACACTCTAAAACAGGGGTCACTGCACAGTGCTCAGCAGCAGGAACCCTGGTGATTTCCCCACTCTCTAAACCAGGGGTCACTGGACAGTGCTCAGGAGCAGGAACCCTGGCTGATTTCCCCACTCTCTAAAACAGGGGTCACTGGACAGTGCTCAGGAGCAGGAACCCTGGTGATTTCCCCACTCTCTAAAACAGGAGTCACTGGACAGTGCACTGGAGCAGGAACCCTGGTAATTTCCCCACTCTCTAAAACAGGGGTCACTGGACAGTGCTCAGGAGCAGGAACCCTGGTGATTTTCCCACTCTCTAGATCAGGGGTCACTGGAGAGCGCTCAGGAGCAGGAACCCTGGTGATTTCCCCACTCTCTAAAACAGGGGTCACTGGACAGTGCTCAGGAGCAGGAACCATCGTGATTTCCCCACTCTCTAAACCAGGGGTCAATGGACAGTGCTCAGGAGCAGGAACCCTGGTGATTTCCCCACTCTCTAAAACAGGGGTCACTGGACAGTGCTCAGGAGCAGGAACCCTGGTGATTTCCCCACTCTCTAAAACAGGGGTCACTGGACAGTGCTCAGGAGCAGGAACCATCGTGATTTCCCCACTCTCTAAACCAGGGGTCAATGGACAGTGCTCAGGAGCAGGAACCCTGGTGATTTCCCCACTCTCTAAACCAGGGGTCAATGGCCAGTGCTGAGGAGCAGGAACCCTGGTGATTTCCCTACTCTCTAAACCAGGGGTCACTGGACAGTGATCGGAAGCAGGAACCCTGGTGATTTCACCACTCTCTAAAACAGGGGTCAATGGACAATGCTCAGGAGCAGGAACCCTGGTGATTTCCCCACTCTCTAAATCAGGGGTCACTGGACAGTGCACAGGAACAGGAACCCTGGAGAATTCCCCACTCTCTAAAACAGGGATCACTGGAGAGTGATCAGGGGCAGGAACACTGGTGATTTCCCCACTCGCTAAAACAGGGGTCACTGGAGAGTGCTCAGGAGCAGGAACCCTGGTGATTTCCCCACTCTCTAAAACAGGGGTCAATGGACAGTGCACAGGAGCAGGAACCCGGTGATTTCCACACTCTCTAACCAGGGGTCACTGGACAGTGCACAGGAGCAGGAACCCTGGTGATTTCCCCACTCTCTAAAACAGGGTTCACTGGACAGTGATCAGGAGCAGGAACCCTGGCTGATTTCCCCACTCTCTAAAACAGGGGTCACTGGACAGTGCTCAGGAGCAGGAACCCTGGTGATTTTCCCACTCTCTAAACCAGGTGTCACTGGACAGTGCTCAGGAGCAGGAACCCTGGTGATTTCCCCACTCTCTACACCAGGGGTCAATGGACAGCGCTCAGGAGCAGGAACCCTGGTGATTTCCCCTCTCTCTAAACCAGGGTCACTGGACAGTGCTCAGGAGCAGGAACCCTGGTGATTTCCCCACTCTCTAAAACAGGAGTCAATGGACAGTGCTCAGGAGCAGGAACCCAGGTGATTTCCCCACTCTCTAAACCAGGGGTCACTGGACAGTGCTCAGGAGCAGGAACCCTGGTGATTTCCCCACTCTCTAAACCAGGGGTCACTGGACAGTGCTCAGGAGCAGGAACCCTGGTGATTTCCCCACTCTCTAAAACAGGGGTCACTGGACAGTGCTCAGGAGCAGGAACCCTGGTGATTTCCACACTCTCTAAACCAGGGGTCACTGGACAGTGCACAGGAGCAGGATCCCTGGTGATTTCCCCACTCTCTAAAACAGCGGTCAATGGACAGTGCTCAGGAGCAGGAACCCTGGTGATTTCCCCACTCTCTAAATCAGGGGTCAATGGACAGTGCTCAGGAGCAGGAACCATCGTGATTTCCCCACTCTCTAAACCAGGGGTCAATGGACAGTGCTCAGGAGCAGGAACCCTGGTAATTTCCCTACTCTCTAAACCAGGGGTCACTGGACAGTGATCGGAAGCAGGAACCCTGGTGATTTCACCACTCTCTAAAACAGGGGTCAATGGACAGTGCTCAGGAGCAGGAACCCTGGTGATTTCCCCACTCTCTAAAACAGGGGTCACTGGATAGTGCTCAGGAGCAGGAACCCTGGTGATTTCCCCACTCTCTAAAACAGGGGTCACTGGACAGTGCTCAGGAGCAGGAACCCTGGTGATTTCCCCACTCTCTAAAACAGGGGTCACTGGATAGTGCTCAGGAGCAGGAACCCTGGTGATTTCCCCACTCTCTAAAACAGCGGTCAATGGACAGTGCTCAGTAGCAGGAACCCTGGTGATTTCCCCACTCTCTAAATCAGGGGTCAATGGACAGTGCTCAGGAGCAGGAACCCTGGTGATTTCCCTACTCTCTAAAACAGGGGTCACTGGACAGTGCTCAGGAGCAGGAACCCTGGTGATTTCCCTACTCTCTAAAACAGGGGTCACTGGACAGTGCTCAGGAGCAGGAACCCCGGTGATTTCCCCACTCTCTAAAACAGGGGTCACTGGACAGTGCTCAGGAGCAGGAACCATCGTGATTTCCCCACTCTCTAAACCAGGGGTCAATGGACAGTGCTCAGGAGCAGGAACCCTGGTGATTTCCCTACTCTCTAAAACAGGGGTCACTGGACAGTGCTCAGGAGCAGGAACCCTGGTGATTTCCCCACTCTCTACACCAGGGGTCAATGGACAGCGCTCAGGAGCAGGAACCCTGGTGATTTCCCCTCTCTCTAAACCAGGGTCACTGGACAGTGCTCAGGAGCAGGAACCCTGGCTGATTTCCCCACTCTCTAAACCAGGGGTCAATGGACAGTGCTCAGGAGCAGGAACCCTGGCGATTTCCCCACTCTCTAAACCAGGGGTCACTGGACAGTGCTCAGGAGCAGGAGCCCTGGTGATTTCCCCACTCTCTAAAACAGTGGTCACTGGACAGTGCTCAGGAGCAGGAACCCTGGTGATTTCCCCACTCTCTAAAACAGGGACCACTGGACAGAGCTCAGGAGCGGGAACCCTGGTGATTTCCCCACTCTCTAAACCAGGGGTCACTGGACAGTGCTCAGGAGCAGGAACCCTGGTGATTTCCACACTCTCTAAACCAGGGGTCACTGGACCGTGCTCAGGAGCAGGAACCCTGGTGATTTCCCCACTCTCTAAAACAGGAGTCAATGGACAGTGCTCAGGAGCAGGAACCCAGGTGATTTCCCCACTCTCTAAACCAGGGGTCACTGGACAGTGCTCAGGAGCAGGAACCCTGGTGATTTCCCCACTCTCTAAACCAGGGGTCACTGGACAGTGCTCAGGAGCAGGAACCCTGGTGATTTCCCCACTCTCTAAAACAGGGGTCACTGGACAGTGCTCAGGAGCAGGAACCCTGGTGATTTCCACACTCTCTAAACCAGGGGTCACTGGACAGTGCACAGGAGCAGGAACCCTGGTGATTTCCCCACTCTCTAAATCAGCGGTCAATGGACAGTGCTCAGGAGCAGGAACCCTGGTGATTTCCCCACTCTCTAAATCAGGGGTCAATGGACAGTGCTCAGGAGCAGGAACCATCGTGATTTCCCCACTCTCTAAACCAGGGGTCAATGGACAGTGCACAGGAGCAGGAACCCTGGTGATTTCCCCACTCTCTAAACCAGGGGTCAATGGCCAGTGCTCAGGAGCAGGAACCCTGGTAATTTCCCTACTCTCTAAACCAGGGGTCACTGGACAGTGATCGGAAGCAGGAACCCTGGTGATTTCCCCACTCTCTAAAACAGGGGTCACTGGACAGTGCTCAGGAGCAGGAACCCTGGTGATTTCCCCACTCTCTAAACCAGGGGTCAATGGCCAGTGCTCAGGAGCAGGAACCCTGGTAATTTCCCTACTCTCTAAACCAGGGGTCACTGGACAGTGATCGGAAGCAGGAACCCTGGTGATTTCCCCACTCTCTAAAACAGGTGTCACTGGACAGTGCTCAGGAGCAGGAACCCTGGTGATTTCCCCACTCTCTAAAACAGGGGTCACTGGACAGTGCTCAGGAGCAGGAACCCTGGTGATTTCCCCACTCTCTAAAACAGGGGTCACTGGATAGTGCTCAGGAGCAGGAACCCTGGTGATTTCCCCACTCTCTAAAACAGCGGTCAATGGACAGTGCTCAGTAGCAGGAACCCTGGTGATTTCCCCACTCTCTAAAGCAGGGGTCAATGGACAGTGCTCAGGAGCAGGAACCATCGTGATTTCCCCACTCTCTAAACCAGGGGTCAATGGACAGTGCTCAGGAGCAGGAACCCTGGTGATTTCCCTACTCTCTAAACCAGGGGTCACTGGACAGTAATTGGAAGCAGGAACCCTGGTGATTTCACCACTCTCTAAATCAGGGGTCAATGGACAGTGCTCAGGAGCAGGAACCCTGGTGATTTCCCCACTCTCTAAACCAGCGGTCAATGGCCAGTGCTCAGGAGCAGGAACCCTGGTGATTTCCCTACTCTCTAAACCAGGGGTCACTGGACAGTGATCGGAAACAGGAACCCTGGTGATTTCACCACTCTCTAAAACAGGGGTCAATGGACAGTGCTCAGGAGCAGGAACCCTGGTGATTTCCCCACTCTCTAAATCAGGGGTCACTGGACAGTGCACAGGAACAGGAACCCTGGAGATTTCCCCACTCTCTAAAACAGGGATCACTGGAGAGTGATCAGGAGCAGGAACACTGGTGATTTCCCCACTCGCTAAAACAGGGGTCACTGGAGAGTGATCAGGAGCAGGAACCCTGGTGATTTCCCCGCTCTCTAAAGCAGGGGTCACTGGATAGTGCTCAGGAGCAGGAACCCTGGTGATTTCCCCACTCTCTAAAACAGGGGTCAATGGACAGTGCACAGGAGCAGGAACCCGGTGATTTCCACACTCTCTAACCAGGGGTCACTGGACAGTGCACAGGAGCAGGAACCCTGGTGATTTCCCCACTCTCTAAAACAGGGGTCACTGGACAGTGATCAGGAGCAGGAACCCTGGCTGATTTCCCCACTCTCTAAAACAGGGGTCACTGGACAGTGCTCAGGAGCAGGAACCCTGGTGATTTTCCCACTCTCTAAACCAGGTGTCACTGGACAGTGCTCAGGAGCAGGAACCCTGGTGATTTCCCCACTCTCTACACCAGGGGTCAATGGACAGCGCTCAGGAGCAGGAACCCTGGTGATTTCCACTCTCTCTAAACCAGGGTCACTGGACAGTGCTCAGGAGCAGGAACCCTGGCTGATTTCCCCACTCTCTAAACCAGGGGTCAATGGACAGTGCTCAGGAGCAGGAACCCTGGTGATTTCCCCACTCTCTAAACCAGGGGTCACTGGACAGAGCTCAGGAGCGGGAACCCTGGTGATTTCCCCACTCTCTAAACCAGGGGTCACTGGACAGTGCTCAGGAGCAGGAACCCTGGTGATTTCCACACTCTCTAAACCAGGGGTCACTGGACAGTGCACAGGAGCAGGAACCCTGGTGATTTCCCCACTCTCTAAAACAGTGGTCAATGGACAGTGCTCAGGAGCAGGAACCCTGGTGATTTCCCCACTCTCTAAACCAGGGGCCAATGGCCAGTGCTCAGGAGCAGGAACCCTGGTAATTTCCCTACTCTCTAAACCAGGGGTCACTGGACAGTGATCGGAAGCAGGAACCCTGGTGATTTCACCACTCTCTAAAACAGGGGTCAATGGACAGTGCTCAGGAGCAGGAACCCTGGTGATTTCCCCACTCTCTAAATCAGGGGTCACTGGACAGTGCACAGGAACAGGAACCCTGGAGATTTCCCCACTCTCTAAAACAGGGATCACTGGAGAGTGATCAGGAGCAGGAACCCTGGTGATTTCCCCACTCTCTAAAACAGCGGTCAATGGACAGTGCTCAGGAGCAGGAACCCTGGTGATTTCCCCACTCTCTAAATCAGGGGTCAATGGACAGTGCTCAGGAGCAGGAACCATCATGATTTCCCCACTCTCTAAACCAGGGGTCAATGGACAGTGCTCAGGAGCAGGAACCCTGGTGATTTCCCCACTCTCTAAACCAGGGGCCAATGGCCAGTGCTTAGGAGCAGGAACCCTGGTAATTTCCCTACTCTCTAAACCAGGGGTCACTGGACAGTGATCGGAAGCAGGAACCCTGGTGATTTCACCACTCTCTAAAACAGGGGTCAATGGACAGTGCTCAGGAGCAGGAACCCTGGTGATTTCCCCACTCTCTAAATCAGGGGTCACTGGACAGTGCACAGGAACAGGAACCCTGGAGATTTCCCCACTCTCTAAAACAGGGATCACTGGAGAGTGATCAGGAGCAGGAACACTGGTGATTACCCCACTCGCTAAAACAGGGGTCACTTGAGAGTGATCAGGAGCAGGAACCCTGGTGATTTCCCCACTCTCTAAAACAGGGGTCACTGGATAGTGCTGAGGAGCAGGAACCCTGGTGATTTCCCCACTCTCTAAAACAGGGGTCAATGGACAGTGCACAGGAGCAGGAACACTGGTGATTCCCACACTCTCTAACCAGGGGTCACTGGACAGTGCACAGGAGCAGGAACCCTGGTGATTCCCACACTCTCTAACCAGGGGTCACTGGACAGTGCTCAGGAGCAGGAACCCTGGTGATTTCCCCACTCTCTAAAACAGGGGTCAATGGTCAGTGCACAGGAGCAGGAACCCTGGTGATTCCCACACTCTCTAACCAGGGGTCACTGGACAGTGCACAGGAGCAGGAACCCTGGTGATTTCCCCACTCTCTAAAACAGGGGTCACTGGACAGTGATCAGGAGCAGGAACCCTGGAGATTTCCCCACTCTCTACACCAGGGGTCACTGGACAGTGCTCAGGAGCAGGAACCCTGGTGATCTCCCCACTCTCTAACCGAGGGATCACTGGAGAGTGCACAGGAGCAGGAACCCTGGTGATTTCCCCACTCTCTAACCCAGGGGTCACTGGACAGTGCTCAGGAGCAGGAACCCTGGTGATTTCCCCACTCTCTAAACCAGGGTCACTGGACAGTGCTCAGGAGCAGGAACCCTGGTGATTTCCCCTATCTCTAAAACAGGGGTCAAAGGACAGTGCTCAGGAGCAGGAACCCTGGTGATTTCCCCACTCTCTAAAACAGGGGTCACTGGACAGTGCTCAGGAGCAGGAACCCTGGTGATTTCCACACTCTCTAAAACAGGGGTCACTGGACAGTGCTCAGGAGCAGGAACCCTGGTGATATTCCCCACTCTCTAAAACAGGGGTCACTGGACCGTGATCAGGAGCAGGAACCCTGGTGATTTCCCCACTCTTTATAACAGGGGACACTGGACATTGCTCAGGAGCAGGAACCCTGGTGATTTCCCCACTCGCTACAGCAGGGATCAATGGACCGTGATCAGGAGCAGCAACCCTGGTGATTTCCCCACCCTCTAAAACAGGGGTCACTGGACAGTGCACAGGAGCAGGAACCCTGGTGATTTCCCCACTCTCTAAAACAGGAGTCACTGGACAGTGCACTGGAGCAGGAACCCTGGTAATTTCCCCACTCTCTAAACCAGGGGTCACTGGACAGTGCTCAGGAGCAGGAACCCTGGTGATTTCCCCACTCTCTAAAACAGGGGTCACTGGACAGTGCTCAGGAGCAGGAACCCTGGTGATTTTCCCACTCTCTAAACCAGGGGTCACTGGACAGTGCTCAGGAGCAGGAACCCTGGTGATTTCCCCACTCTCTAAAACAGGTGTCACTGGATAGTGCTCAGGAGCAGGAACCCTGGTGATTTCCCCACTCTCTAAAACAGGGGTCAATGGACAGTGCTCAGGAGCAGGAACCCTGGTGATTTCCCCACTCTCTAAAACAGGGGTCACTGGACAGTGCTCAGGAGCAGGAACCCTGGTGATTTCCCCACTCTCTAAAACAGCGGTCAATGGACAGTGCTCAGGAGCAGGAACCCTGGTGATTTCCCCACTCTCTAAATCAGGGGTCAATGGACAGTGCTCAGGAGCAGGAACCATCGTGATTTCCCCACTCTCTAAACCAGGGGTCAATGGACAGTGCTCAGGAGCAGGAACCCTGGTGATTTCCCTACTCTCTAAACCAGGGGTCACTGGACAGTGATCGGAAGCAGGAACCCTGGTGATTTCACCACTCTCTAAAACAGGGGTCAATGGACAGTGCTCAGGAGCAGGAACCCTGGTGATTTCCCCACTCTCTAAATCAGGGGTCACTGGACAGTGCACAGGAGCAGGAACCCTGGTGATTTCCCCACTCTCTAAAACAGGGGTCCCTGGACAGTGCTCAGGAGCAGGAACCCTGGTGATTTTCCCACTCTCTACACCAGGGATCAATGGACAGTGCTCAGGAGCAGCAACCCTGGTGATTTCCCCACCCTCTAAAACAGGGGTCACTGCACAGTGCTCAGCAGCAGGAACCCTGGTGATTTCCCCACTCTCTAAACCAGGGGTCACTGGACAGTGCTCAGGAGCAGGAACCCTGGCTGATTTCCCCACTCTCTAAAACAGGGGTCACTGGACAGTGCTCAGGAGCAGGAACCCTGGTGATTTCCCCACTCTCTAAAACAGGAGTCACTGGACAGTGCACTGGAGCAGGAACCCTGGTAATTTCCCCACTCTCTAAAACAGGGGTCACTGGACAGTGCTCAGGAGCAGGAACCCTGGTGATTTTCCGACTCTCTAGACCAGGGGTCACTGGACAGCGCTCAGGAGCAGGAACCCTGGTGATTTCCCCACTCTCTAAAACAGGGGTCACTGGACAGTGCTCAGGAGCAGGAACCATCGTGATTTCCCCACTCTCTGAACCAGGGGTCAATGGACAGTGCTCAGGAGCAGGAACCCTGGTGATTTCCCCACTCTCTAAAACAGGGGTCACTGGACAGTGCTCAGGAGCAGGAACCCTGGTGATTTCCCCACTCTCTAAAACAGGGGTCACTGGACAGTGCTCAGGAGCAGGAACCATCGTGATTTCCCCACTCTCTAAACCAGGGGTCAATGGACAGTGCTCAGGAGCAGGAACCCTGGTGATTTCCCTACTCTCTAAACCAGGGGTCACTGGACAGTGATCGGAAGCAGGAACCCTGGTGATTTCACCACTCTCTAAAACAGGGGTCAATGGACAGTGCTCAGGAGCAGGAACCCTGGTGATTTCCCCACTCTCTAAATCAGGGGTCACTGGACAGTGCACAGGAACAGGAACCCTGGAGATTTCCCCACTCTCTAAAACAGGGATCACTGGAGAGTGATCAGGGGCAGGAACACTGGTGATTTCCCCACTCGCTAAAACAGGGGTCACTGGAGAGTGCTCAGGAGCAGGAACCCTGGTGATTTCCCCACTCTCTAAAACAGGGGTCAATGGACAGTGCACAGGAGCAGGAACCCGGTGATTTCCACACTCTCTAACCAGGGGTCACTGGACAGTGCACAGGAGCAGGAACCCTGGTGATTTCCCCACTCTCTAAAACAGGGTTCACTGGACAGTGATCAGGAGCAGGAACCCTGGCTGATTTCCCCACTCTCTAAAACAGGGGTCACTGGACAGTGCTCAGGAGCAGGAACCCTGGTGATTTTCCCACTCTCTAAACCAGGTGTCACTGGACAGTGCTCAGGAGCAGGAACCCTGGTGATTTCCCCACTCTCTACACCAGGGGTCAATGGACAGCGCTCAGGAGCAGGAACCCTGGTGATTTCCACACTCTCTAAACCAGGGGTCACTGGACAGTGCACAGGAGCAGGAACCCTGGTGATTTCCCCACTCTCTAAAACAGGGGTCACTGGACAGTGCACAGGAGCAGGAACCCTGGCTGATTTCCCCACTCTCTAAAACAGGGGTCACTGGACAGTGCACAAGAGCAGGAACCCTGGCTGATTTCCCCACTCTCTAAAACAGGGGTCACTGGACAGTGCACAGGAGCAGGAAACCTGGCTGATTTCCCCACTCTCTAAAACAGGGGTCACTGGACAGTGCACAGGAGCAGGAACCCTGTTGATTTCCCCACTCTCTAAAACAGGGGTCACTGGACAGTGATCAGGAGCAGGAAACCTGGTGATTTCCCCACTCTCTAAAACAGGGGTCACTGGACAGTGCTCAGGAGCTGGAACCCTGGTGATTTCCCCTCTCTCTAAAACAGGGGTCACTGGACAGTGCTCAGGAGCAGGAACCCTGGTGATTTCCCCACTCTCTAAAACAGGGGTCACTGGACAGTGCTCAGGAGCAGGAAGCCTGGTGATTTCCCCACTCTCTAAAACAGGGTTCACTGGACAGTGCACAGGAGCAGGACCCTGGTGATTTCCCCACTCTCTACACCAGGGGTCACTGGACAGTGCTCAGGAGCAGGAACCCTGGTGATTTCCCCACTCTCTAAACCAGGGGTCACTGGACAGTGCTCAGGAGCAGGAACCCTGGTGATTTCCCCACTCTCTACACCAGGGGTCACTGGACAGTGCTCAGGAGCAGGAACCCTGGTGATTTCCCCACTCTCTACACCAGGGGTCAATGGACAGTGCTCAGGATCAGGAACCCTGGTGATTTCCCCACTCTCTAAAACAGGGGTCACTGGACAGTGCTCAGGAGCAGGAACCCTGGTGATTTCCCCACTCTCTAAAACAGTGTCAATGGACAGTGCTCAGGAGCAGGAACCCTGGTGATTTCCCCACTCTCTACACCAGGGGTCACTGGACAGTGCTCAGGAGCAGGAACCCTGGTGATTTCCCCACTCTCTGCACCAGGGTTCACTGGACAGTGCTCAGGAGCAGGAACCCTGGTGATTTCCCCACTCTCTACACCAGGGGTCAATGGACAGTGCTCAGGAGCAGGAACCCTGGTGATTTCCCCACTCTCTACACCAGGGGTCAATGGACAGTGCTCAGGAGCAGGAACCCTGGTGATTTCCCCACTCTCTAAAACAGGGGTCACTGGACAGTGATCAGGAGCAGGAACCCTGGCTGATTTCCCTTCTCTCTAAAACAGGGTTTACTGGGCAGTTATCAGGAGCAGGAACTCTTGTGTATGTAACCTGTTCCACCTTAAAAGAGCTTAAGCCTGTTCCACCTTAAGAGATGTACTACTTTCTCAGGCTGCTGTAGATGTAATACCGGGGGTGAACACACCGGTATATAAGCACTGTGCAGTAATCTTGTATTCAGTGTAGTCCCTACATCCAACCAGTAAAGACCTGTTTTATTGTTACTGATTAAGTCTGAGTATTAATTACTTGAACAACTCACAGACTTAACATTGGCGACGAGTCAGGTTCTTACCCTGCGGCAGTTATTCCACGGCGGCTTCGTCCACAGACAGGACGTTGAAGAGATGTTTCAAATCTCACCACCCCACTGGAAGCGACAGGCATTAGGACCCTGAAGCCTCCATCAGCGACTGAAAACTGGAGGACAGAAGACATCCTGCAGCTTCTTTTTCAACCTCGGTGGTGGGTAAGCCAAGCAGCGTTGGCTGCAAAGACAGGGCTGGGGGAAGTCGGAGGTAGAAGGGCCATCGATCGCAATCCCTGATAAGGGCCGCACTCGGGCTGAAAGGCGCAGCGTCAGCAGACACTGAAGGCGCGAGAGCCGCGGTGAAAAGCGCGGGCCATCGATCGCGGCGGAGATAAGGGCCGCACTCGGGGGCTGAAGGGAGACGGCGTCGGGGGACGGGTGAAGACCGCCAAGTGCGGGAAAACCGCCATTTTGTGGGCGGAGGACGACGGCAAGAGCGGGAAGCCGCCATCTTGGATAGCAGTAAAAAAAAAAATGAGAAATTGCAAATCTGATAAAGTACTACAATGCCTAAACACGGGAATATTAGCAACTTTGATAGTGACATCGAAGATTGGGCCATATATGTTGAACGAGTTAAAAATTATTGTAAGGCCAATAAAATTCGTGAGGCTGATAAAGCACTAACATTATTAAATTTAATGGGTGCGAAGACATACGGGCAATTGAAACACCTGTTATCACCAGATGAACCGGCGGATAAGACGTTCGATGAGATTGTTACTGTCCTGAAAGATCATCTAAACCCCACGCCGCTGATGCTAGCGGAACGATTTAAATTTTATGACAAAAGGCAGCTACAGCATGAAAGCAATGCTGAATATTTGCTGGAATTGCGTAAATTAGCGAAATATTTCCAGTTTGGAACAGGACTGACAGATGCACTACGAGACAAATTTGTGTGTGGTTTATTTAAACAGGATACACAAAAGCGACTGCTCGAGGAGAATGAGCTGACGCTTGAGAAGGCGGTCACTATGGCAGCAGCACAAGAAGCCGCAGCGAGAGGCAATGCAGTAATGCAGCTACGGTCACCGGAGCTCAGTGCACACAAATTGGGTGTGAGTTCTGGCAAATGTTATCGTTGTGGAAAGACAACGCATGATCAGAACCAGTGTTGGTTTAAAAACCAAGAATGTAGAACTTGTGGTAGGCTTGGACATATAGCTAGAGTATGCAGGTCAGGGAAGAAGACCAGCAACAAGAAGTCACCGCAAGGAAAATACGCAAAAGTACACAAGGTGGCCGAACAGGAGTCCGATTCAGACGCTAGCAGTAATGAACTGGCTGGCTTAAGCAGTATTGAACTGGCTAGCTTAAGGGTACTCAACGTTGGTAAGGGTGCAGACCTCCAGACAATTTGGGTTACTCTTCAGATAGAAGGAGTCCAAGTAAAAATGGAATTGGACACTGGATCGGCATTGTCGGTCATGAATAAGAAAGATTACAGAAGGTTATTCCAACATATTCCCCTACAGGATACGGAGATTATATTGACAACCTACACGGGGCAGAGAGTGTACCCCATCGGGACAATAAAGGTTGCAGTGGCCAACAAGGGCGAAGGAAGTCAAATAATGGACTTATATGTGCTACCGGAGGGAGGTCCACCACTACTAGGCCGGGAGTGGTTTAGAAACATAAATATGGACTGGCATTCGCTAAAAGCCATAAAGAGTGAGAACTCGGTGCAGATAATCAGCCCAGACTCTAGAACTGATGATGGTAAGACCAACCCATGTGCAAAAGACAAAGTTTCAGCACAGAATTCCACTGAGCAACAACAACATAGTTTAACAGAGAATTCTGAGTCTGTCAAGTCTACTGATATGCACATTCTTGAGGGACACTGGGCTCGAACTCAACTCCATTTCAAACTACAACAGCAATTAGAACAAATGATTCGCCGTTTTGAGCAAGAGATGAATGAAATAAAAAAGTTCTTTGTTACAGAGTGGGAGAATCTGGAAAGGCAACAGAAGCAACTGATGGAGAAAATGGAGCAGGAGCACACCAACCATCTGCGCGAGGAGGCCGAACGAATCAAAGCTGATTCAGGTTCTGAAGGTGCGTGCCATAATCTGGTGTCAGAAGAGTTAACGGTCAGCCAACTCCTTCATATGCTGAGGGACAAGACTCTGAAATGGGAAAAACTTGAACACGAGCTGCGATCTTCAAAGGAAAAGGGTTCGGAGCTCTCAAAAGTCATTGAGATGGCTGATGTGACGACACAGACTGAAACGACTGCAACAGAGCAGCCATTGGATGCCAAAAGTACGCTGACTCATGTCAATGTAGAACAACAGACTGCTGAAACAGCTGCTCCGGTAGAGTGATTGCATAGTCCGATCAATCAATCTCCAAAGGAAGTTGAAGTATTAAAATCACAAATGAGGTCACTAGTAAACGACTTGCTGAAAGCCCAGAAAAAGCTGGATGCAGAGGTACACATGAAGAAGTCTCTTCAGGAAAGATGTCTGGATTTGGAACAAGAGCTGGCTAACGTCCAGCTGGGTATGGAGGAAATAGACGACCCTCTCGCTGACCTGTCGGATGACTCCGAATATTACTATGTCCTGTCCTGCCCAACTTGTAACTTCGACTCCCACCATACAGAAATCATGGAGGAGCACCGAAAGTCTACGGAACATCGGGAGAAGGTGGCTCTACTACGAAAAAAGGAGGAAGAGAAGGAGGAACTGCGCATGCAGCTGGCATCTGTGGCAGCTGACAATGGAGCCCAGAGAGTCTCCAAGAAGCAGAAAAGGAAAAGTAAAAACAGAAGATGACCCATCTGAACCATTATCACCTCTACCAGATCACACACGTGGTCCCTCCGAACGGAGCCAAATCAGTTCGGAAGTTCAAGCTGTTAAATCCATGAAAGGACTATTGAATGAGTAACGTGAACCGACTACACCACAGAGATTGAATCTGTGAACTGTTTTCCGCAGAGACTGAATCTGTGATATGTTACGTTAAACATGAAGTTATATATGTATATATGTTATTACGTTATGTTAAATGGGGGGGGTGACTATAAAGCTAAGAAGGGAGGAGTGTTGTGTATGTAACCTGTTCCACCTTAAGAGAGCTTAAGCCTGTTCCACCTTAAGAGATGTACTACTTTCTCAGGCTGCTGTAGACGTAATACCGGGGGTGAACACACCGGTATATAAGCACTGTGCAGTAATCTTGTATTCAGTGTAGTCCCTACCTCCAACCAGTAAAGACCTGTTTTATTGTTACTGATTAAGTCTGAGTATTAATTACTTGAACAACTCACAGACTTAACAGGAACCCTGGCTGATTTCCCCACTCTCTAACCCAGGGGTTACTGGACAGTGCTCAGGAGCAGGAACCCTGGCTCAATTCCGCCCTCCCAAAACCAGGCGTCACTGGAAAGTGATCAGGAGCAAGAACCCTGGCTGATTCCACTCTCTATAAACCAGGGCCCAGTGGACAGTGATCAGTTTCAGGAAACCTGGTTGATTTCTCCTCTCTATTTACCAGGTATCACTGGACAGTGAACAGGAGCAGAAACATGCCTTCTTTCATCTCTATCTAAAGCATGGGTCACTGGACAATGATCAGATGGGTTTTTATAACAATCCATTATTTTCATGGTCACTGTTACTGATACTAGTTATTTATTCCAGATTTATTTAATTAACTGCGCGTCTCCGGGCGGTGTTGTGACGAGACGGGAGCTCCATCTCCCAGTATGCCCAGCGAGTTGGACTCCTCCCCATAGTCCAGGAAGCCGGCTCAAGCAGCACGATTTAAATGGATCATCACCAATAACTCGCCCCTGACAGGGTTTTGCAGTTTGAGTGGCTGTGTGCTGCTTCCTGCAACTGCAAGAGTTTTCTTATTTATGTCAAGTTTATTTAGGATCAGGGAGTATTCTGGCAGGTAAAAATCTTCCTCATCATTTTTGAGGGGCTTGAAACTACAGTAGTTGCTATCAATCATGGGGACTGTACTGGCAGTCGAACTTGCCCTCCAGCATCTGCATGGGAGGGAGTGGAGACAGGGTGAAAGACGGGACCATGAGCACAGCGAGAGCAGGAGTAGGGCCATCAGGGATCTCAACAGGAGTCCTTAACCTCCCAGTGCCTTCCGACATCAGTGCTCCTACCTTCAATTAAGCGAGGTGCAGTGTATTCGGAGGCTTCAGTTCACCAAGGAGGTGGTCACAGATCTCAGCCCAGCGCCTGCAACCAGGCCTCCAGCCTCAGACCAGGGAAACCGCGGCTCACCCAATGTCAGTCAAGGTCACCGTGGTCCTCAAATTCTTCGCCAGAGGATCCTTCCATCTGCAGCTGGTGACGTAGCTAACATGGCACAGATCGCTGTCCATCGCTGCATCCGGGAGGTCACTAAGGCTCTCTGCACTAGGAGAAGGGATTAATTTGGCTTCCTGATCACCAGAGAGAGGCAGGACCAGCTTGCCTGTGGCTCTGCTAGGATGGCGCACTTCCACATGGTGCAGGGCACTATCGACTGCACTCATGAGGCTTTGCATGTACTGCATAACAATCCTGAGATCTTCCGTAACATCAAAGGCTACCAATCACTTAATGTGCGGTTTGTGTGCGACCACACACCGCAAATCCTTTATGTCAATGGCCGCTATCCTGGCAGCAGCCATTTGCCTTCATTCAACGCCAGACTGGTGTTCCAGCATTCTTTCAGCCACCACGTCAAGCTCCAGCGTGGCTGCTCGTAGACAAGGGCTAGCCGCTCTCCAACCAGCTTATGACTCCCCTCCACAACCCCAACATTCATGCTCAGCACTCATATAATGGGAGCCGTGCTGCCACCAGGATCATCGTCGAGCAGACCATCGGCTTATTGAAGCAACGGTTCTGCTGCCTTGGCCGCTCGGGAGTAGCCCTCCTTTACTACGCTGAGCGGGGGTCCCATTTCGAGGTGGTCTGCTGCATGCTCCACAATTTGGTATTCATGAGAAGGCAGCACTTGCCAGCAGGGATTGCGGGACCACCTCAGCATGAGGACTAGGGAGAGGAGGAGGAGGAGGAGGAGGAGGAGGAGGAGGTGGCGGAGGAGAAGGAACAGGAACAGGAACGGGAGTGACGGTGGAGGCAGTGAGACAATCGGCCTTGTGGATGCGCTGTCCGTGACCAGCTCATCAGACTCTGATTCGCATGAAGGAAACCAGAGATCCCCGTAGTTCACCACATCCCCATCATACAATCCCGTTCTCATAGCGGATCACAGCATCCTCCTGGGCGCAAGGGTGAAATGAGAGAAACCGCGAAAGATTTCAAACAAAATTAATAAATGTATCTATAACTATATCACACATATATACATAAATACTATTAACTAATCACCCTTTCACAATCCCTTAATGCCTGGCGTTCCTGTGCCTTTTCCTACTCTGGTGCTCCTACGCAGTGCTTCCCCAGTGGCTGTTGCACGGCTGGTGGAAGGCTGCTCAGTTACCATGCGGGAGACTTCAGATAACATTGCAGGACGACCTCCACCAGCTTTAGACCTGTAAAGACCAGCTGTAGACTGCACCACCTCGGCATAGGTTGCGGCAGACAGGACTGGCTGGCTGACGGGCAGTGGCAAGGGCAATGGCGGAGTGGCAGTGATGGGAGCAGGAATGCTCTCAACCTGAGAGAGGACGGCAGGTTCCTGCTTCATTGACACACTGCCACTACCCCGGGGCGGATCCGCAGCAGCCCTAGCTTTCTGTTGGAGCAGAGATTGTTGGCCTGCTGCGACACCATTAAGCCCGGTCGATGGTGGTACGATGCCAGCCGTCAGCGATCGGGTGGCATCTCATTGAGACTGCGTGAGAGCAGTCAAAACTTTGAAGCCACCAAGCGGATACTGCGCGGAGCATTCTGTGCTTCCGCTGCAGCACTGAGACTTTGGGTCGCTTCCGTCTGCACTACAGTGGAAGCCTGGCATCGCTCCTCATGTGGGTCATCACATCTGGGTCGCCACGGTGTCTCTGGGAATGCACCGCTCCTGCTCTTCACTTTAAGATGTGGATCACATGTCTCACACAGATTACCCAAATGGTCATAGGGGTCACAGGTCGTTTTATTAAGGAGGGGCTGTTCAAATCTAGTTAAATTAGGATAGATATAGTTGGCATACAACCCATCACAGTTGAGAAGGCTTTACTGGCCCCGGACCGGACTGTTGGGCAACGGATGGGGATCGAGGCAGAACAGCGGCTGTGCATTCCTGCAGCCTGTGGCAGCACTCTCTAACTTTTTGGACATCTCCTGAGACTGGTGGCGGGGTTAGGCCGTGTCTAGCATGAGATGCACCTCAGAGGAAGCTCTCCCCTCTCTGTCTCCCCGGGGACGCTCTCCCCATCTGTATCCCTGGGGAAGCTCTCCCCTCTCTGTCTCCCCGGGGAAGCTCTCCCCTCTCTATCTCCCCGGGGAAGCTCTCCCCATCTGTCTCCCCGGGGAAGCTCTCCCCTCTCTGTCTCCCCGGGGAAGCTCTCCCCTCTCTGTCTCCCCTGGGAAGCTCTCCCCTCTCTGTCTCCCCGGGGAAGCTCTCCGCTCTCTGTCTCCCCGGGGAAGCTCTCCCCTCTCTGTCTCCCCGGGGAAGCTCTCCCCTCTCTGTCTCCCCGGGGAAGCTCTCCCCTCTCTGTCTCCCCGGGGAAGCTCTCCCCTCTCTGTCTCCCCGGGGAAGCTCTCCCCTCTCTGTCTCCACGGGGAAGCTCTCCCCTCTCTGTCTCCCCGGGGAAGCTCTCCCCTCTCTGTCTCCCCGGGGAAGCTCTCCCCTCTCTGTCTCCCCGGGGAAGCTCTCCCCTCTCTGTCTCCCCGGGGAAGCTCTCCCCTCTCTGTCTCCCCGGGGAAGCTCTCCCCTCTCTGTCTCCCCGGGGAAGCTCTCCCCTCTCTGTCTCCCCAGGGAATCTCTACCCTCTCTGCCTGTTTTTCCCTTTCGGCTGCCCTTTTATATATTTTATTTCGGTGGGCCGGTGGATACCTCACGTCAATCATTTGTTAGCCATTCAATTTTCCAATTACAGGGGAACAGCTACCAATGACAAGCCACGCCTGCCCCATAATGCTCTGTCAGGCAGTGTCTAATCATCCCTCTCATTCTCAATTTGTGTTACACAAAACAGTTCCGATCCCTTTACCCCACTGCACAGCTTCAGGGGTGAAGCTAATGGGGAATTGTAAGCATAACCTTTAGTATAGTGTTGCCAATCTGTGACTTAATAAATAAATTCCTGGATCAATCTCCCTCTGCCAGTGTCTCTGTGTCAAAGTGCTCACTCTCACTTTATCTATCTCCATCTGCTGGTGTTTCTCTATATCACTGTACTTAGTCTCACCTTTGTCTCTCTCCCTCTGCTGGTCTCTCTCTGTATTACATTACTCAGTTGCATTTTATCAATCTCCCTCTGCTGGTGTCTCTCTGTATCACAGTACACAGTCTCACCTTTATCTAGCTCCCTCTGCTGGTGTCTCTCTATATCACTCACTGTACTCAGTCTCAAATTTATCTATCTCCCTCTGCTGGGGTCTCTGTGTGTCACTGTACTCAGTCTCACCTTTATCTCTCTCCATCTGCTTGTATCTTTCTGCTTCACTCTACACAGTCTCACCTTTATCTAGCTCCCTCTGCTGCGGTCTCTCTGTATCACAGCACACACAGCCTCACCTTTATCACTCTCCCACTACTTGTGTCTTTGTGCTTCACTCTACACAGTCTCACATTTATCTATCTCCCTCTGCTGGTGCCTCTCTGTATTACAGTACTCAGTTTCACATTTATCAATCTCCCTCTGCTGGTGATTCTCTGCCTTCCTCTTCTTAGGCAGTCCGTCGGAACCGAGGATGACTTCCTTCCACATTAAAAATGAGTTCTCAGGTGACTGATGTCCAATGCGGGACCTACAGTCTCTGTTACAGGTGGGGCAGACGATGGTTGAAGGGGCGGGTGGGTGGGTGCTTGGTTGACGTGCGCTCCTTGCGCTGCATGCGCTTGGCTTCCGCTTGCTCCCGGCGAAGAGACTCGAGTTGTTCGGCGCCTTCCCGGATGCTTCTCCTCCTCTTTGTGTGGTCTTTTGGCCAGGGATTCCCAGTTGTCGGTGGGGATGTTGCACTTTTTCAAGGAGGCTTTGAGGGTGCCATTGAAGCGTTTCCTCTGCCCACCTGGGCTCTCTTGCCGTGCTGGAGCTCTGAGTAGAGCGCTTGTCTTGGGAGTCTCGTATCGGGCATGCGGACAATGTGACCCGTCCATCGGAGCTGATTGAACATGGTCAGAGGTTCGATGCTGGGGATGTTGGCCTGAGCAAGAACACTGACGTTGGTGCGCCTATCCTGCCAATGGATTTGCAGGATCTTGCGGAGGCAGAGTTGGTGGTACCTCTCCAGTGCTTTGTGGTGCCTGCTATGCATGGTCCATGTCTGGTCCTTGCCTCTCTGTATTACAGTACTCAAGCTCAACTTTAGCAATCTCCCTCTGCTGGTGCCCCTCTATATTACAGTACAAAGTCTCACATTTATCAATCTCCGTCTGCTGGTCTCTCTCTGTATGACAGTACTCAGTCACACCTTTATCTATCTCCCTCTGCTGGTGTCTCTCTGTATTACAGTACTCAGTCTCACCTTAATCAATCTCCCTCTGCTGGTGCCTCTCTGTATTACAGTACTCAGTCTCACCTTTATCAATCTCCCTCTGCTGGTCTCTCTCTGTATTACAGTACTCAGTCTCACATTTATCAATCTCCCTCTGCTGGTGCCTCTCTGTATTACAGTACTCAGTCTCACCTTAATCAATCTCCCTCTGCTGGTGCCTCTCTGTATTACAGTACTCAGTCTCACCTTTATCTATCTCCCTCTGCTGGTGTCTCTCTGTATCATGGTTCTCATTCTCATCTTTATCTCTCTCTCCCTCTGCTCGGGTCTCTCTGTATCACTGCTCATTCAGTTACACACAGCTCCCTGCCTCCCTCTGCTGGTCCCTCTCGATATCACTGCTGCGTCTACACTGTCCCACGAAACACACCCCGGACAGGTACAGCACGGGTTAGATACAAAGTAAGGCTCCCTCTACACTGTCCCATCAAACAGTCCCAGTCCCCCTGCCACAGGTCTCAATATCCTCCCCATCACCACTGGTGTACTGTGTCTGCAGTATGTAAGTTCTTACAAGGTGAACAAGGTCAGGCGATGAGAAGTAAAAGTCCAGTTCGCTGAATGGATGGAATAATGGCAACAAACTTCCCTTAACTCCAACCCTCTGATTTCGGTTTAGCAACACTATGTCCATTCATTCGGCTGCCTTGCCCTTCACTCCACACGGTCTGAACTTGGTCATCTTGTAGATTGGACATACTGTTATCGATAGCAAGCTGATTAGAAAACATAAAACAGAGAGTAGCTACTCAGGCCTGACAAACTGGGAAATGCTGTTCCACAAGGGCCGATGCTGGGACCACTGCTGTTCACAATTTACATAAAGTATTTGGACTCGGGAATCAGAGGTACAATTTCAAGATTGTAAATGACACCAAGTTGGGAGGTATAGTTAATACTGCAAAAGACCATGACAAAATACAAGAAGACATTAATACACTGGCAGAGTGGGAGTGTAATTGGAAAATGAATTTCAACATAGATAAGTGTGAGTAGATTCATTTTGGTAGGAAGAATAAGGATGCCACACACTGATTGGATAATAAGAGACTAAATGGGGGGAGGAGCAAAGCGATCTAGGGGTACGGATACACAAATCACTAAACGTAGCAACGTAGGTTGATCAGGTCATAAAAAAGCAAACAATGTGCTGGGGTTCATTTCTACAGGGATAGAATTATAAAGCAGGGAGGTTATGTTCAACTTGTATAAACCTCTGGTTAGACCACATTTGGAGCATTTTGTACAATTCTG
Source organism: Somniosus microcephalus (assembly GCF_052327205.1). Classification (NCBI taxonomy): domain Eukaryota; kingdom Metazoa; phylum Chordata; class Chondrichthyes; order Squaliformes; family Somniosidae; genus Somniosus; species Somniosus microcephalus. The sequence goes on along the minus strand of NW_028225283.1, from coordinate 245,383 downwards.
GTCTCAATATTATTAAAAGAATCATTGAAATTTACAGCACAGAAGGAGGCCATTCAGCCCATCTTCTCCGTGCTGGCCGACAAAGAGCTAGCCACCTTATCCCAATTTTAAGCACTTGGTCCGTAGCCTTGTAGGTTATGGCCCTTCAACTGCATATCCAAGTACTTTCTTAATGCGACGAGGGTCTCTGCATCTTCCACCCTTTCAGGCAGTGAGCTCTAGATCACCTCCACCCTCTGGGTGAAAACAATTCTCCTCAAATCCACTCTAAACTTCCTACCATTTACTTCAAATATATGCCCCCTGGTTGTTGACCCTTCTACTAATAAAAATAATTCCTTCCTATCCATTTTTTCTTGGCCCCTCATAATTTTATACACCAAATTTAGTTCTCCCCTCAGCCTCCTCTGTTCCCTCTGATACTGAAACATAGAAACATAGAAGATAGGAGCAAGAGTCGGCCATTCGGCCCCTCGAGCCTGCTCCGCCATTCAATGCGATCATGGCTGATCATCCAAATTCAGTACCCGGTCCCTGCTTTCTCCCCATATCCCTTGATCCCTTTAGCCTTAAGAAATATATCCAACTCCTTCTTCAATATATTTAATGATTTGGCCTCTACTGCCTTCTGTGGTAGAGAATTCCACAGGTTCACCACTCTCTGGGTGAAGAAATTCCTCCTCATTTCTGACCTAAATGGCTTACCCCTTATCCTTAGACTGTGACCCCTGGTTCTGGACTCCCCGACCATCGGGAACATCCTTCCTGCATCTAGTCTGTCCAGTCCTGTTAGAATTTTATAAGTTTCAATGAGATCCCCTCTCATTCTTCTAAACTCCAGCGAGTACAAGCCCAATCGACCCAATCTCTCCCCATACGTCATTCCTGCCATCCCAGGTATCAGCCTGGTGAATCTTCGCTGAACTCCTTCCATGGCAAGAACATCCTTCCTCAGATAAGGCGACTGGAGAAGGTGGTAGAAAGATTTGCAAGGATGGTCCTTGAAATGAACTGAGAGGAAATACTTTCCAAGAAATGCTGAACAGGCTGGGGCTCCTTTCCCTTGAATAAAACAGAAGACTCATGGTTGTCCTGATAGAGCTCTTTAAGATTCTGAAAATGTTATAAAGGGTGGTCCTGGAGAAAATGTTTCCACTTGTGGTGGACAAAAACTAGAGGCCATCAATATAAGATATTCATTCATAAATCCAACAGGGAATTCAGTGGAAACATCTTTACCCAGAAAGTGGTGTCAATGTTGAACTCGCTACCACAGGGAGTGGTTGAGGTGAATAACATAGATGTATTTGTCCTTGTACCCGAATCAGTGAAAGTTAACATGCAGGTACAGCAAGCAATTAGGAAAGCAAATGGTATGTTGGCCTTTATTACAAAAGGATTTGTGTATAATATCAAAGGCAGCTTACGGCAATTATATAGGGCCCTGGTGAGCCCACAGCTGATGTATTGTGTACAGTTTTGATCACCTTACCTAAGGAAGGATATACTTCCTATAGAGGGAGTGCAATGTAGGTTCACAAGGCTTGTTCCTGGGATGCCGGGATTGTCCTATGAGGACAGATTGATCACACTAGGCCCCTATTCTCTAGAGTTTAGAAGAATGAGAGGTGATCACATTGAAACATGCAACATTCTTACAGGGCTTGACAGGGTAGATGCCGGGAGGATGATACCCTTGGCTGGGAATCTAGAACCAGGGATCACAGTCTTAGAATAAGGTGTCAGTCATTTAGGACTGAGATAAATAGAGATTCCTTCACTCAGAGGGTGGTGAATTTTTGGAATTCTTTAACCCAGACCGTTGTGGGGCCTCAGTCGTTGAGTATAATCAAGGCAGAGGTCGAACGATTTTTGAATATTAAAGGAATCAAGGGATATGGGGATAGTGCAGGAAAGTGAAGATGAATTAGAAGGTCAGCCATGATCTTACTGAATGGCGGAGCAGGTTTAATGGCCTACTTCTGCTCCAATTTCTTATGTTCCTATGTTATTATGCAGAAGCTCGATAAACACATGAGGGGGAAAAGAATAGAAGGTTATGCTAACTGGGTTAGATTAAAAGGGTGAGAGGAGCCTTGTGAGCATAAACACTGGCACAGACCAGTTGGTCGGAATGGCGTCTTCTTCTGCTGCAGACTCGATTTAATTCTATGTAACTCTCTGGAATTATATCTTCTGACGCCTGAGGCAGCTGCATATGCTTTTGTTATTAATACCACAATTGTGCATCATTTACTTTTCCAAAGATCTCTTAGCTTCACTAATGGCTGCTTTGTCAGAGAGCCACTACTGAGGGGCCACTGCAGTGTCGGATGTGAAGTACTGAGGGTGTGCGGCAATGTCGGAGTGATGCACTGAGGGAGCGCTGCACAGTGGCATTGGCAGTACTGAGGGAGAGCTGCTCTGTCAGAGGGGCAGTAATGACCGAGCGCTGAACTGTCGGAGGGGCAGTACTGAGGGAGCGCTGCACTGGCGGAGCGCTGGTACTGAGGGAACACTGCACCATCGGAGGGGCAATAATGAGGGAGCGCTGCACTGTCGGGGGGGCAGTACTGAGGGAGCGCTGCACCATCGGAGGGGCAGTACTGAGGTGGCGCTGCACTGTCGGAGGGGCAGTACTGAGGGAGTGCCGCACTGTCAGAGGGTCGGTACTGAGGGAGTGCTGCACTGTCGGAGTGGCAGTACTGAGGGAGTGCCGCCCAGTCGGAGGTGCATTACTGAGTGAGCACCGCACTGTCAGAGGGGCAGTACAGAGGGAGAGCTACACTGTCGGAGGGGAAGTACTGAGGGAGCACTGCACTGTCGGAGGGGCAGTACTGAGGGAGCGCTACACTGTCGGAGGGGCAGTACTGAGGGAGCGCTACACTGTCGGAGGGGCAGTACTGAGGGAGCGCTGCACTGTCGGAGGGGCAGTACTGAGGGAGCACCGCACTGTCGGAGGGGCAGTACTGAGGGAGCACCGCACTGTCGGAGGGGGAGTACTGAGGGAGCGCTGCACTGTCGGAGGGGCAGTACTTTTAAAAAAAGTCGTTGATGGGATGTGGGAGTCGCTGGAATGGCCAGCATTAATTGCCCATCTCTAATTACCCTCGCAAAGGCAGTGTTGAGCCGCCTTCTAAAACCGCTGCAGTCCATGTGCTGAAGGATATCCAACTGTGCTGTCAGGGAGAGAGTTCCAGAACTTTGACCCAGCGACGATGAAGGATCGGCCGATATATTTCTAAGTCAGGCTGGTGTGTGACTTGGAGTGGACCTTGGAGGTGGTGGTGTTCCCATGCGCCTGCTGCCCTTGTCCTTCTAGTTGGAAGAGCTTGCGCGTTTGGGAGGTGCTACCGAAGAAACCTTGGCATTTTGCTGCAGTGCATCTTGTACATGGAAAACCCTGCAGCCACGGTATGCCAGTGCTGGAGGAAGTGAATGTTTCAGGTGGTGGATAGGGTGCCAATCAAGCGGGTGGCTTTGTCCTGGATGATGTCGAGCTTCTTGAGTGTTGTTGGAGCTGCACTCATTGAGGCAAGTGGAGAGTATTCCATCACACTCTTCACTTGTGTCATGTAGATGGTAGAAAGTCTTTGGGGAGACAGGAGGTGAGTGACTCGCCACAGAATACCTGGCCTCTGACCTGCTCTTGTTGCCACAGTATTTATGCTGCTGGTCCAGATCAGTATCTGGTCAATGGTGACCCCCAGGCTGTTCCTGGTGGGGGTGTTCGGTGATGGTAACGCAGTTGAATCTCAAGGGGCGGTGGTTGGACATTCACTTGCTTGAGATAGTCATTGCCTGGCACTTCTGTGGTGCGGATGTTACCTGCCACATCAGCCCATGCCTCAACGTCTCCAGGTCTTGTTGCATACGAGCATGGACTGATTCATTATCTGAGGAGTTGCGAATGGTACTGAACACTATGCAATCCGCATTTCTCACCTTATCTTGGAGGGAAGGTCATTGATGAAGCAGCTAAAGATGGTTGGGTCTAGGACATTGCCCTGAGGGACTACTGCAGCGATATCCTGGGATTGTGATGATGTTTCAAAAATTCGATTATGGGATGTGGGATTTGCTAGCAATGTCTGCATTTATTGCCAATCCCTAATTTACCTTGCAAAGGTGGTGGGACCAGCCTTCTTGAACCGCTGCAGTCCGTGTGGTGAAGGCACTCCCACAGTGCTGTTAGGGAGGGAGTTCCAGGATTTTGACCCAGCGACGATGAACGAACGGCCGATGTACTTCTAATTCGGGATGGCGTGTGACTTGGAGGGCAACTTGGAAGTTGTGGTGTTCCCATGCGCCTGCTGCCCTTGTCCTTCTAGGTGGAAGAGGTGGCGGGTTTGGGAGGTGCTGCCGAAGAAACCTTGACGAGTTGCTGCAGTGCATCTTGTAGATGGTGCACACTGCAGCCACGGTGCGCCGGTGGTGGAGGGAGTGAATGTTTAAGGTGGTGGATGGGGTGCCAATCAAACGGGATGCTTTGCCCTGGATGGAGACCATCTCTTGAGTGTTGAAGGAGCTGCACTCATCCAGGCAAGTGGCGAGTATTCCATCACACTCCTTATTTGTGCCTTGTCGATGATGGACAGTTTCTGGGGAGTCAGGAGGTGAGACATTAGCTGCAGCATTCTTAACCTCTGACCTGCTCTTGTTGCCACAGTATTTATGTGGCTGGTCCAGGTAAGTTTCTGGTCAATGGTGACCCCCAGGATGTTGATGGTGGTGTGATAGCAAAATACTGCAGATGCTGGAAATCCGAAATAACAACAGAAAATGCTGGAAAACCTCAGCAGGCCAGGCAACATCCATGTTTCCTGGCCCCAAACCTTTCCTTTTCGCCATGGACTAACAATCCCTCTACACCTCCACCCCCCACCAGGATGGCCTGAGGGCGCTCCGCATCTTCCTTGAACAGAGGCCCGACCAGTCCCCATCCACCACTACCCTCCTCCACCTGGCTGAACTTGTTCTCACATTGAACAACTTCACCTTTAACTCCACTCATTTCCTCCAAATCAAAGGTGTTGCTATGGGTGTCCACATGGGTTCTAGATATGCCTGCCTTTTCGTGGGATATGTGGAAAGCTCTTTGTTCCAGTCCTACTCTGGTCCCCTCCCTCACCTTTTTTTCCGATACATTGATGACTGTATCGGTGCCGTTTCCTGCTCTTGCCCTGAACTAGACAATTTCATTCACTTTCCCTCCAATTTCTACCCTTCCCTCACATTCACATGGTCCATCTCTGACTCTTCCCTTCCCTTCCTCGAGTTCTCCATCTCCATCTCTGGGGATAGGTTACTGACCAACATTCACTACAAGCCCACCGACACCCACAGCTACCTGGACTACACTTCCTCCCACCCCGCCTCCTGTAAGGACTCTCTTCCATTCTCCCAGTTTCTCTGCCTGTGCCGCATCTGCTCTGACGATGCCACCTTCCACACCAGTGCTTCCGACATGTCTTCCTTTTTCCTCAACCGAGGATTCCCCTCTACTGTGGTTGACACGGCCCTCGACTGTGTCCATTCTATCTCCCTCACTTCTGCCCTCACCCCTGCCCCTCCCTCCTGGAACCACGATAGGGTTCCCCTTGTCCTCACCTTTCACCCCACCAGCCTCCACATTCAACGGATCATCCTCCGGCATTTCCACTACCTCCAAAGTGATCCCACCACCAAATGCATCTTCCTGTGCTTGCAGAACCCTTTCAGCATTCTGTAGGGACTGCTCCCTCCGAGACACCCTAGTCCACTACGCTATCACCCCCAGCACCCCTTCTCCTTCGCCCGGCACCTTCCCGTGCAAGCACAGGAGATGTAACACCTGCTATTCTACCTCCCCCCTTCCCACTGTCCAGGGCCCCAAACACCCCTTCCAGGTGAAACAGCGATTTACTTGTACTTCTCGCAATCTAGTATACTGTATTCGCTGCTCACGATGCGGTCTCCTCTACATTGGGGAGACCAAACGCAGATTGGGTGACCGCTTTGCGGAACACCTCCGTTCAGTCTGTAAGGGTGACCCCGAGCTTCCGGTCACCTGTCATTTTAATTCACCGCCCCATTCCCACTCGGACCTCACCGTCCTCGGCCTCTTGCATTGTTCCATGGAAGCTCAACGTAAACTCGAGGAACAGCACCTCATCTTCCGATTAGGCACTTTACAGCCTTCCGGACTCAATATCGAGTTCAACAATTTCCGATCATAACCTCGGCCCCTATTACATTTTTACTTATATTTTTTATCCACACCTTTGTTTTGGCTTTTCCCTCCCCCCCTTTCCTTTTATTCCTCTCTCCCACATGGCAGCTGTCTCCCATTCTGCCAGCACATTTCACACCTAATCCAGAGCTGTCTTTTGTCTCCACTAGTCCGATCACCATCTCGTCTCGTTTTGAATACCTCTTAATGTCTCTTCACTTCTCTTTTGTTCCCTCCTAGCCTGGCCTTTTAATCTATTTCATTCCCTGTGCCACTTTTGTCTTGATAAAGGGGTTTGACCCGAAACTTTTCTCTAATTTCTCTCCAAGGATGTTGACTGGCCTGTTGAGTTTTTCCAGCATTTTCTGTTGTTATGTCGGATTTCCAGCATCTGCAGTATTTTGCTATCACACTAGTGTTTGGTTCACTGCCACACCTCGCCTAGGAATGTCTACCTTGAAGAAGTTCTGCTCCTCTCTTCGACGGGATCTTCTTTTGGCTCTTCAACCTTGTTCATGTTCATTACTTTCAGTTTCCCTTCTCGTGTTTGATCAGGTATCTGTCAAGGCTCGGTTTCACAGCCACATCATCTTCCTCAGCAACTGTCTCTGGTTCCGACTTATTCCACGTGGATTCCAACTAAACTTCCACCCTTCGTGTTTCGAATCCACCCAGGATTATAAATATCTCCAAGATATTCATCATTCCTCAAACTACTGCTCTCGCCACATCTTGAGATCCACACTCAACGCCATGTGGTTCCACATGAACACTCTCGGCCTCTCTCTTCAGCAACACCGACGCACTCTATCTCAAAGCTGTCCGGGTCCACAGTTCCATTTCATCCTTCGACTCATCCGACGCTTCAACAAAAAACTTTTCTTCTTCCTTTGCGATGTAAAGGATCGCAAGCTTCATCAACTCTTGGACACCAACGCCCCTCCGGAACCTTCTTCCCCTTCACTTTCCTCTGACCCCACTTCTCCCAATCTCACACCCACTGCATTTTCACTATCCCCTCTGACCTTCCCCTCTCTGACCCTGAACGATCTGTCCTCAGCAAAGGCCTGAGCTTCAGCCCTTACGCTCCCACCTCAATGAATTTCGAGCTTGGCATGATGTTGAGCTCTTTTTCCACCGCCTTCATCTCCATGCCTACTTCTCTGGCCAGGAGTCTACCCCCCGCACGACTGACCCTTTCTCCCGCTTTCAGAATTCCCGTTCTACCTGGACCCCTCCCCCTGGCCTCTTACCCTCTCTAGATCTTTTCATTGCTAACTGCCACCGTGACATCGGCCGTCTCCATTTCTCTGCTCCCCTCACTCACTCCAACCTACCTCCCTCTGAACTTGCAGCACTCCATTCTCTCAGATCCAACCCTGATGTTGTCATTAAACCTGCTGACAAGGGTGGTGCTGCTGTTGTTTGGCGATCTGACCTCTACCTAGTGGAAGCTGAACGCCAACTCTCCGACACTTCCTCCTACCTCCACCTGGACCACGACCCCACTACCGAACAGCAAACCACCGTTTCCAAGACAGTCACTGACCTCATCTCCTCTGGAGATCTTCCGCCCACGGCCACCAACCACATAGTTCCCCAACCTCGCACAGCCCACTTCTACCTCCTTCCCAAGATCCACAAACAGGACTGCCCTGGTAGACCCTTCGTTTCAGCCTGTTCTTGCCACATGGAACTTATCTCTTCCTATCTCGACTCTATCTTTTCTCCCCTTGTCCAGTCTCTTCCCACCTACATCCGCAACTCTTCGGACGCCCTACACCACTTGAACATTTTCCAGTTTCCTGGCCCCAACCGTCTCCTTTTCACCATGGACGTACAATCCCTCTACACCTCCATCCCCCACCAGGATGGCCTGAGGGCTCTCCGCTTCTTCCTTGAACACAGGCCCGACCAGTCCCCATCCTCGACTACCCTCCTTCACCTGGCTGAACTTGTTCTGACATTGAACAACTTCTCCTTTAACTCCACTCATTCCCTCCAAATCAAAGGTGTTGCTATGGGAACCCACATGGGTCCTAGCTATGCCTGCCTTTTCGTGGGATATGTGGAACACTCTTTGTTCCAGTCGTACTCGGGTCTCCTCCCTCACCTCTTTTTCCAATACATTGATGACTGTATCGGTGCCGTGTCCTGCTCTTGCCCTGAACTAGACAATTTCATTCACTTTGCCTCCAACTTCCACCCTTCCCTCACCTTCCCATGGTCCATCTCTGACTCTTCCCTTCCCTTCCTCGACTTCTCCGTTTCCATCTCTGGGGATAGGTTATTGACCAATATTCACTACAAGCCCACTGACTCCCACAGCTACCTGGACTGGACTTCCTCCCACCCCGCCTCCTGTAAGGACTCTATTCCATTCTCCCAGTTTCTCCGTCTCCGCCGTATCTGCTCCGACGATGCCACCTTCCACACCAGTGCTTCTGACATGTCTTCCTTTTTCCTCAACCGAGGATTCTCCTCTACCATTGTTGACACAGCCCTCGACCGTGTCCGTTCTATCTCCCACACTTCTGCCCTTACCCCTGCCCCTCCCTATCGGAACCACGATAGGGTTCCCCTTGTCCTCAGCTTTCACTCCACCAGCCTGCACATTCAACAGATCATCCTCCGCCATTTCCGACACCTCCAAAGTGATCCTACCACCAAACGCATCTTCCACTCCCCTCCTCTTTCAGCATTACATAGGGACCACTCCCTCCGAGACACCCTAGTCCACTGCTCCATCACCCCCAGCACCACTTCCCCTTCGCCTGCCACCTTCCCATGCAAGCGCAGGAGATGTAACACCTGCCCTTATACCTCCCCCCTTCCCACTGTCCAGGGCCCCAAACACCCCTTCCAGGTGACACAGCGATTTACTTGCACTTCTTGCAATCTAGTATACTGTATTCGCTGCTCATGATGCGGGCTCCTCATAGAGTTAGAGTTAGAGTTAGAGTACATTGGGGAGACCAAACGCAGATTGGGTGACCGCTTTGAGGAACATCTCCGTTCAGTCCGTAAGGGTGACCCCGAGCTTCCGGTCACCTGGCATTTTAATTCACCGCTCCTTTCCCACTTGGACCTCACCGTGCTTGGCCTCTTGCATTCCAATTCGGCACTTTATAGCCTTCCGGACTCAATATCGAGTTCAACAATTTCAGGTCATAACCTCAGCCCCTATTACATTTTTATTTATATTTTTTATCCACACCTTTGTTTTGGTTTTTCCCTCCCCCCCTTTCCCCCTTTTTTCTCTCTCCCACATGGCAGCTGTCTCCCATTCTGCCAGCGCATTTCACACCTAATCTAGAGCCGCCTTTTGTCTCCACTAGGCCTATCACCATCTCGTCTCATTTTGAATACCTCTTAATGTCTCTTCTTCTCTTGTGTTCTCTCCCAGCCCGGCCTCTTAATCTATTTCATTCCCTGTGCCTCTTAATCTTGACAAAGGGTTTTGACCCTGAAACGTTGACTCTAATTTCTCTCCACGGAAGTTGTCTGGCCTGCTGAGTTTTTCCAGCATTTTCTGTTATTGTTGATGGTGGTGTATTCAATGATGGTAACCCAGTTGAATGTCAAGGGGTGGTGGTTAGACTCTCGCTTGTTAGAGATAGTCATTGCCTTGCACTTCTGTTGCGCTACTGTTATCTGCCTTTTACAGTCCAAGCCTGAATGTCGTCCAGCTCTTGTTGACTCCGGGCATGTATTGCTTCATTATCTGAGGAGCTATGAATGGTACTAAATGCTATGCAGTCATCAGCCAAAATCGCCATTTCTGACCTTATGTTGAAGGGAAGGTTTTGAAGAAGCAGCTCAAGATGGTTAGCCGAGGAAACTGCTCTGAGGATCTCCTGCAGCGATGTCCTGGAACAGTGATTATTTTTATTTATTCACTTATGGGTTGTGGGCGTCGCTGTCAATGCCAGCATTTATTGCCCATCCCTAATTGCCCTTGAGACGGTGGTGGCAGCTACTTTCTTGAACCGCTGCAGTCTGTGTGGTGATTGTACTCCCACAGTGTTGTTAGGTAGGGAGTTCCAGGATTTTGACCCAGCAACTTTGAAGAATCGACTATATACTTCCAAGTCAGGATGGTGTGTGACTTGGAGGGGAACTTGGAGGTGGTGGTGTTCCCATGAGCCTGCTGCCCTTGTCTTTCTAGGTGGAAGAGGTCGCGGGTTTGGGAGGTGCTGCCGAAGAAGCCTTGGCAAGTTGCTGCAGTGCATCTTTTCGATGGTACACAGTGCAGCTGTAAGATTCGCAAAATTCCCGCATTCCCCCAAAGTTATTTATAAAAGGGGCCCTGAATGGACATTTAAAAAAAAGGGTACCCAAAAGATGGCGTCTGCACCTTGTGACCAAAAGCCTGCAGGATTTTAAAAGCTTGGACTCTGTGGCAGCTCAAGCAGCTTTTGGGGAAATCGAAATCTAAAATGCAGTTTCTGTGAAAAGGGACTTTGTATTTTGGAAAACAGGCAGCAAACATTGAATATGCATTACGCCAGATCGTCAACAGATCAAAACCAGTTAGGTCTATAATTGAAGCCATCAAGTTGTCTGCATAAATAATCGGAAACAGCTTATGGGAGCCGTCAAGGCTCGACAGCCCTATTAGAATGCATTAATAACAATACAGCTCGGACATCAGGACATTAGGTGCGATAAGCTGCCATCTAAAAACAGTTAGTTTAGATTGCTATAATCATTTAAAACAGCACGCCAAAATGGAAACAATGAACTAACCTGATTTGTCACGCAGATAAGGGCCATTCAAAAGGAGGATAACTGTGGGCCCCGAGTAGCAATCACTCTCTTGACTCTTGACTCTTGCGCTCTTGACTCTGACCTCTCATCTGGTCTTGAGCTGCTGCCGCCTGTACTCGTGCCCTGACCTCATGGCGGGATCTCTCCTCGCTTCCCCTAGCAGAGTTTCAGCAACAAAGACACCATACTAATTGCAGGGAAGGGGAACGAGACCCAAGTCCATAGCCATCCAGGATGCCCAGGCTGCATAATGGGGCGAGAAGAAAGTGAGTAGGCAGTCCAGGACTTGTATAGTAACCGAACGGGACGAGACAAAAAGAGACGAAGAAGAGGGTAACAACTCGATAAGAGTAGAGCAGGGCAGCGAAAAATGTATTGATGAGGCCAAGCGTCTAGTTATAAGCTGGTGCTTGGTGAGATGAACATTCCTGTTGAGCACTGTGAAAACGCAGGTGTCCACGCCACGACGAGCATACTGGTGTTCTTATGCTTGGGTAGGAAAATCTAGGCAGTTAAAACTGCCAACTACCCTATAGGCACAACGTTACCGCCGACGACCGCCTGAGGGAGAAGAAGAGGAGAACCCATCGCGACGAGACGACGACGGCAGCGGAGGAGAAAAAGGAGTGTCACAGCAGCAGCTCCAGCACCGCGCCCCTGAAGACATTGTGGCGACGGGGTACCTAAGAGGACAGAAAACCAAACCGCAAAACCTGCATTCGTTAAACAGTTGGCTTTGCTTTGGATTGGTGAGCATTAATTCTGGCCCCTCATAGCTTAATCTAGTTAGATATAGGTGCGGGATAAGGATAAGGGGATTGTTAATGTAATTTGTTTTCCCTCGATGTGCCATGTGTTCCCCATTCCCTGTATAAGTATAGCTATTTTGTATTTTGCCTGTATTTTATACTAGTGACTTCTCATAAGACTTTTATTTTGTGTTTTAATAAAATCTTGGTTTTCTTACATGCAAACCACTTGTCTACTCGAGTTTTCTGTATTCCCGCCTGTACCTAAGTCCAGTGTCTAGAACCCAGGGGCGTGGGAGCGATTGGAGCCGCTCACCAACAGTCAGGGGCATAATTGACTGGGCGCACGCGCCACACCTGCTACCCCCTACAGTCCCGGTCAAGTTAATTTTATGTTGAATGGTGACCCTCCGGATATTAATGGTGGGGTATTTGGTGATGGTAATGCCATTGAATGTCACAGGCAGGTGGCTCTTGTAAGAGATCGTCATTGCCTGGCACTTGTGTGGTGCGAGTGTTACTTGCAACTTATAAGCCCAAGCCTGAAAGTCGTCCAGTTCTTGTTGCATGCCGACACGGACTGCTTCATTATCTGTGGAGTTGCTAATGGAAGTGAGCACTGCAATCGTAAGCGAACATCCCCAAATCTGACCTTATGATGATGGGACGGTCATTGATGAAGCAGCTGAAGATGGTTGGGCCAAGTGCACTGCATTGAGAAACTCCTGCAGCGATGTCCTGCGGCTGAGATTATTGACTTCCAACAACCACAGCCATCTTCCTTTGTGCTAGGTATGACTCAAGCCAAGGGAGCTTTTTGCCCCTCATTCCCAATTACTTTAATTTTACGAGGGATCCTTCATGCCACATTTGGTCAAATGCTGCATTGATGTCCAGGGCAGTCACTCTCACCTCACCTCTGGAATTCAGCTCTTTGTCAATGTTTCAGCCAAGGCTGTTATGTAGTCTGGAGCTGAGTGGTCCTGCCTGAACTCAAACTGAGCGTCGGTCACTAGGTTATTGGTTGGCAAGGACCACTTAATAGCAGTGTCGAAGACACCTTTTATCACTTTGCTCTTTTCACCAGTCTGTCTCTGTCTCTCTCTATATATATATAAGTCTTTGGCCTAGAAATTGGGTTCTGGTCTTGCCAGGGCTGTAGTGCCAGAAAGTTTGCGCCAGCGGTAATGCGGCAGCGCCCGACGAAAATTCGGGTGCGCCGGGCCCAGACGGCGGCGGGCGCTAAAACCCTCCTTTAGCGCCTCAAAACGGGCGTGAACTTGGGTTTCCCGGCGCTAATCCCCCGCTGCGGCACCCGATGTGGTGCGGCAGGCGGGGGAACTGCAGGCCTCCTCCTCCTGTTAAGGAGGAGCTGCCTGCAGCCGACAACTGTCCGGCGGATTGACCCGACATCTGAGCCCGGCACCTCGGGGAAGTGCCGGGCTCGCATGAGACACTGATCAGGGCCGCGGGGGGGGAATGCAGGAGTCCGGGAAGGGAGGTGCGGGCAGGCGGCCGCCGGGAACGCGGCCGGCCGCCGCTCCACCTTTATGCGCCGGCGCACACTGGGGGAAGACTCTGTTGCCAGAGTCTTAGTTGCGCCTGCCACGGGCGAGGCGGGCGCAACTGAATTTCGGCTTGGGGCCGGGTTACCACGGCAACCGGGACGCTGCGCACACTGATGACGTCATCGGTGCCAGCGCAGCGCTACCGGTCTACCGCCGCGGAAGGGCCCCAGGCAATTTAGGAACCGGCGCCAATTGCAGCGCTAGGCCCTCTAGCGCCGCAAAATCGGTGCTAAGGGCACTGAATTTCTAGGCCTTTATCCTTAATATGTATCAAAAAGATCAATGGCTCGAATAGGGACCCCTTGGGGATACCAGTGGATACTTCCCTCCAGTCTGAACAACAACCATTCACCACTACTTATTGTTTTCTGTCCCTTAGCCAAAGTCACATTCCCACTGCCACTGTCCCTTTAGTCTTAACATTTTTTTGAATGGCACTTTATTAAATGGATTTTTAAAGTCCATATACACAAAGTTAACCACGACAATCTCATCAATCCTCTTCGTTACTTCATCAAAAGACTTAATCAAGATTGTCAGGCAAACTTTGCCGTTAACATATCTGTGCTATTTGTCCTTTATTAATCCATGTTTCTTGCCAAGTGACAGATCACATTCTCCGGGAATATGGCCTCTAGCAGTTTCCCCACCACCGACGTTATCCTGACTGGCCTGTAGTTACATGGTTTATCCCTCTCTCGTTCTTTAAGCTGGATGAAACATTTGTAACCCTACAATCCTCCGGCAGCACAACCATATCCAAGGAGGAATGAAAGATTCTGGCCAGATCCTGCGTTATTTCCACCATTCCTTCCCTCAGCAACCCTCATACATCACTTCCGTACCGCGGAAATATTCTAATTTACTATGGTAGAAAATGTGCTGATATGAAAGGGGTTAACTGAAGCTGTTTGTTCAGTGACTGTAATTAATGTCAGTCTCCACGGGTTAACATAAACTGTTTGTTCAGTAACTGTAATTAATGCCAGTCTCCATGGACACTAATTGAATAAGTGCAGGGTTTCCCTCTTATATTAATAAGGGACTCCTTTCAATGTGTTATCCCATAGTATCAGTGACAGCATTACCTCTGGTACAAACAGTGATCAATGCGCTGCTCCACAGAGAGGGAGTCAGAATCTGAGGAGAGTAGATTAGAATGTTATAAATGGATTGGAATCTGAGATCAGTAGATTGGAATGTTACAACAATGAATCAGAATCTGAGAACAGTAGGTTGGAATGTGACAACAATGGTTCAGAATCTGAGAACAGTAGGTTGGAATGTGACAACAATGGGCAAGAGTTTTTTCTGGGCGTTTGACGTTCTTTCTGAGTATTCTGATATGCTATCATTAGAAAATCGGATCTTTTTACCAGTAATGACAACCGCAGCTAAGGAGTGGAGAGTAAAAGATAAGAACAGTAATGCAGTTAAATTCATTTACTATCCCCTCCTTGCTGTTGTTGGTGTTCCTGGTAAGGCTGCCTGTATTTCTATTAAGTCTATAAACCGTGTTTAACTGCATTACTGTTCTTATCTTTTACTCTCCCCTCCTATGCTGCGGTTCTCATTACTGGTAAAAAAGCAAAAGAAAGACTTGCATTTATATAGCGCCTTTCACGACCACCAGACGTTTCAAAGTGCTTTACAGCCAATTAAGTACTTTTTGAAGTCGAGTCACTGTTGTAATGTGGGTACGTCTCCTTATCCAGCTATAAACTCTGCAAACCTTGGCAAACTCTATTGCTTTTCTCGTAATTTACTCTCTGATATTTGCTGCTGTTGGTGTTCCTGTTAAGTCTCTACATTCAGCAATTAGATCTGTGCACCACTTCTCACTGTATTACTGTGTTTCCCATTTATTCGTAGGAACACCAAAGCCATTGTCTTCAGTCCTCGTCACAATCTCCATTTTTTTATCTACCAATTCAATACCCCTCCCTGGCCAACGTGTGAGGATGGACCATACTGTTTGCAACCACGGTACTCTCTTTGACCCTGAGCTGAGTACCGACCTCGTATCCTCTGATTCACCAGTCCTGCCTAAAACCACCTCCATAATATCGAACGTGTCCGCCTCTCCTCAGCCCTTCCACTGCATAAACCCTCACGCATGCCTTTGTTAAACCTGACTCGACTATTCCAATAATCTCTTGGCTGACCTCCATAAACTAGAGCTCATCCAAATCTATGCTGCTCATATCCTAACACGCATCATGGCCCGTTCACCCATCTCCCCTTTGCTCGCTGAGCAACATTTGCTCCCGATCGAGAAAAGCCTCGACCTTAATATTCTCATCATTAAGATCAAATCCCACCATGGCCTCACCCCTACAATCAGTCCCATTCCCCAGTTCTTTTCCCGCAGTCCTGCAAATTGTTCTCCTTCAACTAGTTAACCAATTCCTCTTTCAATTTAATTTATTCTCCTCTGTACCTCTCCCAGTCTTTCTGTCTCTATTTTTCTTTCTCTCTGTTTCTCACTCTACCACTTCTCTCTCTCTGTCTCTTGCTCATAAAATCTTAGAATGGTACAGCACAGAAGGAGGCCATTCGGCCCATCGTGGCCGTACCATCTCTTTGAAAGAGCTGTCTCATTAGTCCTACACTTTAGCCAGAGCCCTGTAAATAATTCACATTCATCTAATTATCCTGTTTCCTGTTGAAAGTTACTATTGAATCTACTTCCACCACCTTCTCAGACAGTGCATTCCAGATCACAACAATTCACTGCAAAAAGAAAACTCACCTCATCTCTCCTCTGCATCTTTTGCCTATTAACTTAAATCTGTGACCTCTGGTTAAGCAACATTCTGCCACTGTAAAAGAAAATCGATTTATTTACTCTATCAATTCCAATCAAAATTTTGAACATCTAGATTAAATCTCCCCTTATGAAAAAGGACAAAGATAGACCAGGTGTAAAAGTTTTCAATGTGGGAAAGGCCAATTTTACTGAGCTGAGATGTGATTCAGCAGCAGTGGAAGGGAAACAGCTACTTGAAGGTAAATCAGTGTCAGAGCAATGGTGGTCATTCAAGGAGGAGAGAGTGAGGGTTTAGCACAAATATGTTCGCACAAAGCAAAAAGGAAAGCAAAGACTTGCATTTATATAGCGCCTTTCACAACCAGCGGACGTCTCAAAGTACTTTATAGCCAATGAAGTACTTTTGAAGTGGAGTCACTGTTGTTATGTTAGAAACGCGGCAGCCAATTTGCGCATACTTCCTACCCAAACATATTTCTTCACACTTCTCTGTGTTAAATGGTTTCTGCCATGAAACCGCCCATTTCACCAGTCTGTCTATGTCCTCCTGAATTCTGTTACTATCCTTTTCACTGTTAATTAACATTTCCGAGTTTCCTATCACCTGCAAACTTAGTAATTATATGCTGCATACCCATTGATATTCATGAAAAGAGCAATGGTCCCAATGCCGACACCTGGGGAGCAGCATTTTATACTTCCCTCCAGTCTGAAAACAACCGTTTACCACTGCTCCCTGTTTTCTGTCTGTCGGCAATTTCCGAGAATGTTCCCACTGCCGCTTTAACCCCATAGGCTTCAATTTTGTCATTATGTGGAACTTCATCAAACGCCTTTTGAAAAGATAGAAAAATTGAGAAAGTGTGAGTAGTGTGAATCATAAAACCACAGAATTGATGAGCCAAGTTGCTTTGACAAATTGTTCAGTGGAACATGACGTCCGCATGGATCATAGGTCAAGCCTGGATTCAATCAATGAATTACAAAGTCATTGATTTTATTCCCATTTTATTATTTATATTTATTTGTTCTCAGGATATTCCTGGCGCTGTCAAGGCCAGTATTACTTGCCTAGCCATCGTTACCCAGGATAAAATGGTGGGTCTTGATCTTGAGCCGCTCTAGTCCATGTGGTGAAGGTTACCCACAATAATCTTACGGATGGCATTTCATGCTTTTGGCACAGTGACAATGAAGGAACGGAAATATATTTGAAGAGCACGGTAGCATAGTGGTTATGTTGCAGGACTAGTAAACCAGATGCCCGGGCAAATGATGCTGAGTTCAAATGACACCAGCTGGGGAATTAAAATTCAATTAATTAAACAAATCTGGAATAAAAAGCTAGTGTCAGTAATGGTAACCATGAAACTATCGGATTGGAGTAAAAACCCATCTGTATAACGAATGTCCTTTAGGGAAGAAAATCTGCCGTCGTTACACATTCCAGACAAAATGTGACTCCAGACCCACAGCAATGTGGTTGACTCTTAACTGCCTCTGAAAAGGTCCAACAAGCCACTCAGTTGTATAAGCCGCCTCGCCACCACCTTCTCCAGGGCAATTAGGGGTGGGCAATAAATGTTGGCCTCGCCAGTGACGCCACATCCCAAGATTGTGTTAAATTCCACGTCCGGATAGTGTGTTACATGAAGGGACAATTTGGAGCTGGCGGTGTTTTGTGCTGCAGTCCGAGTCGAAATCTGCCTTTTCCCCTTGATGCCAATTGTCAGAATCCAACTGCAGCCCTGGGAGGTGAAAAGCACTTACGGTAAAACACTAAACATAAAGAAACTAACGTTTTGGCATTTTCGGGATACTCGAAACTTGGCAATTAGTTGCGGCTGAAGACGAGATTTAAAATCGAGGCATTGCCGAACCGGGAGACAGAGTAGGTCAACGAGCATAGGCGTGATGGGTGAACGGGACTTGGTGCGAGTTAGGACATGGACACCAGAATTTTGGATAAGACAGAAATGCTTTAATAAATTTTAGATATAACCTTTAAAGAGATAGGACAAGTCACACAGGTTTTGTAAAGAGGTTGGACCAATCACACAGGCTTTTTAAAGAGGCAGGACCATTTACACAAGTCTTTAAATGCAACATGACCAGATACACAGGCTTATTTAAGGAAATAGGACCAGTCACACAGGCTTGTGAAAGAGAATGGACCAGTCAATCAGGTTTTGTAAAGAGGCAGGACCAGTCACACAGGCTTCTTAAAGGGACAGGGCCAGTCGCACACGCTTTTTAAAGAGACAGGACCAGTCACACACGCTTTTTAACGAGTGAGAAACACTCAGAAAGGCATTCTAAAGAGTCAGGGTGGGTTATACATCTTTTTCAAGAAACAGGACCAGTCACAGAGGCTTTTCAGGAGATGGAACCAGTCACACACGCTGTTTAAAGAGAAACAACGGTGACGGTTCAAAGGCCTAGTAATTTCTCTCGAGCGACGGCACTAAACAGGCGGTTTCGGAGCCGAAATTCTAGGCCCTCATATCTGTCCTTACAGATTATTAGACCATTAATGTTCGTTCACAGATTGTAATCCTGTCCTGAATGAGACCCATTAGAACCTGCTTATTTTGCAGACCCTTACTTTTATATATGTTTAATTGTCCTTAATGTTGAGAATTGCTCTGTCTTATTTATTTAATGATTCATTCAGCGAATGTGGGCATCGCTGGCCAGGCAAGCCAACCCCTAATTGTCCTTGAGAAGGTAGTGGTGAGCTGTTCTTGAACTGCTGCAGTCCTTGTGTTTATGATGCTCCCACAGGGCTGACGTTGATACAAGCGAGTAGATTGCTAGGCCATTTCAGTAGGGCAGTTAAGAGTCTACCACATATTGACAGACCAGGTAAGAATGGCAGGTGTCCATTTTAAAGGACATAAGTGAATCAGTTGGGATCTTCCAACATTCCGGTAGTTTCATGATCTCCATTACTGATACTAGCTTTTTAATTCCAAATTCAATGAATATAAATTCCCCAGCTGTCGTTGTCGGATTTGTACTCATGTCTAACGGATTATTTGTCCCAGCCTCCGGATTACTAGTCCAGTAAAACAACCACTACGCCAATGTAATCGTTGTCCACAGATAGTAATCAATAATGCTCTTGACTTGTGCCTTGTAGGTGTTGTAGATGCTTTGGGGAGTCAGGAGGTGAGTTACTCAGAACAGAATACCCAGCCTCTGACCTGCTGTAGTAGTCATTTATGTGATTGGTCCAGTTTATTTTCTGATCAATGGCGGCCCCAAGGACTTTGATGCTGTAGAATTCGGTGATGGAAGTGCAATTGACTTTCAACTGGAGGAGGTTAGACTATCTGTTGGTCATCGGCTGCTGCTTGTGTGGGGAGAATTTACCACAATGACACCAGGGCTGAGGGATTTCAGTTAAGTGGAGAGACTAGCAATGCTGGGGTTCTTCGCCTTACAGCAGAGAAGGTTAGGGGGAGATTGAACAGAAGTGTTCAAAATGTTGAAGGTTTTGATATAGTAGGTAAGGAGAAACTTTTTCACTGGCTGACTTGTCATTACTAAAAGGACGAACTTTGATCAAGCAGTGACATGATCTGGAATGAAGTCGCTGAAAGGCGGGTGGAAGCATATTCAATAGGCTCAGTTTGCAGCACACACGCCTCTGAGTAAGAAGGTTGTGTGTTCAATTCCTACTCCGGCGACGTGAGTACATAATTCTAGGCTGACACTCCAGTGCAGTAGTTAGGGAGCCCTGCCCTGTCGGAGGGGCAGTACTGAGGGAGCACTGTATTGTCAGAGGGGCGGTACTGAGGGACCACTGCACTGTCGGAGGGTCAGTACTGAGGGACTACTGCACTGTCGGAGTGTCAGTACTGAGGGAGCGCTACAACTTCGGAGGGTCAGTACTGAAGGAGCGCTACACTGTCAGAGGGTCAGTACTGAGGGACCACTGCACTGTCGGAGGGCCAGTACTGAGGGAGCGCTACACTGTCGGAGGGTCAGTACTGAGGGACCACTGCCCTGTCGGAGGGGCAGTACTGAGGGAGCGCTGCACTGTCGGAGGGTCAGTACTGAGGGAGCGCCGCACTGTCGGAGGGTCAGTACTGAGGGAGCGCTGCACTGTCGGAGGGTCAGTACTGAGCGACCACTGCACTGTCAGAGGGTCAGTACTGAGGGACTACTGCACTGTCGGAGTGTCAGTAATGAGGGAGCGCTGCACTGTCCGAGGGTCAGTGCTGAGGGAGCGCTACACTGTCGGAGGGTCAGTACTGAGGGACTACTGCACCGTCGGAGTGTCAGTAATGAGGGAGCGCTACACTGTCTGAGTGTCAGTTCTGAGGGAGCGCTGCATTGTCTGAGGGGCTGAACTGAGGGAGCGCTGCACTGTAGAATGGGCAGTACTGAGGAAGCGGTGCACTGTCGGAGGGGCGGTACTGACAGAGCGCTGCACTGTCGGAGGGGCAGTACTGAGGGAGCACTCTATTGTCAGAGGGGCGGTACTGAGGGAGCACTGCACTGTCGGAGGGGCAGTACTGAGGGACACTTTATTTTCAGAGGGACAGTTGTGAGGGAGTGCTGCACTATCAGAGTGACATTACTGATGGAGCTTTCGACTGTTGGAGAGGCAGTACTGAGGGAGCAATGCATTGTTGTATGGGCAATCCTGAGGGACCGCAGCACTGTCGTAGGTGCAGTGCTGAGGGAATACCGTCTTGTCAGATGGTTCATCTTTTGGATGCCATGTTAAACTGAGGCCCTGTCTGCTCTCTCTCAGGTGGATGCAAAATATCCCATGCCCTATTCGAAGAAGAGCAGCCGAGTATCCCCAGTGTCTGATGAATATTTATCTCAATCAACATCACTTAAACAGATGACCTGGTCGTTATTGGAATGCTGTTTCTGGAACTTGAAGTGTGCGAGCTGGCTGCCGTGTTTGCTACAGTACAACACCGACTTCACTTAAAATACTGCTTTGGGACATCCCAAGGTTCTTAAAGGCGCTCGATAAATGAAAGACTTTCTTTATCAATAGGAAATTTGAAAAGGTAATTTGATTTATACTTGAAAAGGTGATATTTCAGGCCTGTGGGCTTAAGTTTTCACCACCATTCATGAAAGTATTTGACAGATTTGAAATATTCTGATCTGTTGATTGTGGGCTCGCTTGAATCTGTCTAATTTCATCTCACTCAGCACGATGGTAGTGGCACATGATGCGATGGATGGTGTCCTCAGTGTGAAGGCGAGACTCATTCTCCAGAAATATTGTGCAGTGTTCATTCCTACCAATAGCGTAATGGACAGATGTGTATGCAATAGGTAGATTGGTGAGGACAAGATCTTGCCGGTTATTTTGCCGTGTTGGTTCTCCCAACACCTGCCACAATCCCAGGCTGGCAGCTCTGGTCTTCAGTGCCCGGTTCATGATGATGCTTCCGAGCCACTCTTACTGATGGACATCGAAGTCTCCCCCTCCCCACCCAGATACTATATTTTGTGCTGCTCTCGGTGCTCTCCGTGCTCCCATCAACTGTTGTTCAGCATGAAGATGTGCTGATTGATATGCAGAATGAGGGCGGTAGGTGGTAATCAGCAGGAAGATACCTTGTCCATGTCTGACTGGAAGCCATGAGACTTCGTTATGTGCTCAGGCAATGTTGAGAACTCGCAGGATCTCTCCCACCTCTGCCGCTGGAACAGGACATACCCTGGGATGGTGATGGAGGAGTCGGGAATGTTTACTGATAGGTATGGTTCTTTGACTATGATTGTGCGAGAATTCAATGTTTCCACAGTGATTCGTGGGGTATTGAGACATTTATATGGTATTTAACTCAATGGTTAATATTTAAGCGTTTTCCTTTGCTTCCTTGGTGAAAAACCTTTGCTCGCTTAATTATTTGCTCCCAATCTGTAAATCACCATTATAATTTGGGCTGGTTGAGGTCAATCATTAGAAACACCTTGTTGTTCTTGTTCTCGATTCAGACAAACAGAATGCCCTGGGAATACACTTGCTGGATTGAGGCAGGAGCAGTGTAATCTTGGCAGATGTTTGAATGAAATTCATGGACTGAAGCCAGAGTAGTGTAATCTAGGAATCCCTGGAAGTGAAATTCCTGGATTTACGCGGGAGCAGTACAATCTACCTGGCCCTGGGAATTACATTGATGGAGTGAGGCGGGAGCAGTGAAATCAAGGCTTCCCTAGGAATGCAATTCCTGGACTGAGGCAGTAACCGTGTAATCTAGGCAACCCTGGGAATTAAATTCCTGGACTGAGGCCGGAGTAGTGAAACCTTGCCGTCCCTGGGAAAGCAATTCCTGGACTCAGGCAGTAGCCGTGTAATATAGACGGCACTGGGAATGACATCCCTGGACTGAAGCGGGAGCAGTGTAATCTATGCAGCCCTGGGAATGAAATTCCTGGTATGATGCTGAAGAAGTGTAATCTCGCTGGCCCGGGAAATGAAATGTAAACTGGTGTTCACCAAATGCTCGGTATCGTTACTCACAGAGTGTCACATGTAAAAATCCTGGCAGATCATATCCACACCTTTAAAGGTCTGAAATACCTGCTAAAAATTCAGTTCCAGTCATTGTCTCCTATCCCACCACCTCTAGTTGTGCATTAGTGATGCTGCTTCTGATGGTTAGAAAAGGATTACAAGGATAATTTACATTCACAAAAAACGTTCATTCAGCCATTTTTCAATGTGATTATTTCAAATCTTTGTTTTGAATTTACAATTGGAGCCCATGGCCGTCTGTCACAGTTCAGTGGATCTCTCAGTGAGACCCAGAATGATTCTCTATTGCCTCCTGCTGCACTGCAGGATAAACAATCCCCGCCGATTGTAATTGAAGTACTGAGGATAAGAAAATCCTTTCATATCTTCTCGACTAGTATTCTCTGCACAAGTTGGAAACCAACAGGTGAAAAATTACAAGGGTAAATCTCTTCCATTTGTGACCAGATACTTGACAAAAGCAATCAGCAGTTCTTTGCCTGTGGGATAAGCTACCTGATTTTGATGCTAATAAATCCATTTACCGAGATATTGCCTGTTAAATGATAACTATTTATTATAATTCCGAGTCCATTTTTAGCAACATCATTAGTAAAATCTTCCTTTCAATGAGCTACAATTTGAGTATTTCAACAATACTGTAGAAAGCTCAATATTTAAAACATGTCTTACAGCCCAGTTATCTATATAACTGCAACGCACTTGTATTTATTATAGTAGCACTTGCATATTACAGCCAGACATTACAAATACAATTGCCAATAATTATTGCAAGCCAAGATTGCAGTTTCTGTATTTTGCTGTTGCATTCATTTTCAGTTATAAATATAATGGCCCAGAAATTCGGGTCTCCACGGGTGAGTATGCACGGGGTACACACCCGTAGGTCCGATGGAAGTGCCAATTTCCTGCATGCATGGCGCATGCGTGGGAAACCGGCAATTCCGTTCCTCTGAACGAAGATGTTCAGAGGTCGAACGCGTGCGTGGGGGAGGTTGCGTGTGCGCATCAACCCTAGGTTTTTTTTTACAGGTTTTCCCGTGTGGGTAAGCCTACAGAATTTAGAAATGTAAAAAGCAGGCGTAAGGCCTGCTTTTTACAAGGAAAGTGTGAATTAATTAAAATTAAAACATTTTTTCCACAGGTTTATTATTTTTAAATACTTTAAAACAAGGTAAGTTTATGTTTAGCCCCATTAGAATATCACATTTTTTTTTTCAAAAATTTATATTATTGTTTAAAATAGTTATTTAATGTAATTTATAGTTTATTTTAAAAAGTGATTTAAAAAAAAAAATATTTGATGATTTAGTGCTATTTTGGTGCCCGTAGTATTTATAAGTCTTGGCAGCACTTCGTGGCAGAATTATGAATGGAGCATTCCCTGCTCCGATTGGCTGCCCATGTCCCACCTGATCCCAGGGGATGCATCGAACTAACTGTGCCCCTGGGATACGAAAGCACTGCGCGCCGGCAGCTGGACCAGGTCCCGGATCGGAATTCCACGTGGGCCCACAGCTCAATGGCCAGCGCGCTAGGTAAGTGCAGATCGGGGGCTTGCAGCCGCGGGAAGCCCCCGACCCGAATATCTGGGCCAAAGCGTATCTAACCAGGACCAGGAATCCAGGCTGGATTTGCCCCTCCCTAATAGAGTGGCACAGAAGCGAATTTAACCGCCTCAAATGCTGACTGATCCCGGGACAGGAATGTTTACTGAGAGGTTCTGGTCTTTTGTGTCCCTGGTACCTCGGGTGGTGCATAAGTCTGCTGGGCTAAAGACAGATCTGCCATTGAATGTCTCATTGGTCAAACATCTCTTAATTTCCTGTTGTATTTATTCCCATTGCATTGATTGATTCCACAATGTATTATCGATTATTCTTACAATAAACCCTGCATTTCTTCCCAAACTCAATCAAAATGCTGCTCTTGCTCCCAGCCTGATGTATAATTTCCCTGTTTATTTCCCCTCCTCACAGTGAACTTAGTGACGATTGTGATCCTGTCTCGGGGAAAGTGCGGTCTCTCCAAATGTGTCACTCGCTACCTGGTGGCCATGGCAGCGGCTGATCTACTGGTCGTTATCCTGGACCTGATATTGAGGCTCCTTCCGGTTGTTCATTGGAGACAGTTGTTTTCCTGCGGTCCATCCCCGTGTGTAATATCCACGCCGTTTTGCTTTATGCAGCCACAGACTGTTCTGTCTGGTTCACCGTCACTTTCACCTTTGATCGATTTGTGGCCATTTGTCGGCAGAAGCTAAAAACTAAATATTGCACCGAGAAAACGGCGGCTGTTGTTCTGGGAACAGTGACTGTGCTGAGCGGTTTGAAGAACATCATGTGGTATTTTATGTTCACAGATCGGTATTGGCTTCTGAACACCCCTTGGTTTTGTGATGTAACATTTGAAGTTCAGTATTCACGGGTCTGGGGAGAAATCGAGCTCTTTCATTATATTCTCACCCCGGGGGTCCCCATTTGTTGTGATTCTGCTGCTCAATGCTCTCACTGTCAGACACATACTAGAGGCCAGCAGAGCCCGCAGGAGACTCCGGGGTCCCAGCAGTGGGGAGAGTCCCAGAGACCCAGAGATGGAGAGCCGCAGGAAATCCATCATTTTACTGCTTGTTATCTCCGGCAATTTCATCCTGTTATGGGCAGTGTTTATGGTGTATTATATATGGACCCGGTTGGACGAATTGGGGTTTGTGTCTGTATATCCACCAGATTATGTACTGGAAACGGGATTGATGCTGCATCTGCTGAGTTGCTGCACAAACACTGGGATTTATGCCGTCACCCAGACTAAGTTCAGAGAGCAGTTGAAGAATGTGGGGAAATATCGCTTCACTCTGATTGTAAAATTCATTAAAGGATGAGAAAAAGTGGAGACTTTGTCGCCTGATATTTCCCTGGGCCTGCTATTATGAGCGAGCCGCTTCCCCACGGGCCGCCCAAGCGCCAGCCCGCCTGCGGGGAGATTCA
The DNA here is from genome assembly GCF_052327205.1 of Somniosus microcephalus. Taxonomy (NCBI): domain Eukaryota; kingdom Metazoa; phylum Chordata; class Chondrichthyes; order Squaliformes; family Somniosidae; genus Somniosus; species Somniosus microcephalus. The sequence goes on along the minus strand of NW_028225283.1, from coordinate 219,808 downwards.
CATCACAAAGATGGCATCCGCAGTGCCGCACAATGATGGCGGTCCAGTGCTCTGTGCAAAGATGGCGGCCTCGGTGCTGCGTACACATATTACGGCACCAGCGCCCCGCAAGATGATGGCAGCTCTAGCCCCCTGAAATAAAGAATAGATTTGCCTTTCTAATCTAGGCTTTATTAACTTAAAAATCCTGTAGCACATCTTCAACACCCAGTCCCAACTAAAGGCTGGAAAGAACTGAATTTAAGATGGCCACCACAAATCACATGACATCAACTACCAATGAGATTACAGCATATATCCCAAGGCAGGAAACAAACAACCAATCACAATACTTCTTACTAAACATAGAGTATAATCACCACACCCCCCCTAACAAAGATGGCGGCTCATGCCCCGCACAAAGATGGCGGCACTGACGCCCCGCAAAATGATGCCAGTTCTGACGCCCCTAACAAAGATGGCGGCTCTGACACCCCAAACAACGATGGCGGCTCAGACATCCCGCACAAAGATGGAGGCTCTGACACCCCGCAAAATGATGCCAGTTCTGTTGCCCCTAACAAAGATGGCGGTTCTGACACCACTAACAACAATGGCGGCTCAGACATCCCGCATTAAGATGGAGGCTCTGACACCCCGCAAAATGATGCCAGTTCTGACGCCCCTAACAAAAATGGTGGCTCTGTTACCCTGCACAGAAATGACGGCCATTGCACCCCTAACAAAGATGGTGGCCCCGGCATCCCTAAACAATATTGCGGCTCTCGCTCCCTCTCTGGGCCTTCTTTCTTGGGTTGGTTGCTGCCACTGCTGTTTCTCCTTTCCCAGAAGCGATGCCTGGGACTGGTAGGAGCTGTCAAGAGTGTGGAGCGCCAGCAGCGGGAGGCGCGGTTACCCTGGGAGGGAGTGGCGAGGGGGGATATCACTGCCCGGAGGGGGGGGGAAGGAGGCGTGGTACCAGATTATGGGGGAGAAAGACGGTGGAACAGCGAGAGACAGACAGGGGATGAGACCAGGGGAGACAGACGTGGAGAAACAGACCTGGGGATATTACCGGGGTATACAGACCAGGGGAGACAGATCGGTGGATAGAGATGGGGTAGTCACATCAGCGGATACAGACCAGTGGAGACAGACTGGGGGAGACAGACCGGGCAGACAAACCGTTGATGTCAGATAGTGGGTGTGGGGTGACAGATGGGGAAAGACAGACGGGAGCAGACAGACGATTTTGACAGACTATGAGTGACAGACTGGGGGTGACAGACTACAGGAGAGAGACCGGGGAGACAGACGGGGAGACAGATGGTGAGGAAGGTGTGCGGGAGAGAAAGGCAGCCTGACACAGTCGAGGCAGACAGGCGAGAGGGTGACAGAGATAGTTAGTCCAGTGGTGTCAGAGAGACAGACAGATAGACGGGGAAGACAGACGGTGAGCGATAGATGGAGATGGAGGTGGGGGTGACAAAGTTGGCGTGACACAGTCAGGGCAGACAGGCGAGGGGGTGACAGAGGCAGAGAGACTGGGGAGACAGACTGGGTGAGATAGACAGGTGCTGAGAGATGGGGGAGACCGATGGGGGTGACAGAATGCGGGAGACAGACAGGGGAGACAGACGGTGAAGAAGGTAGGGTGGGGACAAAGACATGTTGACACAGTCGGGGCAGACAGGCGAGGGGTGCCTGAGGGAGGCAGACCAGGGCAGACAGAGTGGGTGAGACAGACTGGGGGAGACAGTGAGAGGAAGATCTGGGGAGGCAGACTGGGGGAGACAGAAAGAGAGACAGACTGGGGAAGACAGACTGGGGAGACAGACCAGGGAAGAAAGACAAGTGGAAACAGACCCGGAGAAACAGAGAGCGATAAATATTAGATGGGGTAGATAAAGACCAGGGGAGACAGACTGGTGGAGACAAACCAGGAGGGACAGTGAGAGAGTGATCGAAAAGGTGCGGCTGGCGTGGGGACATAGAGAGAGGGAAACATGTGATGGGATATAGAGAACGAGAGTCCGGTTGGAGCGGGTGACGGTGACACACCGACGGTGAGATAAATGAATGGAGACAGACTGCAGAAGAGAAATGGTGGAGACACACAGAGAGACAGATGGGGAGACAAATGGGGGTGACAAATGGGAGGTAGACTGAAAGACAGACATAAACGGGAGGAACCGACTGTGGAGACAGAGGGAGGGAGACAGATGGGGAGTCAAACAGAGGGTGCGATAGACGGGGTGAAACTGCTGCAGATAGAGAGAGAGAGAGGAAGGCAGGGAAAAGCGATGGGGTGGAGAAAGACGAGTTGGACAGGCAAGGCCGATAAGAGAGAGAGACGTGGAGAGAGACCGGGAGGAGAATGGCGATGGGAAAAAGAGAGAGACCAACAGGGGGACATAGTTAGAGATATACGGTGGGAGATAGAGAGAGAGTCCAACAGGGGAGCAGAGATATAGCGATATAGGATGGGAGATAGAGAGAGAGAGACCAACAGGGGAACAGAGATAGAGCGATATAGGGTGGGAGATAGAGAGAGGGAGACCAACAGGGGAACAGAGATAGAGCGATATAGGGTGGGAGATAGAGAGAGAGAGACCAACAGGGGAACAGAGATAGAGCGATATAGGGTGGGAGATAGAGAGAGGGAGACCAACAGGGGAACAGAGATAGAGCGATATAGGGTGGGAGATAGAGAGAGAGAGACCAACAGGGGAACAGAGATAGAGCGATATAGGATGGGAGATAGAGAGAGAGAGACCAACAGGGGAACAGAGATAAAGCGATATAGGGTGGGAGATAGAGAGAGAGAGACCAACAGGGGAACAGAGATGGAGCGATATGGGGTGGGTGATAGAGTGAGAGAGACAAATGGAAGAGAAACAGAGAGAGACATAGAGTGAGAGACAGACAGAGCGAGTTCAGCAAGGGGAATAGAGAGAATGAGATACGGCGTTAGATATGGAGAGAGGCCAACAGGGGTCACGGAGCGATACAGCGGGTGGCAGACAGAGAGAGAGAGAGAGCGAGAGGTTGGGAGACAGAGAGAGAGAGAGAGAGAGAGAGAGAGAGACAGGGTGGGAGACAGAGAGAGAGGGAGCCATAAGGTGGGGGACAGAGAGAGAGAGACCAACAACGAGACAGTGAGGGACATCTTGACCTGAGTTGTGATCAATGTAATAAAGTTTGGGGAGTCGGGAATCATTCAACTCTGGGCCTACGCTGGCGGGTAATACCCCAGACGGTTGCTTGGTATGGATTCCTCTGGTCCCTCGCTGTATATTTGTCACGATACCGAACCTTAGCTTTATTACATTCCACTCCTGGAGGTCCCACTCCCTGACCCTACAACCTTCAGCAGGGTAAGTGGTGGGGTTCTGGACCAGGAGTGATCCCAGAGTAACTGTCGGGATCACACTCCCGTGGATGCTCTACGTCATGTATTTTTAGTAATCCTGATGTCTAACACGTGCATATCAATAAAACAGGGTATTCCTGGAAACAGGATGCAGGCCCTTCTTTACCTGACCGGGTAGATGCAGGGAGGATGTTTCCCCTGGCTGGGGAGTCTAGAACCAGGGATCACAGTCACAGAATAAGGGGTCAGCCATTTAGCACTGAGATGAGGAGAGATTTCTTCACTCAGAGGGTGGTAAATCTTTGGAAATCTCTCCACCAGAGGACGATGGAGGCTCAGTCGTTGAGTATATTTAAGATAGAGATCGATAGCTTGTTGGATATTAAAGGAATCAAGGGATACAGGGATAGTGCTGGAAAGTGGAGTTGAGGTGAAAGTTTCGCCATGATCTTATGGAATGGCGGAGCAGGCTCGAAGGGCAGAACGGCCTATTCCTGCTCCTAGTTCTTAGTCCCACTTTCTTCTTATCTGTATAATTGTACCAGCCTATACTGAAGGTGCTGTGTGGTGCTGTGGTTCGGCCCCATTCACTGTTTGTCCACCAATACCTTGCCAATGCTCATTCTGAGCTGTGAGCCTATACTGAATGCGCTGTATGATGGTGGGGTTCGGCCCCAGTCACTGTATCATCTCCAGTACCTGGCCGAGTGGTAATTCTGAGCTGTGGGCCTATACTGAAGGTGATGCCTGAAGGTGGGGTTCGGCCCCAGTCACTGTTTCCCCTGCAGTACCTTGCCGAGTGCTAATTCTGAGCTGTGTGCCTATACTGAATGTGCTCCGTGATGGTGGGGTTTGGCCCCAGTCATTGTTTCCCCTCCAGTACCTTGCCGAGTGCTAATTCTGAGCTGTGAGCCTATACTGAATGTGCTCCGTGATGGTGGGGTTTGGCCCCAGTCACTGTTTCCCCTCCAGTACCTTGCCAAGTGCTAATTCTGAGCTGTGAGCCTATACTGAATGTGCTCCGTGATGGTGGGGTTCGGCCCCAGTCACTGTTTCCCCTCCAGTACCTTGCCGAGTGCAAATTCTGAGCTGTGTGCCTATACTGAATGTGCTCCGTGATGGTGGGGTTTGGCCCCAGTCAGTGCTTCCCCTCCAGTACCTTGCCAAGTGCTAATTCTGAGCTGTGAGCCTATACTGAAAGTGCTCCGTGATGGTGGGGTTTGGCCCCAGTCATTGTTTCCCCTCCAGTACCTTGCCGAGTGCTAATTCTGAGCTGTGAGCCTATACGGAATGTGCTCCGTGATGGTGGGGTTCGGCCCCAGTCACTGTTTCCCCTCCAGTACCATGCCGAGGGGTAATTCTGAGCTGTGAGCCTCTACTGAATGTGCTCCGTGATGGTGGGGTTCGGCCCCAGTCACTGTTTCCCCTCCAGTACCTTGCCAAGTGCTAATTCTGAGCTGTGAGCCTATACAGAATGTGCTCCGTGATGGTGGGGTTCGGCCCCAGTCACTGTTTCCCCTCCAGTACATTGCCGAGTGCTAATTCTGAGCTGTGAGCCTATACTGAATGTGCTCCGTGATGGTGGGGTTCGGCCCCAGTCACTGTTTCCCCTCCAGTACCTTGCCGAGTGCTAATTCTGAGCTGTGAGCCTATACTGAATGTGCTCCGTGATGGTGGGGTTTGGCCCCAGTCACTGTTTCCCCTCCAGTACCTTGCCAAGTGCTAATTCTGAGCTGTGAGCCTATACTGAATGTGCTCCGTGATGGTGGGGTTTGGCCCCAGTCACTGTTTCCCCTCCAGTACCTTGCCGAGTGCTAATTCTGAGCTGTGAGCCTATACGGAATGTGCTCCGTGATGGTGGGGTTTGGCCCCAGTCACTGTTTCCCCTCCAGTACCTTGCCGAGCGCTAATTCTGAGCTGTGAGCCTATCCTGAATGTGCTCCGTGATGGTGGGGTTTGGCCCCAGTCACTGTTTCCCCTCCAGTACATTGCCGAGTGCTAATTCTGAGCTGTGAGCCTATACTGAACGTGCTGCATGATGGTGGGGTTCAGCCCCAGTCACTGTTTCCCCTCCAGTACCTTGCCGAGTGCTAATTCTGAGCTGTGTGCCTATACTGAATGTGCTCCGTGATAGTGGTGTCCGGCCCCAGTCACTGTTTCCCCTCCAGTAGCTTGCCGAGTGCTAATTCTGAGCTGTGAGCCTATACTGAATGTGCTCCGTGATAGTGGGGTTTGGCCCCAGTCACTGTTTCCCCTCCAGTACCTTGCCGAGTGCTAATTCTGAGCTGTGAGCCAATACTGAATGTGCTCCATGATGGTGGGGTTTGGCCCCAGTCACTCTTTCCCCTCCAGTACCTTGCCAAATGCTAATTCTGAGCTGTGAGCCTATACTGAATGTGCTCCGTGATGGTGGGGATCGGCCCCAGTCACTGTTTCCCCTCCAGTACCTTGCCGAGTGCTAATTCTGAGCTGTGAGCCTATACTGAATGTGCTCCGTGATGGTGGGGATCGGCCCCAGTCACTGTTTCCCCTCCAGTACCATGCCAAGGGGTAATTCTGAGCTGTGAGCCTATACTGAATGTGCTCCGTGATGGTGGGGTTTGGCCCCAGTCACTGTTTCCCTTCCAGTACCTTGCCGAGTGCTAATTCTGAGCTGTGAGCCTATACTGAATGTGCTCTGTGATGGTGGGGTTTGGCCCCAGTCACTGTTTCACCTCCAGTACCTTGCCAAGTGCTAATTCTCAGCTGTGAGCCTATACTGAATGAGCTCCGTGATGGTGGGGTTCGGCCCCAGTCACTGTTTCCCCTCCAGTACCTTGCCAAGTGCTAATTCTGAGCTGTGAGCCTATACTGAATGTGCTCTGCGATAGTGGGGTTGGGCCCCAGTCACTGTTTCCCCTCCAGTACCTTGCCGAGTGCTAATTCTGAGCTCTGAGCCTATACTGAATGTGCTCCGTGATGGTGGGGTTTGGCCCCAGTCACTGTTTCCCCTCCATTACCTTGCCAAGTCCTAATTCTGAGCTGTGAGCCTATACTGAATGTGCTCTGTGATGGTGGGGTTTGGCCCCAGTCACTGTTTCCCCTCCAGTACCTTGCCGAGTGCTAATTCTGAGCTGTGAGCCTATACTGAATGTGCTCCGTGATGGTGGGGTTTGGCCCCAGTCACTGTTTCCCCTCCAGTACCTTGCCGAGTGCTAATTCTGAGCTGTGAGCCAAAACTGAATGTGCTCCGTGATGGTGGGGTTTGGCCCCAGTCGCTGTTTCCCCTCCAGTACCTTGCCGAGTGCTAATTCTGAGCTGTGAGCCTATACGGAATGTGCTCTGTGATGGTGGGGTTTGGCCCCAGTCACTTTTTCCCCTCCAGTACCTTGCCGAGTGCTAATTCTGAGCTGTGTGCCTATACTGAATGTGCTCCGTGATGGTATGGTTCGGCCCCAGTCACTGTTTCCCCTCCAGTACCTTGCCGTAATTCTGAGCTGTGTGCCTATACTGAATGTGCTCTGCGATGGTGGGGTCCGGCCCCAGTCACTGTTTCCCCTCCAGTACCTTGCCGAGTGCTAATTCTGAGCTGTGAGCCTTTCAAGAATGTGCTCCGTTATAGTGGGGTTTGGCCTCAGTCACTGTTTCCCCTCCAGTACCTTGCCAAGTGCTAAGTCTGAGCTGTGAGCCTATACTGAATGTGCTCTGTGATGAAGGGGTTCGGCCCCAGTCACTGTTTCCCCTCCAGTACCTTGCCGAGCGCTAATTCTGAGCTGTGAGCCAATACTGAATGTGCTCCGTCATGGTGGGGTTTGGCCCCAGTCACTTTTTCCCCTCCAGTACCTTGCCGAGTGCTAATTCTGAGCTGTGAGCCTATACTGAATGTGCTCCGTGATGGTGGGGTTTGGCCCCAGTCACTGTTTCCCCTCCAGTACCTTGCCGAATGCTAATTCTGAGCTGTGAGCCTATACGGAATGTGCTCCGTGAGGGTGGGGTTTGGCCCCAGTCACTGTTTCCCCTCCAGTACCTTGCCGAGTGCTAATTCTGAGCTGTGAGCCTATACTGAATGTGCTCTGTGATGGTGGGGTTTGGCCCCAGTCACTGTTTCCCCTCCAGTACCTTGCCGAGTGCTAATTCTGAGCTGTGAGCCTATACTGAATGTGCTCCGTGATGGTGGGGTTTGGCCCCAGTCACTGTTGCCCCTCCAGTACCTTGCCGAGTGCTAATTCAGAACTGTGAGCCTATACTGAATGTGCTCCGTGATGGTGGGGTTTGGCCCCAGTCACTGTTTCCCCTCCAGTACCTTGCCGAGTGCTAAGTCTGAGCTGTGTGCCTATACTGAATGTGCTCTGTGATGGTGGGGTTCGGCCCCAGTCACTGTTTCCCCTCCAGTACCTTGCCGAGTGCTAATTCTGAGCTGTGAGCCTATACTGAATGTGCTCTGTGATGGTGGGGTTTGGCCCCAGTCACTGTTTCCCCTCCAGTACCTTGCCGACTGCTAATTCTGAGCTGTGTGCCTATACTGAATGTGCTCTGTGATGGTGGGGTTCGGCCCCAGTCACTGTTTCCCCTCCAGTACCTTGCCGAGTGCTAATTCTGAGCTGTGAGCCTATACGGAATGTGCTCTGTGATGGTGGGGTTTGGCCCCAGTCACTGTTTCCCCTCCAGTACCTTGCCGAGTGCTAATTCTGAGCTGTGAGCCTATGCTGAATGTGCTCTGTGATGGTGGGGTTCGGCCCCAGTCACTGTTTCCCCTCCAGTACCTTGCCAAGTGCTAATTCTGAGCTGTGAGCCTATACTGAATGTGCTCCGTGATGGTGGGGTTCGGCCCCAGTCACTGTTTCCCCTCCAGTACCATGCCGAGGGGTAATTCTGAGCTGTGAGCCTCTACTGAATGTGCTCCGTGATGGTGGGGTTCGGCCCCAGTCACTGTTTCCCCTCCAGTACCTTGCCAAGTGCTAATTCTGAGCTGTGAGCCTATACGGAATGTGCTCCGTGATGGTGGGGTTTGGCCCCAGTCACTGTTTCCCCTCCAGTACCTTGCCGAGTGCTAATTCTGAGCTGTGAGCCTATACTGAATGTGCTCCGTGATGGTGGGGTTTGGCCTCAGTCACTGTTTCCCCTCCAGTACCTTGCCGAGTGCTAATTCTGAGCTGTGAGCCTATACTGAATGTGCTCTGTGATGGAGGGGTTTGGCCCCAGTCACTGTTTCCCCTCCAGGACCTTGCCGAGCGCTAATTCTGAGCTGTGTGCCTATACTGAATGTGCTCCGTGATGGTGGGGTTTGGCCCCAGTCACTGTTTCCCCTCCAGTACCTTGCCGAGTGCTAATTCTGAGCTGTGAGCCTATATGGAATGTGCTCTGTGATGGTGGGGTTTGGCCCCAGTCACTGTTCCCCGCCAGTACCTTGCCGAGGTGTAATTCTGAGCTGTGAGCCTATACTGAATGTGCTCCGTGATGGTGGGGTTTGGCCCCAGTCACTGTTTCCCCTCCAGTACCTTGCCAAGTGCTAATTCTGAGCTGTGAGCCTTTACTGAATGTGCTCCGTGATGGTGGGGTTTGGCCCCAGTCACTGTTTCCCCTCCAGTACCTTGCCAAGTGCTAATTCTGAGCTGTGAGCCTTTACTAAATGTGCTCTGTGATGGTGGGGTTTGGCCCCAGTCACTGATTCCCCTCCAGTACCTTGCCAAGTGCTAATTCTGAGCTGTGAACCTATACGGAATGTGCTCCGTGATGGTGGGTTTGGCCCCAGTCACTGTTTCCCCTCCAGTACCTTGCCGAGTGCTAATTCTGAGCTGTGAGCCTATACGGAATGTGCTCCGTGATGGTGGGGTTTGGCCCCAGTCACTGTTTCCCCTCCAGTACCTTGCCAAGTGCTAATTCTGAGCTGTGAGCCTATACTGAATGTGCTCCGTGATGGTGGGGTTGGCCCCAGTCACTGTTTCCCCTCCAGTACCTTGCCAAGTGCTAATTCTGAGCTGTGAGCCTATACGGAATGTGCTCTGCGATGGTGGGGTTTGGCCCCAGTCACTGTTTCCCCCCAGTACCTTGCCGAGTGCTAATTCTGAGCTGTGAGCCTATAACTGAATGTGCTCTGTGATGGTGGGGTTTTGGCCCCAGTAACTGTTTCCCCCCCAGTACCTTGCCGAGTGCTAATTCTGAGCTGTGAGCCTATACTGAATGTGCTCCGTGATACTGGGGGTTTGACCCCAGTCACTTTTTCCCCTCCAGTACCTTGCCGAGTGCTAATTCTGAGCTGTGAGCCTATACTGAATGTGCTCCGTGATGGTGGGGTTCGGCCCCAGTCACTGATTCCCCTCCAGTACCTTGCCGAGTGCTAATTCTGAGCTGTGAGCCTATACGGAATGTGCTCCGTGGTGGTGGGGTTTGGCCCCAGTCACTGTTTCCCCCTCCAGTACATTGCCGAGTGCTAATTCTGAGCTGTGAGCCTATACTGAATGTGCAGCATGATGGTGGGGTTTGGCCCCAGTCACTGTTTCCCCTCCAGTACCTTGCCGAGTGCTAAATCTGAGCTGTGAGCCTATACTGAATGTGCTCCGTGATGGTGGGGTTTGGCCCCAGTCACTGTTTCCCCTCCAGAACCTTGCCGAGTGCTAAATCTGAGCTGTGAGCCTATACTGAATGTGCTCCGTGATGGTCGGGTTTAGCCCCAGTCACTGTTTCCCCTCCAGTACCATGCCGAGTGCTAATTCTGAGCTGTGAGCCTATACGATGTGCTCCGTGATGGTGGGGTTTGGCCCCAGTCACTGTTTCCCCTCCAGTACCTTGCCGTAATTCTGAGCTGTGAGCCTATACGGAATGTGCTCTGCGATGGTGGGGTTCGGCCCCCAGTAACTGTTTCCCCCCCAGTACCTTGCCGAGTGCTAATTCTGAGCTGTGAGCCTATACTGAATGTGCTCCGTGATAGTGGGGTTTGGCCCCAGTCACTTTTTCCCCTCCAGTACCTTGCCGAATGCTAATTCTGAGCTGTGAGCCTATACTGAATGTGCTCCGTGATGGTGGGGTTCGGCCCAGTCACTGTTTCCCCTCCAGTACCTTGCCAAGTGCTAATTCTGAGCTGTGTGCCTATACTGAATGTGCTCCGTGATGGTGGGTTTGGCTCCAGTCACTGTTCCCCTCCAGTACCTTGCCGAGTGCTAATTCTGAGCTGTGAGCCTATACTGAATGTGCTCCGTGATGGTGGGGTTGGCCTCAGTCACTTTTTCCCCTCCAGTACCTTGCCGAGTGCTAATTCTGAGCTGTGAGCCTATACTGAATGTGCTCCGTGATGGTGGGGTTCGGCCCCAGTCACTGTTTCCCCTCCAGTACCATGCCGAGTGCTAATTCTGAGCTCTGAGCCTATACTGAATGTGCTCTGTGATGGTGGGGTTTGGCCCCAGTCACTGTTTCCCCTCCAGTACCTTGCTGAGTGCTAATTCTGAGCTGTGAGCCTATACTGAATGTGCAGCATGATGGTGGGGTTTGGCCCCAGTCACTGTTTCCCCTCCAGTACCTTGCCTGGTGCTAATTCTGAGCTGTGAGCCTATACTGAATGTGCTCTGTGATGGTGGGGTTTGGCCCCAGTCACTGTTTCCCCTCCAGTACCTTGCCAAGTGCTAATTCTGAGCTGTGAGCCTATACTGAATGTGCTCCGTGATGGTGGGGTTTAGCCCCAGTCACTGTTTCCCCTCCAGTATCTTGCCGAGTGCTAATTCTGAGCTGTGAGCCTATACGGAATGTGCTCCGTGATTGTGGGTTTAGCCCCAGTCACTGTTTCCCCTCCAGTATCTGGCCGAGTGCTAATTCTGAGCTGTGAGCCTATACTGAATGTGCTCCGTGATGGTGGGTTTCGGCCCCAGTCACTGTTTCCCCTCCAGTACCTTGCCAAGTGCTAATTCTGAGCTGTGGGCCTATACTGAATGTGCTCCGTGATGGTGGGGTTTGGCCCCAGTCACTGTTTCCCCTCCAGTACATTGCCGAGTGCTAATTCTGAGCTGTGAGCCTATACGGAATGTGCTCCGTGATGGTGGGGTTTGGCCCCAGTCACTGTTTCCCCTCCAGTACCTTGCCGAGGGGTAATTCTGAGCTGTGAGCCTATACTGAATGTGCTCCGTGATGGTGGGGTTTGGCCCCATTCACTGTTTCCCCTCCAGTACCTTGCCGAGTGCTAATTCTGAGCTGTGAGCCTATTCTGAATGTGCTCCGTGATGGTGGGGTTTGGCCTCAGTCACTGTTTCCCCTCCAGTACCTTGCCGAGTGCTAATTCTGAGCTGTGAGCCTATACGGAATGTGATCCGTGATGGTGGGGTTTGGCCCCAGTCACTGTTTCCCCTCCAGTCCCTTGCCAAGTGCTAATTCTGAGCTGTGAGCCTATACTGAATGTGCTCCGTGATGGTGGGGATTGGCCCCAGTCACTGTTTCCCCTCCAGTACCTTGCCGAGTGCTAATTCTGAGCTGTGAGCCTATACTGAATGTGCTCCGCGATGGTGGGGTTTGGCCCCAGTCACTGTTTCCCCTCCAGTACCTTGCCGTAATTCTGAGCTGTGAGCCTATACGGAATGTGCTCTGCGATGGTGGGGTTCGGCCCCAGTAACTGTTTCCCCCCCAGTACCTTGCCGAGTGCTAATTCTGAGCTGTGAGCCAATACTGAATGTGCTCCGTGATGGTGGGGTTCGGCCCCAGTCACTGTTTCCCCTCCAGTACCTTGCCGAGTGCTAATTCTGAGCTGTGAGCCTATACGGAATGTGCTCCGTGATGGTGGGGTTTGGCCCCAGTCACTATTTCCCCTCCAGTACCTTGCCGAGTGCTAATTCTGAGCTCTGAGCCTATACTGAATGTGCAGCATGATGGTGGGGTTCGGCCCCAGTCACTGTTTCCCCTCCAGTACCTTGCCGAGTGCTAATTCTGAGCTGTGAGCCTATACTGAATGTGCTCCGTGATGGTGGGGTTTGGCCCCAGTCACTGTTTCCCCTCCAGTACCTTGCCGAGTGCTAATTCTGAGCTCTGAGCCTATACTGAATGTGCTCTGTGATGGTGGGGTTCGGCCCCAGTCACTGTTTCCCCTCCAGTACCTTGCCGAGTGCTAATTCTGAGCTGTGAGCCTATACTGAATGTGCTCCGTGATGGTGGGGTTTGGCCCCAGTCACTGTTTCCCCTCCATTACCATGCCGAGTGCTAATTCTGAGCTGTGAGCCTATACGGAATGTGCTGCATGATGGTGGGGTTTGGCCCCAGTCACTGTTTCCCCTCAAGTACCTTGCCGTAATTCTGAGCTGTGAGCCTATACGGAATGTGCTCTGCGATGGTGGGGTACGGCCCCAGTAACTGTTTCCCCCCCAGTACCTTGCCGAGTGCTAATTCTGAGCTGTGAGCCTATACTGAATGTGCTCCGTGATAGTGGGGTTTGGCCCAGTCACTTTTTCCCCTCCAGTACCTTGCCGAGTGCTAATTCTGAGCTGTGAGCCTATACTGAATGTGCTCCGTGACGGTGGGGTTCGGCCCATTCACTGTTTCCCCTCCAGTACCTTGCCGAGTGCTAATTCTGAGCTGTGAGCCTATACGGAATGTGCTCTGTGATGGTGGGGTTTGGCCCCAGTCACTGTTTCCCCTCCAGTAACTTGCCAAGTGCTAATTCTGAGCTGTGTGCCTAGACTGAATGTGCTCCGTGTTGGTGGGGTTTGGCTCCAGTCACTGTTTCCCCTCCAGTACCTTGCCGAGTGCTAATTCTGAGCTGTGAGCCTATACTGAATGTGCTCCGTGATGGTGGGGTTTGGCCCCAGTCACTTTTTCCCCTCCAGTACCTTGCCAAGTGCTAATTCTGAGCTGTGAGCCTATACTGAATGTGCTCCGTGATAGTGGGGTTTGGCCCCAGTCACTGTTTCCCCTCCAGTACCTTGCCAAGTGCTAATTCTGAGCTCTGAGCCTATACTGAATGTGCTCTGTGATGGTGGGGTTTGGCCCCAGTCACTGTTTCCCCTCCAGTACATTGCCGAGTGCTAATTCTGAGCTGTGAGCCTATACGGAATGTGCTCTGTGATGGTGGGGTTTGGCCCCAGTCACTGTTTCCCCTCCAGTACCTTGCCAAGTGCTAATTCTGAGCTGTGTGCCTACACTGAATGTGCTCCGTGATAGTGGGGTTTGGCCCCAGTCACTGTTTCCCCTCCAGTACCTTGCCAAGTTCTAATTCTGAGCTGTGAGCCAAAACTGAATGTGCTCTGTGATGGTGGGGTTTGGCCCCAGTCACTGTTTCCCCTCCAGTACCTTGCCAAGTGCTAATTCTGAGCTGTGTGCCTACACTGAATGTGCTCCGTGATAGTGGGGTTTGGCCCCAGTCACTGTTTCCCCTCCAGTACCTTGCCAAGTGCTAATTCTGAGCTGTGAGCCAAAACTGAATGTGCTCTGTGATGGTGGGGTCTGGCCCCAGTCACTGTTTCCCCTCCAGTACCTTGCCGAGTGCTAATTCTGAGCTCTGTGCCTATACGGAATGTGCTCTGTGATGGTGGGGTTTGGCCCCAGTCACTGTTTCCCCTCCAGTACCTTGCCGAGTGCTAATTCTGAGCTGTGAGCCTATACTGAATGTGCAGCATAATGGTGGGGTTTGGCCCCAGTCACTGTTTCCCCTCCAGTACCTTGCCGAGTGCTAATTCTGAGCTGTGAGCCTATACTGAATGTGCTCTGTGATGGTGGGGTTCGGCCCCAGTCACTGTTTCCCCTCCAGTACCTTGCCAAGTGCTAATTCTGAGCTGTGAGCCTATACTGAATGTGCTCCGTGATGGTGGGGTTTAGCCCCAGTCACTGTTTCCCCTCCAGTATCTTGCCGAGTGCTAATTCTGAGCTGTGAGCCTATCCTGAATGTGCTCCGTGATGGTGGGGTTTGGCCCCAGTCACTGTTTCCCCTCCAGTACCTTGCCAAGTGCTAATTCTGAGCTGTGGGCCTATACTGAATGTGCTCCGTGATGGTGTGGTTTGGCCCCAGTCACTGTTTCCCCTCCAGTACATTGCCGAGTGCTAATTCTGAGCTGTGAGCCTATACGGAATGTGCTCCGTGATGGTGGGGTTTGGCCCCAGTCACTGTTTCCCCTCCAGTTCCTTGCCAAGTGCGAATTCTGAGCTGTGAGCCTATACTGAATGTGCTGCGTGATGGTGGGGTTTGGCCCCAGTCACTGTTTCCCCTCCAGTACCTTGCCAAGTGCTAATTCTGAGCTGTGAGCCTATACTGAATGTGCTCCGTGATGGTGGGGTTCGGCCCCAGTCACTGTTTCCCCTCCAGTACCTTGCCGAGCGGTAATTCTGAGCTGTGAGCCTATTCTGAATGTGCTCCGTGATGGTGGGGTTTGGCCTCAGTCACTGTTTCCCCTCCAGTACCTTGCCGAGTGCTAATTCTGAGCTGTGAGCCTATACGGAATGTGCTCTGTGATGGTGGGGTTTGGCCTCAGTCACTGTTTCCCCTCCAGTACCTTGCCAAGTGCTAATTCTGAGCTGTGAGCCTATACTGAATGTGCTCTGTGATAGTGGGGTTTGGCCCCAGTCACTGTTTCCCCTCCAGTACCTTGCCGTAATTCTGAGCTGTGAGCCTATACGGAATGTGCTCTGCGATGGTGGAGTTCGGCCCCAGTAACTGTTTCCCCCCCAGTACCTTGCCAAGTGCTAATTCTGAGCTGTGAGCCTCTACTGAATGTGCTCCGTGATGGTGGGGTTTGGCCCCAGTCACTGTTTCCCCTCCAGTACCTTGCCAAGTGCTAAGTCTGAGCTGTGTGCCTATACTGAATGTGCTCCGTGATAGTGGGGTTTGGCCCCAGTCAGTGTTCCCCTCCAGTACCTTGCCAAGTGCTAATTCTGAGCTGTGTGCCTATACTGAATGTGCTCCGTGATGGTGGGGTTTGGCCCCAGTCACTGTTTCCCCTCCAGTACCTTGCCAAGTGCTAATTCTGAGCTGTGTGCCTATACTGAATGTGCTCCGTGATGGTGGGGTTTGGCCCCAGTCACTGTTTCCCCTCCAGTACATTGCCGAGTGCTAATTCTGAGCTGTGTGCCTATACTGAATGTGCTCCGTGATAGTGGGGTTTGGCCCCAGTCACTGTTTCCCCTCCAGTACATTGCCGAGTGCTAATTCTGAGCTGTGTGCCTATACTAAATGTGCTCCGTGATGGTGGGGTTTGGCCTCAGTCACTGTTTCCCCTCCTGTACCTTACCGAGGGGTAATTCTGAGCTGTGAGCCTATACTGAATGTGCTCCGTGATGGTGGGGTTTGGCCCCAGTCACTTTTTCCCCTCCAGTACCTTGCCGAGTGCTAATTCTGAGCTGTGAGCCTATACTGAATGTGCTCTGTGATGGTGGGGTTTGGCCTCAGTCACTTTTTCCCCTCCAGTACCATGCCGAGGGGTAATTCTGAGCTGTGAGCCTATATGGAATGTGCTCCGTGATGGTGGGGTTTGGCCCCAGTCACTGTTTCCCCTCCAGTACCTTGCCGAGTGCTAATTCTGAGCTGTGAGCCTATACTGAATGTGCTCCGTGATGGTGGGGTTCGGCCCCAGTCACTGTTTCCCCTCCAGTACCATGCCAAGGGGTAATTCTGAGCTGTGAGCCTCTACTGAATGTGCTCCGTGATGGTGGGGTTCGGCCCCAGTCACTGTTTCCCCTCCAGTACCTTGCCGAGTGCTAATTCTGAGCTGTGAGCCTATACTGAATGTGCTCCGTGATGGTGGGGTTTGGCCCCAGTCACTGTTTCCCCTCCAGTCCCTTGCCGAGTGCTAATTCTGAGCTGTGAGCCTATACTGAATGTGCTCCGTGATGGTGGGGTTTGGCCCCAGTCACTGTTTCCCCTCCAGTACCTTGCCAAGTGCTAATTCTGAGCTGTGAGCCTATACTGAATGTGCTCTGTGATGGTGGGGTTTGGCCTCAGTCACTGTTTCCCCTCCAGTACCTTGCCGAGTGCTAATTCTGAGCTGTGAGCCTATACTGAATGTGCTCTGTGATGGTTAGGTTTGGCCCCAGTCACTGTTTCCCCTCCAGTACCTTGCCAAGTGCTAATTCTGAGCTGTGAGCCTATACTAAATGTGCTCCGTGATGGTGGGGTTTGGCCCCAGTCACTGTTTCCCCTCCAGTACCTTGCCAAGTGCTAATTCTGAGCTGTGAGCCTATACGGAATGTGCTCCGTGATGGTGGGGTTTGGCCTCAGTCACTGTTTCCCCTCCAGTACCTTGCCAAGTGCTAATTCTGAGCTGTGTGCCTATACTGAATGTGCTCCGTGATGGTGGGGTTTGGACTCATTCACTTTATCCCCTCCAGTACCTTGCCGAATGCTAATTCTGAGCTGTGTGCCTATACGGAATGTGCTGCATGATGGTGGGGTTTGGCCCCAGTCACTGTTTCCCCTCCAGTACCATGCCGAGTGCTAATTCTGAGCTGTGAGCCTATACTGAATGTGCTCTGTGATGGTGGGGTTTGGCCCCAGTCACTGTTTCCCCTCCAGTACCATGCCAAGTCCTAATTCTGAGCTGTGAGCCTATACTGAATGTGCTCCGTGATGTTGGGGTTTGGCCCCAGTCACTGTTTCCCCTCCAGTACCATGCCGAGTGCTAATTCTGAGCTGTGAGCCTATAATGAATGTGCTCTGTGATGGTGGGGTTCGGCCCCAGTCACTGTTTCCCCTCCAGTACCATGCCGAGTGCTAATTCTGAGCTGTGAGCCTATACTGAATGTGCTCCGTGATGGTGGGGTTTGGCCCCAGTCACTGTTTCCCCTCCAGTACCATGCCAAGTCCTAATTCTGAGCTGTGAGCCTATACTGAATGTGCTCCGTGATGGTGGGGTTTGGCCCCAGTCACTGTTTCCCCTCCAGTACCATGCCGAGTGCTAATTCTGAGCTGTGAGCCTATACTGAATGTGCTCCATGATGGTGGGGTTCGGCCCCAGTCACTGTTTCCCCTCCAGTACCTTGCCGAGTGCTAATTCTGAGCTGTGAGCCTTTTCTGAATGTGCTCCATGATGGTGGGGTTTGGCCCCAGTCACTGTTTCCCCTCCAGTACCTTGCCAAGTGCTAATTCTGAGCTGTGAGCCTATACTGAATGTGCTCCGTGATGGTGGGGTTTGGCCCCAGTCACTGTTTCCCCTCCAGTACCTTGCCGAGTGCTAATTCTGAGCTGTGTGCCTATACTGAATGTGCTCCGTGATGGTGGGGTTCGGCCCCAGTCACTGTTTCCCCTCCAGTACCTTGCCGAGTGCTAATTCTGAGCTGTGAGCCTATACTGAATGTGCTCCGTGATGGTGGGGTTTGGCCCCAGTCACTGTTTCCCCTCCAGTACCTTGCCAAGTGCTAATTCTGAGCTGTGTGCCTATACTGAATGTGCTGCATGATGGTGGGGTTTGGCCCCAGTCACTGTTTCCCCTCCAGTACCTTGCCGAGTGCTAATTCTGAGCTGTGAGCCTATACTGAATGTGCTCCATGATGGTGGGGTTTGGCCCCAGTCACTGTTTCCCCTCCAGTACCTTGCCGAGTGCTAATTCTGAGCTGTGAGCCTATACTGAATGTGCTCCGTGATGGTGGGGTTTGGCCTCAGTCACTGTTTCCCCTCCAGTACCTTGCCGAGTGCTAATTCTGAGCTGTGAGCCTATACGGAATGTGCTCCGTGATAGTGGGGTTTGGCCCCAGTCACTGTTTCCCCTCCAGTACCTTGCCGAGTGCTAATTCTGAGCTGTGAGCCTATACTAAATGTGCTCCATGATGGTGGGGTTTGGCCCCAGTCACTGTTTCCCCTCCAGTACATTGCCGAGTGCTAATTCTGAGCTGTGAGCCTATACGGAATGTGCGCCGTGATAGTGGGGTTTGGCCCCAGTCACTGTTTCCCCTCCAGTACCTTGCCAAGTGCTAATTCTGAGCTGTGAGCCTATACTGAATGTGCTCCGTGATGGTGGGGTTTGGCCCCAGTCACTGTTTCCCCTCCAGTACCTTGCCGAGTGCTAATTCTGAGCTGTGAGCCTGTACGGATTGTGCTCCGTGATGGTGGGGTTTGGCCCCAGTCACTGTTTCCCCTCCAGTACCTTGCCGAGGGGTAATTCTGAGCTGTGAGCCTATACTGAATGTGCTGCATGATGGTGGGGTTTGGCCCCAGTCACTGTTTCCCCTCCAGTACCTTGCCGAGGGGTAATTCTGAGCTGTGAGCCTTTACTGAATGTGCTCCGTGATGGTGGGTTTTGGCCCCAGTCACTGTTTCCCCTCCAGTACCTTGCCGAGTGCTAATTCTGAGCTGTGAGCCTATACTGAATGTGTTCCGTGATGGTGGGGTTCGGCCCCAGTCACTGTTTCCCCTCCAATACATTGCCGAGTTTTAATTCTGAGCTGTCAGCCTGTACAGCAAGCTGCCAGGATTTCGAGCATGGGGAGCAGAGCAGCCTTTCAGGAAGTGCATTCCAGGACATAACTGCACGATTAGTAAACATTTTACCCTCATGTCTGCTCCGGTTCTTTCACCAATTACCTTAAATCTGTGATCTCTGGTTACCGACCCTTCCGACACTGGAAACTGTTTCCCCTTATTAAGGCGGCTGTAGGACTGGAGGAGGTCACAGATATAGGGAGAGGCGAGGCAATGGAGGGATTTGAACAAGATGTACGAAAGACTGGTATCAGAGATTCTCAGTCGATGGGAACCATATATGTATCAATTCAAATGTAAGGGGTCTTCTCTCCGAGGTCGCAGAGGTTTCTCTCGCCAGAGGCCTCTCTCTCTCTTTTGCACAGTAAAACCTTGAGTGGTTCGACCCACTCACCCCTTAGATTCTCGACACTGGACTTAGGTGCAGGAACTACAATGCAGAGAAGACTCTCGTAGACCAAGTTTAATGAATCAAAATGGAATTTTATTGCATAGGGAAAAACAAATCAAATGCAAGCAAATAAGAGGATACATGGGAGGGAAAAAAAATCATAACAGTACAATACTAGCCAAAATAGATACAGGCATAATATACTTTACAAAAGTCTTCATGAAATGGGGAAACACACGGAACATCGAGGGACAACAGCTCATGTTAATTATACCCAAATTGACCACCCCCTTTAACCTAGCTCGATCCGATTATGAAGGGCCAGAAACATTCTCACCAGTCCAATGAGAAGAGTATAGAGTCTTGAAACAGGTCTGTATTTTGATCCTTTCAGGCATCCTGTCTCCACGTGGTTAGTGGAGCCCCAGCGAGCTGTGCCACACCTCTCTCCTGAGGTGGGGGTCGGGGATGGCTGGACACCGGCTGGCCTGGATGTCGGCGGGGTCGGGGATCGTCTGCTCGACCCCGGTCAGAGGAGCCTCGGACTGGCCCCCTTCTTCCTGTATGATTCTTCTTTAGTTTTTATTTGGCTCTCCATCCTATTCGGGGTTGGTCGGTGACTTCCCGATGGTCACTCCGGAGCGGGATGCGGACTTAGAACTACCTTCTTGATGGCGGCTTGGTTTTCTTCTTCTTCCTCTCCGATGATGGAGAGGAGTCACGTTGATCTTCTCCCAAAGCATCTCCCCTTTACCCAGCTCAAAGGCCGAACAAGCTGGAAAGGCTGAAAAAGCTCTATTCCTACCCGGGTATCTCCCAATTATACTTCTCATCAGAAACCCTTATCTCGCGCCAAATCAGGTTAGTTTTTTGTTTTAATTTTGGCGGGCTGGGAGCACAACGGGGTAGTTATTATATTTTAAATACTTTGGGATGGCCGGTAAAGGGCCATCTCTGGTCCGGAATGACCTTCATTGTTTTTAATGTCCTGGCGATGTCCTTAATGGGTCCTTGATGCTCGTCTCATGAATATGAAACTGTTCCCTGTTGTCGTGGTGAACATTCAGATGACCTTTATCTACAGGCCGATCTTGACTGGATCTGCATCCAATCTATATATATAAGTTAAAGTCTGGTTTCGTTTTCTCAGAAACGGATTCCAGAACCTACTGTGGGTTGAATCCACAAAGCTGTCTGAGGACTGCAGGAACCATTTTAAAGAGTCCCAATAAGTTGGTCACGGGGTCTGGTGGCCATTTTGAATGCCCCTTTTTCCTGGGCTTCTTTTAAAACAGTCTTTAAAATCATGGCCTCTTCTGCCATTCGACCCTTATTAATACAATATCAATTTTGCGAATCTTACACAATCTAGCCATTGACCAACTAATCTTACCCATGATTCCCTGTGAGTATGGAAATGCTAAAGGCTGTTCGAATGTAGCCACAAGACAGTTCAAAAGTAGTTTTGACGAATCTCTGATAACAAACAACCACAGGCTGCGAGTGAAGGATAAATTGTTAAATAACATGTTATCTACTATTATCATATTCTAATGCTAAGTAGGAGTTTGAGTTCGCTTAATAAAGATAATTAGTATGAAAGATGTAAAATGAAAGAGATCTTGGGAGTTAAATATCCAGTTGGTAGATCAAAGTGAGATCATCTGAACGCCGTCAAGATAAGGGATACAGCTCTGACATGGACCCCTTGGTATTAGGCCGCATACTGCATGTGCCAGTGAAGGTAGAATAAGAGAGATAAGAAAATTTCCTATTAAGGGAAGAAACGTATAAACAAGATAACAATGAAACAGAGTAGAGTTATTAGGAATGTTACTGAGCCCGGAGGAGTCAAGATGCTACCCTTAGTCTGAGTGACAGATGGTATTTTGACCATTAGATCCTATGAAAACAGGTGATTTTTAAGGACCATATATGGACATTGGTCAAATGAACTGTTGATAAGAAAATGGTTAAAACCCCGATACTAAAAGAATAACTTCACACAGAACGATTGTGAAGGAACAGGAACAGATTGAAGATGACGTCACCTGTGTCCGAGCGGTTCCAGGGATCAAGGGTTGTGAGCTACTCGGTAAAACTATCGCCTGTTGTTCAGTATATAACGCAGTAAGCTTAGTAAATCTTGATAAATTGCTCAAACATATTGGCAGCTGCACATTTGTGTCTTGTCCAAGCAGTCTGAGGGATCATTTAAGATCTTACAGATTGGCATCATTCAGATGGGTCTAGAAAAAGTGACTATTATTGTGTAATTGATCGGACCTCGAAAGCAACTTCCTGATCAACTGCTGCTCTGGAGAAGGAATTAACACCTCCTGGGGAGTGCCCGTGAATTACGCGCCAATAGTTATTGATGGTAGAGGTCTGTGAAGAAAAGCACAAAATGGCTAGTAAGAGTTTCGTTAACGCATATAAGATTATGTTAGACAGAGGTGCCTGTGAGGAGGAAGTACAGTTATTATTGAGGGAGTGTTTAACCAAAGGAGATTGAGTCCCCTTTGAAGAAGTGATAAACTTTCTTCAGGAACATGTGAATCTAACAAAAAATTAAAAGTGATAAGGCTACTTGGCTACTCGCCTATGCAGTATTATAATGTGCTCAAAGAGATGATGAGTATTGTCAGAAATAAAGTAAAGAGATAGAAGAGCTAAAAGCACAAAACAAGGAGTTAAAAGAAAACAAGGTCAGGAGGTAGAAGACATAAAAATTCTGCAAGAGCTGGAGGTGGAAAACATAAAAGGAAAGTAGGTTCAGGAAGTGGGAAATTTGAAAAGGCGAATTCTAAGAACATAAGAACATAAGAAATAGGAGCAGGAGTAGGCCAATCGGCCCCTCGAGCCTGCTCCGCCATTCAATAAGATCATGCCTGATCTGATCCTAACCGCCAATCCACTATCACAGGACTATCTCCTGAATCTAACAGAATTAGACACATGAAATAGGAGCAGGATCAGGCTACACGGCCCCTGGGCCCGCTCTGCTACCCACAGGGCCATGACCGATCCGAACCTAGACTCCTGTCCAAATTCCTGCCAGCTCCCCGTAACCCTTCATTCCCTTTACTTCTAGGAAACTGTCTATTTCTGTTTTAAATTTATGTAATGATGTAGCTTCTACAGCTTTTTGGGCAGCATATTCCATGGACCTACCACCCTCTGAGTGAAGTAGTTCCTCCTCATCTCAGTTTTGAAAGAGCAGCCCCTTATTCTAAGACTATGCCCCCTAGTTCTAGTTTCACCCATCATCGGGAACATCCTCCCTGCATCCACCCGATCCAACCCCTTCACAATCTTATATGTTTCAATAAGATCGCCTCTCATTCTTCTGAACTCCAATGAGTAGAGTCCCAATCTACTCAACCTCTCCTCATATGTCCATCCCCTCATCCCTGGGATTAACCAAGTGAACCTTCTTTGTACTGACTCGAGAGCAAGTATGTCTTTTCTTAAGCATGGACACCAGAACTGTATGCAATATTCCAGGTGCGGTCTCACCAATACCTTGTACAACTGAAGCAATACCTCCCTATTTTTATATTCTATCCCCCTAACAATGAAAGCCAACATTCCATTGGCCTTCTTAATCACTTGCTGCACCTGCATACTAACCTTTTGAGTTTCGTGCACCAGGACCCCCAGATCCCTTTGTACTTCAGTACTTTCCAGTTTCTTGCCATTAAGATAATAACTTGCTCTATGATTTTTCCTGCCAAAGTGCATAACCTCACACTTTCCAGTATTGTATTCCATCTGCCAAATCTCTGCCCACTTACTTAGCCTGTCTATGTCCCCTTGCAGGTTTTTGATGTCCTCCTCACTCACTACTTTCCCTCCCATCTTAGTATCATCTGCAAACTTTGATATGTTACACTCGGTCCCCTCCTCCAAATCGTTAATATAGATTGTAAAGAGTTGGGGACCCAGCACTGACCCCTGCGGAACACCACTAGTTAATGATTGCCAGTCTGAGAATGAACCATTTATCCCAACTCTCTGCCTCTGTTAGATAGCCAATCCTCTATCCATGCCAGAATATTACCCCCAATCCCGTGATTTTTTATCTTAAGCAATAATCTTTTGCGTGGCACCTTGTCAAATGCCTTTTGGAAGTCTAAGTACACTACGTCCACTGGTTCCCCTTTATCCACCCTATATGTTACTTCCTCAAAGAACTCCAGCAAATTTGTCAAACATGACTTCCCCTTCATAAAACCATGCTGACTTTGTCCTATTAAATTATGATTATCCAAATGTCCTGTTACTGTCTCCTTAATAATGGAATCCAAAATTTTACCTACCACAGATGTTAGGCTAACCGGTCTATAGTTTTCTGCCTTCTGTCTACTGCCCTTTTTAAATAAGGGTGTTAAATTAGCCGTTTTCCAGTCTGCCGGGACCTTTGCTGAGTCCAGGGAGTTTTGGAAAATTATTACCAATGCATCCACAATCCCTACCGCCACTTCCCTCAAGACCCTAGGATGTAAGCCATCAGGTCCAGGTGATTTATCCGCCTTGAGTCCCATTATTTTACCGAGTACCACTTCCTTAGTGATTTTGATCGTGTTTATCTCCTCCCCCCCTATAGCTCCCTGTTTATTCAGTGTTGGGATATTCTTAGTGTCCTCTACTGTAAAGACTGATACAAAATATTCATTCCGTGTTTTTGCCATCTCCATATTTCCCACCATTAATTTCCCGGTCTCATCCTCTAAGGGACCAACATTTACTTTAGCCATCCTTTTTCTTTTTATATAACTATAAAAACTCTTAATATCTGTTTTTATATTTTTGCTAATTTACTTTCATAATCTATCTTCCCTTTCTTAATCAATCTTTTTCTTATTTTTTGCTGTCTTTTAAAGTTTTCCCAATCCTCTATCCTCCCACTAGATTTGGCTACCTTATATGCACTTGTTTTTAGTCGAATACTATCCTTAATTTCTTTACTTAGCCACGGATGGCTGTCTTTTCTTTTACACCCTTTTCTTCTCAGTGAAATATATTTTTTTTGGAAGTTGTAAAATAACTCCTTAAATGTACACCACTGATCATGTATCGTCTTACCCTTTAATCTATTTTCCCAATCCACTCTACTCAATTCCGCTCTCATACCTTCATAGTCTCCTTCATTCAAGCTTAGCATGCTTGTTTGAGATCCAACCTTCTCACCCTCTAATTGAATATGGAATTCAACCATGTTATGATCACTCATTCCAAGGGGATCCTTTACTAGGACATTTTTAATTAATCCTGTCTCGTTACACAGGACCAGATCTAAGGTTGTTTGCCCCCTGGTCGGTTCAGTTACATACTGCTCAAGAAACCCATCCCTAATACGCTCAATGAACTCATCCTCAAGGCAGCCCTGCCCAATTTGATTTGTCCAATTAATATGATAGTTAAAATCCCCCATAATTATAGATGTTCCCTTATTACAAGCCTCAACTATTTCCTGATTGATACTCCGTCCAACCGAGTTGCAACTTTTCGGAGGCCTATAGACGACGCCCACTAGTGTTTTTTTCCCCTTATTATTCCTTATCTCCACCCAAACTGTTTCATTATCCTGATCTTTTGACCCAATATCATTTCTCTGTATTACAGTGATTCCTTCCTTTATTAACATAGCCACCCCACCTCCCCTTCCTTCCTGCCTGTCCTTCCTGATCGTTAAATAACCTGGTATGTTTAATTCCCAGGCATTGTCACCCTGCAGCCATGTTTCTGTAATGGTCACAAGATCATACCCATATGTAGTTATTTGTGCCATTAACTCATCAATTTTGTTACGAATGCTACATGCATTCAGATAGAGAACTTTCAAATATGTTTTGTGACACTTAGTTCCTGCTTTTGCCCTTTTTATTACTTTACCTTTTACTCCATACCTTCTGCCCCTTCCTGACCTCTCAGGCTGTGGTAGTTCTACAACAACAGAGCGTGTGCGTGGTCCAGGCAGGAAGCGCTATGCCCGAACTAGCAGAAATCAAACAGACATTACAATCTTGTGAGATAGAGAGGGAGAATCTTATGCGCAATCTACAAGAGTGCAGCGAGCACAGAGTGAACAACTGGGAGTTTGGTAAGTGGGGTAGTTTTAAGGGTTAGCTTTGTTTAAAATCTAGTGTTAATTACCAGTAGATCTTAAGTAAGATCAACCGTTTAAATTAAAATATAAACTTTCAATGTTCATGTTTCTTAAGCAGAGTAAAACAATCAAGCTCTCCTACTGGGGAGCTGCTGTCGTTAATTAATTATCTAACCAGATTGAAATGGTTCCTGAAACAGTAGCAGAGCAGTGCTGACTCATCTGAGTCACAAACAATATGAACACAGGGGCCTGTGAATGCAGCAATCACAGAATGAACAACTGGGAGCTTGGTAAGTTTGGGAGTTCGGTGAAGTGGGGGAAGGAGGTGCTTGCTTTTCTAACTGCTCCCGCAGAGCGGCGGCGGACCTGAGTGGGAGCAAACCAAGGCCTGAGAGCGGCTATAAAAGCAGCAGCTGACTTGCATCAACAAGAGAATGCGACAGTGTCATGTAACAGGGAAGGCAGGTAAGAGATAGATAGTGACTGTGGGCTATGTTTTAAGTTAACATATAACTAAATTTTAAAAACGAAATTTAATTTAATGAATTTAATGAACTAAACGAGGTAAATAATTTGATTAACACTAAACTAATTTATTAAACAAATAAAATAATGGGAGAACAGGAGATGTGTTGCCGCTGCAATATGTTGGAGCTTGTGGATATTTTTGTCCAGGGTGACTACATCTGTGTTAAGTGTCCAAGTTGAGGAGCTAGATCCGAGCTGCAAACATTGCAAGGCATCAGGGAGGGAGAAACATATGGATCCTTTGCTCCAGAAGGCAACCACACACCTTAGATTAAATACTTTAGAATTGACACGTGGTCAGGAAAAGGAGGGTGTGACAGCGAGTGAGCCAGGCACAGGAATCCAGGGTGTAGTATTGCAGGAGCCTCAGTCGCTGCACCTGTCTAATAGATTTGAGGTTCTTGCAATCCTTGTGGACAAGTCCTTGGATGTGGGGAAGATGGGCAAACTGACCACGGCACCATGGTGCAGGAAGCCATTCAAGTGGGGGGAGTATAAAGGAAGGTGTTTGTAGTAGACGACAGTATAGTTAGAGGGATAGACACTGTTCCCTGCAGCCAGGAGCGTGACTCCCGAAGGCTATGTTGCCTGCCACGTACCAGGGTAAAGGACATCTCCTCCGGGCTGGAGAAGAACTTGGAATGGGAGGGGGAGGATCCAGTTGTCATGGTCCATGTAGGTACCAACGACATAGGTAGGACAAAGTAAGAGGTTCTGCGGAGAGAGTTTGAGCAGCTAGGGACTAAATTATAAAGCAGAACCACAAATTTCATAATCTCTGGATTATTACCGGTGCCACAAGGAAATTGGCATACGGTCAATAGGATCAGGGAGATGAATGAGTGGCTCAAGGATTGGTGTAGGAGAAGTGGTTTTCAAATCGTGGCACACTGGCACCAGTACTGGGGAACGAGGGAGCTGTTCCGCAAGGATGGACTACACCTGAACCATGCTGGGAGCAGAGTTCTATCGAATTGAATAACTAGGGAGATAGATAGGGCTTTAAACTAAAAAAGAAGGCAGGAGGTTCCCCGTGGAGCAAAATCTAGAATGCTAAAGAGAAAAGTCAAGTAAGCAGTGCAGGAAAGTGATCGGGGTAAGGATCACCAGTGTGTGTCATGAAGGGACAGAGCGTACAAACAAATGAGTCCAGTAACAAATAGGGTCCGGTAAGAAAAAAGGTAAGACAAATAGGGCCAAAGTACAAAAAATGTTGAGATGTCTAAAAATGTTAACAAGTCATATCAAAAGGCAGTGTATGTGAATGCACGAAGCATTCGTAATAAGGTGGAGGAATTAAGAGCGCGAATAGATGTAAACGGATATGATATAATTGCGATTACAGAGGCATGGCTGCAGACTGACCAAGGCTGGGAGCTGAATATCCAAGTATAGTCGATATTTTGGAAGGACAGGTGACAAGGAAAATGAGGTGTGGCGGTGTTGTTAGTAAAGGATGAAATCAGAACAATAGTGAGAAAGGATTTTGGCTCAGAAAACAAAGATGTCGAATCCATCTGGGTGGATCTAAGAAGCACCAAGGGGCAGAAAGCATTGGTGAGAGTTGTCTATCGTCCTCCAAACAGTAGTGGTAATGTACGGGATTGCAACAAACAGGAAATCAGAGATGCATGTAACAAGGGTACTACAGTAACATGGGTGACTTTAATCTGCATATAGACTGGCAAAATCAAATTAGCAATAATACTGTGGAAGATGAATTCCGTGAATATGTAGAAGATGTTTTTTTAGAACAGTGTGTTGAGGAGCCAACTAGGAAACAGGCTATCTTAGATTGGGTATTGTGCAAAGAGAAGGGGTTCATTAATAATCTTGTTGTGCAAGATCCTTTATGGAAGAGTGATCATAACATGAGAGAATTCTTCATTAAGATGGAAAGTAAAGAAGTCCTATCTGAAACTAGAGTCCTAAATCTAAACAAAGGAAACTACGAAGGTATGAGGAGTGAGTTGGCCATGATAGATATGGGAGCTTCATTAAAAACATGACAGTGCATAGGCAATGTCTAACATTTTTAGGAACAAATGCATGAATTGCAACATTACTTAATGATACAAAAATACAATACAAAAAGCGGCCCAACTGGCTAAGAAAGTAAATTAAGGATAGTATTAGATCCAAAGAGGAGTCATATAAATTTGCCAGAAAAATTAGCAAGCCTGAGGATTGGGAGAAGTTTAGAGTTCAGCAGAACAGGACCAAGAGATTGATTAAGAGGGGAAAAGTAGTGTATGAGGGTAAACTTGCAAGGAACGTAAAAGCAAACTGTAATAGCTTCTACAAGTATGTAAAAAGAAAAAGATTAGTGAAGAGAAATGTAGGTCCCTTACAGTCAGACACGGGATAATTTATAATGGTGAACAAGGAAATGGGGGAGAAATTAAACAAATATTTTGGTTCTGTCTTCACGGAAGAGAGCACAAATAACTTTCCATAAATGGTAGGTAACCAAGGGTCTAGTGAGCAGGAGGAATTAAAGGAAATTAGTATTAGTAAAAAATTAGTGCTGTGGAAGTTAATGCGATTGAAAGCTGATAAATCCCCACAGCTGATAATCTGCATTCCAGAGTACTAAATAGTGGATGCATTGGTTGTCATCTTAAAAAAAAAAGATAGATTATTGTACAGTTCCTGCAGATTGGAGGGTGGAAAATGCAACCCCGCGATTTAAAAAAAGAGGGAGAGAGAAAACAGGGCACTACAGATTGGTTAGACTAACATAATAGTAGGGAAAATGGTAGAGTCTATTATAAAGAATGTGATAACAGGACACTTAGAAAATATCAACGGGATTAGACAAAGTCAACAAGGATTTATGAAAGGGATATCCTGTTTGACAAACCACCTGGAGTTTTTTGAGGATGTAATTGGTAGAATAGATAAGGGAGAACCAGTGGATGTGGTGTATTTGGATTTTAAGAAAGCCTTTGATAAAGTCCCACATAAGAGAATAGTGTGCAAAATTAAAGCACATGGGATTGGGGGTAATATACAGGCATAGATTGAAAATTGGTTAACAGACAGGAAACAGAGAGTAGGAATAAATGGGTCTTTTTCAGGGTGGCAGGCGGTGACTAGTGGGGTACTGCAGGGATCAGTGCTTGGGCCCCAGCTATTCACAATATATATCAATGATTTGGATAAGGGAACCAAATGTAATATTTCCAATTTTGCTGACAAGAAACTAGGTGGGATTATAAGTTGTGAGAGGATGGAAATGGGCTTCAAGGCGATTTACTCAAGTTAAGTGAGTGGGCAAATACATGGCAGATGCAGTATAAAGTGGATAAATGTGAAGCTATCCACTTCGGTAGGAAAAACAGAAAGGTAGAGTATTATTTAAATGGTAATAGCTTGGGAAATGCTGATGTACATAGGGACCTGGGTGTCCTTGTACACCAATCACTGAAAGCAAACATGCTGGTGCAGCAAGCAGTTAGGAAGGCAAATGATATGTGTAGGATTCGCAAAATTCCCACATTTCCCCAAGGTTATTAATAAAGGGACACTATGGACAATTTAAAAGGGTACCCAAAGATGGCGTCCGCACCTCGTGACCAAAACCCTGTAAGATTTTAAAAGCTTGGACACTGCAGCACAGAACAGGCTGCTTTGGGAAATCGAAACATAAAATGCATTTCCGTGAAAAGGACTTTTGTGTTTGAAGGACCAGACAGCTAGGCAAACATTGAATATGCATTACGTCAGATTGGAACAGATCAACCCAGTTAGCCCTAAGCAGGAGGCCATTAGTTTGTCTGCATAAATAATCGGAAACAGCTTAAGGAATCCACCAAGGCTGGACAGGCCGATTAGAATGCATTAATGACAATACAGCCAGGACATCGAGCCATCAGGTGCGATAAACGGCCATCTAAAACCAGTTAACTTAGATTGGTCTAATCATTTAAAACAGCCCGCCAAACGTGAAACAATGGACTGACCTGATTTGGCGCGCAGACAAGGGCCATTGGAAAGAGTATAATTGTAGGCCCATCAGTGACAATCGTTCTCTTTCCTCAACTCTGACTTCTTGTCTGGTCTTGGACTGCCGCCGCCCATACTCGTGCCCTGGCCTCGTGGCGGGTTCTCTTCTTGCTCCCCGCATTGAGTTTTCAGCAGTCAAGGACATCCATACCAATCGCAGGAGAAGGGAACGAGACCCGAGTCCAAAGTCACCCAGGACACCCAGGCCACGAGAGAGGGAAGAGGAAAAGAGGTGAAACGGACCGAGACGAAGAATAAGGTAGACCTGACAAAGAGCAGAGAAGGGCAGCAGAAGAGGCATCAATTAAGACCGAGCACCTAGTTATAAGCTGGCGCTTGGGCGAAGAATATATATGTATGGACAGTGAGAGTAAGTTGACTAGTTGAATACTGCGAATAAGCTGGCATTAAACGTGGGTGTCCACGCCCACGATGAATATGCTGGCGTTTGACGCTTGGGCAGTAAAATCAAACCAGTAATAAACTCGCCAACCGCCCCATAATCGCAACGTTACCGCCGACGACCGCCCAAGGGAGAAAAGAAGAGAACCCATCACGATGAGATGACGACGGTAGCTGAGGAGAGGAAAGGTGTGTCGCAGCAGCAGCTCCAACACCGCGCCCTGAGACCACATGGCGACGGAGTACCCCAAAGGACAGGAGACCAGACCTCCAAACGCGCGATTGCTAAAACAACAGGCTTTGCCTTGGATTGGTGAGCATGAATTCCTGGCCCCTCATAGCTTAATCTAGTTAGGTATAGGGGTGGGATAAGGATAAGGGGATTGTTAAAGTAGATGTTTTTCCCTCGATGTGCCGTGTGTTCCCCATTCCCTGTATAAATATAATTATTGTTATATGCCTGTAATTTTTCTACCAGTAATTTTCTCATAAGACTGTGTTTATGTTTCTGTTTTAATAAAATCTTTGTTTTCTTACACCAAACCACTTGTCTACTCCAGTTTTCTGTATCGCCACCTGTACCTAAGTCCGGTGTCTAGAACCCAGGCGTGTGGGAGCGATTCGAACTGCTCACAGGCAGTCAGGGGCATAACTGGCTGGGCACACGCGTCAACCCACCACTCCTACAAATGTTGGCCTTCGTTGCAAGAGGATTTGAGCACAGGAGCAAGGATGCCTTACTACAGTTGTACAGTCCCTTGATGTGGCCACACCTGGAGTACTGTGTGCAGTTTTGGTCCCCTTACGTAAGAAAGGATATGCTGACATAAAGAGTGCAGCGAAGTTTCACCAGGCTGATTCCTGGGTGGCAGGCTGTCGTATGAGAATTGATTTGGTCGACTAGACCTGTATTCACTAGAGTTTAGAAGAATGAGAGCGGATCTCATTGAAACATATAAAATTCTGACAGAGCAAGACAGACTGGATGCAGGTTTGGGGTGCCTAGAACGAGGGGACACAGTCTCTGGATACGGGGTAGGACATTTAAGTACATTAGAACATAAGAAATAGGAGCAGGAGTAGGCCAATCGGCCCCTCGAGCCTGCTCCGCCATTCAATAAGATCATGGCTGATCTGATCCTAACCGCCAATCCACTATCACAGAACCATCTCCTGAATCTAACAGAATTAGACACACGAAATAGGAGCAGGATCAGGCTACACGGCCCCTGGGCCCGCTCCGCTACCCACAGGGCCATGGCCGATCCGAACCTAGACTCATGTCCAAATTCCTGCCCGCTCCCCGTAACCCTTAATTCCCTTTACTTCTAGGAAACTGTCTATTTCTGTTTTAAATTTATGTAATGATGTAGCTTCTACAGCTTTTTGGGGTAGCATATTCCATGAACCTACCACCCTCTGAGTGAAGTAGTTCCTCCTCATCTCAGTTTTGAAAGAGCAGCCCCTTATTCTAAGACTATGCCCCCTAGTTCTAGTTTCACCCATCATCGGGAACATCTTCCCCGCACCCACCCGATCCAACCCCTTCACAATCTTATATGTTTCAATAAGATCGCCTCTCATTCTTCTGAACTCCAATGAGTAGAGTCCCAATCTACTCAACCTCTCCTCATATGTGCATCCCCTCATCCCCGGGATTAACCGAGTGAACCTTCTTTGTACTGACTCGAGAGCAAGTATGTCCTTTCTGAAGTATGGACACCAAAACTGTACGCAGTATTCCAGGTGCGGTCTCACCAATACCTTGTACAACTGAAGCAATACCTCCCTCTTTTTATATTCTGTCCCCCTAGCAATGAAAGCCAACATTCCATTGGCCTTCTTAATCACTTGCTGCACCTGCATACTAACCTTTTGAGTTTCGTGCACCAGGACCCCCAGATCCCTTTGTACTTCAGTACCTTCCAGTTTCTTGCCATTAAGATAATAACTTGCTCTACGATTTTTCCTGCCAAAGTGCATAACCTCACACTTTCCAGTATTGTATTCCATCTGCCAAATCTCTGCCCACTTACTTAGCCTGTCTATGTCCCCTTGCAGTTTTTTATGTCCTCCTCACTCACGACTTTCACTCCCATCTTAGTATCCTCTGCAAACTTTGACATGTTACACTCGGTCCCCTCCTCCAAATCATTAATATAGATTGTAAAGAGTTGGGGACCCAACACTGACCCCTGCAGAACACCACTAGTTACTGATTGCCAGTCTGAGAATGAACCATTTATCCCAACTCTCTGCCTTCTTTTAGATAGCCAATACTCTATCCATGCCAGAATATTACCCACAAACCCGTGATTTTTTATCTTAAGCAATAATCTTTTGTGTGGCACCTTGTCAAATGCCTTTTGGAAGTCTAAATACACTACGTCAACTGGTTGCCCTTTATCCACCCTATATGTTACTTCCTCAAAGAACTCCAGCAAATTTGTCAAACCTGACTTCCCCTTCAAAAAACCATGCTGACTTTGTCCTATTAAATTATGATTATCCAAATGTCCTGTTACTGTCTCCTTAATAATGGACTCCAAAATTTTACCTACCACAGATGTTAGGCTAACCGGTCTATAGTTGCCAGCCTTCTGTCCACTGCCCTTTTTAAATAAGGGTGTTACATTAGCAGTTTTCCAGTCTGCTGGGACCTTTGCCGAGTCCAGGGAGTTTTGGAAAATTATTACCAATGCATCCACAATCCCTACCGCCACTTCCCTCAAGACCCTAGGATGTAAGCCATCAGGCCCAGGTGATTTATCCGCCTTGAGTCCCATTATTTTACCGAGTACCACTTCCTTAGTGATTTTGATCGTGTTTAGCTCCTCCCCCCCCCTTTAGCACCCTGTTTGTCCAGTGTTGGGATATTCTTAGTGTCTTCTACTGTAAAGACTGATGTAAATTATTCATTCAGTGTTTTTGCCATCTCCATATTTCCCACCATTAATTTCCCAGTCTCATCCTCTAAGGGACCAACATTTACTTTAGCCATCCTTTTTCTTTTCATATAACTATAAAAACTCTTACTATCTGTTTTTATATTTTTTCCAATTTACTTTCATAATCTACCTTCCCTTTCTTAATCAATCTTTTTGTTATTTTTTGCTGTCTTTTAAAGTTTTCCCAATCCTCTATCCTCCCACTAGATTTGGCTACCTTATATGCCCTTGTTTTTAGTTGAATACTATCCTTAATTTCTTTACTTAGCCACGGATGGCTGTCTTTCCTTTTACACCCTTTTCTTCTCAGTGGAATATATATTTTTTGGAAGTTGTAAAATAACTCCTTAAATGTACACCACTGATCATGTATCGTCTTACCCTTTAATCTATTTTCCCAATCCACGCTACTCAATTCCACTCTCATACCTTCATAGTCTCCTTTATTCAAGCTTTGCATGCTTGTTTGAGATCCGACCTTCTCACCCTCTAATTGAATATGGAATTCAACCATGTTATGGTCACTCATTCCAAGGGGGTCCTTTACTAGGACATTTTTAATTAATCCTGTCTCGTTACACAGAACCAGATCTAAGGTTGCTTGCCCCCTGGTCGGTTTAGTTACATACTGCTCAAGAAACCCATCCCTAATACATTCAATGAACTCATCCTCAAGGCAGCCCTGCCCAATTTGATTTGTCCAATTAATATGATAGTTAAAATCCCCCATAATTATAGATGTTCCCTTATTACAAGCCTCAACTATTTCCTGATTGATACTCCGTCCAACAGAGTTGCCAGTGTTCGGAGGCCTATAGACTACGCCCACTAGTGTTTTTTTCCCCTTATTATTCCTTACCTCCACCCAAACTGTTTCATTATCCTGATCTTTTGACCCAATATCATTTCTCAGTATTACAGTGATTCCTTCCTTTATTAACATAGCCACCCCACCTCCCCTTCCTTCCTGCCTGTCCTTCCTGATCGTTAAATAACCTGGTATGTTTAATTCCCAGGCATTGTCACCCTGCAGCCATGTTTCTGTAATGGCCACAAGATCATACCCATATGTAGTTATTTGTGCCATTAACTCATCTATTTTGTTACGAATGCTACGTGCATTCAGATAGAGAACTTTCAAATATGTTTTGTGACACTTAGTTCCTGCTTTTGCCCTTTTTATTACTTTACCTTTTACTCCATACCTTCTGCCCCTTCCTGACACGCTCTGGTTTTTAATTTCCCCACTGCTACCTAAGTCTATGACCTTCTCTGTTGTCATTTTTATTATTTGCTCTCTAGTAACCTCCCCCCCACTAGTTAGTTTAAAGCCCTCTCTACAGCCCTAGTTATATGATCCGCCAGGACTCTAGTCCCAGCACTGGCCAAGTGAACCCCATCCCAACGGAATAGCTCCCTCCTGCCCCAGTACTGGTGCCAGTGTCCCAGGAAGCAAAACCCATTTCTCCCACACCAGTCTTTGAGCCACACATTTAACTCTCTAATTTTATTCGTCCTAGCCAAATTCGCTCGTGGCTCAGGTAATAATCCAGAGATTATTACCCTTGTGGTTCTGCTTTTTAATTTGGCCCCTAGCTGCTCAAACTCCCTCAGCAGAACCTCCTTCCTTGTCCTATCTATGTCGTTGGTACCAACATGGACCACGACAACTGGATCCTCCCCCTCCCACTCCAAGTTTCCCTCCAGTCCAGAGGAGATGTCCTTAACCCTGGCACCGGGCAGGCAACACAGCCTTCGGGACTCTCGCTCTCGGCTGCAAAGAACTCTATCTATCCCCCTAACGATACTATCCCCTACCACTACAACATTTCTTTTAACTCCCCCCACTTGAATGGCCCCCTGCTCCACGGTGCTGTGGTCAGGTTACTCATCCTCCCCGCAGTCCCTGTTCCCATCCTCACAGGGAGTAAGAGCCTCGAACCTGTTGGACAAGTGCAAGGGCTGCGGCTCCTCCAACACTACCTCCTGGATCCCCGTACCTGCCTCACTTCTAGTCACACCATCCTGACCCTGGCCACGGACTACATCTGAATTAATTAATCTAATTGGTGTGAATACCTCGTGATACACAGAGTCCAGGTAACTCTCCCCCTCCCTGATGTGTCTCAGTGTTTGAAGCTCGGACTCCAGCTCTTCAACACGGAGCCGGAGTTCCTCGAGCAGCCAACACTTACTGCAAATGTGATCACCGTGAGCATCAATGGTGTTCACCAGCTCCCACATATTGCAGCAGCAACACATCACCTGATCTCCCATTCTATGTAATTAATTAAATTTATTAATATTATTCTTAAATATCCTCTGCCCCGATTCTAGATGGTGAATATCACACCTTAGAAACTATAAACCAAAGAGATTTAAGCTTAAAAGGGAGAAATACTTACCAACCAATCACTTACCCGCTTTCTGGTGACGTCACACTTGGATTACTTTTTACCTCTCTCCTTCCAGACTGGAGATTGGTACACCTTACCCGGTCTCTGGGGCTTTTATAGCCCCGCTCTGCCGCTCAGGATTCCCGCCGATGCACTGAGGCCTTACCTGGTCTCTGGGACTTTTATAGCCCTGCTGCTGCCGCTCGAGATTCCCGCCAATGCACTGAGGCCTTACCTGGTCTCTGGGGACTTTTATAGCCCCGCTGCTGCCGCTCGAGATTCCCGCCGACGCACTGAGGCCTTACCTGGTCTCTGGGACTTTTATAGCCCCGCTCTGCCGCTCAGGATTCCCGCCGATGCACTGAGGCCTTACCTGGTCTCTGGGGACTTTTATAGCCCTGCTGCTGCCGCTCGAGATTCCCGCCGACGCACTGAGGCCTTACCTTGTCTCTGGGACTTTTATAGCCCCGCTGCTGCCACTGAATTCCCACCGACGCACTGAGGCCTTACCTGGTCTCTGGGGCCTTTTATAACCCCGCTGCTGCCGCTCGAGATTCCCGCCGACGCTCTGAGGCCTTACCTGGTCTCTGGGACTTTTATAGCCCTGCTGAGATGAGGAGAAAGGATGGTGAACAAGTGCAATTCACTACCACAGATGGCTGTGGAGGCCAAGTCACTGAATATATTTAAGAAGGAGATAGATAGATTTCTAGACACAAAATGCATCAAGGGTATGGCGAGAGAGCGGGAATATGGTATTGAGATAAAGGATCAGCCATGATCATATTTAATGGTGGAGCAGGCATGCTGAAAACCGGCATTTCCTCCGGCCAGACGCATGAGTACCCCAACCGTACTCACGCGTTTGGAACGGAATTACTGGGCCAACATTTTACATGTCAATAAAATGAAAAATTTAACAATTGCACGATTTGCCCCCTCGCATCTGCGACTGAGGGTCCAAGGAGGTGCATTGCGCAAGAGGTCATCGTCGTACGTATCCTCACACTGTTCCCTTTCGGGAACTGTATGAAGTGGTGGAAGGATTTCTGGCCACATTAACGCTCATTCCGTGACCATAACCATCTTCATACCAGCCATTAGGGTGGTTAGTCCTATGGCGCGAGGGTTTTACGGGCTCCCACAACCCATCTGAGGGGGGGGGCCACCCACACCCGCGGACGCAAGTATCCCGCTGGATGTCCACCCAGAATTTATAGTTGGAGCTCCGACTCCACTTGTCGGGACTGTCTGGAGTGGGGTTCGAAACCCTACTCCTTCTGGCCCAGCGGCGGGGATGCTTACCGCTACGCAAAAGGTCCACTCCGCGCAAAAGGTGACACCCATACGTTTCCTGCGCCTTTTCCCTCCCTGTGACTGGAGCCCTATGCTGCCACTTGAAAGACCAAGCTATCATCTGTCCTTTTTGCAGCGCCTTTGACTTCTCATTACCAATGATGAGCAGGCGCTGCGCCTCCACCTCGTTGAGGAGATTGCTGAGGTCATCATCAGTTCAATTGTGAGTTCTTTTAATGCTGTGAATTGTGCTCATTCCAGTCATTTCACGTTGCTAATTGGAGTGGGCCTTTGGCGTAGCGGTAGGATCCCTGCCGCTGTGCCAGACGGGGTAAGGTTTCGAACCCCGCTCCAGACAGTCCCGGCAAGTGGAGTCAGAGCTCCGGCTCTAAATTCTGGGATGACATCCAGTGGGATATTTGCGTCCGTGGGTGTGGGTGGCCCCCCCTCCTCGTATAGCTTGTGGGAGCCCGTAAAACCCTCCTGCCATAGGACTAACCACCCTAATGGCTGGTTCAAAGATGGTTACGGTCACGGAATGAGCGTTAATCACGGCCATAAATCCTTCCACCACTTCATACAGTTCCCCAAAGGGAACAGTGTGAAGACACGTATGACGACGACGTTGCTAATTAAATAAATGGAATGAAAAAAATTCTTTCAGGGCTTTTAAAAGTCTTTAAATTGCTTTAATTCTGTTTAAAACTACTTCAGATTCTTCAAAATAATGTAAACGTTTTTAAAAGTTTATAAAAGTTACCAAAAGCTTCAAAAAACTTCCAAAAACCTATTTAAACTGCTGCTTTGCATGTAAAAATGCTTAGCAGCTTGGCAGAAACATTGGGGGTGTGTCCTGTTAAACTGAGACCTGAAGGGGCGTGTCTCAGTTGCACAGCGTGCTACAGGCTTCGCGTTGGCTGCACTCCTGTGCGGCGTGACGTCAGACGCTGCCCGGGATTCTTCTGTTTGAAAAAGGAATTCCAGGCGTCCCTGGAGGTGAACGGCAGGCGCGTCGGGTAAGTGCAGATCGGGGGCTTGCACACGCGGCAAGCCCCCGACCCGAATTACTGCCCCATTGAGTCCATGAATGGACCAGCAAAATCAATATGCACCCGTTGCCGTGGAGATGAGGGCCACTCCCATGGGTGTAGAGGGGCCAGTGGTGGTGCATTTTGGACTTTCTGGCATCCTGAGCAGCTCTTGGTCAGGTCCTCGATTTGTTTATCGATTCCCGGCCACCACACATAAGCCCTGGCTAGGCTTTTCATTTTTACCCCTTCCAGATGACCCTCATGAAGCTCATTGAGCACTCTATCCCTTAACTTGGGTGGAATTACCACTCGGGATCCACACATCAAGGTCCCCCGGCACACTGACAGCTGTTCTCTCCTTGTCGAGAATGCTGGCAACAGTGAGTCACCATGTGCTGGCCATCCCTTCACCGTCAAATCATATACCCGAGACAGTGTCGGGTCATTTCGGGTTTCCTTTTCGATACAAGCGTTAGTTACCGGTAGATATTGAACTATAGTCGAATGGAATATTTTGACAGGATCCACTGCTGGTGCTTCCTCCGCAGTAGGCAGTGGCAGGCGTGTTAGCCCATCAGCATTTCCATGCTGTTTCGTGCCCTTATATTCAATCTCATAGTGGTGCGCCCCTAGAAAAAGTGACCATCTTTGTAGTTGTTGCGCAGTCATCACCGGAATGCCCTTCTTTGGATTAAAAATGGAGTCAAGAGGCTGGTGATCAGTCAGCAAGGTGAATTTCTGCCCGTGCAGATAGTGATTGAACTTTTTCACTCCCCACACTAGGCGAGGGCCTCCCTATCAATCTGGGCGTAGTTACGCTCGGCTGAGGTTAGTGATCGTGACGCAAAGGCGATTGGCCTCTCTGAGCCATCTGAGAATTTGTGCGACAGCACCGCTCCAATGCCGTAGGGTGACGCATCACATGCCAACCGAATTGTTAATGCTGGGTTGTAATGGGCCAATACCTCTTTCGATGTGATTAGTGTTTTGCTTTTCTGGAAAGCTCGTCTACATTCGTCACTCCACTTCCATGGCACCCCAGTTTGCAGTAGGGTGTTCAATGGGTGTAGTACTGTAGACAAATTTGGCAAGAACTTGTGGTAGTAGTTTACCAGCCCGAGGAACGACCTCAGTTGTGACACATTTTCCGGTGCTGGAGCCTTGACTACTGCCTCAATCTTCTCTGGGGACTTATGTAACCCCTCTTTATCGATAACGTGGCCACAATACGAGATCTGTTTTCTAAAAAACTCACATTTGGGGCAGTTAGCTCGGAGCCCATATTCCTGCAATCTAGTGAGCACCTGCTCCAGGTTGGCAAGGTGATCACTGTCATTTTCGCCCGTGACCAGGATGTCGTCCAAATAACACTGGGTCCCTGGGATCCCTTGCAGGACTTGTTCCATTGCCCTCTGCCAAATAGCCGGAGCTGATGCTACCCCGAATGCCAGCCGGTTGTATTGGTAGAGACCTTTATGGGTGTTGATTGTGAGGTATTTTTTTGATGCTTCTTCTACCTCCATTTGCAGATACGCCTGGGCCAGATCAATCTTAGTGAAGCGTTTCCCTCCAGATAGCGAGGCGAAAATATCTTCAATCCGCGGAAGTGGATATTGTACGGTGTGAAGGACCAGGTGCACTGTTACCTTAAAGTCCCCACAGATGCGAACCTTCCTTGGTTCCCCAGGCATGCTGCTCAACGACTTTTTCATCACAGGGACAATGGGTGTAGCCCACTCGCTCCAGTCTACCTTGGACAGTACACCTGAACGTTCCAGACTCTCCAGCTCTGCTTCGACGGCTGGGCGGATCGCATAAGGTACCGATCTGGCCTTAAAAAATTTTGGACTTGCGTTTTCTTCAATTTTAATCGTCGCTGTCATGCGTTTTAGTGTTCCGAGTCCTTGCTGGAACACTTCTTTCGCGTCAGTTAGGATCTTTGACAGTCGCCCAGGTGTGACGTCGTCATCCTTTTTGTCAGCCACAGTCAGTGCCTGTATGGAATGCCAATCCAGTTGTATTTTCTGGATCCATTCATGTCCCAGTAATGGTGGTCCTCCATCTTGCAATACATACAGGTCTAGTTTTGGTGTTTCCTTACCGTTATATATAACGGTCACCCTTATTTTTCCTTTTGGGTAGACTTTTTGCCCCGTGTACGTCTTCAAAATATTTTTTGTGTCTCTCAAGGGTATGTGTGAGAATAGCCGCTCATAGTCCCATCGGTTTATGACTGTTAGGGCTGATCTTGTGTCCAATTCCATCTTTACCTGGACTCCTGCTATCTTGAGAGTGACCCAAATGGTTCAGTGATCCTCTGTTGTGATCACATTATGTCATTTCAGACAACTCAGTTCCCTGCTTTCGGAGTCATTATCACTCTTTTGTTCGTCTGAACTATTCTCCATTTTCTTATGTACCTTCTTGTACTTTCCTTTGGTTGGTTTCTTATTGCTGGTTTTCTTTCCTGACCTGCAGACTCGTGCTATGTGTCCTACTTTTCCACACTGTCTGCACACTTTGTCTTTGAACCAGCAATCATTATGGTCATGTGTTGTTCTGCCGCAGCGATAGCACTTCACTGTTCCGTATGACATTTCATTTGTGCCATATTCTTGCGGTCTCCGTTGTATCTCTGCAGCGCCCCGTGCTGCTGCTTTGTGTGATACTGCAATGCTGAACGCCTTGTCCAGCGTAAGATCCTTTTCTGATAGAAGCCGTTTCTGGGTTCCTTCACTTTGACGCCCACACACAAACTTGTCCCTTAAAGTATCTGCTAGTCCCGTTCCAAACTGGCAGTGTTTCGATAGCTTGCGCAGTTCCGTTAAATACTCAGCATTACTTTCATCTTTATGCTGGTTCCTTTTGTGAAACTTAAATCTTTCTGCTATCAGCAGCGGTGTGGGGTTTAAGTGGTCCTGTAGGATTGACACTATGTTTTCAAAATCCTTTTCCACTGGCTTCTCTGGGGTTACTAGGTTTCGTAGTAAGCCATACATGTTTGCACCCATTGAATTCAACAATACCAGCACTTTCTTGTCATCTGGCACTTCATTCGCCTTGCAGTATACTTCTATGCGTTCAACATATGTCGTCCAATCTTCGACTTCATTGTCAAACGCTGTGATACTGCCACTCTTCGACATTTTTGGGTGTGGTTAGACTGGCTTAAAATGGCATCTCCCGTGCTTTCCTTTCTTCCCCGCTGCGGCTTAAAATGGCATCTCCCGCGCTGCTGGCAACGCCGCTCTCGGCGGTCCTCGTGGCAAATGGCGACGCCCTGTGGGTTTTGCGCACTGCTCCTGCGCTGCTGCCAACGCTGCTCTCTGCGGTCCTCATGGCAATGGCAGCGCCTCACGTTTTCCTGCGCGCCTCTCTCCCCCGTTGACTCTGCTTGGCCCTTGAACACCGGCTGCGCTCTGCTCTCTCTCCTCTCTCTCCCCCATTGACGCCGCTCGGTCCTGAACACCGGCTGCGCCCTGTGCGCTCTGCCCTCTCTCTCTCCCCCGTTGACGCTGCTCGGCCTTTTTCTGTGCCGCTCGGTCGGGCTCTAGCCCGCCGCTGTCCGGGAAGGGTCTGCGCAGTACCTGTTGCCAGCCCATTTCGCTGGACCACCGTGACTGGAAAGCCAAGCCTGGCTCTCGACAGCCTCCCCTGCGATGCTCAAATCTCTGCTGGATGACTGGGCAGTTGCCCGTGGTCGATGCCCGTGCTTCTGGACTTGACCTTCTTCCACTGTTCTCCAGGAGCGAATCCCCGGGAGGTGATGCAGAGATGCAGGTAGGTTCGAACCTTCCTCATCGCCAATGTTACGTCCGTGTATAATCAGACACAGACTGCGGAGAATGGTACAAACGGTGTTTACTCAACGTGGCTCAGGCTGCAACTGAACTGTACAGGTTACTACTCAACATTATATACAGGTGTGGTCACTGCCAGTACTACAGTATACATGAGCTGTAAAAAGTAATTCCCCCCCTTAAAGGTACATACATTACATTCCCCACATCCCTCACTGAAACACTGATATACCAGACACCACTCACTGCAACATTATGATAAACCACGCACCTCTCACTGTAACACTTTGATATACCACACACATCCTGACTTTAAGAATCTGTTTATACCCATATTCATCACTGTAACACTTTGATACACACTACACCCCTCAGTCTAACACTCTAACTTACCCCACACCCCTCACTGTAACACTCTGATAAACCACACACCACTCACTGTAACACTCTGCTAAGCCATACACCTCTCACTGTAACACTCTGATATAACCCACACCCCTGACTGTAACAATCTGGTAATAACAATATTCTTCTCTGCAACACTTTGATGTACCCCACACCCCACACTGTAACAATCTGATATGCCTTACACCCCTCACTGTAACACATTGCTATTCCCCGCACTCTTCACTATAACACTCTGATATACCACACCTCACTAAGTGTAAAACTCTGAAATACCCCAAAACTCTCAGTGCAACGCCCTGATATAACCCACACCCTTGTAAATATCCGATATAGACTTCAAACATCGCTGAAATAATGGTATAGACGGCACTCCCATCATTATATCGCTCTGATATACCCCACTCGGCTCAATTTAACACTCTGAAATACCACACACCCCTCACTGTAACACGCTGATATACACCAAACCCCTCACTGTTACACTCTGATATTCCCCACACCCCTCCCTTTATCTCTGATATACCCCACACCCCTCACTGTAATTCTCTGATATAATCCACACACCTCACTTGAATACTGATATACCTCGCACCACTCTGGCATAATCCGGCCCCCTCACTTTGACACTCTGAGATACTCCACACCCCTCGCTGTAAAACTCTGATCTACCCCACACTGTAACATACCATGATATAATTCACACACCTCAATGTAACAGTCGGATATAACCCACACCCACAATGCAACATTATGATCTAGCCCACACCTCTCACTGTAACACTCTGCTTTATCTCACATCCCTCGCTTTAACACACTTATATACTCCTCCCCATCACTCTAACGCTGATATACCCCACACCCCTCACCCATCACTCTAATCATCTGATATGCCCCAAAATTCTCACTCTAACTCTCTTATATACCACACACCCTTCACTGTAACAATCTGATATACCTTACACTCCTCACTGTAACAGACTCTTATTCCCCACACTCTACACTGTAGCACTCTGATATAACACACCACACTAAATGTAATACTCTGATATACCCTAAACCTCTCAGTGAAATGCTCTAATATAACTCTAAATCCCAATAAATCTCTGATGTAGACCACAACCCTCGCAGGAACAATCTGATATACTCCACACCAATCAATATAACACTCTGATATACCCATCACCCCTCAATCTAACACTCTGATATACCCATCACCCCTCAATCTAACACTCTGATATACCCCAAAACTTCACTGTAACACTCTGATATACCCCACACCACTCACTGTAAAACGCTGCTTTACCACATACCCCTCACTGTTAAACTCTGATATTTTTCACATATTTCGCTGTAACAATCTGATATACCACACACCACTTACTGTAAAACTCTGATATACCCCACACCACTCACTGTAACACTCTGATATAGCACACACCCTTGACTTTGCCACTCTGATCTGCCCCACACTGTAACATAATATAATATAAGAACATAAGAACATAAGAAATAGGAGCAGGAGTAGGCCAATCGGCCCCTCGAGCCTGCTCCGCCATTCAATAAGATCATGGCTGATCTGATCCTAACCACCAATCCAATATCACAGAACCATCTCCTGAATCTAACAGAATTAGACACACGAAATGCTTTGTGCATTGAGTGCTGCTGGAGTTTTGGTAAGTGGGAGAAAAATCATTTAAGAGTATTTTGTGAATTTTAGTGTGTTAAAAAGTCAATTATTTGAAGTAAGTTTCATTTTTTAAGGGTATATTAAAGTATTGGGCAGTTTAAACCAGAAGTAGAATCCAGGTATAAAAGGGGCGGGGCTAGTGCGGTGCACGGAGTGCTTTGTGCATTGAGTGCTGCTGGAGTTTTGGTAAGTGGGAGAGTTCGGGCAAGTGGGAGGTGAGGGTGTGTTTTTTGCTCTGTTTTTCCCCCCACTCCCAGGCTTAGACAGCACTGCAGAAGCGGAGCAGCGAGACAAGTCAACCAAACAGGCCCCACAGACAGTATTCAAGGAGGAGGTTGGTGATCAGCTGGTTGGTTGGTTTTCTTCCTTCTCTTCTCTTTTATACCTTTAAGTTGGTAAGTCCTATTGAATAGTGGTGTGATATTATCATCTATATCCAGGCAGGGTCTTCATAACTAATAATAAGAAATGTAATTAATTATATAGAATGGAGCAGGTGATGTGTTACTGTTGCGAGATGTGGGAGCCGGTGAACCCCATTGAGGCTCACGGTGATTACATCTGTGACAAGTGTTTGCTGCTAGAGGAACTCAAGTTCCATGTTATGGAGCTTGAGACCGAGCTTCAGACACTGCGACAGATCAGGGAGGGGGAGAAGTTCCTGGACTCTATGTTTCAGGAGATGGTCACACCTATGAAGTTAATTACTGCAGATGTAGTCCGTGGTCAGGGACAGGATGGTGTGACTATGAGTGAGGAAGGTACAGGGATCCAGGATGTAGTGTTGAAGGAGAGGCAGCCCTTGCTCTTG
Source organism: Somniosus microcephalus (assembly GCF_052327205.1). Classification (NCBI taxonomy): domain Eukaryota; kingdom Metazoa; phylum Chordata; class Chondrichthyes; order Squaliformes; family Somniosidae; genus Somniosus; species Somniosus microcephalus. Next base: position 175,280 of record NW_028225283.1, on the reverse strand, counting down.
TCCAGCAGGATCGAGGTTCTTACTCCCTGTGAGGGCGGGAGCGGGGACTGCAGGGAGGATGAGCAACCTGGCCACAGCACCGTGGTACAGGGGGCCATTCAAGTGGAGGGAGTAAAAAGAAATGTTGTAGTGGTAGGGGATAGTATCATAAGGGGGATAGATAGGGTTCTCTGCAGTCAAGAGCGGGAGTCCCGAAGGCTGTGTTGCCTGCCCGGTGCCAGGGTTAAGGACATCTCTTCTGGGCTGGAAAGAAACTTGGAGTGGGAGGGGGAGGATCCAGTTGTCGTGGTCCATGTTGGTACAAACGACGTAGATAGGACAAGGAAGACAGTTCTGTTAAAGGAGTATGAGCAGCTAGGGGTCAAATTAAAAAACAGAACCTCAAGGGTAATAATCTCTGGGTTATTACCTGAGCCACGAGCGAATTTGGCTAGGATAAATAAAATTAAAGAATTAAATGCGTGGCTCAAAGACTGGTGTGGAAGAAATGGGTTTTGCTTCTTGGGACACTGGCACCAGTACTGGGACAGGAGGGAGCTGTTCCATTGGGACGGACTCCACTTGGCCAGTGCTGGGACTAGAGTCCTGGCGAATCATATAACTAGGGCTGTAGAGAGGGCTTTAAACTAATTAGTGGGGGGGAGGTTTCTAGAGAGCAAATAATAGAAATGACAACAGAGAAGGTCATAGACTTAGGTAGCAGTGGGGGTATTATAAAACAAAACGTGTCAGGAAGGGACAGAGAGTATGGAGTAAAAAGTAAAGTACTAAAAAGGGAAAAAACAGGAACTAAGTGTTACAAAACATATTTGAAAGTTCTTTATCTGAATGCACGTAGCATTCGTAACAAAATGAATGAGTTAACGGCACAAATAACGACATATGGGTATGATCTTGTGGCCATTACAGAAACATGGCTGCAGGGTGACCATGACTGGGAATTAAAAATACCAGGTTATTTAACAATCAGGAAGGACAGACAGGAAGGGAGAGGAGGTGGGGTGGCTATGTTAATAAAGGAAGGAATCACTATAATACAGAGAAATGATATTGGGTCAAAGGAGCAGGATAGTGAAACAGTTTGGGTGGAGATAAGGAATAATAAGGGGAAAAAAACACTAGTGGGTGTAGTCTATAGGCCTCCGAACAGTTGCAACTCTGTTGGACGGAGTGTTAATCAGGAAGTAGTTGAGGCTTGTAATAAGGGAACAGCTATAATTATGGGGGATTTCAATTATCATATTACCTGGACAAATCAAATTGGGCAGAGCAGCCTTGAGGATGAGTTCATTGAGTGTATTAGGGATGGGTTTCTTGAGCAGTATGTAACTGAACCGACCAGGGGGCAAGCAACCTTAGATTTGGTCCTGTGTAATGAGACAGGATTAATTAAAAATGTCCTAGTAAAGGATCCCCTTGGAATGAGTGACCATAACATGGTTGAATTCCATATTCAATTAGAGGGTGAGAAGGTTGGATCTCAAACAAGCGTGCTAAGCTTGAATAAAGGAGACTATGAAGGTATGAGAGCGGAATTGATTAGAGTGGACGGGGAAAATAGATTAAAGGGTAAGACAGTACATGATCAGTGGTGTACATTTAAGGAGTTATTTTACAACTTCCAAAAAAAATATATTCCACTGAGGAAAAAAGGGTGTAAAAGAAAAGATAGCCATCCGTGGCTAAGTAAAGTAATTAAGGATAGTATCCGACTAAAAACAAGGGCATATAAGGTAGCCAAATCTAGTGGGAGGATGGAAGATTGGGAAGTCTTTAAAAGACAGGAAAAAAATAACAAAAAGATTGATTAAGAAAGGGAAGATAGATTATGAAAGTAAATTAGCAAAAAATATAAAAACAGACAGCAAAAGTTTCTATAGTTATATAAAAAGAAAAATGGTGGCTAAAGTAAATGTTGGTCCCTTAGAGGATGAGACCGGGAAATTAATGGTGGGAAACATGGAGATGGCAAAAACGCTGAACAATTATATTGTATCAGTCTTTACAGTAGAGGACACTAAGAATATCCCAACACTGGACAAACAGGGGGCTCTAGGGGGGGAGGAACTTAATACGATTAAAATCACTAAGGAAGTGGTACTTGGTAAAATAATGGGACTCAAGGCGGATAAATCCCCTGGACCTGATGGCTTGCATCCTAGGGTCTTGAGGGAATTGGCGGTAGGGATTGTGGATGCATTGGTAATAATTTTCCAAAACTCCCTGGACTCAGCAAAGGTCCCGGCAGATTGGAAATCTGCTAATGTAACACCCTTATATAAAAAGGGTAGTAGGCAGAAGGCTGGAAACTATAGACCTGTTAGCCTAACATCTGTGGTTGGTAAAATGTTAGAGTCCATTATTAAGGAGACAGTAACGGGACATTTGGATAAACTTAATTTAATAGGACAAACTCAGCATGGTTTCATGAAGGGGAAGTCATGTTTGACAAATTTACTTGAGTTTTTTGAGGAAGTAACATACAGAGTGGATAAAGGGGAACCAGTGGACATAGTGTATTTAGACTTCCAAAAGGCCTTTGACAAGGTGCCATACAAAAGATTATTGCTCAAGATAAAAAATCACGGGATTGGGGGTAATATTCTGGCGTGGGTGGAGGATTGGCTCGCTAACAGAAAGCAGAGAGTTGGGATAAATGGTTCATTCTCAGATTGGCAACCAATAACTAGTGGTGTTCCGCAGGGGTCAGTGCTGGGTCCCCAACTCTTTACAATCTATATTAACGATTTGGAGGAGGGGACCGAGTGTAACATATCAAAGTTTGCAGATGATACAAAGATGGGACGGAAAGTAGTTAGTGAGGAGGACATAAACAACATGCAAAGGGACATAGACAGGCTAAGTAAGTGGGCAGAGATTTGGCAGATGGAATACAATACTGGAAAGTGTGAGGTTATGCACTTTGGCAGGAAAAATCATAGAGCAAGTTATTATCTTAATGGCAAGAAACTGGAAAGTACTGTAGCACAAAGGGATCTGGGGGTCCTGGTGCACGAAACTCAAAAAGTTAGTATGCAGGTGCAGCAAGTGATCAAGAAGGCCAATGGAATGTTGGCTTTTATTGCTAGGGGAATGGAATATAAAAACAGGGAGGTATTGCTGCAGTTGTACAAGGTGTGGTGAGACCGCACCTGGAATACTGCATACGGTTTTGGTGTCCATACTTAAGAAAAGACATACTTGCTCTCGAGTCAGTACAAAGAAGGTTCACTCGGCTAATCCCGGGGATGAGGGGGTGGTCATATGAGGAGAGGTTGAGTAGATTGGGACTCTACTCATTGGAGTTCAGAAGAATAAGAGGCGATCTTATTGAAACATATAAGATTGTGAAGGGGCTTGATCGGGTGGATGCGGTGAGGATGTTCCCAATGAAGGGTGAAACTAGAACTAGGGGGCATAGTCTTAGAATAAGGGGCTGCTCTTTCAAAAGTGAGATGAGGAGAAACTTCTTCACTCAGAGGGTGGTAGGTTTGTGGAATTTGCTGCCCCAGAAAGCTGTGGAAGCTACATCATTAAATAAATTTAAAACAGAAATAGATAGTTTCCTAGAGGTAAAGGGAATTAAGGGTTACGGGGAGTGGGCAGGAAATTGGACATGAGTCTAGGTTCGGAATGGTCATGGCCCTCTGGGTAGTAGAGTGCGCCCAGGGGCCGTGTAGCATGGTTCTGCTCCTACTGTGTTCTAATTCAGTGTTAGATTTCAGGAGATGGTTTTATTTCTGTTCCTGGCTGGGGTGGAGATCACCTTTACAGAAGGTAAGTACTGTAGAACATATAGGGACAGAGTGATCTCCTGGAAGAATTTCGATCACCTAGATGGGTCGGAGAGGAATTTCCCAGATTCTTTTCTCCCAAATTGGCCATTGGGTCTTTTATCTGGTTTTTCGCCTCGCCCGGGAGATCACATGGGTTTGGGTGGATGGAGAGTGATAGAAGATTTGAGGTTAGGATCAGATTAGCCATGATCTTATTGAATGGTGGAGCAGGCTCGAGGGGCCGAATGGCCTACTCCTGCTCCTATTTCTTATGTTCTTAAGTTCTTATAGGAGCAGGATCAGGCTACACGGCCCCTGGGCCCGCTCCACTACCCACAGGGCCATGACCGATCCGAACCTAGACTCATGTCCAAATTCCTGCCCGCTCCCCATAACCCTTAATTCCCTTTACTTCTAGGAAACTGTCTATTTCTGTTTTAAATTTATGTAATGATGTAGCTTCTACAGCTTCTTGGGGCAGCATATTCCGTGACCTATCACCCTCTGAGTGAAGTAGTTCCTCCTCATCTCAGTTTTGAAAGAGCAGCCCCTTATTCTAAGACTATGCCCCCTAATTCTAGTTTCACCCATCATCGGGAACATCCTCCCCGCATCCACCCGATCCAACCCCTTCACAATTTTATATGTTTCAATAAGATTGCCTCTCATTCTTCTGAACTCCAATGAGTAGAGTCCCAATCTACTCAACCTCTCCTCATATGTCCATCCCCTCATCCCCGGGATAAACCGAGTGAACCTTCTTTGTACTGACTCGAGAGCAAGTATGTCCTTTCTTAAGTATGGACACCAAAACTGTACACAGTATTCCAGGTGCGGTCTCACCAATACCTGGTACAACTGAAGCAATACCTCCCTATTTTTATGTTCTATCCCCCTAGCAATGAAAGCCAACATTCCATTGGCCTTCTTAATCACTTGCTGCACCTGCATACTAACCTTTTGAGTTTCGTGCACCAGGACCCCCAGATCCCTTTGTACTTCAGTACTTTCGAGTTTCTTGCCATTAAGATAATAACTTGCTCTACGATTTTTCCTGTCAAAGTGCATAACCTCACACTTTCCAGTATTGTATTCCATCTGCCAAATCTCTGCCCATTTACTTAGCCTATGTCCCCTTGCAGTTTTTTATGTTTTCATCACTCACTACTTTCCCTCCCATCTTAGTATCATCTGCAAACTTTGATATGTTACACTCGGTCCCCTCCTCCAAATCGTTGATATAGATTGTAAAGAGTTGGGGACCCAGCACGGACCCCTGCGGAACACCACTAGTTACTGATTGCCAGTCTGAGAATGAACCATTTATCCCAACTCTCTGCCTTCTGTTAGATAGTCAATCCTCTATCCATGCCAGAATATTACCCCCAATCCCGTGATTTTTTATCTTAAGCTATAATCTTCTGTGTGGCACCTTGTCAAATGCCTTTTGGAAGTCTAAATACACTACGTCCATTGGTTCCCCTTTCTCCACCCTATATGTTACTTCCTCAAAGAACTCCAGCAAATTTGTCAAACATGACTTCCCTTTCATAAATCCATGCTGACTTTGTCCTATTAAATTATGATTATCCAAATGTCCTGTTACTGTCTCCTTAATAATGGACTCCAAAATTTTACCTACCACAGATGTTAGGCTAATTTCCAGCCTTCTGTCTACTGCCCTTTTTAAATAAGGGTATTACATTAGCAGTTTTCCAGTCTGCCGGGACCTTTGCCGAGTCCAGGGAGTTTTGGAAAATTATTACCAATGCATCCACAATCCCTACCGCCACTTCCCTCAAGACCTTAGGAAGTAAGCCATCAGGTCCAGGTGATTTATCCACCTTGAGTCCCATTATTTTACCGAGTACCACTTCCTTAGTGATTTTGATTGTGTTTAGCTCCTCCCCCCCTTTAGCCCCCTGTTTGTCCAGTGTTGGGATATTCTTAGGGCTAGATTTTCAGTATAGGCAGTTTTGGGGCGCTAACCTTAGCGCCCGCCCGAAGTTAGCGCCCGCCCCAAAGTAGCGCCCCGTTGCCGGGAATTCAGTGGCTTCGCCCTAAGAGGTTGGTGGAGCGCTAAAAGAGGCGTTCCACTACTCTCTTTAGGCGCTAAGCCGGCGGTCCAGAGGGATAGCGCCCAGGCGGGGCGCAGCACGGGTGCGGTCATTTTTGCACTGACAGCAGACCCCGTGGTGCCGACCAGCTCTTAAAGGGGGAAGGGACGAATTGGTCTGCTGCCACGCCCTGCACACTGCAGCCTTGCAAAGAGGCCTCAACACTACTGCTCAGCCCCAGGGAGACATGGCAACGCCAGAGAAGGCCCGTCAGCGTGCCCTGCGCTTCTCAGAGGGTGATCTGGACATCATGGTCACAGCTCTGGAGGTGAGGCGCAAGATCTTGTTTCCAGACAGTGGGAGGAATCCAACCCACCACGACTACACCAAAGCCTGGAAGCAGATCGCCCAGAGGGTGACGTTCACCGGCGAGGCCCCCAGGACCCACACACAATGCCGTAAGAAATACAACGATCTGACCAGGATTGTGAGGGTGAGTAGCCTTTCCAGTCTCCTCCTCATTCTTGCATGTACACCTGACATGATGGGCAAAGGGACCTGAAAGTCCTTTTGGCCAGCCCTCAGCCAGCAGCATTGGGACAGTCATGAGCATCAAATGGCCATTCGGCACTCTACACTTTGGCCAAGCTATTCCACCATGGGAGGCAGTGGACAGTACATCAGGGCTTCACTCTGTCCAAGCTATTCCACCATGGGAGGCAGTGCTCACTACATCAGGGCTTCACTCTGTCCAAGCTATTCCACCATGGGAGGCAATGCACACTACATCAGGGCTTCACTCTGTCCAAGCTATTCCACCATGGGAGGCAGTGCACACTACATCAGGGCTTCACTGCGCACTTACAGCCCGTCCTTTCTCTTGCAGGCTAAAGTAGCGTTTAATCGCCAGGCCCATGCCAGGGGTGGCCGCGCCAAGCTGCAGAAGCTCACTCGGCTGGAGGAGCGCGTGTGTGTGCTCATGGGAGCACGTGTGATTGTCCCCACAGCGTGCGGTGTATCCGACCCTCCACTGCCCGGCAATGGTAAGGACCTCGCCTTTTGGCCCTCTCGCGTCGCACTGGCCCATCCGAGCTACCTCCTTTGCCACTGTCCCACCAATGCGCTGAATCCCACCAGTCCTAACTCCCTCGCTGACGCCGTCTCCTCACTCTGAAGCTACTCTTGTGCATTCCTGCTTTCAGCTGGTGACGACCAGGACCCTGAGGCTGCCAGTGACAGCACCTCCAACCAGGAGGAGGAGGAGGAGCAAGCCGGACCTTCGGGGGAACAGTCACGTCCCGCAGGAGAGGAGGAAATGCTCGACACCTCCTCACTGGACGAGTGCCTGGAGGAACTGTCGCAGGGCAATGCAGCTTCTGGGACCAGTGGCGTCCAGCCACCCAGCAGCCGTGCGCGTGGCCCGCGGCCTTCCCCCCAAAGGGGGGAAGGATCAGAGGGGAGTGCTGCTGCTCGGCACACTCGCCGTCACCAACGCGGCAAGGGTCCCCTAGTTCGGCCCCCTCCTCCCCAGCGGGAGAGTCGCGACTCCAGTCCGGACACCTTCACTTCGGAGGAGGTGCGGAAGCTCGATCAGATGGCCGACGACTCGGACCGGCGCCACACGGAGCTCATGAGCGTGGTGGGGCGCATGCCTGAGGCCATCGAGTCGCTGGCGACCAGTGTGCGCGAGTTCGGGGCAGCAACTGCCGCGACTGGCCGCATGCTAACTGATGCCGTCAAGACCCTGGCGGATGTGATGCGCGCGCACACCAGGACCACAGGGCCACTCACTGCTGCCACACGCGCTGTCTCAGGCAGGCATCGCCAGGGCAGGCGCCGCGCTGGACCATCCCAGCAAGCCGGCCGTCGGCTGATTGCTGCGGATCCTGCAGTGCGGGCCCGGCCGAGTGCCACCGCGCCACAGCACCAGCCAGTGCATCCCAGACGCCTGCTGGCCCACATTGCGCCATCCGTCGCCGCCATTCCCCCTCTGGGCCGTCAAGGGCAAGCGGCTGCAGCTGATGGTGGCCAGGCTCAGGTGCGCCACTCAGGAGACGGCCCCTCGAGGCCCAAACGCCGTGTAGGCCGCCCCCCAGCGGCATCTGGCGGAAGGGCATCTGAGCCTCAGGCGCCTTCCCCCAGCCTCGCAGCAGCCACTGGGCAGAGCTTGCGAAGGAGCAGCAGGCAGGGCAGGGGAGGCAAAATGCTGGCCAAGGTCTCGCCCTCGCGGGCCACTCAGTAGAGGGTGTGGCCAGCTTTCCTTTAATATGGCGGTGGCCATCTTTATTTTGCCCATGGTTGTGCTTTTGGAGGGCTTTTTTTTTGCGTTAGGCCGACGTTGAGGCCCGGTTTCAATAAAGGTGGAGTGGCTCCTCCCCAGTTTGTGGGAGTGAGTCGTTTGTTGGGCTTTTTGTGGGGCCCGTTTATTGTTTTTGGGGATTCATGTGGGAAGGGCTTTTCATTTTTGTTTAATAAAAAATTATCTTTATTCATGCAGTCTCCATGGTTGTTCTTCTTAGTGTTTGTTGGCTTCGCCGGCTGAGGGCTTGCGGAGCGGCTGCATTCATCTTCCCTCATGGCCCCTGGCCATTCCCTGACAGGGGGCTTAGAAGTACCGTGTAATAAGGTGGCGTCGTGCGGCCCTTGGCCCTGGTCGCTCCCTCCTGGGAACGTACTCCTGCTCCTCCTCCTCCTCCTCCTCCTCCTCCTCATGCTCCTCCTGCTCCTCCTCCTGAGGTGCTGGTCCAACGTCAGGTGGCAGTGCCTGAGTCCTGCGGATAGCCAGGTTGTGTAGCATGCAGCAAACCACCACAAATTGGGAGACCCGGTCCGGCGAATACTGGAGAGCTCCTCCGGAGCGATCAAGGCAGCGGAACCGCTGCTTGAGGACCCCAATAGTTAGCTCGATGATGTTGCGGGTGGTTTGATGGCTCTCGTTGTAGGCCTCTTCAGCAGCGGTCCTGGGCGCGCGGAGCGGGGTCATGAGCCAGGTGCACAAAGGATAGCCTTTGTCCCCGAGTAGCCATCCTCTTGGGGGAGGCTGTGCCTGGAACATGTCATGCACAGTACTCTGCCGCAGGATAAAGGCATCGTGGCTGCTGCCTGGGAAGCTGGCATTGACTGCCATGATGCGCTGCTTGTGGTCACAGACCAGCTGCACATTCAGAGAATGGTAGCCCTTCCTGTTGCGATACTGCTCGCCATGCTCCAGAGGGGCCCGCAAAGCCACATGCGTACAGTCAATGGCGCCCTGCACCAAGGGGAATTCCCCGAGTCTGGAAAATCCCAATGCGCGCTGATGCTGGCTCTCCAGGGCCATGGGGAAGGAGATGAATTGGCTTCTCCTTCTGAACAGTGCTTCGGTCACCTGGCGGATGCAGCGATGTGCGCCGTACTGGGAGATGTTTGCTATGTCCCCAGCAGCGTATTGGAAGGAGCCGGTGGCATAGAAGTTCAATGCCACTGTCACCTTCACTTCCACCGACAGAGACGTCCTGCACCTGAGCTTTGGCCGCAGATCTCGGCGAAGCAGGTGGCAGATCTCTGCAATCACCCCCTTCCGGAATCGGAGCCTTTTAACACATCGCGCGGCACTCATGTTTAGGTAGGAGCGCTGCTGGCGGTATAGCCTGACTGGGTAAGGCCTACGTGGCCGACGCCTGTAGCCCCCTCTGCCTCTAGCCAGGGCTGCCCCTCTCACAATGCGTCTGCGAGCCCTACGGACATGGAGCTGCAGCTCCGCGTTGGCACCCCATGCAACCCCCATCAAATCCTGGCAAACACTCTAATTTCCAAATGGCCACGTGCAGCGCTGTTGCCTGAGTCCAAAAATACCTGGCTCTTGCTGCTTGAAACCAGTTAGCTATCCTCCTTGTTGTGTCTCCAGAAATGCGTTGCACAAGACTGTTTTCTGAAATAATGGATGGCCTTTATACTGGAGAGGACGTTCCCTTTAATTAGCGCCCCCCGGGGCCCGCGCTGGTTGTGTTGCGTTCCTTTTTCCAAACGCTCCGGCCGCCCGCCGCACAATGGGGCGGTCCGACTGAAGTTTGCAATCGGGGCGGCCAAAGGGCGTTGCACGAGGATGTGACGTCATTTTCTGCGCGCGCATCCGGGCGGGCGCTAAACTTTGCGCCGGCGCTAACGGGCAACTTAATTTGGGGCGGGGCGCAAACTGCGCTGCGCCCGGGCGCTACACGCATAGCGCCCGGAAATCACTTCTCTTAAGGCGCTAACTGCTGGCGCAAGCAACTGAAAATCTAGCCCGTAGTGTCTTCTACTGTAAAGACTGATACAAAATATTCATTCAGTGTTTTTGCCATCTCCATATTTCCCACCATTAATTTCCCAGTCTCATCCTCTAAGGGACCAACATTTACTTTAGCCACCATTTTTCTTTTTATATAACTATAAAAACTCTTACTATCTGTTTTTATATTTCTTGCTAATTTACTTTCATAATCTATCTTCCCTTTCTTAATCAATCTTTTTGTTATTTTTTGCTGTCTTTTAAAGTTTTCCCAATCCTCTATCCTCCCACTAGATTTGGCTACCTTATATGCCCTTGTTTTTAGCCGAATACTATCCTTAATTTCTTTACTTAGCCACGGATGGCTGTCTTTTCTTTTACACCCTTTTCTTCTCAGTGGAATATATATTTTTTGGAAGTTGTAAAATAACTCCTTAAATGTACACCACTGATCATGTATCGTCTTACCCTTCAATCTATTTTCCCAATCCACTCTACTCAATTCCGCTCTCATACCTTCATAGTCTCCTTTATTCAAGCTCAGCATGCTTGTTTGAGATCCAACCTTCTCACCCTCTAATTGAATATGGAATTCAACCATGTTATGGTTGAATAAACTTCACACACCTCAATGTAACAATCGAATATAATCCAAACCCACGCTGTAACATTATGATATAGCCCACACCTCTCACTGCAACAATCTGACTTATCCCACATCCCTAGCTGTAACACTTTTATATACTCCTCACCAATCACTCTAATGCTGATATAACCCACACCCCTCACTGTAAACATCTGATATACCCTACACCTCTCAATCTACCTCTCTGAAATACCACACACCCCTCACTGTAACAATCTGATATACCCCACACCTGTCTCTGTAACACACTGATATAGCCTTAACCCCTCACTGTATCAACCTCGCATTCTCCACACTCTTCAATGTAAATCTCTGATATACTTCACCACACTGAATGTAACACTCTGACATACGCAAAACCTCTCAGTGCAACGCCCTGATATAAAGCTAACTCCACATATATAACTGATGTAGACCGCATCCCTCGCTGTAACACTCTGATATACGCCACACCCTCACTATAACAATCTGATACACCCAACACCCCTCAATTTAAGACTCTGATATACGCCACACCAATCACTATAACACTCTGATATTCGCCACACCCCTCACTATAACACTCTGATATAGGCCACACCCTCAATAAAACATTCTAATATAGACCACACCCTCAATATGACATTCTGATATATGCCACACCCCTCACTATAACACACTGACATATCCCACATCCCTCACTATAACACTCTGATATACCCTACAACCCTGACTGTAACACTCTGATATACCCCACACCACTCACTGTATCACTCTGATATACCCTACACCCCTCACTATAACACTCTGATATAACCCACACCCCTCACTACAACACTCTGATATACCCTACACCCCTCACTATAAAACTCTGATATACGCCACACCCCTCACTGTAACACACAGATATACCCCACACCCCTCACTGTAACACTGTGATATACCCCACACCCCTCACTGTAACACTGTGATATACCCCACACCCCTCACTGTAACACTCTGATATACCCCACACTCATCACTGTAACACTCTGATATACCCCACACCCCTCACTACAACACTCTGATATACCCCACACCCCTCACTGTAACACTCTGATATACCCCACACCCCTCACTGTAACACTCTGATATACCCTACACCCCTCACTATAAAACTCTGATATACCCCACACCCCTCACTGTAACACTCTGATATACCCCACACCCCTCACTGTAACACTCTGATATACCCCACACCCCTCACTGTAACACTCTGATATACCCCACACTCATCACTGTAACACTCTGATATACCCCACACCCCTCACTGTAACATCCTGATATACCCACACCCCTCACTATGACACTCTGATATACCCCACACCCCTCACTGTAACACACTGATATACTCCACACCCCTCACTGTAACACTCTGATATACCACACACCCCTCACTGTAACACTCTGATATACCCCACACCCCTCACTATAACACACTGATATACCCCACACCCCTCAATGTAACACTCTGATATACCCCACACCCCTCACTGTAACACTGATATACCCCACACCCGTCAGTATAACACTCTGATATACCCCACACCCCTCAATATAACACTCTGATATACCCCACACACCTCACTGTAACACTGATATACCCCACACCCCTCACTGTAACACTGATATACCCCACACCCATCACTATAACACTCTGATATACGCCACACCCCTCACTATAACACTCTGATATACCCTACAACCCTGACTGTAACACTCTGATATACCCCACACCACTCACTGTAACATCTGATATACCCAACACCACTCACTGTAACACTCTGATATACCCCACACCCCTCACTGTAACACTCTGACATATCCCACACCTCTCACTATAACCCTCTGATATACCCCACATCCCTCACTGTAACACACTGATATAACCCACACCCCTCACTGTAACACTCTGATATACCCCAAACCCCTCACTGTAACACTTTGATATACCCCACACCCCTCACTGTAACACTCTGATATACCCCACACGCCTCACTGTAACACTCTGATATACCCCACACCCCTCACTGTAACACTCTGATATACCCCACACCCCTCACTGTAACACTCTGACATATCCCACACCCCTCACTATAACACTCTGATATATCCTACAACCCTGACTGTAACACTCTGATATCCCCCACACCACTCACTGTAACACTCTGATATACCCCACACCCCTCACTGTAACACTCTGATATACCCTACACCCCTCACTTTAACACTCTGATATACCCCACACCACTCAATGTAACACTCTGATATACCCCACACCCCTCACTGTAACACTCTGATATACCCTACACCCCTCACTTTAACACTCTGATATACCCCACACCCCTCACTGTAGCACTCTGATATACCCCACACCCCTCACTATAACACCCTGATATACCCCACACCCCTCACAACAACACTCTGATATACCCTACACCCCTCACTATTACACTCTGATATACCCCGCACCCCTCACTGTAACACTCTGATATACACCACACCCCTCACTATAACACTCTGATATACCCTACACTCCTCACTTTAACACTCTGATATAACCCACACGCCTCACTGTAACACTCTGATATACCCCACACGCCTCACTGTAACACTCTGATATACCCCACACCCCTCACTGTAACACTCTGATATACCCCACACGCCTCACTGTAACACTCTGATATACCCCACAAACGTCACTACAACACTCTGATATACCCCACACCCCTCACTGTAACACTCTGATATACCCCACACCCCTCACTGTAACACTCTGATATACCCCACACGCCTCACTGTAACACTCTGATATACCCCACACCCCTCACTGTAACACTCTGATATACCCCACACACCTCACTGTAACACACTGATATAACCCACACGCCTCACTGTAACACTCTGATATACCCCACATGCCTCACTGTAACACTCTGATATACCCCACAACCCTCACTGTAACACTCTGATATACCCCACAAACCTCACTACAACACTCTGATATACCCCACACCCCTCACTGTAACACTCTGATATACCCCACACCCCTCACTGTAACACTCTGATATACCCCACACCCCTTTCTGTAACACTCTGATATACCCCACACCCCTCACTGTAACACTCTGATATACCCCACACCCCTCACTGTAACACTCTGATATACCCCACACCCCTCACTGTAACACTCTGATATACCCCACACCCCTCAGTATAACACTCTGATATACCCCACACCCCTCACTGTAACACTCTGATATACCCCACACCACTCAATTCAATTCAATTCAATTCAATTCAAATCGCTTTATTGGCATGACAAGGTACATCTTATGTTGCCAAAGCATCGAAAATCATTCATGGTTGAACACATAAATATAGATCTATCCATACAGTGTATAAACAGATATATCCCTGAGTGTATAAATATACATTCATATAATTTGTATATTGTAGGAACGGAGGTTCCTGTCTGAATAAAGTATTCGACTCGATGAATCAAATCAACAGGTTTTAATGAACAACGAAGTTAGCAGGGAAACTACAGGAGAAACGGTATACAGGTCTATACAGCCTGCTGGGCACTCGCCGACTACTGGAAGATTCTGGAAGCTGATGTCATGACGTCATCACGTTCTTCGCGCCACTGGTGGTCACGTGAGCAGCGTCATGACGTCATCACGTGGAGTGCAGGAAAATACAATGCAGTACAGTTAACAGGCAGTTTAAAGGTTCAGTCCGCGGTTGCACTACACTGTAGTTAAAGGGATTATTACTAATTGTTCTGAGACCCTTGGTGGCTCCGCCACAGGCGCCCCCCCAGAATCCATTTTAACGGAGATTGTCAACCGAGTAGGAGGCTTAATGACCCTGGCCGAACGGCGATGAAACTCAGGCAGCGGAAACGGGGCGTTATTAGAAGAACCAGTGCCGGATTGCGACAGAAGCGGCGTCTTGGGCGAGGCAGAAACGGTAATCAGAGGTGCAGGCGTGTCGGAGGCCAAATCGGGCTGTTCGACGGTGGGCTGGTGCACGGCTGGTCTGGCAGCCAACGGCGGTCGGCCACAGCGAGGCGGTTGGGCAGCCACGACAGGCTCACTCCGATCCAGGTGGGCTGGTTTGAGCCGGTCGACAGAAACAGTATCAGACTTTCCACTGACTTCGACTGTGAAAAACTTTTCCACTGGTGCGATGACACGAAAAGATCCGGTATACGATGGCTTGAGTGGGTCTCTGTGACCGTCCTGTCGAATAAAGACATAGTCCGAACTCATGAGCTCTGCTGGGACGTGAGGCCTCTGCAGGTCGTGCTGCGAGGCTGGGATGGGCCGGAAATTCCTAGCCGCCTCCTGATGAAGTAGGAGCTGTTGAGCTGCAGACCATGGTTCGGTGTGTGGAGGGAGAAAGTCACCTGGCACTCTGAGTGTCTGGCCATAAACCAGCTCAGCCGATGAAGACTGAAGATCCTCCTTTGGGGCTGTCCGGAGGCCCAGCATCACCCATGGGAGCCTGTCCACCCAGTTGGGTCCCCTCAAGCTGGCACGGAGGGACGCTTTGAGGGACCGATGAAACCTTTCGCACAGGCCATTCGCCTGCGGATGGTACGCGATGGTACGGTGCAGCTTGGTACCCAGGATTTGTGCCACTGCGTTCCACAGCTCTGAGGTGAATTGCAGACCGCGGTCCGAGGAGATGTCCGATGGCACCCCGAAACGAGCTACCCACGACGAAAGAAATTCCCTGGCTACGTCTGCTGCGGTGGTGGCGGCCAAGGGAATCGCCTCTGGCCACCTGGTGGTCCGGTCTACGACTGTCAGGAGATGTGTGAATACACGTGACCCGGGAAGGGGGCCTACTAAATCCACGTGAACGTGGTCGAAACGGCGCTCAGGCACCGGGAAGTTTGCCAGCGGGGCCTTGACGTGACAGTGAACTTTGGACTTTTGGCAATCGACGCAATTGTTTGTCCAGTCCCGGACGTCCAAATGCATGCCTTTCCAAACGAATTTGCGGGACAGTAGCCATTGAGAAGCCCGCATCCCCGGGTGAGATAACCCGTGGATTGCCTGGAATACCTTCTTGCGCCATTCGAACGGCACGATGGGCCGGGGCACCCCCATGGATGTGTCGCACAGGAGCGTGGTTCCTGCCTCTTGAAACGGCACGTCTGCAACCTGCCAACTGGAAGGCGTGGTCCTAAATGCTTGTACCTCTGGGTCTGCCAGTTGATCCCCTGCCAGTCCGACGAAATCGATGCCCAGGTGGACTGCCTGGACTGGAACTCGGGAAAGGCAATCTGCCACGAGATTATCCTTGCCTGACACGTGCCGCAAATCCATCGTGAATTCTGATATAAACGTGAGGTGGCGCTGTTGCCGAGCTGACCAAGGTTCCGCCGTTTTGGCCATTGCGAAGGTGAGCGGCTTGTGGTCCCCGAAGGCAGTGAACGGGCAGCCTTCTAGGAGGAAACGGAAATGCCTGATGGCCAAAAACAGGGCCAGCAACTCTCTGTCAAAAGTGCTAAACTTTCGCTCGTTCTTGCGCAGTTGGCGGCTGAAAAAGGCTAACGGCTGCCAACCCCCGTCGACCCACTGCTCTTGAACTGCTCCGATGGCGTAGTCGGAGGCATCCGTAGTGAGGGCAACCTTCGCGCCCGGAAGTGGGTGTGCCAGCATAGTTGCATCCGCCAATGCCGCCTTGGTATCGCGGAACGCCTGGTCCATTTGCGGTGTCCAAGTGAGAACATCCTTGCCCGACTTTCCCTTTAGTGCTTCGTACAGAGGTTGCATTAACCGGGCCGCCTTGGGGACGAAACGATGATAAAAATTTACCATCCCCAAGAACTCTTGCAGGGATTTGACCGTGCGAGGCTGCAGGAATGCGGTAACTGCCTCTACCTTGGTGGCTAGTGGGACGGCGCCTTCTGGGGTAATCCTGTGTCCCAGGAAATCAATGCTGGATACTCCAAACGTGCATTTGGCCGGATTGACAATAAGGCCGTGTTGGCTGAGTCGGGCGAAAAGTGTACGTAAATGGGCCATGTGAGCTGTCGAATCCTTACTGGCTATTAGGATGTCATCCAAATAGACAAAAATGAAGGGTAGGTCCTGTAATACAGAGTCCATCAAATGCTGGAATGCATGAGCTGCATTTTTCAGACCGAATGGCATGCGGAGGAACTCAAAAAGGCCGAACAGAGTGATGACTGCCGTTTTGGGGACGTCTGGAGGGTGCACCGGAACTTGGTGGTATCCACGAACGAGATCCACTTTAGAACATATAGCGTTTCCAGCCAGATGAGCCGAGAAATCTTGGATGTGGGGAATAGGGTACCTGTCCGGTGTCGTGGCATCGTTTAAGCGTCTGTAATCCCCGCAAGGTCGCCATCCGCCGCCTGGTTTGGGTACTATGTGCAGTGGGGAAGACCAAGGGCTGTCCGAACGCCGGATGATCCCGAGGCGCTCCATGGTCTGGAACTCAGCCTTTGCGGCTGCCAGCTTGCCGGCTTCTAATCGCCGTGCCCGAGCGTAAACGGGTGCTCCGGTCGTGGAGATATGGTGCTCCATCCCGTGCCGTGTGCTTGTAGCCGAAAGAGTGGGCCTGGTGAGCTCCGGGAATTCGCCGAGCAGGCGCGTAAAGCCGTCTTGCGACGGAACCGCGCAGGCCACCGACCAGGACACTGCGGTGGCAGGGCACTGCGTGGAAAGTGGACACATTAATGAGTCGGCAGCGTTGGACGTCGACCAGCAGACCGTTGGCGCAGAAAAAATCGGCCCCCTGGATGGCCTGTGAGACCTTGGCTGTAATAAAGTCGCAGACAAAACGTTGACCGGCGAAGGTTAAGTTTACCATCCGTTTCCCGAACGTACGCATGGCCGCGCCATTTACTGCCACGAGGGAAGGCCCTTGGCTGCCGGATAGTAGGTCCAGCTTTGAAGCTGGGAGGATGCTGCACTGGGAACCAGTGTCGCACAGGAATCGGCCGCCCGTAACGGAATCCGTAACGTAAATGAGTTTGCCCGCTGAGCCCGCCGCCATGGCTAACTTGCTGTGCTTTTTAGACCTTGTCGTCCGTCCGGGAGGGCGCGGGCTTGTTGGAGCTTTTTTTTTTTTTTTTTCTTGAGGGAAACTGCAAGGAGGCCGGCAGCATCGAGCTTTGGCGCCAAAACGGGCGTGGTACGCGCACCATCCTGCTGGGGGCGGGCTGGGTTTCTCTCGCGTGGGGGAAAACCGCCTCGCGGCTGCACAACATTGCTGCGTAACCGTAAATATCTTGTCTGCCTCTGCAGCGAGTTCAGCACCGTCTGTGATGGCAGTGTTGGCCAATGCCGCCTGAACCGGTTCGGGTAGCTGGCAGGGGAAAAGCTCACGGAATAAAAAGCATTGGGGTTCCACACCCAACAGCGTGAGCATTTGACTCATCAGCTCTGACGGTTTTGAGTCCCCGAGGCCGGGCATGGAAATCAGCTTGCGTGCCCGCTCTGACTTATTAAGATCAAATACCTGTAGCAAACGGGCTTTAAGCGCTTCGTACTTGCCCTCCTCCGGTGGGCTTCCAAGGATACTGACGACCCGCGAGGCCGTGGCACTGTCGAGAGCGGCAACCACATAATAATAATGGGTCGCATCCGCTGTGACCTCCCGGAGAGCGAACTGTGCTTCTGCCTGGAAAAACCATGTTGCTGGCTGCTGTTCCCAGAACTGCGGCAGTTTAAGGGCGACGGAGTTCGTGTTCATCCTCGACGAAAGTTGTCCGACGAGATCGGGGTCACCAATGTAGGAACGGAGGTTCCTAGCTGAATAAAGTATTCGACTCGATGAATCAAATCAACAGGTTTTAATGAACAACAGAGTTAGCAGGGAAACTACAGGAGAAACGGTATACAGGTCTATACAGCTTGCTGCGCACTCGACGACTACTGGAAGATTTTGGAAGCTGACGTCATGACGTCATCACGTTCTTCGCGCCACTGGTGGTCACGTGAGCAGCATCATGACGTCATCACGTGGAGTGCAGGAAAACACAATACAGTGCAGTTAACAGGCAGTTTAAAGGTGCAGTCCGCGGCTGCACTACACTGTAGTTAAAGGGATTATTACCAATTGTTCTGAGACCCTTGGTGGCTCTGCCACAATATACTCTTTTCTTATATTTAGTGGTTGTCCCTCTGTTTATGGCAAGCTGTAACATAGTGTGCCGCTAAGGTTACACAATTTCTTTCTTCCCCTAGTAGGTATAGGAGTTTTTGGTCGTCATTCAAATTTCTGAATTCCGGGCATATTTTTCTGAATTTTGGGTAGAAATTCTCCCTTATGCCCTGATATTTTCTACAAGCTGTGAGGAAGTGCATCTCTGTCTCCACCATGTTGTATTGTCTGTTTAGGGCCAAGTAGCAATTGAGTTTGTTTTGGGTTTTTGCTGTTTCTGCCCAATATGACAGATATTTTTCCTTTTGCTCAGTGACGATTGTGTTGGGTCGAATTCTTTGTGTTACGCTGTCACTGTCCTGAGGCTGGTTATTGTTAGTAGTGTTAGTAGTTACTTCACTGAGTCCCAGGACTAGTTGACTGAGGGTATTCTTCTTTATGGTCCTCTCTTGGCATTTCAGGGCTTCGTAATGATAGCAGTGGGGGTTGCTCATTTTTAGTTGTTTCCAAAATTTGGTGGCTCTTTTCGGATAGTGATTATTAATGGATATTGGCCTAGTTCTGCCCTGCATGCATTGTTTACAGTTTTCCTTTGAGTCCGGAGGATGCTTTTACAGAATTCTGCATGTAGGATCTCAATTGGGTGTTTGTCCCATTTTGCAAATTCTTGTTGTGTTAGCGGTCCCCACACCTCACTGCCATGGAGTGCAATTGGTTCAATTACTCATTTAAAAATTTTGAGCCAAATGCTAATTGGGATTTCTATTTGGATTCATTTTTTAATGGCATAGAAAGCCCTTCTTGCTTTCTCTTTCAGTTCATTCACAGCCAGATGAAAATTTCCCATAGAACTGATTTTTAAGCCCAAGTATGTGTAGTTAGTGGTTTGTTCAATTTTGGTTGTTCCTAGTGTGAAATTTATTTTGGGTCCCTGATGTCTGGATCTTTGCTGGAACACAAGGACTTTGGTTTTTTGGGGATTTATTGTCAGGGCCCAGGTCTGGCAAAACGACTCCAGCAGATCCAGGTTCTGCTGTAGACCCTCCTTAGTTGGTGACAGCAGAACCAGGTCATCTGCATAGAGGAGGAATTTAACCTTGGATTCATATAGGGTGAGGCCGGGTGCTGTAGATTGTTCAAGTAGTTTTGCCAATTCATTTATGTAAATATTAATGAGTGCCGGTGAGATGGGCGAGCCCTGCGTCACCCCCCGCCCCTGTGGGAAGTATTTTGTTTGTTTGTCTCCAATTTTAACTGCACATTTATTGTTTGTATACATTGATTTAATTACATCATATGTTTTTCCCCCTACCCCGCTTTCGATAAGCTTCGGGAATAGACCGTCGTGCCAGATGGAATCGAAAGCCTTCTGGAAATCTATAAAGCATGCGTAGATTTTGCTTTGATGAACATGTTTGTCAATTAGGGTCTGTAGGGTGAAGATATGATCTGATGTTCTATAGTTTGGTTGGAATCCAATTTGGCTTTTACTCAAGACATTGTGCTCCTCAAGGAAGTTAATAAGTCTTTTGTTTATGATACTACAGAATACCTTCCCCAGGTTACTGTTCACACAGATGCCTCGATAGTTATTTGGGTCACCTTTATCCCCACTTTTGTATATGGGCGTAATGAGTCCTTTGTCCCAGATATCAGGGAAGTAACCGACATTCAGAACCAAGTTGAAGAGTTTTAGGATAGCCAGTTTCATTTTATCGTCTGTGTGTTTAATCATCTCGCTTAGTATGCCGTCTGCACCGCAAGCTTTTCCTGGTCACAGGTCCTTGAGTTTTTCAAATAGTTCTTTTTCTGTTATTATGGAGTCTAGCGGGTTTTGGTTATCTTTTATGGCCATTTCGAGCTTTTCCAGTTTTTTGCATATTTGGTGTTGCTCTGGCCTTAGTGTGTTTTTCTGGTATAATTTTTCAAAGTGGTTTTCCCATGTGTCTCCATTTTGAATGGCCAATTCGTCGTGTTGTTTTTTGTGTAATGTATTCCAGATGTCCCAGAAACAATTGGAATCAATGGATTCCTCAATGGAGCTGAGTGTATTCTTAATATACTGCTCTTTTTTGGTTCTGAGTGTGTTTCTGTATTGTGTAAGTGTCTGACAATAACTCACTGTAACACTCTGATACACCCCACACTCCTCACTGTAACACTCTGATATACCCCACACAACTCACTGTAACACTCTGATATACCCCACACGCCTCACTGTAACACTCTGATATACCCCACACGCCTCACTGTAACACTCTGATATACCCCACAAACCTCACTACAACACTCTGATATACCCCACACCCCTCACTGTAACACTCTGATATACCCCACACCCCTCACTGTAACACTCTGATATACCCTACACCCCTCAGTATAACACTCTGATATATGCCACACCCCTCACTGTAACACTCTGATATACCCCACAACCCTCATTATAGCACTCTGATATAGACCACACCCCTCACTATAACACTCTGATATACCCCACACCCCTCACTGTAACAGTCCGATATACCCCACACCACTCAATGTAACACTCTGATATACCCCACACCCCTCACTATAACACTCTGAAATACCCCACACCCCTCACTATAACACTCTGGTATACCCTACACCCCTCACTGTAACACTCTGATATACCCCACACCCCTCACCGTAACACTCTGATATACCCCACACCCCTCACTGTAACACTCTGATATACCCCACACCCCTCACTGTAACACTCTGATATACCCCACACCCCTCACTGTAACACTCCGATATACCCCACACCCCTCACTGTAACAGTCTGATATACCCCACACCACTCAATGTAACACTCTGATATACCCCACACCCCTCACTATAACACTCTGATATACCCCACACCCCTCACTGTAACACTCTGATATACCCCACACCCCTCACTATAACACACTGATATACCCCACACCCCTCACTGTAACACTCTGATATACCCCACACCCCTCGCTGTAACACTCTGATATACCCCACACCCCTCGCTGTAACAATCTGATATACCCCACACCCCTCACTGTAACACTCTGATATACCCCACACCACTCACTGTAACACTCTGATATACCCCACACCCCTCACTGTAACACTCTGATATACCCCACACCACTCACTGTAACACTCTGATATACCCCACACCCCACACTGTAACACTCTGATAGACCCCACACCCCTCACTATAACACTCTGATATACCCCACACCCCTCACTGTAACACACTGATTTACCCCACACCTCTCACTGTAACACTCTGATATACCCCACACCCCTCGCTGTAACACTCTGATATTCCCCACACCTCTCACTGTAACACTCTGATATACCCCACACCCCTCACTGTAACACTCTGATATACCCCACACCTCTCACTGTAACACTCTGATATACCCCACACCCCTCGCTGTAACACTCTGATATTCCCCACACCCCACACTGTAACACTCTGATAGACCCCACACCCCTCACTATAACACTCTGATATACCCCACACCCCTCGCTGTAACACTCTGATATTCCCCACACCCCACACTGTAACACTCTGATATACCCCACACCCCTCACTATAACACTCTGATATACCCCACACCCCTCACTATAACACTCTGATATGTCCCACACCCCTCGCTGTAACACTCTGATATTCCCCACACCCCACACTGTAACACTCTGATATGTCCCACACCCCTCGCTGTAACACTCTGATATTCCCCACACCCCACACTGTAACACTCTGATATACCCCACACCCCTCACTGTTACACTATGATATTTCCCACATCCTTCGCTATAACAATCTGGTAAACCACACACCCCCTACTGTAAAACTCTAATATACCCCACACCTCTCACTGTAGCACTCAGATATAACCCACACCCCTCATTGTAACACATTGAAATACCACACATCACTCACTGTAATCTTTGATATACCACACTACCTCACTATAAAATTGACACACCCCACACCCCTGACTGTAATGCTCTGATATACCCCACAACCCTCACTGTTATCATGATATACCTCGTTCCACTCTGATATACTCTGGCCCTGTCACTGTAACTCTGATATACTCCACCTCCATCTCTGTAACACAGTCTGATATACTCCACACCCCTCGCTCTAACGCTCTGAAATACAACACACCCCACACTCTATAATTGATTTACCTCACATCATACACAGTAATCCTTTGATATAACCCACACCTCTCTCTCTAATACTGATATACCTCGCAGCATTCTTGTATACTCCACCCCCCTCACTGTAATACTCTGATATACTCCACCACCATTACTTAAACACACTCTGATATACTTCACACCTCACACTGTATCATTCTGATATACCCCACAGCACTCACTGTAACACCCTGATGCACCCCGCACCTCTCACTGTAACACTCTGATATACCCCACCTGCATCACTGTAACACACTCATACACCCCTCAATGTAACACTCTTATGTACTCCACAAACCACACTGTAACACTCTGATACACAACACGCCACTCTCTGTGAATCTCTGATAAACCCCACACTCCTCAATGTAACACTCTTTAAACCCCACACCCCACACTGTAACATGCTATGATATACAGCCGCAATGATATATGAGTCACAAGCGGATTCCGCCCACTAAGGGGCACAATGGACATGATCTTCACCGCACGTCAATTACAAGACGAATGCAGGGAACAGCGCCAACCGCTGTACATGGCCTTCTTTGATCTCATAAAGGCCTTCGACACTGTCAACCGTGAGGGATTATTGAGTGTCCTCCTCAAATTCGGCTGCCCTCAAAGGTTTGTCACCAACCTCCACCTGTTTCACGACGACATACAAGCCATGATCATGACAAATAGTTCCACTACAGAACCAACACACGTACAAACCCGGGTCAAGCAAGGCTGTGTCTACGCACCAATGCTCTTCTCGATCTTCCTTGCTGCAATGCTCCATCTCACCCTCAGTAAGCTCCCCGCTGGAGTGGAGCTAATTTACAGAACAAACGGGAAACTGTTCAACCTCCGTTGCCTCCAGTCCAGATCTCTGTCGTCGAATTACAGTCTGCAGACGACGCTTGGGTCTGCGCTCACTCGGAGGTCGATCTCCTAACCATCAACAACACCTTCACTGAAGCGTACGTGAGCATGGGCCTTACACTAAATATCCATAAGACAAAGCTCCTCTAACAACCTGCCCCCACCACACAGTACTGCCCCCCAATTATCAAAATCCACGACAAGGCCTTGGACAACGTGGACCACTTTCCATACCTCGGGATCCAACTGTCAACAAGGGCAGACGTCGATGACGAAGTCCAACACCGCCTTCAGTGTGCCAGTGCAGCCTTCGGTCGCCTGAGGAAGAGAGTGTTTGAAGACCAGGACCTCAAACCCAGCACTAAGCTCATGGTCTACAGAGCAGCAGTGATACCCGCCCTGCTGTATGCCTCAGAGACATGGACCATGTACAGCAGGCACCTCAAAGCACTGGAGAGGTACCACCAACGCTGCCATCCTCTAGGTCCTGCAAATCCATTGGCAGGATAGGTGCACCAACGTCAGTGTACCTGCTCAGGCCAAAATCCCCAGCATCAAAGTTTGACCACGCTCGATCAGCTCCGATGGACGGGTCACATTGTCCGCATGCCCGATACGAGACTCCCGAAACAAGCGCTCTACTCGGAGCTCCGACACAGCAAGAGAGCCCCAGGTGGGCAGAGGAAACGCTTCAAGGACACCCTCAAAGCCTCCTTGAAAAAGTGTAACATCCCCACCGACACCTGGGAATCTCTGGCCCAAGACCACACAAAGTGGAGAAGAAGCATCCGGGAAGGCGCCGAACACCTCGAGTCTCTTCGCCGGGAGCAAGCGGAAGCCACGCGCAGGCAGCACAAGGTGCACACGTCAACCCAAGCACCCCACCCACCCGCCCCTTCAACCACCGTCTGCCCCACCTGTGACAGAGACTGTAGGTCCCGCATTGGACTCATCAGTCACCTGAGAACTCATTTCAATGTGGAAGCAAGTCATCCTCGGCTCCGATGGACTGCCTAAGAAGAAGAAGACTTCACACCCCTCGCTGTAACACTCTAATATAACCCAGGCCCTCACTTTAACACTATGATATAGCCCACAGCCCTCATTGTAACACTGTGCTTTACACCACATGACTCGCTGTAACACTGAGATATACCCCAAACCTCTTACTGTAAAACACAGATATACCCTACATCCCTCACTGTAACACACTCGTATTCCCCTTTCTTTTCACTGTAACACTTTGATGTACCCACACGCCTCACTATAGCACTCTGATATATGCCACACTCTCGGCAGTTAATTGCCACACCACTCACTGTAATACTGATATACCTCACACCACTCACTTTATCACACTCTTATATGCAACACCCAGCAAATTTTAACACTTTGAAGTATCCCAAACTCGTCACTGTAAAACTCTGATATATCCCAAACCGCTCACTGTAATACTCTGATATACCCGACACCCCTCACTGTAACACTCTGATATACCCCACACCCCTCACTGTAACACTCTGATATATCCCATACCCCTCACTGCAACACTCTGATATACCCCACACCCCTCACTGTAACACTCTGATATACCCCACACCCCTCACTGTAACACTGATATACCCCACACCCCTCACTGCAACACTCTGATATACCCCACACCCCTCACTGTAACACTCTGATATACCCCATACCCCTCACTGCAACACTCTGATATACCCCACACCCCTCACTGTAACACTCTGATATACCCCACACCCCTCACTGCAACACTCTGATATACCCCACAGCCCTCACATTAACACACTGATATACCCCACAGCCCTCACATTAACAGTCTGATATATCTCACACCCCTAACTGTAAAACTCTGATATATGCCACATTGTGGACATTTACACCCCACACCAGTCACTGTAATACTGATATACCCCACACCCCTCACAGTAGGAGATGGTATACCCCACGCCCCTCACTGTAACAGTCTGATATACCCCACACCACTCACTGTAACACTCTGATATACCCCACACCCCTCACTGTAACACTCTGATGTACCCCACACCCCTCACTGTAACACTCTGATATACCCCACACCACTCACTGTAACACTCTGATATACCCCACACCCCTCACTGTAACACTCTGATATACACCACAGCCCTCACTGTAACACTCTGATATACCTCACACCACTCACTGTAACACTCTGATATACCCCACACCCCTCACTGTAACACTCTGATATACACCACAGCCCTCACTGTAACACCCTGATATACCCCACACCCCTGACTAGAACACTCTGATATACCCCACACACCTCACTTTAACACTCTGATATACCCCACACCCCTCACTGTAACACTCTGATATACCCTACACCCCTCACTGTAACACTCTGATATACCCCACACCCCTCACTGTAACACTCTGATATACCCTACACCCCTCACTGTAACACTCTGATATACCCCACACCCCTCACTGTAACACTCTGATACACCCCACACCCCTCACTATAAAACTCTGATATTCCCCACACACCTCACTGTAACACTCTGATATACACCACACCCCTCATTATAAAACTCTGATATTCCCCACACACCTCACTGTAACACTTTAATATACGCCACACCAATCACTACAGCACTCTGATATACCCTGCACCCCTCACTATAACACTCTGGTACACACAACACCCCTCAATTTAAGGCTCTGATATACACCACGCCAATCAATATAACACTCTGATATACACCACACCAATCGCTATAACACTCTGATATACCCCACACCCCTCAATTTAACACTCGATATACCACACACCCTCACTGTAACACAGTGATATACCCCAAACCACTCACTATGACACTCTGATATACCCAACAATGTTCAATTTAACACTGTGATATACTACACACCCTCGCTGTAACACTCTGATATTCCCCACACCTCTCACTGTAGCACTTTGAAATACCACACACCACTCACTGTAAATCTTTGATATACCACACTACCCTCACTATAAAATTGACACACCCCACACCCCTGACTGTAATGCCCTGATATACCCCACACCCCTCACTGTTATCATGATATACCTCGTACCACTCTGATATACTCTGGCACTGTCACTGTAACTCTGATATACTCCCCCTCCATCTCTGTAACACAGCCCTCCACACCCCTCGCTCTAACACTCTGAAATACAGCACACCCCACACTCTATCACTGATATACCTCACATCACCCACAGTAAACCTTTGATATAACCCACACCTCTCTCTCTAATACTGATATACCTCGCAGCATTCTTGTATAATCCAGCCCCTAATCATAATCATAATCAGAATCAACTTTTATTGTCATTGTTAGTGCACAAGTGCAGTACAACGAAATGTAGGCTTGCGGCTCCCGAGAGTGCACATTTAGATTAAGACATTTAAACATTCAACATACATTTGGCTTGTAATACATTAACAGAAACATAACCATAATAAAGTGCATCGGCAGATGTGCAGGCTTTAGAGTTTATTTGTGGAGTTCAGTAGGATGACAGCCCTGGGAAAGAAGCTGTTCCTAAATCTGGTCGTACGGGTGCGAATGCATCTGTAGCGTCTCCCAGATGGCAGGAGGGCGAACAGACTGTGGCTGGGGTGGGTAGGGTCTTTGATGATGGTCCGTGACCTCCGTAAACAGCGTTTCTGCTATATGTGCTCTATGGTCGGTAGCCGGGTGCCGGGAATGCGTTGGGCAGTTTTGACTACCCGCTGCAGGGCTTTCCGGTCATAGTAGCTACAGCTGCCATACCACACTGTGATACAGTTCGTCAGGATGCTCTCTATTGTGCAGTGGTAAAGGTTAGAGAGGATCAGGGGTGACAGGTTACATCCCTTCAGCCTCCTTAGGAAATATAGGCGCTGTAATACTCTGACATACTCCACCACCATTACTTAAACACACTCTGATATACTTCACACCTCACACTGTAACATTCTGATATACCCCACAGCACTCACTGTAACACCCTGATGCACCCCACACCCCTCACTGTAACACTCTGATATACCCCACCTGCATCACTGTAACACACTCATACACCCCTCACTGTAACACTCTTATATACGCCACAAACCACACTGTAACACTCTGATACACACCACACCACCCATGGTGAACCTCTGATAAACGCCACACTCCTCAATGTAACACGCTTTAAACCCCACACCCCACACTGTAAAATACTATGATATACAGTCGCAATGATATATGAGTCGCAAGCGGATTCCGCCCACTAAGGGGCACAATGGACATGATCTTCACCGCACGTCAATTACAAGACGAATGCAGGGAACAGCAGCAACCGCTGTACATGGCCTTCTTTGATCACACTAAGGCCTTCGACACTGTCAACCATGAGGGATTATTGAGTGTCCTCCTCAAATTCGGCTGCCCTCAAAGGTTTGTCACCAACCTCCACCTGTTTCACGACGACATGCAAGCCATGATCATGACAAATAGTTCCACTACAGAACCAACACACGTACAAACCCGGGTCAAGCAAGGCTGTGTCATCGCACCAACGCTCTTCTCGATCTTCCTTGCTGCAATGCTCCATCGCACCCTCAGTAAGCTCCCCGCTGGAGTGGAGCTAATTTACAGAACAAATGGGAAACTATTCAACCTCTGTTGCCTCCAGTCCAGATCCAAGGTCATCCCATCCTCTGTCGTCGAATTACAGTATGCAGACGACGCTTGCGTCTGTGCTCACTCGGAGGTCGAACTCTTAACCATCGTCAACACCTTCACCAAAGCGTACGAGAGCATGGGCCTTACACTAAACATCCATAAGGCAAGCTCCTCTAACAACCTGCCCCCGCCACACAGTACTGCCCCCAATTATCAAAATCCACGACAAGGCCTTGGACAACGTGGACCACTTTCCATACCTCGGGAGCCTACTGTCAACAAGGGCAGACGTCGACGACAAAGTCCAACACCGCCTTCAGTGTGCCAGTGCAGCCTTCGGTCGCCTGAGGAAGAGAGTGTTTGAAGACCAGGACCTCAAACCCAGCATTAAGCTCATGGTCTACAGGGCAGCAGTGATACCTGCCCTGCTGTATGCCTCAGAGACATGGACCATGTACAGCAGGCACCTCAAAGCACTGGAGAGGTACCACCAACGCTGCCTCCACAAGATCCTGCAAATCCATTGGCAGGATAGGCGCACCAACGTCAGTGTTCTCGCTCAGTCCAACATCCCCAGCATCGAAGCTTTGACCATGCTCGATCAGCTCTGGTGGACAGGTCACATTGTCCGCATGCCCGATACGAGACTCCCAAAACCAGCGCTCTACTCGGAGCTCCGGCTTGGCAAGAGAGCCCCAGGTGGGCAGAGGAAATGCTTCACGGACACCCTCAAAGACTCCTTGAAAAAGTGTAACATCCCCACCGACACCCGGGAATCGCTGGCCCAAGACCGCACAAAGTGAAGGAGAAGCATCCAGGAAGGCGCCGAACACCTCGAGTCTCTTCGCCAGGAGCAAGCGGAAGCCAAGTGCAGGCAGCGCAAGGAGCGCACGTCAACCCAAGCACCCCACCCACCCGCCCCTTCAACCATCGTCTGCCCCACCTGTGACAGAGACTGTAGGTCCCGCATTGGACTCATCAGTCACCTGAGAACTCATTTCAATGTGGAAGCAAGTCATCCTCGGTTCCGAGGGACTGCCTAAGAAGAAGAAGACTTCACACCCCTCTCTATAACACTCTAATATAACCCAGGCCCTCACTTTAACACTATGATATAGCCCACAGCCCTCATTGTAACACTGTGCTTTACACCACATGACTCGCTGTAACACTGAGATATACCCCAAACCTCTTACTGTAAAACACAGATATACCCTACATCCCTCACTGTAACACACTCGTATTCCCCTTGCTTTTCACTGTAACACTTTGATGTACCCACACGCCTCACTATAGCACTCTGATATATGCCACACACTGGGCAGTTAATTGCCACACCACTCGCTGTAATACTGATATACCTCACACCACTCACTTTATCACACTCGTATATACAACACCCAGCAAATTTTAACACTCTGCAGTATCCCAAACTCCTCACTGTAAAACTCTGATATTTCCCAAACCGCTCACTGTAACATTCTGATATACCCCACACCCCTCACTGTTACACTCTGATATACCTCACATCCCTCACATTAACAGTCTGATATATCTCACACCCCTAACTGTAAAACTCTGATATATGCCACATTGTGGACACTTACACCCCACACCAGTCACTTTAATACAGATACACCCCACACCCCTCACAGTAGGAGGCTGATGTACCCCACGCCCCTTACTGTAACAGTCTGATATACCCCACTCACATCACGTTAACACTCTCTGATATACTCCACCCCCTCACTGTAACACAATTTGATATACCCCGCAACCCTCACCGTAACACAGTCTGATATACCCCACAACCCTCACTGTAACACACTGATTTACGCCACACCCCTCACTGTAAGGCATTCGATAAGGTCCCGCATAAGAGATTAACGTGTAAAGTTAAGGCACATGGGATTGGGGGCAAGGTATTGACTTGGACAGAGAACTGGCTGGCAGACAGAAAGCAAAGAGTTGGAATAAACGGCTCTTTTTCCGAGGGACAGGCAGTGACTAGTGGGGTAACGTAGGGATCGGTCCTTGGACCCCAGCTATTCACAATATATATTAATGATCTGGGCGAGGGAACTCGATGTAATATCTCCAAGTTTGCAGACGACACAAAGCTGGGTGGGCGTGTGTGCTGTGAGGAGGATGCTGAGAAACTCCAGTATGATTTAGACAGGTTGGGTGATTGGGCCGATGTAGGGCAGATGCAGTATAACGTGGATAAATGCGAGGTTATCCACTTTGGTGTCAAAAACAAGAAGTCAGATTATTATCTGAATGGCAATAGATTGGGAGAAGGGGAAGTGCAACGAGACCTGGGTGTCCATGTGCACCAGTCGCTGAAGGTAAGCATGCAGGTGCAGCAGGTGGTTAAGAAGGCAAATGGTATGTTGGCCTTCGTAGCGAGAGGGTTTGAGTACAGGAACAAGGATGTCTTGCTGCAGTTGTACAGGGCCTTGGTGAAACCACATCATGAGTATTGTGTGCAGTTTTGTTCGCCTTATCTGCGGAAGGATGTTCTTGCCATGGAAGGAGTGTAGCGAAGATTCACCAGGCTGATACCTGGGATGGCAGGAATGACGTATGAGGACAGATTGGTTCGATTGGGCTTGTGCTCGCTGGAGTTTAGAAGAATGAGAGGGGATCTCATTGAAAATTATAAAATTCTAACAGGACTAGACAGGCTAGATGCTGGAAGGATGTTCCCGATGGTCGGGGACTCCAGAACCAGGGTGTAAGATTCGCAAAATTGAACATTGTCCTATAAGGGTCTATTGGCAGAAGAGGCCTTGATTTTAAAGACTGTTTTAAAAGAAGCCCAGAAAAAGGGGCATACAAAATGGCCACCAGACCCCGTGACTAGCTTTTTGGACACTTTAAAATGGCTCCTGCAGTCCCCAGACAGCCTTTGTGGATTCAGCCCACAGTAAGTTCTGGAAGGCCGTTTCGGAGAAAACGAAACCAGACAGGACCCCATACATATGGATTGGATGCAGATCCAGTCAGATTGGCCTGTAGATAAAGGCCATCTAAATGTTTACCCAGACAAAGGGAAACAGTTTTATATTCATAAGGGGAGCATCAAAGACCCATTAAAGACATCAAGAAGACATTCAAAACAATACAAGGTCTTTCCAGACCAGAGATGACCATCACCGGCCATCCTGAAAGCAGTTTAAATATAATAACTACCCCGTTGTGATACAAGCCCACCAAAAATTAAACAAAGGCTAACCTTGATCTAGGCGGGAGATAAGGCCTCGATTGAGAAGTATAATTGGGGATCCCGGGGAAAGACAGCACTGCGGGTTGAGACGGCTGGTTGGAGAATTGGGGATCCATCGGAGATCCATGAGGAAGCCGGCACGCTAAAACCTCGTAGCCAGAGAGAGAATCGGTAGCGGGAACGCCTCGGCAATTCCCGAGTCAAGAAGGTGGTCCGAGTTTGGCATTCGGCCTCCGGGGTATTCGTCGGGAGATCATCGACCAAAAACCCCGGGGCCGCTACCAAACGAGAAGAAAATCAAGCAGAAGAAGAGAGTACGAAACGCCCTACCACATCGTGGGCCGAAGCACTGAGAAAAACGAGCTGTGAACGAGTTGAGTGTCCGTTCGCCTTGCTGAAGCAGAGGAGCCATCAGCCTGAGCAGCCCGCTGCTCCTACAGCCCAACAACCACGTGGAGACAGGACGCCTGAAAGGATCAAAACGCAGACGTGTTTCAAAACTCTGTACTTTCCAACTGGATTGGTGAGCAGGTTTCTGACCCCTCACAATCTGATCTAGATAGGCTTAGGGGGTGGGTATTTCAGGGGATAATTTTAACAATGAGTTGTTGTCCCTCAATGTTCCGTGTGTTTCCCCATTTCATGATGACATTTGTAAAGTATAATACGCCTGTATCTATCTCAGTTAGTAATGTATTATGAATTTGTTTTTCCCTCCCATGTACCTTTTATTGACTTGCATTTGATTTGTTTTTCTCTATGCAACAAAATTTCATTTCGTTTCCATTAAACCTGGCCTATCGAGTATTCTCTACATTGTAGTTCCCGCATCGAAGTCCAGTGTCTAGAACCTAAGGGGCGAGTGGGTTGAACCACTCAAGGTTTTACTGTGCAAGAAAGAGAGGCCTCTAGAGAGAGAAACCTCTGCGATCGAAAACCCCTTACAAGGGGTCACAGTCTAAGGATAAGGGGTAAGTCATTTAGGACAGAGAGGAGGAGGAATTTCTTCACCCAGAGAGTGGTGAACCTGTGGAATCCTCTACCAAAGAAGACAGTAGAGGCTAATTCATTAAATATATTCAAGAAGGAGTTAGATATATTTCTTAAGGGTAACGGGATCAAGGGATATGGGGAGAAAGCAGGGACAGGGTACTGAATTTGGATGATCAGCCATGATCTCATTGAATGGCGGAGCAGGCACGAGGGGCCGAATGGCCTACTCCTGCTCCTATCTTCTATGGTTCTATGTTTTCTTATACTCTGATATACCCCACGCCCCTCACTGTAACAGTCTGAGTCACCCCATACCCCTCACTATAACACACTCTGATATACCCCATACCCCTCACTATAACACTGTGATACATGCCACACTCTGGACTGTTACACCCCACCCCAGTCACTGTGAAACGGATGTACCTCGCACCACTCACTGTTGCCACTGCCACTTTAATCCCATGGGCTTCAATTTTGGTAATATGTGTTACTTTATCAAGCACCTTTTGGAAATATAGGGAAATTGGGAAAGTGTGAACAGTGTCAATCAAAAACCTTAGAATTGGTGAGCCATGTTGTGTTGACAATGTGTTTGGCGGAACATGACGCTCCACTCTGATCACAGACCTCGCCTGGTTTCAATCAGTGAAGTTCAAAATCAGTGATTTTGTTCACATTTTATTATTTATATATATTGTTCTCAGAATATGGCTGACGCTGTCAAGGCCGGTATTACTTGCCCATTCGTTGTTACCCATGATAAAATGGTGGGCGTTCATCTTGATCCGCTGCAGACTGTGAGGTGAAGGTGCTCCAACAATACTCTTATGGAAGGAATTTCCGTCTTTTGACCCAGGGATGATGAAGGAAAAGCAATATATTTGAAGGGTAAGGTAGCATATTCGTTATGTTGCTGTGATTGTAAACCAGATGCCTGGACGAATAACCTTGAGTTCAAATCCCACCAGCTGGACAATTTATATTCAATTTATTAAACAAATGTAGAATAAAAAGTTAGTGTCTGTAATGGTGACCATGAAATTACCGTGATTGCCGTAAAAACACATCTGGTTCACAAATGTTATTTAGGAAAGGAAATCTGCCATCCTTCCCCATTCCTGCCGCACAGCAATGTGGTTGACTATTAACTGCCCTCTGAAAAGGCCCTGCAAACCACTCAGTTGTATAAGGCGGTTCATCACCACCTTTTCCAGGGCAATTAGGGCTGGGCAATAAATGCTGGCCTTGCCAATGGCGCGCACATTTAAAAAATGATATATTAAAGGTCATACAGATTTCTAAAGGGTTATAATGTTATATTAATGGTCATAATGATTTATAAAGGGTTATAATATTTACGTAATGGTCATAATGACTTATAAAAAGTAATGTTTTAGTAATTGTCATAAATAACTTATAAATGGTTATAATAATGGATTAATGGTCATAATGATTTATAATGTGTTATAATGCTCTATTAATGTTCATAAGGATTTTAAAAGGGTTATAATGTTTTAATAATGGTCACAATTATTTATAAAGTCTTATAATATTTTATTAATGATCATAATGATTTATAAATTGTTATAGTGTTTTATTAATGTTCATAATTTATAAAGTTTTATCTTGTTGTCTTATGTCCATGTTGATTTATAACGGGTTATAATGATTTATTAATGGTCATAATGATTTATATTAGGTTAAATGATTTAATAATGGCCATAATGATTTTAAAAGATTTATATTGTTGTATTATGTTCATATTGATTTATAACGGGTTAT
This sequence comes from Somniosus microcephalus, assembly GCF_052327205.1. Taxonomy (NCBI): domain Eukaryota; kingdom Metazoa; phylum Chordata; class Chondrichthyes; order Squaliformes; family Somniosidae; genus Somniosus; species Somniosus microcephalus. The sequence continues at coordinate 140,605 of NW_028225283.1, read as the reverse complement.
AGTGATTTAGTAATGGTCATAATGATTTAAAACTCTTATCCTGTTTTAATAATGGTCATTATTATTATGACATATAAAGGGATATGTTTTATTAATGGTCATATTGATTTTAAAAGGGTATTAATGATTTATTAATGGTCATAATGATTTATAAAGTGTTATAATGTTTTACTAATGGTCATCATCATCTATATATATAAAGCGGCTCTTCTGTCTGTCCCGATGTCTGTCCGTTCTCTACACACGCAAAAGTTATAGAGCGTACCTACACGTGTGTTACATCAAAAGAAAGCTTACGATTCCGGAGCGGTCATAAGCATATTTACGTTTTGGTGAGACAAAAATTGCGCCTGCGGTATCCCAAAAACGTTCAAAATTCCGCTCATTATCCCCTCATTAGCATTGAGTGACTATGATGTCAAAGAGCTGCTATGATGTCAGAGCAGTTTTTGTGCTGTCATAAAGAAATCAATGCTTTCACTGTGCCCAGCCTTCTCAGCTGGGTGACCCAGTCTCTCTCTCTCTCTCTCTCCCCCCCTCAGTCTCTCTCTCTCTCTCTATCTCCCCATTCTCTCTGTCTCCCCAGTCTCTCTCCTCTCTCTCCCCCCAGTCTCTCTACTCTCTCTCTCTCCCCATCTCTCTCTCTCTCCCCCTCAGTCTCTCTCTCTCCCTCTATCTCCCAGTCTCTCTCTCTCCCCTAGTCTCTCTCTCTCCTCCAGACTCTCCCTCCTGCAGCCTCACTCTCTCTCTCTCCTCCAGTCTCTCCCTCCTCCAGTCTCTCTCTCTCTCCCCCATCTCTCTCTCGCTCCCCGTCTCTCTATCTCTCTCTCTGTCTCCCAGTCTTCTCTCTCTCTCCCCATCTCTCTCTCTCCCCTCAGTCTCTCTCTCTCTCTCTCTATCTCCCCAGTCTCTCTCTCTCTCTGTCTCCCCAGTCTCTCTCTCCCCAGTCTCTCTCTCCCCTCCCCGTTTCTCTCTCTCTCTCCCCCAGTCTCTCTCTCTCTCCCCGTCTCTCTCCCCCGTCTCTCTCCCCGTCTCTCTCTCTCTCCCCCTCAGTCTCTCTCTCTCTCCCCAGTCTCTGTCCTCTCTCTCCCCTCAGTCTCTCTACTCTCTCTCTCTCTCCCCGTCTCTCTCTCTCTCCCTCAGTCTCTCTCTCTCTCCTTCCCTCCCTCTCCTTCCCCCTCTCTCTTTCTCTCTCCCTCTCTCTCCTTCCCTCTCTCTCTTCCCGCCAGTCGCTCCTTCTCTTCCAACAACAACATACCCTCAAAAAAGCCTCGGTACCGCCGGGCACCCCCAGCTAGTAAACTTATAAAGGGTTATAATGTTGAATTAATGTTTGTGTTGATTTATAAAGGCTTATAATATTTTATTAATGGTTCATAAAGGGTTATAAAGGTTTGTAAAGTGTTATGATGTTTTATACTGTCCTGGTGCCGGGCCTCCTCCTCCCCGGGCCTGGCTGCTCCCTCTCACATCCCAGTTACCCACTCTCAGGGTAACCGAGTTTCCCGCTGCTGCTGCCCTTAGTGTAACATTTGCATATTGAATTATCATTGGCCCACAGGCATCTGTAAGGAATGCCTATTATATTCACATGTGATCACATGCTGAGTTGTCATTGGCCTGCAGGCATCTGTAAGAACTACTATTGTTTTGAAGACCCAGGCTAGGTGTCCAAATGCCATGCTTTGTCCCCACTGGTGCTGCTATGAGTAAGATCACAGACCTAATACTTAATAAAAGAGTTAAACTGTAATACTCCGTTGTCCTGCAATTTATTATTTTTATACAAAGTGTGCAAAACAAGAAATGGTGTCAGAATAAGGGATTGTAAATGGACATTGTTGGAGCTCCCTCGCCTCGAATGGATTGGGAATCTTTGAACTTACCTGGAGAATGGCGCTAGTTCAAGCAACACGTGGAGTTGATGTTCTCGGGTCCGCTGAAAAGCAAAGGGGAGGAAGAAAGATGCAGCTACCTACTCCTGTGGATCGGAGAAAAAGGGAGAGACATTTTTAACACATGGTCTCTCACTGCGGATGAAGCAAAGGTACTGAAAAGTTATTCTAACCGTTTTGAATCATATGTGGTGCCCAAGACAAATACGATATTCACTAGGTACAAGTTTCAGGAGAAAGTACAAGGAGCTAGTGAGTCGTTTGAACAGTTCGTGACTGAGTTAAAACTGCTGGTAAATGACTGTGAATATGCAAATAAAGATGAGATGGTCCGAGACCGCATCGTGTTTGGAATACATTCAGCTAAAGTGAGAGTGAAACTTTTGAATGTTGGGTCCGGGCTAACGCTGGACAAAGCTATGGACATAGCTAGATCGCATGAGATAGCCCAAGCACAGTTGAAAACCATAACTGGCGCCATGAGCAGCTCGCGTGAACAGATAGTGCATGCAGTTAATAGACACACACCAAAGAACACTGCCCAGAGAGCGTGTTTCAGAACAGAAAGAAAAGAGACAGTTCTAAAAATGAGCGACACAGACATAAAACGCTTCAAAAACTGTGGACATTGTGGAAACAAGATGCATGGTGAAAAGGAGCACTGCCCTGCCAAAGGAAGGCAATGTGCTCAATGTGGTAAAAGGAACCACTTTGCTAAAATTTGCAGGACTGTTTTTGGAGTATCAGTACACACAGTAAGTGACAGCCAAATACCAGATAGAGAGCCAAATGCAGAGGAAATTTTTATTGATTCAGTGTCACAGAAAAAACAGATTTCAGAGACTGAGCAAGCCTTTGCAGACATTGAGATAGGGCACAAAGCTTAAGTTTAAACTAGGCACTGGAGCTCAGGTTAATGTAATTCCTCTGAGTGAGTATCACAGCTTGAAGAATAAGTGTGAGCTACAGCCCACCTCATGCAGACTGACCAGCTATGGGGGAGAGCAGCTCATTGTAAAAGGCACATGCGTGATGAAATGCAAGTACAAAGAATGCGACATGATGTTGGACATTTACATGGTTGACACTCGAGCACCTCCAGTGCTAGGTCTAAAGGCATGTTTAGACATGGACCTCGTCAAGCTAGTGCTGTCATTGACAGCACCAGTTGAGAAGCAGACAGTCATGGAGGAGTTTGCTGACGTTTTCAAAGGAATCGGACTATTCCCAGGTGAATGCACTATTCACCTTGACACAGCAGCAACCCCTGTGGTTTGCCCACCGAGAAGGATACCCCTTGCTCTAAGTAGTCACCTGAAGGAGGAGCTGCAGAGCATGGAGAATACAGAAATCATCGTCCAGGAAGCAGAACCGACAGAGTGGGTCAACGCATTAGTAGTGGTTGAGAAACCACGTACAGGCAAGCTCAGAGTCTGTCTCGACCCCAGAGATTTGAACAAGGCTATCAAATGCCCTCACTACTCTCTAGCAACGCTAGATGACATCACACTCAAGCTAGTGGGAGCACGTTACTTCAGTGTAATGGACGCACGACCAGGATACTGGACTACCAAGCTCACGGAAGAGTCATCTAAGCTAACAACGTTCAACACACCATTTGGATGCTACCAATTTCTGCGTTTACCATTTGGTCTTATCTCAGCTCAGGATGAATTCCAGTGGAAGATCGACAAAACCTATGAAGGCCTCGACGGAGTAGTCGCAATCGTAGACGACATCCTCATCTATGGCAGGACTAGAGAGGAACATAACAGGAACCTCCGTGCGATGCTACAAGGATCAGGAGAGAAATGTATCCGGCTCAACCCCGAGAAAAGCATAATCGGATCCACCGAGATCAGTTATTTCAGGCATCGCCTCTCAACTGATGGCATTAAGCCGGATCCAGAGAAAATCACCGCCATCAAGAAGATGGAGACGCCGAAGAACCACGCAGAGCTAGAGACAGTACTAGGCATGGTTAGCTACTTAGCCAAGTTTGCCCCGAGCCTTTCCGAAATCAACACACCCATGCGTCAGTTGCTCAAACAATCCAATGAGTTCCTGTGGGACAAACAACATGACACAGCATTTCATAAAATGAAAGACCTAATCACCAGAGAACCAGGACCAGTTCTTGCCTACTTCGACCCCAACAAAGAGCTCAGACTACAAGTGGACACGTCAAAGTACGGACTAGGTGCAGTATTACTGCAAGAAGGAAAGCCCATCGACTATGCTTCCAGATCTCTCACAGACAGTGAAATCAACTATGCTCAAATCGAGAAAGAGCTATATGCAATTCTGTTTGGATGTAAGCGTTTCCACCAGTGCGTCTATGGCCGACAAGTCATTGTGGAATCCGACCACAAACCCTTCGAGTCAATCATGAGGAAACCAGTAGCCGCAGCCCCACCAAGGCTACAAAGAATGATCCTTCAGCTACAGAAGTACAACTTCACAATCATTCACCGTCCAGGCAACGACATTCCTGTCACAGACACGCTCTCCAGAAAGTCTCTTAGCTACCAGGACAGCAGCCTCAGTGAAGGCATGGATGTGCAGGTGCACATGGTGTACAACAGCTTACCTGTGAGTGACTCAAAACTGAAGGAGATCCAAGCAGGAACAGAGAAAGATGCACAACTCACACTGCTGAGCAAAGTCATACATGAAGGATGGCCTGAGGAAAGGAGGAAATGCCCTCAGAGCATATCTGAATTCTGGAACCACAGAGACAAACTGTCGCAAATCAACAGAATCGTCTTCAAAGGGGAGAAAAATCATCATTCCTACCAGTCTCAGGGAAATGATATTGCCAAAAATTCATGCTGAACATATGGGCATGGAAAAATACAAACAAAGAGCACGTGACATTATGTTTTGGCCCGGAATGTGCAAACACATTGAGGACATTGTCGGAAAATGTTCCATTTGTCTAGAACGCCGCCCATCAAATGTCAAAGAGCCCATGATACCTCACCGTGTCCCAGACAGGCCCTGGCAGGTCGCGGCAACGGATCTGTTCACATGGAACAACGAGGACTACATAGTGACTGTTGATTACTACAGCAGATTTTTTGAATTGGACAAGCTTCACAGCACCACATCTGCAACTGTGATCCACAAGCTAAAGGCAGCCTTTACCAGGCATGGCATGGTAGAGACTTTAGTCTCAGACAATGGCCCCCAATACAAATCAAAAGAGTTCGAGTCGTTTGCCAAGGCATGGGATTTCACACATGTCACATCAAGTCCACATTACACTCAAAGTAATGGCCTTGCTGAAAAAACTGTCCAGATTGCAAAAACACTCATGGGCAAAGCCAAAGCAGACAAAAGAGACCCCTACATCAGTCTCCTTGAGTACCGCAACACTCCGGTTGACAACTTCAAGTCACCAGCACAGCTGTTGATGAGCCGCAGACTTTGCTCAATCCTTCCAAGCACCAACCAGCAGCTGCAGCCAGAGGTCGTCGGCTGCAAGCAAGTGCATGCAAAACGTGTACAGAGACAGCAACACCAGAAGAGATATTATGACATGTCAGCTCGACTACTGCCGCCGCTGCACAATGGAGAATCCGTCAGAATCCAGGAGCGTGACTACTGGAAGCCAGCAGTCGTCATCCAGCCAGCTGACACTGAGCGATCGTATCACGTCCGCACCCCAGAAGGACAGGTGTACCGCCGCAATCACAGGCACCTCCTGAACACCAAGGAACAACACCGTCATTCCGAAGAGAGAATCAGTTCAACAGAGTGTGATGAACAGAGCAATACACAAAACACATCATAATTACCTGAACCTAAACCTGAACCTGAATTGTTGACCGATTCAGGAGCATGCTCAGTTCCATACCACACAAGGTCGGGACGAGAGGTCAAGCCTAGAGTTATCCTTGACTTGTGAACTGTCAAAGGGTGTAGGCGGATCGCTGCCCTAAAAAAAAACTGTACATTGTTATTGAAATGTTGAGATGTTTTCAGTGCTAGTTAAATGTCGAGTTTACTTATATGTTGATGCTACTGAGAACATTATGTAGAAGAAAGGTTCAAAAGTAATGCATAACAATTTACTTTTAAAAGAAAGGGGATGTAACATTTGCATATTGAATTGTCATTGGCCCGCAGGCATCTGTAAGGAATACCTATTATATTCACATGTGATCACATGCTGAGTTGTCATTGGCCTGCAGGCATCTGTAAGGACTGCTATTGTTTTGGAAGACCCAGGATCCTAACTCCATCTTGTGCACACGGTGCTGTACTGTTGTGAGTCAGAACAGACCTGATGCTTCATAAAAGAGTTAAACTGTAATACTCCGTTGTCCTGCAATTTATTAATTTTGTACAAAGTGTGCAAATCAAGACAGCGGAAAATCTGGGCATAAAGTGGGGACACACTGTCAGGGTAATATAAAGGGAGCTCTACGCTGTATCTAACACATGCTGTACCTGCCCTGGGAACGTTCGATGCTGACACTGGGTATAAAGTGGGGGACACACTGTCAGGGTAATGTAAAGGGAGCTCTACACTGTATCTAACATGTGCTGTACATGCCCTGGGAGCATTCGATGCTGACACTGGGTATAAAGTGGGGACACACTGTCAGGGTGATGTAGAGGGAGCTCTACACTGTATCTAACCCGTGCTGTGCCTGCCCTGGGAGCGCTCGATGCTGACACTGGGTATAAAGTGGGGACACACTGTCAGGGTAATGTAGAGGGAGCTCTACACTGTATCTAACACGTGCTGTACCTGCCCTGTGTGTGCTCGATGCTGACACTGGGTATAAAGTGGGGGACACACTGTCAGGGTAATGTAGAGGGAGCTCTACACTGTATCTAACCCATGCGGTACCTGCCCTGGGAACACTCGATGCTGACACTGGGCATAAAGTGGGGACACACTGTCAGGGTAATGTAGAGGGAGCTTTATATTGTATCTAACATGTGCTGTACCTGCCCTGGGAGTGCTCGATGCTGACACTGGGTATAAAGTGCAGACACACTGTCAGGGTAATGTAGAGGGAGCTCTACACTGAATCTAACACGTGCTGTACCAGCCCTGGGAGCACTTGATGCTGACACTGGGTATAAAGTGGGGGACACACTGTCAGGGTAATGTAGAGGGAGCTCTACACTGTATCTTTCTTTTTATTCATTGATGGGATGTGGGCGTCGCTGGCTGGCTAGGCCTGCATTTAGTGCCCATCCCTAATTGCCCTTGAGAAGATGGTGGTGAGCCGCCTTCTTGAACCGCTGCAGTCCATATGGTGTAGGTACACCCACAATGCTGGACAAATCAAATTGGGCAGAGCAGCCTTGAGGATGAGTTCATTGAGTGTATTAGGAATGGGTTTCTTCAGCAGTATGTAACTGAACCGACCAGGGGGCAAGCAACCTTAGATTTGGTCCTGTGTAATGAGACAGGATTAATTAAAAATGTCCTAGTAAAGGATCCCCTTGGAATGAGTGATCATAACATGGTTGAATTCCATATTCAATTAGAGGGTGAGAAGGTTGGATCTCAAACAAGCGTGCTGAGCTTGAATAAAGGAGACTATGAAGGTATGAGAGCGGAATTGATTAGAGTGGACTGGGAAAATAGATTAAAGGGTAAGACGGTACATGATCAGTGGTGTACATTTAATGAGTTATTTTACAACTTCCAAAAAATATATATTCCACTGAGGAAAAAGGGGTGTAAAAGAAAAGATAGCCATCCGTGGCTAAGTAAAGTAATTAAGGATGGTATCCGACTAAAAACAAGGGCATATAAGGTAGCCAAATCTAGTGGGAGGATAGAAGATTGGGAAGTCTTTAAAAGACAGCAAAAAATAACTAAAAGATTGATTAAGAAAGGGAAGATAGATTATGAAAGTAAATTAGCAAAAAATATAAAAACAGATAGCAAAAGTTTCTATAGTTAAATATAAAGAAAAAGGGTGGCTAAAGTAAATGTTGGTCCCTTAGAGGATGAGACCAGGAAATTAATGGTGGGAAACATGGAGATGGCAAAAACGCTGAACAATTATTTTGTATCAGTCTTTACGGTAGAGGACACAAAGAATATCCCAACACTGGACAAACAGGGGGCTCTAGGGGGGGAGGAGCTAAATACGATTAAAGTCACTAAGGAAGTGGTACTTGGTAAAATAATGGGACTCAAGGCGGATAAATCCTCTGGACCTGAGGGAAGTGTCGGTAGGGATTGTGGATGCATTGGTAATAATTTTCCAAAACTCCCTGGACTCAGCAAAGGTCCCGGCAGATTGGAAAACTGCTAATGTAACCCCCCCTTTTTAAAAAGGGTAGTAGGCAGAAGGCTGGAAACTATAGACCTGTTAGCCTAACATCTGTGGTTGGTAAATTGTTAGAGTCCATTATTAAGGAGACAATAACGGGACATTTGGATAAATATAATTTAATAGGACAAACTCAGCATGGTTTCATGAAGGGGAAGTCATGTTTGACAAATTTGCTTGAGTTCTTTGAGGAAGTAACATACAGGGTGGATAAAGGGGAACCAGTGGACGTAGTGTATTTAGACTTCCAAAGGTGCCACACAAAAGATTATTGCTCAAGATAAAAAATCACGGGATTGGGGGTAATATTCTGGTGTGGGTGGAGGATTGGCTCTCTAACAGAAAGCAGAGAGTTGGGATAAATGGTTCATTCTCAGACTGGCAACCAGTAACTAGTGGTGTTCCGCAGGGGTCAGTGCTGGGTCCCCAACTCTTTACAATCTATATTAACGATTTGGAGGAGGGGACCGAGTGTAACATATCAAAGTTTGCAGATGATACAAAGATGGGATGGAAAGTAGTGAGTGAGGAGGACATAAAAAACCTGCAAAGGGACATAGAGAGGCTAAGTAAGTGGGCAGAGATTTGGCAGATGGAATACAATACTGGAAAGTGTGAGGTTATGCACTTTGGCAGGAAAAATCATAGAGCAAGTTATTATCTTAATGGCAAGAAACTGGAAAGTACTGTAGTACAAAGGGATCTGGGGGTCCTGGTGCACGAAACTCAAAAAGTTAGTATGCAGATGCAGCAAGTGATCAAGAAGGCCAATGGAATGTTGGCTTTTATTGCTAGGGGGATAGAATATAAAAACAGGGAGGTATTGCTGCAGTTGTACAAGGTATTGGTGAGACCGCACCTGGAATACTGCATACAGTTTTGGTGTCCATACTTAAGAAAAGACATACTTGCTCTCGAGTCAGTACAAAGAAGGTTCACTCGGTTAATCCCGGGGATGAGGGGGTGGTCATATGAGGAGAGGTTGAGCAGATTGGGACTCTACTCATTGGAGTTCAGAAGAATGAGAGGCGATCTTATTGAAACATATAAGATTGTGAAGGGGCTTGATCAGGTGGATGCGGTGAGGATGTTCCCAATGATGGGTGAAACTAGAACTAGGGGGCATAATCTTAGAATAAGGGGCTGCTCTTTCAAAACTGAGATGAGGAGAAACTTCTTCACTCAGGGGTGGTAGGTTTGTGGAATTTGCTGCCCCAGAAAGCTGTGGAAGCTACATCATTAAATAAATTTAAAACAGAAATAGATAGTTTCCTAGAAGTAAAGGGAATTAAGGGTTACCGGGAGCGGGCAGGAAATTGGACATGAGTCTAGGTTCGGAATAGTCATGGCCCTGTGGGTAGTGGAGTGGGCCCAGGGGCCGTGTAGCCTGGTTCTGCTCCTACTGTGTTCTAATTCTGTGTTAGATTTCAGGAGATGGTTTTATTCCTGTTCCTGGCTGGGGTGGAGATCGCCTTTACAGAAGGTAAGTACTGTAGAAAATAAAGGGACAGAGTGATCTCCTGGACGAGTTTCGATCGCCTAGATGGGTCGGAGAGGAATTTCCCAGATTTTTTTCTCCCAAATTGGCCATTGGGTTTTTTATCTGGTTTTTCGCCTCTCCCGGGAGATCACATGGGTTCGGGTGGATGGAGAGTGATAGAAGATTTGAGGTTAGGATCAGATCATCCATGATCTTATTGAATGGTGGAGCAGGCTCGAGGGGCCAATTGGCCTACTCCTGCTCCTACTTCTTATGTTCTTATGTTCTTATGAAGGGAGTTCCAGGATTTTGGCCCAGCGACAGTGAAGGAACGGCGATACAGGTCCAAGTCAGGATGGTGTGTGGCTTGGAGGGGAACTTGTAGGTGGTGATGTTCCCATGCGTCTGCTGCCCTTGTCCTTCTAAGTGGTAGAGGTCACGGGATTGGAAGGTGCTGTTGAAGGAGCTTTGGCGAGTTGCTGCAGTGCATCTTGTAGATGGTACACACTGCAGCCACAGTGCGCCGGTGGTGGAGGGAGTGAATGTTGAAGGTGGTGGATGGAGTGCCTATCAAGCGGGCTGCTTTATCCTGAATGGTGTCGAGCTTCTTGAGTGTTGTTGGAGCTGCACTCATCCAGGCAAGTGGAGAGTATTCCATCACACTCCTGCATTGTGCCTTGTAGATGGTGGAAAGGCTTTGGGGAGTCAGGAGGTGAGACACTCGCCGCAGAATTCCCAGCCTCTGGCCTGCTCTTGTAGCCACAGTATTTATATGGCTGGTCCAGTTCAGTTTCTGATCAATGGTAACCCCCAGGACGTTGATAGTGGGGGATTCAGCGATGGTAATGCCATTGAATGTCAAGGGGAGATGGTTAGAGTCTCGCTTGTTGGAGATGGTCATTGCCTGGCACTTGTGTGGTGCGAATGCTACTTGCCACTTGTCAGCCCAAGTCTGAATGTTGTCCAGGTCTTGCTGCATATGGACACGGAGTGCGTCAGTATCTGACGAGTCTCAAATGGTGCTGAACAGTGTGCAATCATCAGCGAACATCCCTACTTCTGACCTTATGATGGAGGGAAGGTCATTGATGAAACAGCTGAAGATGGTTGGGCCTAGGACACTGCCCTGAGGAACTCCTGCAGTGATGTCATGTGATTGAGATGAATGACCTCCAACAACCACAGCCAACTTCCTTTGTGCTAGGTATGATTCCAACCAATGGAGAGTTTTCCCCTTGATTCCCATTGACTTCAGTTTTGCTAGGGCTCCTTGATGCCACACTCGATCAAATGCTGCCTTGATGTCAAGGGCAGTCACTCTCAGCTCACCTCTTGAGTTCAACTCTTTTGTCCATGTTTGGACCAAGGCTGTAATGAGGTCAGGAGCTGAGTAGCCCTGGCGGAACCCAAGCTGGGCGTCAGTTAGCAGGTTATTGCTGAGTAAGTGCCGCTTGATAGCATTGTCGACGACACCTTCCATCACTTTGCTGATGATTGAGAGTAGACTGATGGGACGGTAATTGATGGTAATGGTAGAGTGAGGGATATGCCGGGCCATGAGGTTACAGATTCTGGTTGAATACAATTCTGCTGCTGCTGATGGCCCACAGCAACTCATGGATGCCCAGTTTTGAGCTGCCAGATCTGTTCGAAATCTGACCCATTTAGCACGGTGGTCGTGCCACACAACACGGTGGAGGGTATCTTCAATATGAAGACGGGACTTCATCTCCACAAGTATCTAACCCATGCTGTACCTGCCCTGGGAGTGCTCGATGCTGACACTGGGTATAAAGTGGGGACACACTGTCAGGGTAATGTAGAGGGAGCTCTACACTGTATCTAACCCGTGCTGTACCTGCCCTGGGAGCGCTCGATGCTGACACCGGGTATAAAGTGGGGACACATTGTCAGGGTAATGTAGAGGGAGCTCTACACTGTATCTAACCCGTGCTGTACCTGCCCTGGGAGTGCTCGATGCTGACACTGGGTATAACGTGGGGACACACTGTCAGGGTAATGTAGAGGGAGCTCGACACTGTATCTAACCCGTGCTGTACCTGCCCTGGGAGCGCTCGATGCTGACACTGGGTATAACGTGGGGACACACTGTCAGGGTAATATAGAGGGAGCTCTACACTGTATCTAACCCATGCTGTACCTGCCCTGGGAGCACTCGATACTGACACTGGGTATAAAGTGGGGACACACTGTCAGGGTAATGTAGAGGGAGCTCTGCACTGTATCTAACCCGTGCTGTACATACCCTGGGAGCGCTCGATGCTGACACTGGGTATAAAGTGGGGGGACACTGTCAGGGTAATGTAGAGGGAGCTCTACACTGTATCTAACCCATGCTGTACCTGCCCTGGGAGCGCTCGATGCTGACACTGGGTATAAAGTGGGGACACACTGTCAGGGTAATGTAGAGGGAGCTCTAAACTGTATCTAACCCGTGCTGTACCTGCCCTGGGAGCACTCGATACTGACACTGGGTATAAAGTGGGGACACACTGTCAGGGTAATGTAGAGGGAGCTCTACACTGTATCTAACCCGTGCTGTACCTACCCTGGGAGCGCTCGATGCTGACACTGGGTATAAAGTGGGGACACACTGTCAGGGTAATGTAGAGGGAGCTCTACACTGTATCTAACCCGTGCTGTACCTGCCCTGGGAGCGCTCGGTGCTGACACTGGGTGTAAAGTGGGGGACACACTGTCAGGGTGATGTAGAGGGAGCTCTACACTGTATCTAATCTGTGCTGTACCTGCAATGTGTAAAGTCTGTGGGTTGTACAGTTAATAACGACACAGACTTCAGGAATAACAAACAAACAGGTCTTTACTATTCGAAGGTCAGGGCGAATCTGCCCCAGCAATCCTGCCACAACACTTATATACTGGTGTGGTCACTGTCGGTATTACAGTATACAGAAGCCAAACAAGTAGTGCCACACCTAAAGTAGTTCTCTTAAAGGTGAACGGTTACATACAATAGTTTCCTTAAAGGTAGACGGGTACATACACTACAATCCTCCCTTTTTAGCTTTCAACATACTGAGTCCATAGTGAACATACATTATAACATATATACAGCTTATGTAAGACAGTTCATAGATTCAGTCTTTCTGGAGGTTTCCGGATTCTGTCCAGATAACGCCGCAGTGGTGTCGTCATTCCAGGCGGGCTAGTAGGTGCTTCTGGCAAAGTCGATTCGGCTTGAAAGACAGTGTCAGGTTCAGCTGACTCCAGTATTACCAGATCGGAAGTAGGTGTTCTGGGTATCTCAGACTCAACATTACCCGGATAAGGTGGTGAAGTCGGTTGCCCATTTGTGGCGAACCCTATGATTTGGTCAACATGGCGTCTTATTATATTGTCCCCAATGTCCACAGTGTACATCAATGGCCCTAGCCTTTTCCCAATAGTTCCAGGCTGCCATTTCTCGGTACAGTAGTCCCGGGCCAAAACTCGTTGACCGGTCTGGAAGGATCTAGTGGCCCTTTCATTCATGCCCTGGAATTGCCGGTTCTCTACGTCTCTTCTGACGTTTGGTTTGAGCAAATCCAGCCGGCATCTTAGGCGTCTATTACAGAACATCATTGCGGGAGTTTGATTTGTGACCGCATGTGTTGCATTCCGGTATGCCAACAAAAAGCTATCCACCTTATGTTGTAGACTTATGTCTTCATTACTCATGGCCTTTACGGCCTTCTTGAAGGTCTGGACAAACCTTTCAGCCAATCCATTGGAGGCGGGATGGTATGGGGCTGACGTGTAATGTTTAACCCCATTGCTCTTTAAGAATTTCTTGAATTCTTCAGACACAAATTGCGGTCCATTATCAGAACAGATCTGTTCCGGCAGGCCATTCCGAGCAAACATAGTCCTTAACACTGTGATGGTTTTTTCCGTCGTGGTGGTGGTCACCTTAATTACTTCCGGCCACTTGGAGTGGGCATCCACCGCTATTAGGAACATCGAGTCCATAAATGGACCAGCAAAGTCGATGTGTACTCTTTGCCAAGGAGATGAGGGCCACTCCCATGGATGCAGAGGAGCCTGTGGTGGCGCGTTCTGAACCCTCTGACATCCTAGGCAGTTCTTCGTGATCTCCTCTATGTCTCCATCAATGCCTGGCCACCACACAAACGCTCTTGCTAGATTCTTCATCTTTACTCCACCCAGATGTCCTTCGTGCAGCTCCTTTAGCACTTTCTTTTGGAGTTTGGGTGGAATCACCACTCTAGATCCACACATCAGGGTTCCTCGGCACACTGACAGTTGTTCTTTCCTCTGTGAAAATGCTTGCAGTGTTGGTTCGCTCTGTGCTGGCCATCCCTCCACCGTTACATCATAGACTCGTGAAAGAGTCGGGTCATTCCTTGTCTCATTCTCAATCATTGAGTTTGTTATCGGTAGACACTCCACTATGGATGAGTGGAACAACTCTACTGGGTCCACTGTACTCGCTTCTTCCACCATCGGCAATGGCAAGCGTGATAACCCATCAGCATTTCCATGCTGTTTGGACCTTTTGTACTCAATTTCATATTGGTGTGCCCCAAGTAACACGGACCACCTTTGTAACCTTTGTGCTGTCATGGTGGACACGGCCTTGTTTGGGTTGAATATGGACACCAACGGCTGGTGGTCTGTCAGCAATGTGAACTTTTTACATTGTAGGTAATGGTTGAATTTCTTCACGCCCCACACAAGACTGAGGGCCTCCCTATCTATTTGAGCATAATTTCGCTCCGCGGGTGTCAATGATCGTGACGCGAATGCCACTGGCCTTTCCGAGCCATTTGGTAGCCTGTGCGAAAGTACTGCCCCAATTCCGTACGGGGAAGCATCACAAGCTAGACGAAGGGGTAATGCTGGGTTGAAATGAGCCAACACTTCTTCAGAGGTAATCAACTCCTTGCTTCTGCGAAAAGCCCTTTTGCATTCTTCACTCCACTTCCATGGTGTTTCTTTCCGCAACAGATCATTCAGCGGATGCAGCACCGTGGATAAATTTGGCAGAAACTTGTGATAGTAATTAATCAACCCCAAGAATGATCTTAACTGTGAAACGTTTCCTGGAGCGGGGGCCTTCACGACCGCTTCTATCTTTTCAGGTGACTTATGCAGTCCCTCTCGGTCAATTACATGACCGCAGCATGAGATCCGTTTTTGGAAGAACTCACACTTCTTGCGATTAACCCGAAGGCCATACTCCTTCAACCTGGTGAGTACCAGTTTCAAATTCGTGAGGTGTTCTTCCTCATCTTTTCCCGTGATTAAAATGTCATCTAAGTAGCACTGCGTGCTTGGAATTCCTTGTAACACCTGTTCCATGGCCCTCTGCCAAATTGCTGGCGCTGAAGCTACCCCAAAGACCAGTCTATTACAGCGATACAAGCCTCTGTGAGTGTTGATGGTGAGGTACTGGCGTGACTCTTCCTCGACCTCCATCTGTAAATATGCCTGAGCCAGGTCTATCTTGGTGAAGTGCTACCCTCCAGCCAACGAAGCAAAGATATCTTCAATCCGCGGAAGCGGGTATTGTACCGTGTGAAGCACCGGATTCACAGTGATCTTGAAATCTCCGCAGATACGGACCTTCCCCGGTCCCCCTGGCTTATTACTTGGTGAGGACTTCATGACGGGAACAATGGGCGTGGCCCACTCACTCCAGTCCACTTTTGACAGGACCCCTGATCGTTCAAGTTCTTCCAGTTCTGCCTCCACCGCTGGTCGTATTGCGTAAGGTACCGATCTGGCCTTAAAAAACTTTGGGCTTGCATGTTCTGCAATCTTAACCTTTGCTTTAATTCCTCGCAGTGTTCCCAGTCCTTGCTGGAATACCTCTTTAGCTTCGTCCAATATTCTGGACAACCGTTCCGGTTTGACATCCTCTTTTTCCGAATCCACCGTCATGGTGTTTAGTGAATGCCAGTCCATCTTTATTTTTCGGATCCACTCCCGTCCCAGAAGTGGTGGACCTCCCTCAGGCAACACATACAGGTCCAACCGGTGGTGATCTTTATCCTTGTATCTCACCTTGACTTCTATCTTTCCGATGGGGAATACTTTGTGCCCCGTGTATGTCTGTAGTACTAGTTCCGTATCCCGTAGTGGAATATGCTTGAAAAACTTTTTATACTCATGCTTATTCATGACCGTCAACGCCGATCCGGTGTCCACTTCCATTTTTACTTGGACCTTTGCAATCTGTAGCGTTATCCAGATAGTTTGTCGGTCAGCTTCATTACTCACATTGTGAATTCTCAGACTGTCCAGTCCTTTGCATTTGGAGTGTGAGTCCGACTTCTGTTCCCTCAGACTCTTCCTAGTCACCTCTTGCACTTTTCCGTACCATTTTTGTGGTGACTCCTTATTGTTGTACGCTGTTCCTGACCGGCATACCTTAGCTATGTGCCCGATCTTGCCACATTTCCTGCATTCTTGGTTTTTAACCCAGCATTGATTCTGGTCGTGTGTTGTCTTCCCACAACGATAGCATTTTGTTGTCCTCGAGGTAATTTGGTCCACCCCGAGTGCCGCCGCCTTTAGCTGCATTTCCGCCGTTCCTTTCGCTGCGGCTTCGTGCGATGCAGCTATAAGGACAGCCCTGTCTAGTGTGAGGTTGTTCTCTTCCAGTAGTCGCTTTTGCGTCCCTTCTTTGGACAATCCACATACGAACTTGTCTCGCAGTGCCTCTGTCAGATTCCCTCCGAACTGGCAGTGTTCCGCTAGCCTACGCAGTTCGACCAAGTATTCCGTGTTGCTTTCGTCTTTCTTCTGCGTTCTTGCATAGAATTTGGATCGTTCAGCCAGTATCAACGGTGTGGGGTTCAAGTGATCCTTCAGCACTGCTGCAATATCATCGAAAGTCTGATCCGCCGGTTTAGCTGGTGAGAGAAGATGCTTCAACAACCCGAATGTTTTCGCACCCATCATGTTAAGTAAGGTTAAAGCTTTTTCATCCTTAGCTATTTTGTTAGCCTTACAATGTATCTCAATACGTTCCACGTACGTGGCCCAGTCTTCTATCTCAGAATTAAAATCGTTGATGTCCCCCCGCTTATGGAATCTTCCTTTCCTTGGGTACAACACAATTTTTATTCATTTATTTATTTATTTATTTCCTAAGATGGCGGCTTTTCCCGCGAAAATGGCAGTTTCCCGCTCTTTCCTTCTCTCCCCGCCCACTTCAATGGCGGTTTCCCGCTTCTGTCGTCTTCGCCGCCTAATGGCGGCTTCCCGCGTTTCTTCCCTGGTGGAAGGGGTACGCTTTCCCCACAACGGACAGGTTCAGCCGCTGGGCTGGCTCTCGCACAGCTCCCCTTACTCGGCTCTGTCTTTCTCTCTCCCGCACGTTCGGTTCTACCGGCGCTGGGTACCCCGTTGGTGGAGGACAGTTCAGCCGCTGGACTGGCTCTCGCGCAGTCTCTCTCCCCTTGCTCGGCTCTGTCTCTCTCTCTCCCGCACACTCGGCTCTACCGGCGCTGGGTGCCCCGTTGGTGGAGAACAGTTCAGCCGCTGGACTGGCTCTCGCGCAGCCTCCTTTGGTCGGCTCTGCCTCTTCCACACGCTCTGATCCCGTTCGCCTCCCAGCCCTCGTGCAGTCCGGTGCTTCCCTCCCCGGCTGCGGCTGAGTTTCTCTCTTCCCGCGCCAGCTCCCGGTCTCAGCGCTTCGTGGCTTCGGTCGCTGCCCGGCTTTTCCCGCCGATCGCAGTCCGGCTATCTCACGACGCCGTTGGACCCGACTTTCTGACCGGCTCCGCTCCCCCTCGACCGTGGTCGAGTGCACAGCCCTTATCCTCCGGATATTCTCTACACCTTCCCCTACTCACAGTCTCCGCGGCCGCCTTGTTTCCTGATGATCGGCTCACTCCGCACCGTGGTAGAAGGGTAGTCAGTGCCTGTTGCTGATGAACTTTTGTTGCTAGTCTGCTGCCGCCTCGTGTTTTCTCTTTCTGTTGCTGCAGCCTCGTGTTTTCTCCCAGCAGCACGACGAGGGCGGTTGCCTCTCTTCGACGCTCTTTAGTTGCTTTGGTAGTCTTGCCGCAGGGTACGATCGGACTCGTCGCCACTGTAAAGTCTGTGGGTTGTACGGTTAATAACGACACAGACTTCAGGAATAACAAACAAACAGGTCTTTACTATTCGAAGGTCAGGGCGAATCTGCCCCAGCAATCCTGCCACAACACTTATATACTGGTGTGGTCACTGTCGGTATTACAGTATACAGAAGCCAAACAAGTAGTGCCACACCTAAAGTAGTTCTCTTGAAGGTGAACGGTTACATACAATAGTTTCCTTAAAGGTAGACGGGTACATAGACTACACACTGGGAGCACGCGATGGTGACACTGGGTATAAAGTGGGGACACACTGTCAGGGTAATATAGAGGTAGCTCTACACTGTATCTAACCCATGCTGTACCTGCCCTGGGAGTGCTCGATGCTGACACTGGGTATAAAGTGGGGACACACTGTCAGGGTAATGTAGAGGGAGCTCTAAACTGTATCTAACCCGTGCTGTACCTGCCCTGGGAGCGCTCGGTGCTGACACAGGGTGTAAAGTGGGGGACACACTGTCAGGGTGATGTAGAAGGAGCTCTACACTGTATTTAACCTGTGCTGAACCAGCACTGGGAGCACTCGGTGGTGACACTGGGTATAAAGTGGGGACACACTGTCAGGGTAAATAGAGTACACTGTATCTAACCAGTGCTGTACCTGCCGTGGGAGCGCTCGATACTGACACTGGGTATAAAGTGGGAGACACACTGCCAGGGTAATGTAGAGGGAGCTCTACAACTGTATCTAATCCGTGCTGTTTCTGCCCTGGGAGCGCTCGATGCTGACACTGGGTATAAATGTGGGGTTACACTGTCAGGGTAATGTAGAGGGAGCTCTAAACCGTATCTAGCCCGTGCTGTACCTCCCTGGGAGTGCTCGATGCTGAGTCTGGGTACAAAGTGGGGACACACTGACACACTGTCAGGGTAATGTAGAGGGAGCTCTAAACTGTATCTAACCCATGCTGTACCTGCCCTAGGAGCGCTCGATGCTCACACTGTGTATGAAGTGGGGGACACACTGTCAGGGTAATGTACAGGGAGCTCTACACTGTATCTAACCTGTGCTGTACCTGCCCTGGGAACACTCGATGCTAACACTGGGCATAAAGTGGGGCACACTGTCAGTGTAATGTAGAGGGAGCTCTACACTGTATCTAACCCATGCTGTACCTGCCCTGGGAATACTCGATGATGACACTGGGTGTAAAGTGGGGACACACTGTCAGGGTAATGTAGAGGGAGCTATACACTGTATCTAACCCATGCTGCACCTGCCCTGCGAACACTCGATGATGACACTGGGCAGAAAGTGGGGACACACTGTCAGTGTAATGTAGAGGGAGCTCTACACTGTATCTAACCCATGCTGTACCTGCCCTGGGAATACTCGATGCTGACACTGGGTGTAAAGTGGGGACACACTGTCAGGGTAATGTGGAGGGAGCTCTACACTGTATCTAACCTGTGCTGTACCTGCCCTGGGAGCGCTCGAGGCTGACACTGGGTATAAAGTGGGGACACACTGTCAGGATAATGTAGAGGGAGCTCTACACTGTATCTAACCCATGCTGTACATGCCCTGCGAACACTCGATGATGACACTGGGCATAAAGTGGGGACACACTGTCAGGGTAATGTAGGGATAGCTCTGCACTATATCTAACCCGTGATGTACCTGCCCTGGGAGCGCTCGATGCTGACACTGCGTATAAAGTGGGGGACACACTGTCAGGGTAATATAGAGGTAGCTCTACACTGTATCTAACCCGTGCTGTACCTGCCCTGGGAGCGCTCGATGCTGACACTGGGTATAAAGTGGGGACACACTGTCAGGGTAAGGTAGAGGGAGCTCTCCACTGTATCTAACCCGTGCTGTACCTGCCCTGGGAGCGCTCGGTGCTGACACTGGGTGTAAAGTGGGGGACACACTGTCAGGGTGATGTAGAGGGAGCTCTACACTGTATCTAACCAGTGCTGTACCTGCACTGGGATCACTCGATGCTGACACTGGGTATAAAGTGGGGACACACTGTCAGGTTAATGTAGAGGGAGCTCTACACTGTATCTAACCAGTGCTGTACCTGCACTGGGAGCGCTCGATGCAGACACTGGGTATAAAGTGGGGGGACACACAGTCAGGGTAATGTAGAGGGAGCTCTACACTGTATCTAACCCGTGCTGTACCTGCCCCGGGAGCGCTCGATACTGACACTGGGTATAAAGTGGGGACACACTGTCAGGGTAATGTAGAGGGAGCTCTACACTGTATCTAACCCGTGCTGTACCTGCCCTGGGAGCGCTCGATGCTGACACTGGGTATAAAGTGGGGGGACACACAGTCAGGGTAATGTAGAGGGAGCTCCACACTGTATCTAACCAGTGCTGCACCTGCCCTGGGAGCGCTCGATACTGACACTGGGTATAAAGTGGGGACACACTGTCAGGGTAATGTAGAGGGAGCTCTAAACTGTATCTAACCCATGCTGTACCTGCCCTGGGAGCGCTCAATGCTGACACTGGGTATAAAGTGGGGGACAAACTGTCAGGGTGATGTAGAGGGAGCTCTACACTGTATCTAACCCATGCTGTACCTGCCCTGGGAGCGCTCGATGCTGACACTGGGTATAAAGTGGGGGACAGACTGTTAGGGTAATGTAGAGGCAGCTCTACACTGTATCGAACCCTTGCTGTACATGCACTGGGAGTGCTCGATGCTGACACTGGGTATAAAGTGGGGACACACTGTCAGGGTAATGTAGAGGGAGCTCTACACTGTATCTAACCCATGCTGTCCCTGCCCTGGGAATACTCGATGATGACACTGGGTATAAAGTGGGGGGACACACTGTCAGGGTAATGTAGAGGGAGCTCTACAATGTATCTAACCCGTGCTGTACCTGCCCTGGGAGCGCTCGATGCTGACACTGGGTATAAAGTGGAGGACACAGTGTCAGGTTAATGTAGAGGGAGCTCTACAACTGTATCTAATCCGTGCTGTATCTGCCCTGGGAGTGCTCGATGCTGACACTGGGTATAAATGTGGGGTTACATTGTCAGGGTAATGTAGAGGGAGCTCTACACTGTATCTAACCCATGCTGTACCTGCCCTGGAAGCGCTCGATGCTGACACTGGGTATAAAGTGGGGACACACTGTCAGGGTGATGTAGAGGGAGCTCTACACCGAATCTAACCCGTGCTGTACCTGTCCTGGAAGCGCTCGATGCTGACACTGGGTGTAAAGTGGGGACACACTGTCAGGGTAATGTAGAGGGAGCTCTACACTGTATCTAACCCATGCTGTACATGCCCTGCGAACACTCGATGATGACACTGGGCATAAAGTGGGGACACACTGTCAGGGTAATGTAGGGGTAGCTCTGCACTGTATCTAACCCGTGATGTACCTGCCCTGGGAGCGCTCGATGCTGACACTGCGTATAAAGTGGGGGACACACTGTCAAGGTAATATAGAGGTAGCTCTACACTGTATCTAACCCGTGCTGTACCTGCCCTGGGAGCGCTCGATGCTGACACTGGGTATAAAGTGGGGACACACTGTAAGGGTAATGTAGAGGGAGCTCTCCACTGTATCTAACCCGTGCTGTACCTGCCCTGGGAGCGCTCGGTGCTGACACTGGGTGTAAAGTGGGGGACACACTGTCAGGGTGATGTAGAGGGAGCTCTACACTGTATCTAACCTGTGCTTTACCTGCCCTGGGAGCACTCGATGGTGACACTGGGTATAATTGGGGACACACTGTCAGGGTAATATAGAGGGAGCTCTACACTGTATCTAACCCGTGCTGTACCTGCCCTGGGAGCACTCGATGGTGACACTGGGTATAATTGGGGACACACTGTCAGGGTAATGTAGAGGGAGCTCTACACTGTATCTAACCCGTGCTGTACCTGCCCCGGGAGCGCTCGATGCTGACACTGGGTATAAAGTGGGGACACACTGTCAGGGTAATGTAGAGGGAGCTCTACACTGTATCTAACCCGTGCTGTACCTGCCCTGGGAGCGCTCGATGCTGACACTGGGTATAAAGTGGGGACACACTGTCAGGGTAATGTAGAGGGTGCTCTACACTGTATCTAACCCGTGCTGTACCTGCCCTGGGAGCGCTCGATGCTGACACTGGGTATAAAGTGGGGACACACTGTCAGGGTAATGTAGAGGGAGCTCTACACTGTATCAAACCCGTGCTGTGCCTGCCCTGGGAGCGCTCGGTGCTGACACTGGGTGTAAAGTGGGGGACACACTGTCAGGGTGATGTAGAGGGAGCTCTACACTGTATCTAACCTGTGCTGTACCTGCCCTAGGAGCGCTCGATGCTGACACTGGGTATAAAGTGGGGACACACTGTCAGGGTAATGTAGAGGGAGCTCTACACTGTATCTATCCCATGCTGTACCTGCCCTGGGAGCGCTCGATGCTGACACTGGGTATAAAGTGCGGGACACACTGTCAGGGTAATGTAGAGGGAGCTCTACACTGTATCTAACCCATGCTGTACCTACCCTGGGAGCGCTCGATGCTGACACTGGGTATAAAGTGGGGACACAATGTCAGGGTAATGTAGAGTGAGCTCTACACTGTATCTAACCCGTGCTGTACCTGCCCTGGGAGCGCTCGATGCTGACACTGGGTATAAAGTGGGGACACACTGTCAGGGTAATGTAGAGGGAGCTCTACACTGTATCTAACCCGTGCTGTACCTGCCCTGGGAGCGCTCGATGCTGACACTGGGTATAAAGTGGGGGACACACTGTCAGGGTAATGTAGAGGGAGCTCTACACTGTATCTAATCCGTGCTGTACCTGCCCCGGGAGCGCTCGGTGCTGACACTGGGTGTAAAGTGGGGGACACACTGTCAGGGTAATGTAGAGGGAGCTCTACACTGTATCTAACCCGTGCTGTACCTGCCCTGGGAGCACTCGATGCTGACACTGCGTATAAAGTGTGGAACACACTGTCAGGGTAATGTAGAGGGAGCTCTACACTGTATCTAACCCGTGCTGTACCTGCCCCGGGAGCGCTCGATGCTGACACTGGGTATAAAGTGTGGAACACACCGTCAGGGTAATGTAGAGGGAGCTCTACACTGTATCTAACCCATGCTGTCCCTGCCCTAGGAGCGCTCGATGCTGACACTGGGTATAAAGTGGGGAAACACTGTAAGGGTAATGTAGAGGGAGCTCTCCACTGTATCTAACCCGTGCTGTACCTGCCCTGGGAGCGCTCGGTGCTGACACTGTGTGTAAAGTGGGGGACACACTGTCAGGGTGATGTAGAGGGAGCTCTACACTGTATCTAACCCGTGCTGTACCTGCCCTGGGAGCGCTCGGTGCTGACACTGGGCGTAAAGTGGGGGACACACTGTCAGGGTGATGTAGAGGGAGCTCTACACTGTATCTAACCTGTGCTGTACCTGCACTGAGCGCACTCGATGGTGACACTGGGTATAAAGTGGGACACACTGTCAGGGTAATATAGAGTTAGCTCTACACTGTATCTAACCCGTGCTGGACCTGCCCTGGGAGCGCTCGATGCTGACACTGGGTATAAAGTGAGGACACACTGTCAGGGTAATGTAGAGGGAGCTCTACACTGTATCTAACCCGTGCTGTACCTGCCCTGGGAGCGCTCGATGCTGACACTGGGTGTAAAGTGGGGGACACACTGTCAGGGTGTTGTAGAGGGAGCTCTACACTGTATCTAACCCATGCTGTACCTGCCCTGGGAGCGCTCGATGCTGACACTGGGTATAAAGTGGGGACACACTGTCAGGGTAATGTAGAGGGAGCTCTACACTGTATCTAACCTGTGCTGTACCTGCCCTGGGAGCGCTCGATGGTGACACTGGTTATAAAGTGGGGACACACTGTCAGGGTAAATAGAGGGAGCTCTACACTGTATCTAACCAGTGCTGTACCTGCCCTGGGAGCGCTCGATGGTGACACTGGTTATAAAGTGGGGACACACTGTCAGGGTAAATAGAGGGAGCTCTACACTGTATCTAACCTGTGCTGTACCTGCCCTGGGAGCGCTCGATGGTGACACTGCGTATAAAGTGGGGACACACTGTCAGGGTAATGTAGAGGGAGCTCTACACTGTATCTAACCCGTGCTGTACCTGCCCTGGGAGCGCTCGATGCTGACACTGGGTATAAAGTGGGGACACACTGTCAGGGTAATGTAGAGGGAGCTCCACACTGTATCTAACCAGTGCTGCACCTGCCCTGGGAGCGCTCGATACTGACACTGGGTATAAAGTGGGGACACACTGTCAGGGTAATGTAGAGGGAGCTCTACACTGTATCTAACCCGTGCTGTACCTGCACTGGGATCACTCGATGCTGACACTGGGTATAAAGTGGGGACACACTGTCAGGGTAATGTAGAGGGAGCTCTACACTGTATCTAACCCATGCTGTCCCTGCCCTGGGAATACTCGATGATGACACTGGGTATAAAGTGGGGGGGGACACTGTCAGGGTAATGTAGAGGGAGCTCTACAATGTATCTAACCCGTGCTGTACCTGCCCTGGGAGCGCTCGATGCTGACACTGGGTATAAAGTGGAGGACACAGTGTCAGGTTAATGTAGAGGGAGATCTACACTGTATCTAACCCGTGCTGTACCTGCCCTGGGAGCGCTCGGTGCTGACACTGGGTATAAAGTGGAGGATACACTGTCAGGGTAATGTAGAGGGAGCTCTACAACTGTATCTAATCCGTGCTGTATCTGCCCTGGGAGCGCTCGATGCTGACACTGGGTATAAATGTGGGGTTACATTGTCAGGGTAATGTAGAGGGAGCTCTACACTGTATCTAACCCATGCTGTACCTGCCCTGGAAGCGCTTGATGCTGACACTGGGTATAAAGTGGGGACACACTGTCAGGGTGATGTAGAGGGAGCTCTACACCGAATCTAACCCGTGCTGTACCTTTCCTGGAAGCGCTCGATGCTGACACTGGGTGTAAAGTGGGGACACACTGTCAGGGTAATGTAGAGGGAGCTCAAAACTGTATCTAACCCGTGCTGTACCTGTCCTGGGAGCGCTCGATGCTGACACTGGGTATAAAGTGGGGACACACTGTCAGGGTAATGTAGAGGGAGCTCTAAACTGAATCTAACCCATGCTGTACCTGCCCTGGGAGCGCTCGATGCTGACACTGGGGATAAAGTGGGGACAGACTGTCAGGGTAATGTAGAGGGAGCTCTACACTGTATCTAGCCCATGCTGTAACTGCCCTGGGAGCACTCGATACTGACACTGGGTATAAAGTGGGGACACACTGTCAGGGTAATGTAGAGGGAGCTCTACACTGTATCTAACCCATGCTGGACCTGCCCTGGGAGCACTCGATGCGGACACTCGGTATTAAGTGGGGGACACACTGTCTGGGTAATGTAGAGGGAGCTCTACACTGTATCAAACCCGTGCTGTACTTGCCCTGGGAGCGCTCGATGGTGACACTGGTTATAAAGTGGGGGGACACACTCTCAGGGTAATGTAGAGGGAGCTCTACACGGTATCTAACCCATGCTGTACCTACCCTGGGAGTGCTCGATGCTGATACTGGGTATAAAGTACGGACACACTGTCAGGGTAATGTAGAGGGATGCTCTACACTGTATCTAACCCGTGCTGTACCTGCCCTGGGAGCGCTCGATGCAGACACTGGGTATAAAGTGGGGACACACAGTCAGGGTCATGTGGAGGGAGCTCTACACTGTATCTAACCCGTGCTATACCTGCCCTGGGAACACTCGATGCTAACACTGGGCATAAAGTGGGGGCACACTGTCAGGGTAATGTAGAGGGAGATCTACATTGTATCTAACACGTGCTGTACCTGCCCTGGGTGTCTCGATGCTGACTCTGGGTATAAAGTGGGGACACACAGTCAGGGTAATGTAGAGGGAGCTCTAAACTGTATCTAACCCGTGCTGTACTTGCCCTGGAAGCGCTCGATGCTGACACTGGGTATAAAGTGGGGACACACTGTCAGGGTGATGTAGTGGGAGCTCTACACTGTATCTAACCCGTGCTGTACCTCCCTGGGAGTGCTCGATGCTGAGACTGGGTATAAAGTGGGGACACACTGTCAGGGTGATGTAGAGGGAGCTCTACACTGTATCGAACCCATGCTGTACCTGCCCTGGAAGCGCTCGATGCTGACACTGGGTATAAAGTGTGGACACACTGTCAGGGTAATGTAGAGGGAGATCTACACTGTATCTAACACGTGCTGTACCTGCCCTGGGAGCGCTCGATGCTGACACTGGGTATAAAGTGGGGACACACTGTCAGGGTAATGTAGAGGGAGCTCTACACTGAATCTAACCCATGCTGTACCTGCCCTGGGAGCGCTCGATGCTGACGCTGGGGATAAAGTGGGGACAGACTGTCAGGGTATTGTAGAGGGAGCTCTACACTGTATCTAACCCGTGCTGTACCTGCCCTGGGAGCGCTCCATGCTGACACTGGGTATAAAGTGGGGGGACACACTGTCAGGGTGATGTAGAGGGAGCTCTACACTGTATCTAACCCGTGCTGTACCTGCCCTGGGAGCGCTCCATGCTGACACTGGGTATAAAGTGGGGGACACACTGTCAGGGTAATGTAGAGGGAGCTCTACACGGTATCTAACCCATGCTGTTTCTGCCCTGGGAGCGCTCGATGCTGACACTGGGTATAAAGTGCGGACACACTGTCAGGGTATTGTAGAGGGATGCTCTACACTGTATCTAACCCGTGCTGTACCTGCCCTGGGAGCGCTCCATGCTGACACTGGGTATAAAGTGGGGGACACACTGTCAGGGTAATGTACAGGGAGCTCTACACTGTATCTAACCCATGCTGTACCTGCCCTGGGAGCGCTCGATGCTGACACTGGGTATAAAGTGGGGGACACACTGTCAGGGTGATGTAGAGGGAGCTCTACACTGTATCTAACCCGTGCTGTACCTGCCCTGGGAGCGCTCGATGCTGACACTGGGTATAAAGTGGGGACACACTGTCAGGGTAATGTAGAGGGAGCTCTACACTGTATCTAACCTGTGCTGTACCTGCCCTGGGAGCGCTCGATGCTGACACTGGGTATAAATGTGGGGTTACACTGTCAGGGTAATGTAGAGGGAGCTCTAAACTGTATCTAACCCGTGCTGTACCTCCCTGGGAGTGCTCGATGCTGAGACTGGATACAAAGTGGCGACACACAGTCAGGGTAGTGTAGAGGGAGCTCTATACTGCATCTAATCCATTCTGTATCTGCCCTGGGAGCGCTCGATGCTGACACTGGGTATAAGTGTGGGGTCACACTGTCAGGGTAATGTAGAGGGAGCTCTACACTGTATGTAACCCGTGCTGTACTTGGCTTGGGAGCGCTCGATGCTGACACTGGGTATAAAGTGGGGGACACACTGCCAGGGTAATGTAGAGGGAGCTCTACACTGTATCTAACCCGTGCTGTACCTGCCCTGGGAGCACTCGATGCTGACACTGGGTATAAAGTGGGGACACACTGTCAGGGTAATGTAGAGGGAGCTCTACACTGTATCTAACCCGTGCTGTACCTGCCCTGGGAGCGCTCGATACTGACACTGGATATAAAGTGGGGTCACACTGTCAGGGTAATGTAGAGGGAGCTCTACACTGTATCTAACCTGTGCTGTACCTGCCCCGGGAGCGCTCGATGCTGACACTGGGTATAAAGTGGGGTCACACTGTCAGGGTAATGTAGAGGGAGCTCTACACTGTATCTAACCCGTGCTGTACCTGCCCCGGGAGCGCTCGATGCTGACACTGGGTATAAAGTGGGGGACACACTGTCAGGGTAATGTAGATGGAGCTCTACACTGTATCTAACCCGTGCTGTACCTGCCCTGGGAGCGCTCGATGCTGACACTGGGTATAAAGTGGGGGACACACTGTCAGGGTAATGTAGAGGGAGCTCTACACTGTATCTAACCCGTGCTGTACCTGCCCTGGGAGCGCTCGATGCAGAGACTGGGTACAAAGCGGGGACACACTGTCAGGATCATGTAGAGGGAGCTCTACACTGTATCTGTAGTGTATGTACCTTGAAGAAGGAGCTATATTCTGCAGCCCCTGTATACTGCAGTACCAGTAGTGACCACCCCTGTATATAAGCCTGTGTAGTAACTTTGTACAGTAGTTCCAGTTTTGTCTCCATTCAGTAAACACCTGTTATAACCAACTCCTGCAGTCCATGTCTCAATTACACACGGACGTTACACTGGCAACGAACAGATCCGAACTTACCTACAGTTCTGCACCACCTCACGGGGATCCATCCCTGAAGCGAAGTTGTTAGAGGTCGAGGCCAGAAGGAAAAAATCCAAAAAGAAAAAGAAACAAACAAACAGAAGAAACGGGCGTCGTCCGTGGGCAATCGCCCTCTGATTAATCGAATTCGAAGATTTGCAGGAGAGGCTGTCGAGATCTGGGCTTGGTTATCCAGTCTATGGTGTCCCAGCTAATCGGACTGGTGGCAGGTAGTACACTGGTCCTTCCTGGGCTGCGGCGGGCTAGAGCTCGATCGGGTGGCTTTTCAACGGGGCCGAGCAGCGTTGTCGGGAAGAGGAGAGAGAGAGAGAGGGTGGAGCACACAGGGCGCGGCCGGTGCTACGAAGCTGGGCAGCGTACAGACCCGAGAAGAGGGAGGAAAGTGTCCCATAGGGTCTGCTCTGACGACGGGAACAATAATTAAAATAAAAGAAATTAGAAGCGCAGGAAGCCGCGAGGAGCTGCAGTTTGCCACGGGGACTGCGGAGAGCGGCGTTGGCAGCAGTGTGGGAGGGGGGAAGTGCGCGAAGACCATAGGGCGTTGCCATCAAGGCATAAAAACACCAGCAACAGCGCTAGCAGCAGCGGAAAAGACAGAAAGCGCGGGAGGCGCCATCTTAATCCAGCGGGGAAGAAGGCAAAGCGCGGGAGACGCCATTTTGTTCAATCGGGGAAGAAGGCAAAGCGCGGGAGGCGCCATCTTAAATCTCCAAGATGCCGAAGACTGGCACTATCACTGCCTTCGATAATGCAATAGAAGACTGGACCACGTATGTGGAAAGAGTCGAAGTATATTGCAAGGCAAATGAAGTAGCCGATGAGAAAAAGGCATCGGTACTACTAAACTTAATGGGCGCAAGAACGTACGGCCTATTGCGGAACCTGATCACTCCAGTCAAACCGATGGCGAAGAGTTTTAACGAAATTGTTCATATCCTACAGGAACACGTAAATCCTGCACCGCTGCTGATAGCAGAAAGATTTAAATTCCACAAGAGAAATCAGCATAAAGATGAGAGCAATGCTGATTACCTTATGGAACTATGCAAGCTATCAAAGCACTGCCAGTTCAGAGCAGGACTGGCAGATACCCTACGGGACAAATTTGTCTGTGGACTCCTGAGTGAAGGAACCCAGAAGAGGTTACTCTCAGAGAAAGAGCTGACGCTAGATAAGGCTTTCAGCATGGCAGTATCGTATGAAGCAGCAGCAAGGTGAGCTGCAGAAATACAGCAAAAGCCACAGGAATACGGCACCCATGAAATGACACGGGGATTTGAAAAATGTTATCAGAACAACAAAATGGCAGAACAACCCATGACCAGAAGGACTGCTGGTCCAAGTACAAGACATGCAGGCAATGCGGAAAGATGGGACACATTGCACGAGTTTGCAGGTCCAGGAAGAAAACTAACGCCAACAAAAAGACTACTAAGGAAAAGTACAGGAAAGTACAAAAGGTGACAGACAGTAGTTCCGAAGACCAGAAGAGCGATAGTGAATCAGGGAACAAGAGACTAAGCTGTCTCAAACTACACAACGTAATCACAAAAGAGGATCACCGAACCATTTGGGTCACCCTCACGATAGCAGGGTCCCAAGTCAAAATGGAATTGGATACAGGATCAGCCCCGACCATCATGAATCGACGAGACTACGAGCGGCTATTCTCACACATACCCTTGAAAGACACATCCATTGTCTTGAAGACATATACGGGGCAGAAAGTATACCCCAGAGGGAAAATAAGGGTGCCTGTCGAATACAACGGCAAGGAAATACAGAAATTGTATCTGTACATACTGCAAGATGGTGGACCACCGTTATTGGGATGTGAATGGATCAGAAAGATAAGTTTAGACTGGCACTCCATTCAGGCACTGACGGTGGCTGGTAAAAAGGATGACGACGTCACACCTGGACGATTGTCAAAAATCTTGGCTAACGCTAAAGAGGTATTTCAACAAGAACTGGGAAGTCTTAAAGGCATAACCGCCTCAATAAAAATAGAAGAGAATGCAATTCCCAAGTTTTTCAAAGCAAGACTGGTACTGTATGCAATTCGCCCAGCCGTCGAGGCAGAGCTGGAGAATCTGGAGAATGCAGGCTTGTTATCTAAGGTAGACTGGATCGAGTGGGCGACACCCATCGTTCCTGTCATGAAGAAAACGTTAAACAATAAGTCTGAGGAGCCAAGGAAGCTTCGCATCTGTGGGGACTTCAAGGTGACTGTGAACCCAGCCCTTCACACAGTACAATATCCTCTTCCAAGGATAGAAGATATTTTCGCCTCACTATCTGGAGGGAAACGTTATACAAAAATTGACCTAGCGCAAGCATATTTGCAGATGGAGGTTGAAGAATCCTCTAGGAAATATCTCACGATAAACACTCACAAAGGTCTTTACCAGTATAATCGAATGGTATTCGGAGTAGCATCAGCTCCGGCGATATGGCAAAGAGCGATGGAACAAGTCCTGCAAGGGATTCTGGGGACTCAGTGTTACTTGGACGACATCCTAGTGATGAGTGAAAATGACAGTGAATACCTTGCCAACCTAGAGCAGGTGCTCACTAGACTAAGAGAACATGGGCTACGAGCCAATTGCCCCAAGTGCGAGTTTTTTAAGAAACAAATATCGTATTGTGGCCACGTGATTGATGAAGAGGGGTTACATAAGTCCCCTGACAAAATTGAAGCAGTAGTTAAGGCTCCAGCGCCTGAAAATGTGTCGCAACGGAGGTCATTCCTCGGATTAGTGAATTACTACCACAAGTTTTTGCCGAATTTGTCCACAATTCTGCACCCACTGAACGCCCTGCTACAAACTGGAGTAGCATGGAAATGGAGCGATGAATGTAAGCGGGCCTGTCAGAAGTGTAAAGGCCTGATCACTTCAAGAGAAGTATTGGCTCACTACAACCCATCACTACCGATAAGACTGGCGTGTGATGCGTCACCCTACGGCGTTGGAGCGGTACTGTCACATAAATCCCTTGATGGTTCAGAGAGGTCGATAGCTTTTGCGTCACGCTCGTTAACTGCAGCCGAGCGTAACTACGCCCAGATTGACAGAGAGGCCCTCAGCCTGGTGTGGGGGGTGAAGAAGTTCAATCACTACCTGCACGGACAGAAATTTACTCTACTAACTGATCATCAACCTCTTGTCTCCATTTTCAACCCTCAGAAGGGCGTCCCGATAATGACAGCACAACGGCTACAGAGGTGGTCCCTTTTCCTAGGGGCACACCAATATGACATCGAGTACAAAGGAACTAAACAGCATGGGAATGCTGATGGATTGTCGCGCCTACCGTTGCCAATGGTGGAAGAAGCACCTGTAGTGGATCCTGTGGAGATATTCCACTCGACCATAGTCGAATGTCTACCTGTGACGAATGCAAACATAGAAAAGGAAACACGAAATGACCCGACACTCTCCAGGGTCTATGATTTAACGGTGAAGGCATGGCCAGCACATGGCGAACCACTGTTGCCAGCATTCTCGCCGAGAAGAGAACAGCTGTCAGTGTGCCGAGGAACCTTGATGTCTGGATCAGGAGTAGTAATTCCACCCAAATTGAAGGATAGAGTGCTCAATGAGCTTCATGAGGGTCATCTGGGAGGGGTAAAAATGAAGAACTTAGCCAGAGCGTTTGTGTGGTGGCCGGGAATCGATAGAGAAATCGAAGAGATGACCAAGAGCTGTACAGGATGCCAGAAGGTCCAAAACGCCCCACCACAAGCCCCTCTACATCCATGGGAGTGGCCCTCATCTCCATGGCAAAGGGTACACATTGATTTTGCTGGTCCATTTATGGACTCGATGTTTTTAATTGCGGTGGATGCACATTCAAAATGGCCAGAGGTAATAAAAATGTCCTCAACCACCACAGAAAAAACTATCACAGTCTTACGAACCATATTCACCAGAAATGGGCTGCCTGAACAGATGTGCTCCGACAATGGACCACAGTTTGTGTCTGAAGAGTTCCGGAGGTTCTTAAAGAACAATGGTGTTAAGCATTACACATCCGCCCCATATCATCCAGCCACCAATGGGTTGGCTGAGAGGTTCGTTCAAACATTCAAGAAGGCTATCAAGGCAATGTGTAATGAAGACATACCCCTACAACACAAGGTGGATAACTTCTTGTTTGCCTACCGGAATGCGACACATGCGGTTACCAACCAAACTCCAGCCATGATGTTCTTCAATCGAAGACTAAGATGCCGCTTGGATTTGGTTAAGCCAAACATCAGAAGAGATGTGGAGAACAGACAGTTTCAGAATATGAATGAAAGGCCAACCAGGAGTTTTACGATAGGTCAACCAGTTTTGGCCCGGGACTACCGCACATAGAAATGGCAGCCAGGAACGATCTGCACACGGCAAGGACCTCTAATGTATACCGTGGACGTTGGAGAGAGCATTGTAAGACGCCATGCTGACCAGATTCTAGAGTCACTGGAAAACGTTAAATCTACACCACGATCCTATACACCTGGTGATGAAACCGAAGTACCAATTGCATCTACCTCAGAATCGGTGATATTGGAAGCAGACAAACCAAACAACGGCGTTGATCACGAATCAACTTTGCCAGAAGAACCTGATATCCTAAAGAGGCGTTATCCGGACAGAATCAGGAAGCCTCCTCAAAGACTGAATTTATAATTGATTAACTTCAGCTAATGTATACAGCAACTGTAATTGTAAATATGTTATTTAATTATTAATCAAATGTTATGAACTGTTTAGCTAAAAGGGGAGGAATTGTAGTGTATTTACCTTGAAGAAGGAGCAATATTCTGCAGCCCCTGTATACTGCAGTACCAGTA
The DNA here is from genome assembly GCF_052327205.1 of Somniosus microcephalus. Taxonomy (NCBI): domain Eukaryota; kingdom Metazoa; phylum Chordata; class Chondrichthyes; order Squaliformes; family Somniosidae; genus Somniosus; species Somniosus microcephalus. The sequence continues at coordinate 107,680 of NW_028225283.1, read as the reverse complement.
GTGACCACCCCTGTAGATAAGCCTGTGTAGTAACTTTGTATAGTAGTTCCAGTTTTGTCTCCATTCAGTAAACACCTGTTATAACCAACTTCTGCAGTCCATGTCTCAATTACACATGGACGTTACAGTATCTAACCCATGCTGTAACTGCCCTGGGAGCGCTTGATGTTGACACTGTGTATAAAGTGGGGACACACTGTCAGGGTAATGTAGAGGGAGCTCTACACTGTATCTAACCTGTGCTGTACCTGCCCTGGGAGTGCTTGATGTTGACACTGTGTATAAGGTGGGGACACACTGTCAGGGTAATGTAGAGGGACCTCTGTACTGTATCTAACCCGTGCTGTACCTGCCCTGGGAGCGCTCGATGCTGACATTGGGTATAAAGTGGGGACACACTGTCAGGGTAATGTAGAGGAAGCTCTACACTGTATCTAACCCGTGCTGTAACTGCCCTGGGAGCGCTCGATGCTGACAGAGGTTATAAAGTTGGGTATGCACTGTCAGGGTAATGTAGAGGGACCTCTACACTTTATCTAACCCATGCTGTACCTGTCATGGGAGCGATCGATGCTGACAGTCGGTATAAAGTAGGGGACACACTGTCAGGGTAATGTAGAGGGAGCTCTACACTGTATCTAACCCATGCTGTACCTGCACTGGGAGCGATCGATGCTGCCACTGGGGATAAAGTGGGATCACACTGTCAGTGTAAGGTAGAGGGATTTCTACACTGTATATAACCCATGCTGTACCTGCCCTGGGAGCGCTCGATGCTGACAGTGGGTATAAAGTGGGGACACACTGTCAGGGTAATGTAGAGGGAGCTCTACACTGTATCTAACCCGTGCTGTACCTGTCCTGGGAGCACTCGATGCTGACACTGGGTATAAAGTGGGGACACACTGTCAGGGTCATGTTGAGGGAGCTCTACACTGTATCTAACCCGTGCTGTACCTGCCATGGGAGCGCTCGATGCTGACCGTTGTTATAAAGTTGGGTATGCACTGTCAGGGTAATGTAGAGGGACCTCTACACTTTATCTAAGCCATGCTGTACCTGCCATGGGAGCGATCGATGCTGACAGTCGGTATAAAGTAGGGGACACACTGTCAGGGTAATGTAGAGGGAGCTCTACACTGTATCTAACCCGTGCTGTACCTGCTCTGGGAGCGCTCGATGCTGACAGTGGGTATAAAGTGGGGGACACCCTTTTAGGGTAATATAGAGGGAGCTCTACCCTGTATCTAACCCGTGCTGTACCTGCCCTGGGAGCTCTCAATGCTGACACTGGGTATAAAGTAGGAGGACACACTGTCAGGGTAATGTAGTGGCGGCGGTGATATAAAGAGGCAAGGAGCAGGTAGGCCCCACAGTGACGGCAGCGGCGGACCTGTTTGGAGCGAGGCGGCGGTGATATAAAGAGGCGAGGAGCAGGTAGGCCCCACGGCGGCGGCTGACCTGTGTGGAGCGAGGCGGCGGCGGTGATATGAAGAGGCGAGGAGCAGGTAGGCCCCACAGTGGCAGCAGCGGCTGACCTGTGTGGAGCGAGGCGGTGGTGATATAAAGAGGTGATGAGCAGGTAGGCCCCACGGTGGCGGCTGACCTGTGTGGAGCGAAGTGGCAGCAGTGATATAAAGAGGCGAGGAGCAGGTAGGTTTACCAATCTCCGAGCTCAGAGGGAGGGAGAGAGAGAAGTAAAAAATAATCGAACTGTGACGTCACCAGAAAGCAGGTAAGTGATTGGTTGGTGAGTACTTCTCTCTTTCTCCTTTTTTCCAAACTTAAATTTTGTGGTTTATAGTTTATAGGGTGTCTGTGGTTTAGCGGGGACTGCTGGTAAACAAGGGCCCTTAAGTATATCATTTAATTGTAGTGTAATTGGTGGGATTGATTTGATTTAAATTAATTTAAATTAATTAAAGTGTAAGTCATGACAGGAGAGCTCTGTGCCATGGTATGCTCCTCCTGCACTATGTGGGAAATCAGGGACACTTCCTGTGTCCCTGACGACCATGGGTGCGAGAAGTGTATGCAGCTGCAGCTACTGACAGAACCCATTGCGGCGCTGGAGCTGCGAGTGGATACAAACTGGAGCATTCGCGATGCTGAGGACATCGTGGATAATATGTTTAGGGAGTTGGTCACACTGCAGGTAAAGGCTGCACAGGCAGGAAGAGAATGGGTGACCACCAGGCAGAGTAGTAGGCGCAGGCAGGTAGTGCAGGGGTCCCCAGTGACCATCCCCCTCTCAAACAGATATACCGTTTTGAATACTGTTGGGGGGGCATGACTTATCAGGGGAAGGCAGCAGCAGCCAACTTCATGGCACTGTGGGTGGTTCTGCTGCACAGGACGGGAGGAAAAAGAATGGGAGAGCTTCAGTAATAGGGGATTCAATTGTAAGGGGAATAGATAGGCATTTCTGCAGCCGCAAACGTGACTCCAGGATGGTATGTTGCCTCCCTGGTGCAAGGGTCAAGGATGTCTCAGAACAGCTGCAGAACATTTTGGAAGGGTTGGGTGAACAGCCAGTTGTCGTGGTGCATATAGTTATCAACGATATAGGTAAAAAATGGGATGAGGTCCTGAAAGCTGAATACAGGGAGTTAGGAGGTAAATTAAAAAATAGGACCTCAAAGATAGTAATCTCAGGATTGCTACCAGTGCCATGTGCTAGTCAGAGTAGAAATAGAAGGATATTTCAGATGAATACATGGCTAGAGGAATGGTGCAGGGGGAGGGATTCAAATTCCTGGGACATTGGAACCGGTTCTGCGGGAGGTGGGACCAGTACAAAATGGACGGTTTGCACCTGGGCAGGACCAGGACCGATGTCCTAGGGGGAGTGTTTGCTAGTGCTCTGGAGGAGGGTTTAATCTAAAATGGCAGGGGGTTGGGAACCTGAGCAGGGGGACAGAGGAAAGGGAAACAAGGATAGAAGCAAAAGAAAGGAAGGAGAAAAACAAAGGTGGCAGTCAGAGATATCAAGGGTTTAAATCAAACATGGCCACAGGAAATAATAATTATAATAGGTCTAAGAGTGATAAAAAAACAAGCCTGAAGGCCTTGTGTCTTAATGCGAGGAGCATTTGTAATAAGGTGGATGAATTAGCTGCACAAATAGAGGTAAACAGATATGATATGATTGGGATTATGGAAACATGGCTCCAGGGTGACCAAGGCTGAGAACTCAATATCCAGGGGTATTCAATATTCAGGAAAGATAGGCAAAAAGGAAAAGCAGGTGGGGTACCATTGCTGGTTAAAGAGGGGATTAACGCAATTGAAAGGAAGGATATTAACTCTGATGATGTGGAATCTGTATGGGTAGAGCTGAGAAATACCAAGGGGCAGAAAACGTTAGTGGGAGTTGTATACAGACCCCCAAACAGTAATGCTGAGGTTGGGGATGGCATTAAACGGAAAATTAGAGATGCGTGCAATAAGGGCACAGCAGTTATCATGGGTGACTTTAATCTACATATAGATTGGGCTAACCAAATTAATAACAATACTGTGGAGGAGGAATTCCTGGAGTGTATATGAGATGGTTTCCTGGACCAAAATGTCAAGGAACCAACTAGAGATCAGACTATCTTAGACTGGGTATTATGTAATGAGAAAGGATTAATTAGCAATCTGGTTGTGCGAAGCCCCTTGGGTCGGAGCGATCATAATATGCTAGAATTCTTCATTAAGATGGAGAGTGAAGTAGTTGACTCAGAGACTAGGGTCCTGAATTTAAATAAAGGAAACTACGATGGTATGAGGCGCGAGTTGGGTAGGATTGATTGGGGAATGTTACTCAAAGGGTTGACAGTGGATTGGCAATGGCAAACATTCAAAGATCGCATGGATGAACTGCAGAATTTGTTCATCCCTGTTTGGCATAAAAATAAATCAAAAAAGGTGACTCAACCGTGGCTAACAAGGGAAATTAGGGATAGCATAAGATCCAAGGAGGAGACATATAAATTGGCCAGAAAAAGCAGTAAACCTAAGGATTGGGAGCAGTTTAGGATTCAGCAAAGGAGGACAAAGGGATTAATTAAGAGGGGGAAAATAGAGTATGAGAGTAAGCTTGCAGGGAACATAAAAGCTGACTGTAAAAGCTTTTATAGATATGTGAAGAGAAAAAGATTGGTGAAGTCAAGCGTAGGTCCCTTGCAGTCAGAATCAGGGGAATTTATAATGGGGAACAAAGAAATGGCAGACCAATTAAATACATACTTTGGTTCTGTCTTCACAAAGGAGGGGACAAATAACCTCCCAGAGATGTCGGGGAACATAGGATCTAATGAGAGGGAGGAACTGAAAGAAATCAGTATTTGTAGGGAAATGGTGTTTGGAAATTGACGGGATTGAATCCCCAGGGCCTGATAATCTACATCCTAGTCTACTTAAGGAAGTGGCCCTAGAAATAATAGATGCATTCCTGGTCATCTTCCAAAATTCGATAGACTCTGGAACAGTTCCCATGGATTGGAGGGTAGCTAATGTTACCCCACTGTACAAAAAAGGTGGCAGAGAGAAAACGGGGAATTACAGACCGGTAAGCCTGACATCGGTAGTGGGGAAAATGCTAGAGTCCATTACAAAAGATGTAATAGCAGAGCACTTGGAAAACAGTGACAGGATCGGACAAAGTCAACATGGATTTACAAAAGGTAAATCGTGCTTGACTAATCTACTGGAATTTTTTGAGGATGTAACTGCTAGAATAGTTAAGGGAGAACCAGTGGATGTGGTGTATTTGGACTTTCAGAAGGCTTTCGATAAGGTCCCGCATAAGAGATTAGCGTGTAAAGTTAAGGCACATGGGATTGGGGGCAAGGTATTAACTTGGATAAAGAACTGGTTGGCAGACAGGAAGCAAAGAGTTGGAATAAATGGTTCTTTTTCCGAGTGGCAGGCAGTGACTAGTGGGGTACCGCAGGGATCGGTGCTAGGACACCAGCTATTCACAATATATATTAATGATCTAGACGAGGGAACTAGATGTAATATCTCCAATTTTGCAGATGACACAAAGCTGGGTGGGCGTGTGTGCTGTGAGGAGGATGCCAAGAAACTCCAGTATGATTTGGACAGGTTGGGTGATTGGGCAGAAGCATGGCAGTTGCAGTATAATGTGGATAAATGCGAGGTTATCCACTTTGGTGGCAAAAACAGGAAGGTGTAGGAATGGTCAAATTCCTAGCTAGAGATTGAGTTCGACGCAGGCAATCAATCAAAAAGGTTTTTAATGTCAAACTAACGAGTTTAAACAGATTGATACAAGAGAACTATGAATACAGGTCTTAACAGGTCGGAAGCTCCACGAGGACTGCCTGGACAGTCCCATGGATGGCATCATGACGTCATCACATTTTTCCCGCATTTGGGTGATCACGTGATTAGCGGTATGACGTCATCGCGTTTGCCCGCGCTCTTAAAGGGACCGCGCTGTACATGCAAACAGTATATACAATGGTACAGATTTAGTCTGTAGCTAACACATCATTAAAGGGAATTATGTACAGTTGTTCGGAGTCCCTCAGTGGCTCTGCCACATGCGCCTCCCCAGAATTGTCTTTAACGGAAAAAGTCAAACGGTGAGGGGGTCTGACAAGCCTGTCAGAACGACTCCTGTATTCCCGAAGCGGAAGCTGTTGGACGGCGGGCGGTCCGGCGGGTGGTTGCACTTGTTCTGGCGTGACGACGGTGGGCGGCCGACCTCGTCTCGGTGGCTGTGCGGTCTCGACGGGACGGTCAAGGTCCAGGTATGCTGGCTTCAAACGGTCAATCGAAATGTGGTCCGGTTTACCACCGACATCCACCTTGAAGGTTTTGTCTCCTGCCTCTAACACGCGGAAAGGACCAGTGTATGGGGCCTTGAGCGGATCCTGGTGAGCATCGTGGTGGATGAACACGTAGTCGGCTTGTTTCAGCTCCGCTGGAACGTGAGAGCCCTGAAACTCGTGATGCGATGTGGGAACCGGCGCGAAACATCTGGCTGCTTCCTGGTGTCTGATAAGCTGGCGTGAGGTGAACCATGGCTCCGTTGGTGTTGGCAGGAAATCCCCTGGCACTCGCAGCGGCTGACCATAAACGAGCTCTGCCGCGGAAGAGTGAAGATCTTCCCTGGGGGCCATGCGAAGGCCCAACATGACCCACGGCAGCTTGTCTGCCCATCCAGCGTCTTGGAGGCTGGCCCTCAGTGCGGCCTTAAGCGATCTGTGAAAACGTTCGCACAGACCGTTCACTTGTGGGTGGTAGGCTGTGGTGCGGTGTAACTTGACACCGAGTCGTTGAGCCACTGCATTCTAGAGTTCAGAGGAAAACTGCGGTCCCCGGTCCGAAGAGATGTCAGCAGGCACTCCAAAATGGGTGACCCATGAAGAGATGAACGCCCTGGCCACGTCCACCGAAGTAGTAGTTGACAGGGGAACCGCCTCCGGCCATCTGGTGGTGCGATCTACTACGGTCAGGATGTGCGTAAAACCATGGGAAGGTGAAAGTGGTCCTACCAGGTCCACATTAACGTGGTCAAACCGTCGCTCAGGAACTGCAAAGGTGGCGCTGTACCTTAGCCTTTTGGCAGACCACACAGGTGTTGGCCCAGTCGCGGACATCTTTATGCATGCCCCACCAAACGAACTTAGATGAGATTAGCTTTTGAGAAGCCTTCATTCCTGGGTGTGACAACCCATGTATGGCGTCAAACGCCTTGCGGCACCAGGCGACTGGCACAATAGGGCAAGGGTCCCGAACGGAGACGTCACACAGCAACGTGGTACCAGCCGAATGGAACCTGACGTCGGCCAACTGGAGGCTAGTGGTGTTGGTGCAGTAAGCCTGCACTTCTGGGTCTGAGACTTGGTCTGCTGCCATGAGGGCGTAGTCGATGCCCAGCTGGACCGCATGCACGGTCGCACGGGAGAGGCAATCTGCCACCAGGTTGTCTTTACCAGCCACGTGCTGAATATCTGTGGTAAATTCAGAGATGTATGTCATCTGACATTGTTGTCGAGATGGCCACGGTTCGGCGGTCTTGGCCATGGCAAAAGTCAGTGGCTTATGGTCGACGAAAGCGGTGAAAGGACGTCCTTCCAACAAGAACCGGAAATGGCGGATGGCCAGAAAAAGGGTTAGTAACTCCCTGTCAAAAGTACTGTAGGCCCACTCGTTACGCCACAGTTGACGGCTGAAGAATGCCAACGGCTGCCACGTCCTGTTCACCCACTGCTCCTAAACGGCGCCGATTGCATAATCTGATGCGTCGGTAGTGAGGGCGATGGTGGCTCCTGGTAGCGGGTGCGCCAGCATGGTCACGTTGGCTAAGGCACTCTTGGTGTCGGTGAATGCCCGGTCCATGTCAACCTCACTGGATCCTTGCCAATCTTGCCCTTGAGGGCCGCGTACAAGGGCTGCATGAGCAGTGCTGCCTTAGGCACGAAACGGTGGTAAAAATTTACCATGCCGAGGAACTCCTGCAGGGCCTTTATGTTCTGCGGGCGTGGAAAGGATGTCACCGCCTCTACCTTCGCTTGCAAAGGAACCGCCCCCTCTGAGGTAATGCGATGTCCCAGGAAATCAATTTGGCGCAGACCAAACTGGCACCTGGCTGGGTTGATAATCAGGGCATGTTGGCTGAGGCGTCGAAAGAGGGTGCGGAGGTGAGAGATGTGTTCCTCCTTATTAGTACTGGCGATGAGGATATCGTCTAAGTAGACAAAAAAGAACTTGAGGTCCCGCAGCACGGAGTCCATGAGGCACTGGAAAGCCTGGGCAGCGTTCTTCAACCCAAATGGCATCCTTAAAAATTCGAAGAGAGCGAAAGGGGTGATGACTGCGGTCTTCGGGACGTCTTGCGGGTGCACCGGGACCTGGTGGTAGCCTCGGACAAGGTCAACCTTGGAAAAAACGGTGTTTCCTGCCAAATGGGCAGAGAAATCCTGGATGTGGGGGATCGGGTATCGATCAGGAGTGGTGGCATCGTTTAGTCGTCGATAGTCGCCGCAGGGCCGCCATCCGCCGCCAGGTTTTGGTATGATGTGAAGAGGCGAAGACCAGGGACTATTCGACCTGCGAATAATCCCTAAGCGCTCCATTGTTGCGAACTCCGCCTTCGCGACCGCTAGCTTGCCAGGTTCGAGGCGCCAGGCCCGCGCGTGGACTGGGGGGCCGGTGGTGGTGATGTGGTGTTCCACACCATGCTTCGTGGCTGTGGAGGAGAACATGGGCCTGGTCAGGTCTGGAAATTCGCCTAGCAGGCGAGCGAACTCATTCGGACTCGGGAAAGCGCAGGAGACGGTGCGCGACATGGTGTTACAACGGTGGCAAGGGATAGAGTGAAACGTGGCCGCGTTGATCAGCTGCCGGTTCCTTACATCGACCAGGAGGCCGTTGGCGCACAGGAAATCTGCACCGAGAATGGCTTGCAAAACCTTGGCTGTAACGAATTCCCAGAAAAACCGCTGGCTGCCGAATCACACCTGGACGTCTGCCGAAGGTCCGAATAGATCCGCCATTAACCGCTTCGAGGGGAAGGCCATGCCTGCCAGCCTGTACATCAAGGGCTGACGCGGGTAGAATGCTGCACTGCGCTCCGGTGTCGCACAGGAACCGACGACCGGAGAGGGCATCTGTGATGAAGAGCAGCTTGCCTGCATTGCCGATTGCCATCACGGCCGTGGGGCACCCGTTAGACCCGTTCTTCATTGGACGGAGTTGTTGTTTTTTCTTTTTTTGAGAGAAGCTGCAGGGAGGACGGCAACATCTCGCCTTCGCGTCAAACCGCGTGTGGTAGAAGCACAGCCCCGTGGGCTGAGGAGCTGGGGCAGCGTCTGTGGGGGATGGGCGCCTCATGGCAGCGCAGTATTGTTGCGTAACTGCCAATATTTGTCCGCCTCGGCAGCGAGCGCTGCGCAGTCTTCGACCTCGGATCTCGCCAAGGCCGTTTACACTTGCTCCAGTAATTGGCTGAGGAACAACTCTCTGAAGAGAATGCATTCCGGTTCGGAGCCGAGGAGTGTGAGCATTTGGCTCACCAGCTCGGAAGGTTTGGAGTCCCCGATTCCGGGCATAGCGAGCAGCACCGGAAAATGTGTCACAACTGAGGTCGTTCCTCGGGCTGGTAAACTACTACCACAAGTTCTTACCAAATTTGTCTACGGTATTACACCCACTGAACACCCTACTGCAAACAGGGGTACCAGGGAAATGGGATGACGAACGTAGACGAGCTTTCCAGAAGTGTAAGGAATTGATCACATCAAAAGAGGTGTTGGCCCATTTCAACCCAGCACTACCAATTCGTTTGGAATGTGATGCATCACCCTATGGTGTTGGAGCGGTGCTGTCGCACAAATTCCCAGACGGGTTGGAGAGGCCAGTAGCCTTTGCGTCTCGGTCACTAACCTCGGCCGAGCGCAACTACGCCCAGATTGACAGGGAGGCCCTCAGCCTAGTATGGGGAGTGAAAAAATTCAACCACTATCTGCATGGGCAGAAGTTCACCTTGCTGACTGACCACCTACGACTTGTCTCCATCTTTAATCCTAAGAAGGGCGTTCCAGTGATGGCTGCACAGCGGTTACAAAGATGGTCCCTGTTTCTAGGGGCGAATCAATATGAAATAGAATATAAAGGCACGAAACAGCATGGGAACGCTGATGGGCTGTCGCGCCTGCCACTGCCTACTGTGGAGGAAGCACCAGCAGTGGACCCTATCGAGATATTTTATTCGTCAATAATTGAACGATTGCCAGTAACAAACGCGGATATAGAGAAGGAGACCCGAAATGATCCGACACTGTCTCAGGTATATGATTTGACGGTGAGGGGATGGCCAACACATGGCGACTCACTGTTGCCAGCATTCTCATCCAGAAGAGAACAACTGTCAGTATGCCAGGGGACAGTGATGTGTGGATCCAGAGTGGTGATTCCACCCAAGGTAAGGGAGAGAGTGCTAAAGGAGCTACATGAAGGTCATCTGGGGGGAGTGAAAATGAAAAGCCTTGCTAGGGCTTATGTGTGGTGGCCGGGAATCGATCAACAAATTGAAGACCTAACTAAGAGCTGCTTAGGATGCCAGAAGGTCCAAAATGCACCACCACATGCCCCTCTACACCCATGGGAGTGGCCCTCCTCTCCATGGCAACGGGTGCATATTTATTTCGCTGGTCCATTCATGGACTCAATGTTCTTAATAGCAGTGGATGCTCATTCAAAGTGGCCTGAGGTGATAAAAATGTCTTCAACCACTACAGAGAAAACGATTGCAGTCCGATGGACCATATTTGCCAGAAACAGTTTGCCAGAGTAGATTTGCTCTGATAATGGACCACAGTTTGTGTCCGACGAGTTCCAAAAATTTATGAGAAGGAATGGGGTAAGGCATTACACATCCGCCCCGTATCATCCAGCCACAAATGGATTGGCTGAGAGGTTCGTACAAACCTTTAAGAAGGCGATAAAGGCCATCTGCGACGATGAAATTCCACTACAGCATAAGATGGACAATTTCTTATTAGCCTACCGAAACGCGACACATGCAGTTACCAACCAGACCCCGGCCATGATGGTCTTTAACCGAAGGTTGAGATCTCGTCTGGACTTGCTCAGACCAAATGTGCGAAGAAATGTTGAGGACAAACAATTCCAGCACATCAACGAGAAGCCGACAAGGAGCTTCAATGTAGGGCAACCAGTCTTGGCCCGTGACTATCGAACAGAGAAGTGGTAACCCGGAACGATATGCACAAGGCAGGGGCCATTAATGTACACAGTGGATGTCGGGGAGAACATTGTGAGACGCCACGTCGATCAGATCTTAGCGTCACAGGAACGAGTCAACCCCATGTCTCGAGTACCTGGGGATGAACCCGACATACCGGTGGCATCTACTTCAGACCCGATGAACTACCCGATGAAAAGGAGTCAGAATCGCCTCTGCACCAAGAACAAGAACCTTCGGAAAGGCGCTATTGTGGCAAAGCCACTAAGTGACTTACATAATTGTCTGTAACCAATGTTATTACCTTTCAAGTTGGCTCTGGTTAAACAGAGCTAGATCGACAACATCGCGATCTGACGCGATGATGTCATCACGTGGGTCACGTGACATCCCCTTCGGCGGGAAACGTGATGACGTGATGACGTCAGAGGTAGAGGGCGGGGCCAGCCAGTCCTCGTGTGGATTGAAAGAGAAAAGACCTGTTTTGAGCTTCTCCTGTAGTTTCTTGTTTTGTAAAGTTCTTAGACAATAAATTCAGTTTGTTAACTTCCAGTAGTTATAGATTCTTTGTTAGGAGTGCAGAGACTCCTACATTGGTGACCCCGATTCCTCGCGATCGTTTTTCGCGGTGAACGCTGAACACAGGCCAGTGATGGAGGCCAATGCAGTGGCCTTGAAGCTCCCCCAATTCTGGGAACAACAGGCAGCCTCTTGGTTTGTGCAAGCCGAGGCGCAATTTGAGCTCCGCAACATCGTACAGGACCAGACCAGATATCTCCACGTGGTCTCCGCCCTCGAGAGCTCGACGGCGTCGAGAATCATCAGCCTGCTGGAGAGTCCTCCGACTGCTGACAAGTATGTCGCCATCAAGACACAATTGCTGCAGGTGTTTGGTCTCACCAAAGCGGAGTGCGCTCGCCGTTTACTGGCTCTACCAGGGTTAGGAGACTCCAAACCCTCGGAAATGATGAGTCATATGCTGACTCTCCTGGGGTCCGAGCCCCAGTGCTTTCTGTTTCGCGAACTGTTCCTTACTCAACTTCCTGAGCAAGTACAGACGTCCCTCGCCCGAGCAGAAACCGCAGACTGCGTCGCGCTAGCCGAAGAGGCGGATAAGATTTACGTGGTCCGGCAACAATACTGCGCCCTCGCGCAACGCCCCGCCACGAAGAGCCCGGCCCCGGCTCCGACAAAGGCGCCTCCGACGACCGGTTTCTGCTACTACCACGCTCGTTTCGGCCCGAAGGCCCGCTGCTGCCGCTCGCCATGCACCTTCATTACCAGACCGTCGAATAGACCGCCGCGAGCCATGCACGCCAGTCCCGGTACTTCCCCCGCTGCCGCGATGGCGTTCGGTGCTTCCGGGAATCTCACCTACGTAACCGACTCCATCTCCGGCCGTCGTTTTCTATGCGACACGGGGGCGCAATGCAGCACACTGCCCACCTCGGTCATAGACCTTCGCTCCAGCAGCCGTGGTCCTCCTATGCAAGCGGCCAACGGGGGTTCGATCCGCACTTGCTGGAAGCGCCTCGTCCGAGTATGTTTCGGTGGACAGTTTTTCAGCTGGAATTTCATCACCGCTCAAACCTCACAGGCCCTGTTGGGTGCTGACGTTTTAGGCGCCAACGGCCTGTTGGTGGACGTGAAAAATCGACGCCTCATTCGCGCCGCCACGCTCGACGATATTTCGGGGGCGCGCAGCACGGCTGCGTCACACACGATTTCATGTGCGCGGCCGCAGCCCGACGATTTCGCCCGTCTCCTCGAGGATTTCCCCGAGCTGACGAAGCCCAACTTTTCGGCTCCGACCGTCAAGCATAGGGTGGAGCACCATATTTCGACTACCGGCTCGCCCGTTTACGCCAGGGCGCGACGTTTAGAGCCCAGCAAGCTAACGGCAGCAAAGGCGGAGTTCGCTGTGATGGAAAAAATGGGGATCATCCGTCGGTCCAGTAGCCCCTGGTCTTCCCCGCTCCACATCGTCCCCAAGCCCGGCGGGGGATGGCGGCCCTGTGGGGATTATCGCCGCCTCAATGAGATAACGACGCCCGACCGCTACCCCATTCCCCATATACAGGACTTCTCAGCACATTTGGCAGGGACGTCCATCTTCTCCAAAATCGACCTCGTCCGTGGTTACCATCAGGTGCCGGTGCACCCTCAGGATGTCGAAAAGACAGCGGTAATTGCCCCCTTTGGACTCTTTGAATTCCTGCGAATGCCCTTTGGGCTTAAGAACGCGGCACAGGCGTTTCAGCACCTCATGGATTCAGTCCTGCGGGACCTTGACTTTCTGTTTGTTTATCTGGATGATATTCTGGTTGCCAGCACCTCCAAGGAGGAACACCTCGAGCACCTTCGGGTCCTTTTCAGACGGCTTCAGCAGCACGGCCTCATCGTTAACTCAGACAAATGCCGTTTCGGCCTATCGCAACTGGATTTCCTGGGCCACCGCATAACCCCCACGGGGGCAACGCCACTTCGGGTCAAGGTGGAGGCAATTGCGGCGTTCCTGAAACCGAAATCCGTGAAAGCTTTACAGGAGTTCCTGGGGATGGTTAACTTCAATTCAATTCCAATTCCAATTCAAATGCTTTATTGGCATGAAAGTTTACAGAGAACCATATTGCCAAAGCTTACATAGCAAAAAGGTACACTTTTCCAACATTCTGTAGGTGTCAATCGATTTGACATTTGTTGGGTACATACAATATTACTTTTAACAATATTAATTTTAAACAGTCTTACTTTTAAACAGTCCTCAGGTTGTGACATGTTGTTACATATTTGGCCCCAAGGTATGGTCTGTCTCCTTCTCCCAGGACTAATCTCAATTTTGACAGGTCATCCAATTCCTTGAAATCTGGGGTTGTTTGGCTTAGCTTGTTGAATAATATGTTTCTTGATGTGTTGAATTTTTCGCATTTTAGGAGGAAGTGCATTTCTGTTTCAACCTCGCCGGCCAGACATTGATCGCATATTCTATTCTCTCTAGGCTGCCAGGATTTCTTGTATCTGCCTTTTTCAATTTCCAGTTGGTGGTCGCTTAGTCTGTACCTGGTGAGGGTCTGTTTCTGTTTTGTGTCTCTGATGGTCGTGAGGTAGTCTGCCAGTTTATAATCTCTTTTTAGGGCCCGGTAACATTCTAATCTGCTTTGGCTTTCGGTTATTTTGTTCCAATGTTCCAGGTAGGTTTCTTTGCATTTTTTAATGATTTGGTTCACTCGGATTGGTGTTTGGACGGCTGTGTTGGTCTGGGGCTGGTCAGGGTCCGGCTGAGTACTTAGTTTCAGTAGCAGCTGACTCAGGGGACTCTTTTCTGGGTTTAGCTCTTGGGTCTGAAAGGCTTTGAAATGAAGGGTGTCTGGGGAGCTAGATTTGAGGTGATTTAGGAAGTTTAGTGCTCGTTTTTGGATGTTTATTATCAGTGGGTATCTGCCTAGTTCGGCTCTGCATGCATTTGTTGGCGTTTTTCTTTGGGTGCGAAGGATGCTTCGGCAGAATTCTGCATGTAGGGCTTCTATTGTGTGTTTTTCCCATTTAGTGTAGCTTTGGTGATTTAGCGGGCCCCATACTTCACTACCGTACAGTGCAATGGGCAGGATTATGCTGTCAAATATTTTGAGCCAGATTTTGATTGGGATTTGGATGTTGTAGAATTTTCTTTTTATTGCATATAGGGCTCTTCGGGCTTTTTCTTTTAGTGCATTCACTGCTATGCTGAAGCTCCCTGATGCTGTAATAGTTAGACCAAGGTAAGTGTAGCTCATAGTGTGTCCTATAGCGGTATCACTGAGGGTAAATTGGTATTTGTTTTCCTGACATCTGGGCCTTTTTTGAAAAATCATGATGTTGGTTTTCTTTAGATTTACTGTTAGAGCCGTTCATCCCCAGGGCTACACAGCTCATGCGTCCTCTATATGAGGCCCTCAGAGGCTCGACGGGAAAGGACCCTGTGGTATGGTCACAGGACATGGATCGTGCTTTCGAGGCGACAAAAGCAAGCCACACTCGCCAATGCGACCATGTTAGCACACCCCCTGCCGGGAGCCACCATCGCTCTCACGACGGACGCGTCAGACTACGCGGTGGGGGCCGTTCAGGAGCAGTGGGTCGACAGCGCGTGGCAACCCCTGGCCTTTTTTAGCCGCCAGCTACAACGGCATGAACAGTACTTTCGATCGAGAGCTGTTGGCTTTGTTTTTGGCCATCTGCCATTTCCGTTTCCTCCTCGAAGGACGATGCTTCATCGCGTTTGTCGACCACAAGCCATTGCTGTTCGCAATGGCCAAGTCTGCGGAACCATGGTCGGCTCGGCAGCAATGGCAGCTGACGTACATATCGGAGTTCACCACCGACATCCAACATGTGGCCGGTAAGGACAACGTCGTCGCCGATTGCCTATCCCGCGCCGCCGTCCAGGCCGTCCAATTGGGCATTGACTACGCACAGATGGCGGTTGACCAAGCGGGCGATCCGGAGACCCAGGGTTTTCGTTCGGTTCCAAACAGCCTCCAGCCGAGGGATGAGCCTTTCCATTCCGCAGGTACCACTCTGCTCTGCGACGTTTCGCTGGGTGCACCCCGTCCGATCGGCCCGTCTAAATGGCGTCGTACGATTTTCGATGCCTTACATGGCCTATCGCACCCTGGAGTGCGGGCATCGCAAAAACTGCTGGTCTCCAAATTCGTATGGAGGGGAATACGCAAAGACGCCGGGGACTGGGCGAACACTTGTGTTGTTTGCCAACGGTCCAAGGTGCAGCGCCATGTCAGAGCCCCGCTCGCCACCTTCGAGGTCCCGGAACGGCGATTTGATCATATTCACATCGACGTAGTGGGACCACTCCCACCTTCCCGGGGCTTTACGTACCTTTTGACGATGGAGGATCGCACCACGAGGTGGCCGGAGGCAGTTCCCCTGACGTCCACCACATCTGCGGACGTTGCTGGAGCTTTCGTTTCATCCTGGGTAGCCCATTTTGATGTCCCTGCGGACATTTCGTCGGATCGGGGGCCGCAATTTTCGTCCGAACTGTGGAACGAGGTGATTTCTGTGTTGGGCGTTAAACTCCACCGCACTACGGCCTATCACCCACAGGCGAACAGCTTGTGCGAGCGGTTCCACCGCTCCTTGAAGGCGTCGTTCAGGGCCAGCCTGCTGGATGCATCCTGGGTCGACAAACTACCGTGGGTGATGTTAGGACTCCGCACGGCGCCGAAGGAAGATCTCCAGTTGGCGGCGGCGGAGATGGTTTACGGGCAACCGCTTCGAGTCCCAGGTGAATTCCTGCCGTTACCTACGCAACCATGGTCCGCGGCCACACAAAAAGAGACCCTCCGGGATGCGGCCCGCTGTTTCCGCCCAGTTCCGACCTCACGGCATGGTTTGCTTTCGTCCAACGTCCCGGGGGAGTTGTCAAAAGCCAAGTTCGTGTTTGTGCGCCAGGACGGCCATCGTACCCCGCTCGCACCGCCGTATGCCGGACCCTTCAAGGTTTTGCAGGCAGGGGACAAGAGTTTCGTGATTGACGTCGGGGGCAAACCGGATCACATCTCTGTCGATCGCCTCAAGCCTGCGTACCTGGACCTCGAACGACCGATTGAGCTGGCGCAGCCTCCGCGCCGCGGCCGACCGCCGGCCGCTACCACATCTGACACCGCCGTGCCGCCTACCAGTTCGCCGCCTGCTCAGCGTTTTCCCCTCCGGGAATTTCGGAGTCGGTCCAACAGACTTGTCCGACCTCCTCAGCGATTGACTCTTTTCGTTAAAGACAATTCTGGGGGGGCGTATGTGGCAAAACCACTAAGTGACTTACATAATTGTCTGTAACCAATGTTATTACCTTTCAAGTGGCTCTGGTTAAACAGAGCTAGATCGACAACATCGCGATCTGACGCGATGACGTCATTACGTGGGTCACGTGACGTCCCCTTCGGCGGGAAACGTGATGACGTCATGACGTCAGAGGTAGAGGGCGGGGCCAGCCAGTCCTCGTGTGGATTGAAAGAGAAAAGACCTGTTTTGAGCTTCTCCTGTAGTTTCTTGTTTTGTAAAGTTCTTAGACAATAAATTCAGTTTGTTAACTTCCAGTAAGTTATAGATTCTTTGTTAGGAGTGCAGAGACTCCTACACTATCCCGAAAGGGTCAGGAAGCCGTCCCAAAGACTGAATCTATAAATGGACTTTTGTTGTTTACTGTACATGTTGGGCCAGAAATTCCAGAACGGGGCTTGCAGCGCGTGCAAGCCCCGTATTTGCACTTACCCCGCGCTCCTGCCGATCAGCTTCTGGGACGCCTGAACTTGCAGAAATAGAAAGCACATTCCCGGGCAGCGTATGACGTCACGCCGCCCAGGAGTGCAGCCAGCGCGGATCCAGGAGCGTGCAGTGTAAGTGAGACACGCCCCTTGAGGTCTCAGTTTCACTGGACACGCCCCCAATGTTTCTGTCAAGCTGCTTTGCTTTTTTACATGCAAAGCAGCAGTTTAAATAGGTTTTTGGAAGTTTTTTGAAGATTTTGGTAACTTTTATAAACTTTTTAAAATGTTTACATTATTTTGAGTAATCTGAAGTAGTTTTAAAGAGAATTAAAGCAATTTAAAGACTTTTAAAAGCCCTAAAAGAATTTTTTTAATTCCATTTATTTATTTAGCAATGTCGTCGTCATACGTGTCTTCACACTGTTCCCTTTGGGGAACTGTATGAAGTGGTGGAAGGATTTATGGCCGTGATTAACGCTCATTCCTTGACCGTAACCATCTTTGAACCAGCCATTAGGGCGGTTAGTCCTATGGCGGGAGGGTTTTACGGGCTCCCACAAGCTATACAAGGAGGGGGGGCCACCCGCACCCACGGACGCAAATATCCCACTGGATGTCAACCCAGAATTTAGAGCCGGAGCTCCGACTCCACTTGCCGGGACTGTCTGGAGCGGGGTTGGAAACCCTACCCTGATCTGGCCCAGCGGCGGGGATCCTACCGCTATGACAAAGGCCCAATCCGATTAGCAACGTGAAATGGCAGCATAGGGCTCCAGTCACGGGGAGGGAAAAGGCGCAGGAAACGTATGGGTGTCACCTTTTGTGCGGAGTGGGCCTTTTGCGTAGCAGTAAGCATCCCCGCCGCTGGGCCAGAAGGAGTAGGGTTTTGAACCCCACTCCAGACAGTCCCGGCAAGTGGAGTCAGAGCTCCAACTTTAAATTCTGGGCGGACATCCAGCGGGATACTTGCGTCCGTGGGTGTTGGTGGCCCCCCCCCCTCAGATGGGTTGTGGGAGCCCGTAAAACCCTCCCGCCATAGGACTAACCACCCTAATGGCTGGTTCAAAGATGGTTACGGTCACGGAATGAGCGTTAATCACGGCCATAAATCCTTCCACCACTTCATACAGTTCCCCAAAGGGAACAGTGTGAGGATACGTCCGATGATGACCTCTTGCGCAATGCACCCCCTTGGACCCTCAGTCGCAGATGCGAGGGGGCAAGTCGTGCAAGTGTTAAATTTTTTATTTTATTGACATGTGAAATGTTGGACCAGTAATTCCCTTCCAAATGCGCTAGTACGGTCGGGGTACTTACGCATCTGGCCGGATGAAATGCCGGTTTTCAGCATGCACAGTGCATGTGGGGAAAACCGGCATTTCCTGTCCTCTGAACGAAGGGGTTCAGAGGCAGAACGCATGCGACTGCACAGGCAGCGCGTGCGCAGTATAATTCGCCGCTTTCATTAATGCTTTCAGTGAGGTCCAGTCATTACAACTTACACATGAAAAAATCATGGGTACAGTTGCTCCAGAGGCTGCGGAGGAAGATATTTCTTATCGTGGAACTTCTGAAAGTATGTATGTCTGTATATATTCCTTTGCGTGTTATGTATATATTCCTTTACTTATGTGTATGAATGTATTATTTAATTATGACTTTCAGAGAAAGTAACTTATTGGAAAATCATAATTAAAAACATACATTCATACCCATTAGTAAAGGAATATAAAACACACATACATATACGTAAAGGAATATATGTGGACATACATACATAACTCATTCTCACATTCCATTCACACAGCCACAATTGCTCCTTCTACCTACCGTTCTGAAAACCCTTTAAAAAAAAAAAAATTTTAACTTTAAAACTTACTTAAAATTTCTTAAAATAACTTCCCTCCCTTTCCCAAACAAAAATATTGCATTTCAAAAGCTCCACGATAAAATATATCTTCCTCCGCAGCCAATGAACCACTTTACACTTGCTTTTTTTAAGTGTAACTTCTAAGGACTTAACCTCACGGATTTCATGAATGAAATCCACGAAGTTCACTGCGCAAGCGCTGCCTGTGCAGTCGCACGCGCTCGAGGTCTGGAAATGCCGGCGTTCCCCGCATGCGCTGTTCATGCTGAACGCCGGCATTTCCAACGGCCAGAAGCGTGAGTAAGCCGACCGTACTCACGCTTATGGCCTGGAAATTCTGGCCCATTAAGTATGTTAATTGTTATTTGAATATTAGGGGTATTACTAATCTAAAAGGGGAGGAATTGTAGTGTATATGCCTTTAAGTCAGAACTACTTTTACAGCTCCTGTATACTGTAGTACCGGCAGTAACCACACCGGAATATAAGCTTTGCGCATGCCTCTGTACCCCCAGTCGTGAGACTACCATCCTCCAGTAAAGACCTGTTTATTATTGATGTACAGCATCCGTGTGATTATTTTATAACAGCATATCCTTTGAATCACGGATCCAACAGGTGTGTGTGTAAGAGTGTGTATGTGAGTGAGTGTGTGTGTGTGTGTGTGAGTGAGTGTGTGAGTGTGTGTTTGTGTGTGTGCGAGTGTGTGTGTGCGGTGTGTGAGTGTGTGTGTGTAAGAGTGTGTGTGTCTGAGTGTAGGTATGTGTGAATGTGGGTGTGAGTGTGTGTGTCTGTCTGCGGTGTGTATGAGTGTGTGTGAGTGTGTGTTTGTGTGTGTGTGTGTGTGTTTGTGTGTGTGAGTGTGTGTGAGTGTGTGTGTGGGGTGTGTGTCTGTGAGTGTGTGAGTGTGGGGTGTGTGTCTGTGAGTGTGTGAGTGTGGGGTGTGTGTCTGTGAGTGTGTGTGTGTGGGGCGTGTGTGTGAGTGTGTGTGTGTGGGGTGTGTGTGTGAGTGTGTGTGTGTGCAGTGTGGGGTGCGTGTCTGTGAGTGTGTGTGTGTGGGGTGTGTGTGTGAGTGTGTGTGTGTGCGGTGTGTGTGTGTGAGTGTGTGTGCGCGGTGTGTGCGAGTGTGTGTGTGTGTAAGTGTGTGTGTGTGAGTGTGTGTGTGAGTGTGTGTGTGTGTAAGAGTGTGTGTGTGTGTGAGTGTGGGCAGGTACAGCACGGGTTAGATACAGTGTAGAGCTCCCTCTACATTACCCTGAACGTGTGTCCCCCGCTTTATACCCAGTGTCAGCATCGAGCGCTCCCAGGGCAGGTACAGCACAGGTTAGATACAGTGTAGAGCTCCCGCTACATTAACCTGACAGTGTGTCCCCACTTTATACCCAGTGTCAGCATCGAGTGCTCCAAGGGCAGGTACAGCACAGGTTAGATACAGTGTAGAGATCCCTCTACATTACCCTGACAGTGTGTCCCCCCAGTTTATACCCAGTGTCAGCATCGAGCGATCCCAGGGCAGGTACAGCTTGTGTAAGATACAGTGTAGAGCTCCCTCTACATTACCCTGACAGTGTGTCCCCCACTTTATACCCAGTGTCAGCATCGAGCGCTCCCAGGGCAGGTACAGCACGGGTTAGATACAGTGTAGAGCTCCCTCTACATTACCCTGACAGTGTGTCCCCCACTTTATACCCAGTGTCAGCATCGAGCGCTCCCAGGGCAGGTACAGCACGGGTTAGATACAGTGTAGAGCTCCCTCTACATTACCCTGACAGTGTGTCCACACTTTATACCCAGTGTCAGGATCAAGCGCTCCCAGGTCAGGTACAGCACGGGTTAGATACAGTGTAGAGCTCCCTCTACATTTCCCTGACAGTGTCCCCCCCACTTTATACCCAGTGTCAGCATCGAGCGCTCCCAGGGCAGGTACAACACGGGCTAGATACAGTGTAGAGCTCCCTCTACATTTCCCTGACAGTGTCCCCCCCACTTTATACCCAGTGTCTGCATCGAGTGCTCCCAGGGCAGGTACAGCACGGGTTAGATACAGTGTAGAGCTCCCTCTACATTACCCTGACAGTGTGTCCCCCACTTTATACCCAGTGTCTGCATCGAGCGCTCCCAGGGCAGGTACAGCACGGGTTAGATACAGTGTAGAGCTCCCTCTACATTACCCTGAACGTGTGTCCCCCACTTTATACCCAGTGTCAGCATCGAGCGCTCCCAGGGCAGGTACAGCACAGGTTAGATACAGTGTAGAGCTCCCGCTACATTAACCTGACAGTGTGTCCCCACTTTATACCCAGTGTCAGCATCGAGTGCTCCAAGGGCAGGTACAGCACAGGTTAGATACAGCGTAGAGATCCCTCTACATTACCCTGACAGTGTGTCCCCCCAGTTTATACCCAGTGTCAGCATCGAGCGATCCCAGGGCAGGTACAGCTTGTGTAAGATACAGTGTAGAGCTCCCTCTACATTACCCTGACAGTGTGTCCCCCACTTTATACCCAGTGTCAGCATCGAGCGCTCCCAGGGCAGGTACAGCACAAGTTAGATACAGTGTAGAGCTCCCTCTACATTACCCTGACAGTGTGTCCCCCACTTTATACCCAGTGTCAGCATCGGGCACTCCCAGGGCAGGTACAGCACGGGTTAGATACAGTGTAGAGCTCCCTCTACATTACCCAGACATTGTGTCCCCACTTTATACCCAGTGTCAGCATCGAGCGCTCCCAGGGAAGGTACAGCATGGGTTAGATACAGTGTAGAGCTCCCTCTACATTACCCTGACAGTGTGTCCCCACTTTATACCCAGTGTCAGCATCGCGCGCTCCCAGGGCAGGTACAGTACAGGTTAGATACAGTGTAGAGCTCCCTCTACATTACCCTGACAGTGTGTCCCCCACTTTGCACCCAATGCCAGCATCGAGCGCTCCCAGGGCAGGTACGGCACGGGTTAGATACAGTGTAGAGCTCCCTCTACATTACCGTGACAGTGTGTCCCCACTTTATACCCAGTGTCAGCATCGAGCGCTCCCAGGGCAGGTACAGCACGGGTTAGATACAGTGTAGAGCTCCCTCTACATTACCCTGACAGTGTGTCCCCACTTTATACCCAGTGTCAGCACCGAGCGCTCCCAGGGCAGGTACAGCACGGGTTAGATACAGTGTAGAGCTCCCTCTACATTACCCTGACAGTGTGTCCCCACTTTATACCCAGTGTCAGCATCGAGCGCTCCCAGGGCAGGTACAGCACGGGTTAGATACAGTGTAGAGCTCCCTCTACATTACCCTGACAGTGTGTCCCCACTTTATACCCAGTGTCAGCACCGAGCGCTCCCAGGGCAGGTACAGCACGGGTTAGATACAGTGTAGAGCTCCCTCTACATTACCCTGACAGTGTGTCCCCACTTTATACCTAGTGTCAGCATCGAGCGCTCCCAGGGCAGGTACAGCACGGGTTAGATACAGTGTAGAGCTCCCTCTACATTACCCTGACAGTGTGTCCCCACTTTATACCCAGTGTCAGTATCGAGCGCTCCCAGGGCAGGTACAGCACGGGTTAGATACAGTGTAGAGCTCCCTCTACATTACCCTGACAGTGTGTCCCCACTTTATACCCAGTGTCAGTATCGAGCGCTCCCAGGGCAGGTACAGCACGGGTTAGATACAGTGTAGAGCTCCCTCTACATTTCCCTGACAGTGCACCTTGTTAAGGACAGGAGCGCCGTACAAGTGATATTGCAGGTCTCTGATTGCGAGATGGAGATGCACGCTGCGACAAGGTGTTTAAAGTGAACACAATGAATCAACGGCTTTCGGGTGGTATGAAATGTTATTTTATTGCACACGTCTGGTACGGACTGACCATATAATTCTTTATTCATTGAATTAACATATTACAGCCATCACACAGTCTAATTCCATCGATAAAACTCTTACACTCGAGAGGCTTCAGTGCGAGCAGCAATTCACAGATAAAGTGCAGTTAAAGGCACAGGCCACCAGGGCCAGAGGTCAAACTCTTCGATCCAGGGTGGGTGTTGGGGAGTGGGTGGGCTTCGGGGAGATGGGGTGACTGAAGCTCCCCCGCCCCCGTCCGAATGCACTTTATTCCGGCAGCGTGGAATGTCTTCGAGCGGTTTTGGAATCCCGCTCATGTCCCGACCTGATCCGTCTCACACTTTGATCCCGGGCGGTCGGTTCAAAGTTCCGGATCGGTCGCGAGCTCCAGGCCCGGATCAGTCCGTCGCCCCTCACCCCACCCCCCGCCAGCACAACACGAGAGGGCGGGGTGGGAGGATGGACGAGGCTGACAGGGCCGCATTCAGCACCACCCCGCTCCAGTTAGCCTGCCCTCTCCGATTGGGGCCGGGCGCGATTCAGCGGGTGCGGGGCGGTAGCGAAAGTCAGACTCAGCAAAGTGGGACGGGAGTCACGTGTAGGCCACAGCGGGTGGTTTTGGGTGGAAACGGCACATTCCCTTCCCTTGAACAAGAAATCAGCCAGGATCTAACTGAATGACGGAATAGGCGCGAGTGGCTGAATGGCCTCCGCCTATTCCTATGTAAGAGGTTCGAGGGGCTGAATGGCCTCCTCCTGTTCCTGTGTAACAGGCTCGAGGGGCTGAATGGCCTCCTCCTGTTCCTATGTAACAGGCTCGAGGGGCTGAATGGCCTCCTCCTGTTCCTATGTAACAGGCTCGAGGGGCTGAATGGCTCCTGTTCCTGTGTAACAGGCTCGAGGGGCTGAATGGCCTCCGCCTATTCCTGTGTAAGAGGTTCGAGGGGCTGAATGTCCGCCTCCTGTTCCTGTGTAACAGGCTCGAGGGGCTGAATGGCTCCTGTTCCTGTGTAACAGGCTCGAGGGGCTGAATGGCCTCCTCCTGTTCCTGTGTAACAGGCTCGAGGGGCTGAATGGCCTCCTCCTGTTCCTGTGTAACAGGCTCGAGGGGCTGAATGGCTCCTGTTCCTGTGTAACAGGCTCGAGGGGCTGAATGGCCTCCTCCTGTTCCTGTGTAACAGGCTCAAGGGGCTGAATGGGCTCCTCCTGTTCCTGTGTAACAGGCTCGAGGGGCTGAATGGGCTCCTCCTGTTCCTGTGTAACAGGTTCGAGGGGCTGAATGGCCTCCTCCTGTTCCTATGTAAGAGGTTCGAGGGGCTGAATGTCCGCCTCCTGTTCCTGTGTAACAGGCTCGAGTGGCTGAATGGCCTCCTCCTGTTCCTGTGTAACAGGCTCGAGGGGCTGAATGGGCTCCTCCTGTTCCTGTGTAACAGGCTCAAGGGGCTGAATGGGCTCCTCCTGTTCCTGTGTAACAGGCTCGAGGGGCTGAATGGCCTCCTCCTGTTCCTGTGTAACAGGCTCGAGGGGCTGAATGGCCTCCTCCTGTTCCTGTGTAACAGGCTCAAGGGGCTGAATGGGCTCCTCCTGTTCCTGTGTAACAGGCTCGAGGGGCTGAATGGGCTCCTCCTGTTCCTGTGTAAGAGGTTCGAGGGGCTGAATGTCTGCCTCCTGTTCCTGTGTAACAGGCTCGAGGGGCTGAATGGCCTCCTCCTGTTCCTGTGTAACAGGCTCGAGGGGCTGAATGGGCTCCTCCTGTTCCTGTGTAACAGGCTCGAGGGGACTGAATGGGCTCCTCCTGTTCCTGTGTAACAGGCTCGAGGGGCTGAATGGCCTCCTCCTATTCCTGTGTAACAGGCTCGAGGGGCTGAATGACCTCCTCCTGCTGTTCTTGTGTAACAGGCTCAAGGGGCTGAATGGCCTCCTCCTGTTCCTGTGTAACAGGCTCGAGGGGCTGAATGGCCTCCTCCTGTTCCTGTGTAACTGGCTCAAGGGGCTGAATGGCCTCCTCCTGTTCCTACGAGACAACTGGTTGTTTTTTCCCCACAAATCTGACAATTTTTCACCATCACTATGATCGGGGGCTAGCCCTTGAACCACCAGATTTCATGAATTTAATTTCACAAACTACCAAATTCAGAGATAGAAGGAACTCGCATTTCCACATCGCCTGTCACCACCTCAGGACGTCTCATAGCCCTTCACAGCCAATGAAGACTTTTTGAAGTGCAGTCACTGTTGTGATGCGGGAAAAGTGGCAGCCAATTGACGCACAGCAAGCTCCCACAAACAGCAATGAGAAAATGACCATTTCATCTGCCTTTTTTTAGTGCTGTTGATGAGGGATAAATATTGGGCCCAGGACACCAGGGAGAACTCTCCCTGCTCTTCTTCCAATAGTGGCTGGGGGAACTTTTACATCCACCTGAGAGGGCAGACGGGGGCCTCGATTTAACGTCTCATCTGACAGTGGGCTCCTCCAACTGTGCAGTGTCTATCAGTACTGCCCCTCCGACAGTGCAGCGCTCCCTCAGCACTGCCCCTCCGACAGTGCAGCGCTCCCTCAGTACTGCCCCTCCGACAGTGCAGCGCTCCCTCAGCACTGCCCCTCCGACAGTGCAGCGCTCCCTCAGTACTGGCATTGTGGAGTGTTATCCCTGGATTATGTGGCTCGAACCCATGAACTTCTAACTCAGAGGCAAGAGAGAGAGAGTGCTACCCACTGAGCCCCGGCAGACAGAGACCATATGGTATGCAACAATATAACACAGCTCTCCACAACTCACTTCAGTGCAGTGTTAAGCGCAGTGTAACATGGTACAGCGCTCTGCACTTTCAGAACGTACAGTGCAGCACAGAATAGTGCTTGAAATGTTAAAGTGCAGGGCTTGAAGATTCGCTGGTCCAAAATAAGCCAGGCCAGAACGGGGTAAGTAAAGTGCAGAACAGTCAATCTGGCATGGTTTAGTCTGGACCAGTACAACTCAGTCAGCTGCAGGCCGGTCAGTCTGTAGGGTGCAGGGCCAGTGAAACAAAGACATCAGAGGTTTTTATTTTTGCAAGCTTCTTCTGTGCTGATCAAGGCGAGGTATGTCAGTACTGGGGAAGGAAGCAATCCCACTTTATACCCAGTGTTAGCACCGAGCGCTCCCAGGGCAGGTACAGCATGGGTTAGAGACAGTGTAGAGCTCCCTCTACATTACCCTGACAGTGTGTTCCCACTTTATACCCAGTGTCAGCATCGAGCGCTCCTACTGCAGGTACAGCACGGGTTAGATACAGTGTAGAGCACCCTCCACATTACCCTGACAGTGTGTCCCCACTTTATACCCAGTGTCAGCATCGAGCGCTCCCAGGGCAGGTACAGCACGAGTTAGATACAGTGTAGAGCACCCTCCACATTACCCTGACAGTGTGTCCCCCAACTTTATACCCAGTGTCAGCATCGAGCGCTCCCACTGCAGGTACAGCACGAGTTACACGCACACCCTCCGGGGCTGGATATGACCCCAGTTCCCAGAGGGTGTAAGTTCAAAGCCTGACCCCCTGACCCCACCACAGTCCCCAAGTTTTAAAACGTAAGTTGCGAACGGTTGGTTTTTTTACGGCTTCCGGAAGAATCTGAGCACGAGGTAGCAGCTGAGACGAAAGGCCACCATAAATAGGAGGAGAATGATGACATTGGCCCAGATCGGGAGGGTGATGTTAAAGTAGGCCAGGATCTCGTCCCTGGGGATGTACGTAGAGGTGTTGGTTGTGTTTCTGACCATATTGCAGTGGTGATAGGCTGAGTTCTCTGCTTTACATCTGCAACAGAGAAAATTAATAACTCATTTAGGGACGGTCTCTAACTAGCCATCAGGTACATGTGTAAGGGAGCTGATTGATGAGTGTGTGTGTTTAGGGACAGTCACTAACTATCAGGTACATGTGTAAGGGAGCTGATTGAGGAGAGTGTGTGTTTAGGGACAGTCACTAACTATCAGGTACATGTGTAAGGGAGCGGATTGAGGATTGTGTGTTTAGGGACAGTCACTAACTATCAGGTCCAGGTGTAAGGGAGCTGATTGAGGAGTGTGTGTGTTTAGGGACGGTCTCTAACTATCAGGTACATGTGTAAGGGAGCTGATTGATGAGTGTGTGTGTTTAGGGACGGTCTCTAACTGTCAGATACATGTGTAAGGGAGCTGATTGAGGAGTGTGTGTTTAGGGACAGTCACTAACTATCAGGTACATGTGTAAGGGAGCTGATTGAGGAGAGTGTGTTTAGGGACAGTCACTAACTATCATGTACACGTGTAAGGGTGCTGATTGATGAGTGTGTGTGTTTAGGGACAGTCACTAACTATCAGGTACATGTGTAAGGGAGCTGATTGAGGAGAGTGTGTGTTTAGGGACAGTCACTAACTATCAGGTACATGTGTAAGGGAGCTGATTGAGGAGAGTGTGTGTTTAGGGACAGTCACTAACTATCAGGTACATGTGTAAGGGAGCTGATTGAGGAGAATGTGTGTTTAGGGACAGTCACTAACTATCAGGTACATGTGTAAGGGAGCTGATTGAGGAGAGTGTGTGTTTAGGGACAGTCACTAACTATCAGGTACATGTGTAAGGGAGCTGATTGAGGAGTGTGTGTGTTTAGGGACAGTCACTAACTATCATGTACACGTGTAAGGGTGCTGATTGATGAGTGTGTGTGTTTAGGGACAGTCACTAACTATCAGGTACATGTGTAAGGGAGCTGATTGAGGAGAGTGTGTGTTTAGGGACAGTCACTAACTATCAGGTACATGTGTAAGGGAGCTGATTGAGGAGAGTGTGTGTTTAGGGACAGTCACTAACTATCAGGTACATGTGTAAGGGAGCTGATTGAGGAGAATGTGTGTTTAGGGACAGTCACTAACTATCAGGTACATGTGTAAGGGAGCTGATTGAGGAGAGTGTGTGTTTAGGGACAGTCACTAACTATCAGGTACATGTGTAAGGGAGCTGATTGAGGAGTGTGTGTGTTTAGGGACAGTCACTAACTATCAGGTACATGTGTAAGGGAGCTGATTGAGGAGTGTGTGTTTAGGGACAGTCACTAACTATCAGGTACATGTGTAAGGGAGCTGATTGAGGAGTGTGTGTTTTTAGGGACAGTCACTAACTATCAGGTACATGTGTAAGGGAGCGGATTGAGGAGAGTGTGTGTTTAGGGACAGTCACTAACTATCAGGTACATGTGTAAGGGAGCTGATTGAGGAGTGTGTGTGTTTAGGGACAGTCACTAACTATCAGGTACATGTGTAAGGGAGCTGATTGAGGAGTGTGTGTGTTTAGGGACAGTCACTAACTATCAGGTACATGTGTAAGGGAGCTGATTGAGGAGTGTGTCTGTTTAGGGACTGTCACTAACTATCAGGTACATGTGTAAGGGAGCTGATTGAGGAGAGTGTGTGTTTAGGGACAGTCACTAACTATCAGGTACATGTGTAAGGGAGCTGATTGAGGAGTGTGTGTTTTTAGGGACAGTCACTAACTATCAGGTACATGTGTAAGGGAGCGGATTGAGGAGAGTGTGTGTTTAGGGACAGTCACTAACTATCAGGTACATGTGTAAGGGAGCTGATTGAGGAGTGTGTGTGTTTAGGGACAGTCACTAACTATCAGGTACATGTGTAAGGGAGCTGATTGAGGAGTGTGTCTGTTTAGGGACTGTCACTAACTATCAGGTACATGTGTAAGGGAGCGGATTGAGGAGTGTGTGTGTTTAGGGACAGTCACTAACTATCAGGTACATGTGTAAGGGAGCTGATTGAGGAGTGTGTGTGTTTAGGGACAGTCACTAACTATCAGGTACATGTGTAAGGGAGCTGATTGAGGAGTGTGTGTGTTTAGGGACAGTCACTAACTATCAGGTACATGTGTAAGGGAGCTGATTGAGGAGAGTGTGTGTTTAGGGACAGTCACTAACTATCAGGTACATGTGTAAGGGAGCTGATTGAGGAGTGTGTGTGTTTAGGGACAGTCACTAACTATCAGGTACATGTGTAAGGGAGCTGATTGAGGAGTGTGTGTGTTTAGGGACAGTCACTAACTATCCATCAGGGACACAGATAAAGCGAGGTACTCACAGAATGGAGTGATCATCGGAGAACTCCACACTCAGCATGATGTGGAATGGGTAGAGGACAAACGCCAGGTAGCGAGACCAGGTGAGCCAGAATGGCAACTGCTGGATGTAGAACCCGCCCAGCAGGAGAGTTGTCAGCATGAAGATAGAGGCGAAGATGATGGACTGGTCAATCCTGAGGAAGACAGCGCTGGCAAACAAACCGATGGACTGAGAGGGAGAGAAAGAGAGAGGAGGAGGAGGTGTGGAATGGTTATCATCTGTGTACACGTAAAACCCACCCGCCGTAATGGACGTGTTACTTCTTCTCCCGCCACACACCCACACCTCACCTCTACCCTAGCAGTCACTGGTATTCTCTCTCCCATTGGAGTCAAAATGTTGAGGCTCGAGCCCCACAATCCTAGGCCTACACTCACCCCAGTTCCAAGTACTGAGGGAGCACTGCACTGTCGGAGGGGCAGTACTGAGGGACTGCTGCAGTGTCGGAGGGGCAGTACTGAGGGAGCGCTGCAGTGTCGGAGGGGCAGTACTGAGGAAGCGCTGCAGTGTCGGAGGGGCAGTACTGAGGGAGTGCTGCACTGTCGGAGGGGCAGTATTGAGGGAGCGCTGCACTGTCGGAGGGGCAGTACTGAGGGAGCGCTGCACTATCGGAGGGGAGGTACTGAGGGAGCACTGCACTGTCAGAGGGGCAGTACTGAGGGAGCGCTGCACTGTCGGAGGGGCAGTACTGAGGGAGCACTGCACTGTCGGAGGGGCAGTACTGAGGGAGTGCTGCACTGTCGAAGAGGCAGTACTGAGGGAGCGGTGCACTGTCGGAGGGGCAGTACTGAGGGAGAGCCGCACTGTCGGAAGGGCAGTACTGAGGGAGCGCTGCACTGCTGGACGGGCAGTACTGAGGGAGTGCTGCACTCTCGGTGGGTCAGTACTGAGGGAGCGCCGCACTGTCAGAGGGGCAGTACTGAGGGAGCGCTGCACTGTCGGAGGAGCAGTACTGAGGGAGCGCTGCACTGTCGGAGGGGCAGTACTGAGGGAGCGCCGCACTGTCGGAGGGGCAGTACTGAGGGAGCGCTGCACTGTCGGAAGGGCAGTACTGAGGAAGCGCCGCACTGCCAGAGGGGCAGTACTGAGGGAGCGCTGCACTGTCGGAGGGACAATACTGAGGGAGCGCTGCACTGTCGGAGGGGCAGTACTGAGGGAGCGCCGCACTGTCGGAGGGGCACTGCTGAGGGAGCGCCGCACTGTCGGAGGGGCAGTACTGAGGGAGCACTGCACTGTCGGAGGGGCATCACTGAGGAAGCGCTGCACTGTCGGAGGGGCAGTACTGAGGGAGCGCTGCACTGTCGGAGGGGCAGTACTGAGGGAGCGCTGCACTGTCGGAGGGGCAGTACTGAGGGAGCGCTGCACTCTCGGTGGGTCAGTACTGAGGGAGCGCCGCACTGTTGGAGGGGCAGTACTGAGGGAGCGCTGCACTGTCGGAGGGGCAGTACTGAGGGAGCGCTGCACTGTCGGAGGGGCAGTACTGAGGGAGCGCTGCACTGTCGGAGAGGCAGTACTGAGGGAGCGCTGCACTGTCGGAGGGTCGGTACTGAGGGAGCGCTGCACTGTTGGAGGGGCAGTACTGAGGGAGCGCTGCACTGTCGGAGGGGCAGTACTGAGGGAGCGCTGCACTGTCGGAGGGTCGGTACTGAGGGAGCGCTGCACTGTCGGAGGGGCAGTACTGAGGGATCGCTGCACTGTCGAAGGGGCAGTACTGAGGGAGCGCTGCACTGTCGGAGGGTCGGTACTGAGGGAGCGCTGCACTGTTGGAGGGGCAGTACTGAGGGAGCGCTGCACTGTCGAAGGGGCAGTACTGAGGGAGCGCCGCACTGTCGGAGGGGCAGTACTGAGGGATCGCTGCACTGTCGAAGGGGCAGTACTGAGGGAGCGCTGCACTGGCGGAGAGGCAGTACTGAGGGAGCGCTGCACTGTCGAAGGGGCAGTACTGAGGGAGCGCTGCACTGTCGGAGGGGCAGTACTGAGGGATCGCTGCACTGTCGAAGGGGCAGTACTGAGGGAGTGCTGCACTGTCGGAGGGGCAGTACTGAGGGAGCGCTGCACTGTCGGAGGGTCGGTACTGAGGGATCGCTGCACTGTCGAAGGGGCAGTACTGAGGGAGCGCTGCACTGTCGAAGGGGCAGTACTGAGGGAGCGCTGCACTGTCGAAGGGGCAGTACTGAGGGATCGCTGCACTGTCGGAGGGTCAGTACTGAGGAAGCGCTGCACTGTTGGAGGTGCCGTCTATTGGAGGACCATATCTGCCCTCTCAAGGGGATGTAAAAGATCCCACGGTCGCTGTTGCTAAGAAGAGCAGTGGGGATTACCATGGTGTCCTCGGGCCTAGTGTTTATCCCTCAACCTATATCCCTAATGGTACAGTTTATGTGGTCCTTCAACACAATCTTGTTTGTGGGAGCTTGCTGTGCACAAATTGACTGCTGCGTTTCCTGTACTACAACAGTGACTACACTTCAAAAATATTTCATTGGCTGTAAAGAACTTTGGGACATCCAGAGGTTGTGAAAGGCACTATATAAATGCACACTGTCAGTGTAATGTAGAGGGAGCTCTACACTGTATCTAACCCGTGCTGTACCTGCCCCGGGAGCGCTCGATGCAGACACTGGGTATAAAGTGGGGGACACACTGTCAGGGTAATGTAGAGGGAGCTCTGCACTGTATCTAACCCATGCTGTACCTGCCCTGGGAGCGCTCGATGCAGACACTGGGTATAAAGTGTGGAACACACTGTCAGGGTAATGTAGAGGGAGCTCTACACTGTATCTAACCCGTGCTGTCCCTGCCCTGGGAGCGCTCGATGCTGGTACTGGGTATAAAGTGGAGACACACTGTCAGGGTAATGTA
This sequence comes from Somniosus microcephalus, assembly GCF_052327205.1. Taxonomy (NCBI): domain Eukaryota; kingdom Metazoa; phylum Chordata; class Chondrichthyes; order Squaliformes; family Somniosidae; genus Somniosus; species Somniosus microcephalus. The sequence continues at coordinate 75,962 of NW_028225283.1, read as the reverse complement.
GAGGGAGTTCTGCACTGTATCTAACCCGTGCTGTACCTGCCCTGGGAGCACTCGATGCTGACACTGGGTATAAAGTGGGGGACACACTGTCAGGGTAATGTAGAGGGAGCTCTACACTGTATCTAACCCGTGCTGTACCTGCCCTGGGAGCGCTCGATGCAGACACTGGGTATAAAGTGTGGAACACACTGTCAGGGTGATGTAGAGGGAGCTCTACACTGTATCTAACCCGTGCTGTACCTGCCCTGGGAGCGCTCGATGCTGACACTGGGTTTAAAGTGGGGGACACACTGTCAGGGTAATGTAGAGGGAGCCCTACACTGTATCTAACCCGTGCTATACCTGCCCCGGGAGCGCTCGATGCTGACACTGGGTATAAAGTGGGGACACAATTCACAATTCACAATTCAAATCGCTTTATTGGCATGATAAGGTACATCTTATGTTGCCAAAGCGTCAAAATACATTTATGGTTGAGCACATAAACGCAGTTCTATTCATACAGTGTATAAACAGGTATATCCCTGAGTGTATAAATATACATTTGCATTGTTTATATATATTCATTTCTTAGTTTACTGGTTGTCCCTCTGTTCATGGCAAGCTGTAACATAGTGTGCCGCCAGTGTTACACAGCTTCTCTCCTCTCCCAGTAGGAATGGGAGTTTTTGGCTGTCATTCAGATTTCTGAATTCAGGGCATATTTGTGAGAATTTTTGGTAGAAATTCTCCCTGATGTCCTGATATTTTCCACAGGCTGTGAGGAAGTGCATCTCTGTCTCCACTACTCCCTGACTGCAGTGAGAGCATATCCTGTCTTCTCTTGGCAGCCTGGTCTGCCTGTGTCTGCCTTTTTCGATCGCTAGGCTATGTTCGCTAAGTCTGTCCCTTGTCAAGGTTCTTCTCAGTTTGTTATCCTTTACCATGGTCAGGTAATCAGCTATGTTGTATTGTCTGTTTAGGGCCAAGTAGCAATTGAGTTTGCTTCGGGTTTTTGTTGTTTCTGCCCAATATGTCAGATATTTTTCCTTTTGCTTAGCGACGATTGTGTTGGGTCGAATTCTTTGTGTTACCCTGTCACTGTCCTGGGGCTGGGTATTGTTAGTAGTTACTTCACTGAGTCCCAGGACTAGTTGACTGAGGGTATTCTTCTTTATGGTCAGCTCTTAGCATTTCAGGGCGTCGTAGTGATAGCATTGGGGGTTGCTCATTTGTAGGTGATTCCAAAATTTGGTGGCTCTTTTTTGGATAGTGATTATTAATGGATATTGGCCTAGTTCCGCCCTGCATGCATTGTTTACTGTTTTCCTTTGAGTCCGGAGGATACTTTTACAGAATTCTGCATGTAGGATCTCAATTGGGTGTTTGTCCCATTTTGCGAATTCTTGTTGAGTTAGCGGTCCCCATACCTCACTGCCATAGAGTGCAATTGGTTCAATTACTGATTTGAAAATTTTGAGCCAAATGCTAATTGGGATTTCTATTTGGATTGATTTTTTAATGGCATAGAAAGCCCTTCTTGCTTTCTCTTTCAGTTCATTCACAGCCAGTTTGAAGTTTCCCGTAGAACTGATTTTTAAGCCCAAGTATGTGTAGTTAGTGGTTTGTTCAATTTTGGTTGTTCCTACTGTGAAATTTATTTTGGGGCCCTGATGTTTGGATCTTTGCTGGAACACAAGGACTTTGGTTTTTTGGGGATTTATTGTCAGGGCCCAAGTCTGGCAGTACGACTCCAGCAGGTCCAGGTTCTGCTGTAGACCCTCTTTAGTTGGTGACAGCAGAACCAGGTCGTCTGCATAGAGGAGGAATTTAACCTTGGATTCATATAGGGTGAGGCCGGGTGCTGTAGATTGTTCAAGTAGTTTTGCCAATCCATTTATGTAAATATTAAAGAGTGTCGGTGAGATTGGCGAGCCCTGCGTCACCCCCCGCCCCTGTGGGAAGTATTTTGTTTGTTTGTCTCCAATTTTAACTGCACATTTGTTGTTTGTATACATTGATTTAATTACATCATATGTTTTCCCTCCTACCCCGCTTTCGATAAGTTTCAGGAATAAACCGTCATGCCAGATGGAGTCGAAAGCCTTCTGGAAATCTACAAAGCATGCATAGATTTTGCTTTTGTTATGGTGAACGTGTTTGTCAATTAGGGTCTGTAGGGTGAAGATATGATCGGATGTTCTATAGTTTGGCAGGAATCCAATTTGGCTTTTACTCAAGACATTGTGCTCCTCAAGGAAGTTTATAAGTCTTTTGTTTATGATGCTACAGAATACCTTCCCCAGGTTACTGTTTACACAGATGCCTCGATAGTTGTTTGGGTCGATTTTGTCCCCACTTTTGTATATGGGCGTTATGAGTCCTTTGTTCCAGATATCAGGGAAATAACCAACACTCAGAACCAAGTTGAAGAGTTTTAGGATAGCCAGTTTCATTTTGTCGTCTGTGTGTTTAATCATCTCGTTTAGTATGCCGTCTGTCCCGCAGGCTTTTCCTGGTCGCAGGTCCTTGAGTTTTTCAAGAAGTTCTTTTTCTGTTATTATGACGTCTAGCGGGTTTTGGTTATCTTTTATGGCCATTTCTAGCTTTTCCAGTTTTTTGCATATTTGGTGTTGCTCTGGTCTTAGTGTGTTTTTCTGGTATAATTTTTCAAAGTGGTTTACCCATGTGTCCCCATTTTGAATGGCCAAATCGTCGTGTTGTTTTTTGTGTAGTGTTTTCAAGTTTTCCCAGAAACAATTGGAATCAATGGATTCCTCCATGGAGCTGAGTGTATTCTTAATATATTGCTCTTTTTTGGTTCTGAGTATGTTTCTGTATTGTGTTAGTGTCTGACAATAAGTAAGGCGTAATTCCTCGTTTTCTGGATGTCTGTGTTTTTGGTTTGATATTTTTCTAAGTTTTTTCCTCATGTTATGGCAATCTCGGTCAAACCATTTTTCATACTTTTTTGTTTTGGGTTTGTTCTTGCGAGCTTTCAAGTTTGCATTTGTTGCCAAATTATCAAAAATATTGTTTAGTTTAATAACTGCCCGGTTTACGCCTTCTTTATTGTGAGTGTATATGTTATCCAGAAAGGTGTCTAAGAGAGCTTGAGTTGATGCATTGCTAATTGTTTTCTGGTATTTTTCCGTGTCGTTTTTGGCCCATCTGTACGATTTTTTGGTGTTGTACAGTTTACTGGGTTGTGTTTCTATGTTGCTTGTTTCTGTCTTTTTGAGGAACATAGTAATTTGACTGTGATCTGACAGTGTTGTTTGTGGTTTGACTGTGAATGCTCTGAAAGAGGATGGGTCTAAGTCTGTAATCATATAGTCTACTGTGCTGCAGCCAAGTGGTGAGCAATAGGTCGATCTTCCTAGGAGGTCTCCTATGAACCTACCATTGACAATGTACAGACCCAGGTTTCGACAGAGCTGTAGTAGCTGTTTTCCATTGGTATTTGACTGCTTGTCGCAGTTATGCCTGTATGGAAGGGAAGGGATGTCAAAGTGGTTATTCCCGAAAACGTAATTGTTTCCCTGATTATTGGTGAAGTCTGGTTCTTCGCCCGTTCTTGAATTGAGGTCCCCACAGATCAACACGTTCCCCTGGGCCTGGTATTGGATAATTTCCCACTCCATGTTGGAGAAGGTGTGCTCTTTAAAGTACGGGGAATCGATTGGGGGGATATAAAGTGCGCAAATGTAAACATCTTGGGTGTTTGAGATAAAGTGGGGGACACACTGTCAGGGTAATGTAGAGGGAGCTCTACACTGTATCTAACCCATGCTGTACCTGCCCTGGGAGCGCTCGATGCTGACACTGGGTATAAAGTGGGGGACACACTGTCAGGGTAATGTAGAGGGAGCTCTACACTGTATCTAACCCGTGCTGTACCTGCCCCGGGAGCGCTCGATGCTGACACTGGGTATAAAGTGGGGACACATTGTCAGGATAATGTAGAGGGAGCTCTACACTGTATCTAACCCATGCTGTACCTGCCCTGGGAGCACTCGATGCTGACACTGGGTATAAAGTGGGGACACACTGTCAGGGTAATGTAGAGGGAGCTCTACACTGTATCTAACTCGTGCTGTACCTGCCCTGGGAGCGCTCGATGCTGACACTGGGTATAAAGTGGGGACACACTGTCAGGGTAATGTAGAGGGAGCTCTACACTGTATCTAGCCCGTGTTGTACCTGCCCTGGGAACACTCGATGCTGACACTGGGTATAAAGTGGGGACACACTGTCAGGGTAATGTCGAGGGAGCTCTACACTGTATCTAACCTGTGCTGTACCTGCCCTGGGAGCGCTCGATGCTGACACTGGGTAAAAAGTGGGGGACCCACTGTCAGGGTAATGTAGAGGGAGCTCTACACTGTATCTAACCCGTGCTGTACCTGCCCCGGGAGCGCTCGATGCTGACACTGGGTATAAAGTAGGGACACACTGTCAGGGTAATGTAGAGGGAGCTCTACACTGTATCTAATCCGTGCTGTACCTGCCCTGGGAGCGCTCGATGCTGACACTGGGTGTAAAGTGGGGGACACACTGTCAGGGTAATGTACAGGGAGCTCTACACTGTATCTAACTCGTGCTGTAACTGCCCTGGGAGCGCTCAATGCTGACACTGGGTATAAAGTGGGGACACACTGTCAGGGTAATGTAGAGGGAGCTCCACACTGTGTCTAACCCGTGTTGTACCTGCCCTGGGAGCACTCGATCCTGACACTGGGTATAAAGTGGGGGACACACTGTCAGGGTAATGTAGAGGGAGCTCTACACTGTATCTAACCCGTGTTGTACCTGCCCTGGGAGTGCTCGATTCTGACACTGGGTATAAAGTGGGGACACACTGTCAGGGTAATGTAGAGGGAGCTCTACACTGTATCTAAACCGTGCTGTACCTGCCCTGGGAGCGTTCGATGCTGACACTGGGTATAAAGTGGGGACACACTGTCAGGGTAATGTAGAGGGAGCTCTACACTGTATCTAACCCGTGCTGTACCTGCCCTGGGAGCGCTCGATGCTGACACTGGGTATAAAGTGGGGACACACTGTCTGGGTAATGTAGAGGGAGCTCTACACTGTATCTAACCCGTGCTGTACCTGCCCTGGGAGCGCTCGATGCTGGCACTGGGTTTAAAGTGGGGGACACACTGTCAGGGTAATGTAGAGGGAGCTCTACACTGTATCTAACCCGTGCTGTACCTGCCCCGGGAGCGCTCGATGCTGACACTGGGTATAAAGTGGGGACACACTGTCAGGGTAATGTAGAGGGAGCTCTACACTGTATCTAACCCGTGCTGTACCTGCCCTGGGAGCGCTCGATGCTGACACTGGGTATAAAGTGGGGGACACACTGTCAGGGTAATGTAGAGGGAGCTCTACACTGTATCTAACCCGTGCTGTACCTGCCCTGGGAGCGCTCGATGCTGACACTGGGTATAAAGTGGGGACACACTGTCAGGGTAATGTAGAGGGAGCTCTACACTGTATCTAACCCATGCTGTACCTGCCCCGGGAGCGCTCGATGCTGACACTGGGTATAAAGTGGGGGACACACTGTCAGGGTAATGTAGAGGGAGCTCTACACTGTATCTAACCCGTGCTGTACCTGCCCTGGGAGTGCTCGATGCTGACACTGGGTATAAAGTGGGGACACACTGTCAGGGTAATGTAGAGGGAGCTCTACACTGTATCTAACCTGTGCTGTACCTGCCCTGGGAGCGCTCGATGCTGACACTGGGTATAAAGTGGGGACACACTGTCAGGGTAATGTAGAGGGAGCTCTACACTGTATCTAACCCGTGCTGTACCTGCCCCTCACTTACCTGCGCTGTCACTGCGCTGAGCATTATCACACCCAGATCTGTGAAGTAGGCGGCCGCTCCATTGAGACCGCCCATCCAGAAGGCAATGGTCATGCTGAAGGCTGGCTGGACGATGATCAAGGGCAACTCGCTCGTCATCTTGGCCAGATAGTACGCAGACAGACGGTAGGATCCAGACAACCTTTCCTTATTGATGATTGGTCGTTCCATTGGGACTGAAAGACACAAGAGGTCCTGTGAGACCTTGTAGATCCTGGAGCCCCTTGACCCGAAGGTATCGCCCCACTTAGATCGAGCGAGAGGCTGTGACTCCCAGATCAATAAAGTCCCAATCTCGCACAAACAAACACACACACCCCGCGCGCGCACACACCCCGCGCGCGCACACACCCCGCGCGCGCACACACCCCCGCACACACACACACACCCGCACACACACACACACACCCGCACACACACACCGCGCACACACACCCCGCACACACACCCCGCACACACACCCCGCACACACACCCCGCACACACACCCCGCACACACACCCCGCACACACACACCGCACACACACACCGCACACACACACCGCACACACACACCGCACACACACACCGCACACACACACCGCACACACACACCGCACACACACACCGCACACACACACCGCACACACACACCGCACACACACACCGCACACACACACCGCACACACACACCGCACACACACACCGCACACACCAGACACACAGCCCGCACAGGCACACATACACACTGCCTGCACACACGCTCACCCACAGGCACACACTTACCCCCATCCCCCAGCACACACTCATCCACACACACTGACTATACGACATCTAGATGTTCTATAATTGGTGTAAGGTGGGTGAACTCACATGAGGTTAAGGTCTCGAAGATTGGAGTGAATGCCCAGTACAAGAGGATGAAGTAAAGCTGAAACAATAATGACGGCGACAGTTTAGAATAACATCCAGTTCATCCAAGTCGAGCTCCTGTTGGTCAGAGCTCCCTCAGTACTGCCCCTCCGACAGTGCAGCGCTCCCTCGGTACTGCCCTTCCGACAGTGCAGCGCTCCCTCAGTACTGCCCCTCCGACAGTGCGTCGCTCCCTCAGTACTGCCCCTCCGACAGTGCGTCGCTCCCTCAGTACTGCCCCTCCGACAGTGCAGCACTCCCTCAGTACTGCCCCCCCAACAGTGCTGCACTCCCTCAGTACTGCCCCCGACAGTGCAGCGCTCCCTCAGTACTGCCCCTCCGACAGTGCAGCGCTCCCTCAGTACTGCCCCTCCGACAGTGCAGCGCTCCCTCAGTACTGCCCCTCCGACAGTGCAGCGCTCCCTCAGTACTGCCCCTCCGACAGTGCAGCGCTCCCTCGGTACTGCCAGTCTGACAGTGCAGCGCTCCCTCGGTACTGCCCGTCTGACAGTGCAGCACTCCCTCAGTACCGCACCTCCGACAGTGCAGCGCTCCCTCAGTACTGCCCCTCCGACAGTGCAGCGCTCTCTTGGTACTGCCCCCCCGACAGTGCAGCGCTCCCTCAGTACCGCCCCTCCGACAGTGCAGCACTCCCTCAGTACTGCCCCTCCGACAGTGCAGCACTCCCTCAGTACTGCCCCTCCGACAGTGCGGCACTCCCTCAGTACTGCCCCTCTGACAGTGCAGCGCTCCCTCAGTACTGCCCCTCCGACAGTGCGGCACTCCCTCAGTACTGCCCCTCTGACAGTGCAGCGCTCACCCAGTACTGCCCCTCCGACAGTGCAGCACTCCCTCAGTACTGCCCCTGACAGTGCAGCACCCCCAGTACTGCCCCTCCGACAGTGCAGCTCTCCCTCAGTACTGCCCCTCTGACAGTGCAGCACTCCCTCAGTACTGCCCCTCCGACAATGCAGCGCTCCCTCAGTACTGCCCCTCCGACAGTGCGGCGCTCCCTCAGTACTGTCCCGCCGACAGTGCAGCGTTCCCTCAGTACTGCCCCTCCGACAGTGCGGCACTCCCTCAGTACTGCCCGAATAGATTCAATGGAAGCGAGAAGGATTATGGGATGGACGTACCAATCCCGAAACGGCCTGGATCTGTTCCTCCACCTTAGGGATTTGCCACCAAATGGCCCCGGGGACGATGGCCATGGCCAGGGTCTGGATGAGGTTGAGCCAGGACAGGATGATTTCGCGTCGTTGCTTGAAATTGCGGGCTGTCAATGTGCGGTACTGAGTCCAGAACGAGGAGGCCCATCTTCTGTCCTGCTCCTCCTCCGAGGCCAGAGACGACCCCGCTGAAACACGGGGAGCGAGAGACTTGATTTAGATTGTTACATCCAAGGTTCATGGGGAGCAGATATAGACGTGTCCTGATAGCCAGAGTCAGCACCGAGCGCTCCCAGGGCAGGTACAGCACTGGTTAGATACAGTGTAGAGCTCCCTCTACATTACCCTGACAGTGTGTCCCCACTTTATACCCAGTGTCAGCATCGAGCGCTCCCAGGGCAGGTACAGCGCAGGTTAGATACAGTGTAGAGCTCCCTCTACATTACCCTGACAGTGTGTCCCCCACTTTATACCCAGTGTCAGCACCGAGTGCTCCCAGGGCAGGTACAGCACGGGTTAGATACAGTGTAGAGCTCCCTCTACATTACCCTGACAGTGTGTCCCCCACTTTATACCCAGTGTCAGCATCGAGCGCTCCCAGGGCAGGTACAGCACGGGTTAGATACAGTGTAGAGCTCCCTCTACATTACCCCAACAGTGTGTCCCCACTTTATACCCAGTGTCAGCATCGAGCGCTCCCAGGGCAGGTACAGCACGGGTTAGATACAGTGTAGAGCTCCCTCTACATTACCCTGACAGTGTGTCCCCCACTCTATACCCAGTGTCAGCATCGAGCGCTCCCAGGGCAGGTACAGCACGGGTTAGATACAGTGTAGAGCTCCCTCTACATTACCCTGACAGTGTGTCCCCCCACTTTATACCCAGTGTCAGCATCGAGCGCTCCCAGGGCAGGTACAGCATGGGTTAGATACAGTGTAGAGCTCCCTCTACATTTCCCTGACAGTGAGTCCCCGGGATTTGGGGAATATTCGGTACCTTGCTTCCGTGCGGGGTTGGCTCCTGTCCGCTGAAGATGCTTGTTCAAGGTGAGGCCATTGGGAATTTTATCATCTGGTAACTCAATGTAACCAGGATCCCCTGGTGATTCCAGGCTGGTTTTTCTGGGAATGGGGAGCAAACAGGTAACAGACAGGAGCGTCGCTCCGTTAGTTTAAAGGCACGCGGCTGAAATCAATTTGATAATTATTATTGCTAAGCGTTTATCTCAGACAGCACCTCCGAAACCCGCGGCCTCTGCCACTTAGAAGGGAACACCACCACCTCCAAGTTCCCCTCCAAGGCTCACACCATCCTGACTTGGAAGTATATCACCGTTCCTTCATCGTCGCTGGGTCAAAATCCTGGAACTCCCTCCCGAACAGCACTGTGGGAGCACCTTCACCACACGGACTGCAGCGGTTCAAGAAGGCGGCTCACCACCACCTTCTCAAGGGCAACTAGGGATGGGCAATAAATGCTGGCCTTACCAGCGACGCCCACATCCCGTGAATGAAATTTTAAAAATCACTGGTTAGGCCCCAGCTGGAGTATTGTGTCCCACTTCTGGGCTCCACCCTTTAGGAAGGATGTCAAGGCCTTGGAGCAGGTGGTGGGGAGATACTAGAATGGTGCCAGGAATGAGGGACTTCAGTTATGTGGAGAGACTGGAGAAGCTGGGATTGTTCTCCTTAGAGCAGAGAAGGTTAAGGGGGAGATGGACCAGAATGGTACCAGGGATGAGGGACTTCAGTTATGTGGAGAGGCTGGAGAAGCTGGGATTGTTCTTCTTAGAGCAGAGAAGGTTAAGGGGAGATTGACCAGAATGGTACCAGGGATGAGGGACTTCAGTTATGTGGAGAGACTGGAGAAGCTGGGATTGTTCTCCTTAGAGCAGAGAAGGTTAAGGGGGAGATGGACCAGAATGGTACCAGGGATGAGGGACTTCAGTTATGTGGAGAGGCTGGAGAAGCTGGGATTGTTCTTCTTAGAGCAGAGAAGGTTAAGGGGAGAGTGACCTGAATAGTACCAGGGATGAGGGACTTCAGTTACGTGGAGAGACTGGAGAAGCTGGGATTGTTCTCCTTAGAGCAGGGAAGGTTAAGGGGAGATTGACCAGAATGGTACCAGGGATGAGGGACTTCAGTTAGGTGGAGAGACTGGAGAAGCTGGGATTGTTCTGCTTGGAGCAGAGGTGGTGAAGAGGAAATTTAATTGAGGCGTTCAAAATCATAAAGGGTTTTGATAGAATAAAAAATGAGCAACTGTCTCCACTGGCTTGAGGGTCGGTAACCAGAGGACACAGATCTAAGATATTTGGGAAAAGAACCAGGGGGGAGATGAGGAGAATCTTTTAACGCAGCGAGTTGTTGTGATCTGGAACGCGCTGTCTGAAAGGGCGGTGGAAGCAGATTCAATAGTAGCTTTCAAAAGGGGAATTGGAGAAATAATTGATGGGGAAGAATTTGCCGGGCCATGGGGAAAGAGCAAGCGGTAGGGAGTGGGAATAACTGGATAGCTCTACCAAAGAGCCGGCATTGGCACGATGGGCCGAATGGCCTCCTTCTGTGCTGTGTAATTCTAGGATTCTAATAGCAAGGAAAGATTGAACAGGCTGGGGCTCTTTCCTCAAGAATAGAGAAGGCTGAGGGGCGACCTGACGGAGGTCTTTCAGTTTCTGGAAGGGTTTGATGGGCTAGACATAGAGAGGATGTTTCCACCTGTCGAACTAGGGGCCATCAATATAAGATAGTCACTAGTAAATCCAACAGGGAACTCACGAGAAACCTCATTACCCAGAGAGTGGTGAGAATGTACAGCATAACACTGTCATCATTGTTTTCCTGGACAAGCCGCTCCATATCTCTGTAAGCTCGCCCGATACCTACAACCCTCTCCATCTGTGTAACCTCCTCCAGCCCCTACAACACTCCCTATCTCTGTAACCTCCTACAGCCCCTACAAACCTTCCTATCTCTGTAACCTCCTCCAGCCCCTACAACCCTCCCTATCTCTGTAACCTCCTCCAGCCCCTACAACCCTCCCTATCTCTGTAACCTCCTCCAGCCCCTACAACCCTCCCTATCTCTGTAACCTCCTCCAGCCCCTACAACACTCCCTATCTCTGTAACCTCCTCCAGCCCCTACAACCCTCCCTATCTCTGTAACCTCCTCCAGCCCCTATAACCCTCCCTATCTCTGTAACCTCCTCCAGCCCCAACAACCCTCCCTATCTCTGTAACCTCCTACAGCCCTACAAACCTTCCTATCTCTGTAACCTCCTCCAGCCCCTACAACCCTCCCTATCTCTGTAACCTCCCCCAGCCCCTACAACCCTCCCTATCTCTGTAACCTCCTCCAGCCCCTACAACACTCCCTATCTCTGTAACCTCCTCCAGCCCGGCAACCCTCCCAATCTCTGTAACCTCCATCGGTCCCTACACCCCTCCCTATCTCTGCAAACTCCCCCAACCCCTACAACCCTCCCTATCTCTGCAAACTCCTCCAGCCCTACAACCCTCCCTATCTCTGTAACCTCCACCAGCACCTACAACCCTCCCTATCTCGGCAACCTCCTCCAGCCCCGACAACCCTCCCTATCTCTGTAACCTCCTCCAGCCCCTACAACCCTCCCTATCTCTGTAACCACCTCCAGCCCCTACAATCCTCCCTATCTCTGTAACATCCTCCAGCCCCTACAACACTCCCTATCTCTGTAACCTCCTCCAGCCCCTACAACCCTCCCTATCTCTGTAACCTAATCCAGCCCCTACAACCCTCCCTATCTCTGTAGCCTCCTCCAGCCCCTACAACACTCCCTATCTCTGTAACCTCCTCCAGCCCCTACAACACTCCCTGGCCTAGAAATTCACTGGCCCTAGCGCCGCTTTTGAGGCGCTAGAGGGCCTAGCGCCGAAGTTATGGCCAGTTTAGAAATTGACAGGGGCCCTAAATCGGCGTTAGGCCGGTAGCGCTGCGCCGGCACCGATGACGTCATCGGTGTGCGCAGCGTCCGGTTGCCATGGTAACCCGCCCGAACTCGGAAATTGAGTTGCGGCCGCCTCGCCCGTGGCAGCCGCAAGCAACGTTCTGGCAGAGGTGCCTTACAGAACTTTGCGCCGGCGCATTAAAGGCCCCGCGGCGGCCGGCCGCTTTCCCGCCGGCCGCCTGGCCGCAGCTCCCTCCCCGGACGTCCCCCCCGCCCCCCCGGAACAGAAGCAAGCCCGGCACTTGTCCGAGGTGCCGGGCTCATTTTTTAAAAGATTATCGTGGGCCGCGGCCGGGTGCAGGCAGCTCCTCCTTAACGGAAGGAGGAGGCCTGCACTTCCCGAGCCTGCCGCACCGCAGCGGGCGCCGCAGCGCCGGAATAGCGCCGCAATGCGGCGCCAGTTTTGAGGCGCTGAGACCCCTCAGTAGCGCCGGCAGCCGTTTGGGCGCGGCGCTACTGAATTTTTGGCGCGCGCAGGGGGACTTAGCGCCGGCACTAACTTCCGGCGCTAAAGCCCTCGCTGCGCCAAAACCGAATTTCTAGGCCCCTATCTCTGTAACCTCCTCCAGCCCCTACAACCCTCCCTAACTCTAATCTCCTGCAGCCCCTACAACCCTCCCTATCTCTGTAGCCTCCTCCAGCCCCTACAACACTCCCTATCTCTGTAACATCCACCAGCCCTACAACACCCACATCTCTGTAACCTCCTCCAGCCCTACAACCCTCCCTATCACTGTAACCTCCTGCAGCCCCAACAACCCTCCCTATCTCTGTAACCTCCTCCAGCCCCTACAACCCTCCCTATCTCTGTAACCTCCTCCAGCCCCTACAACACTCCCTATCTCTGTAACCTCCTCCAGCCCCTACAACCCTCCCTAACTCTAACCTCCTCCAGCCCCTACAACCCTCCCTATCTCTGTAACGTCCTCCAGCCCTACAACCCTCCCCATCTCTGTTCCCGAGACAGATTACCGAGGGCACTCGCACCCTTTCACCGACCAGATGGAGTGTTCAAGGAGCGACGGCTGCACACGTCAAGTCTTCAACAAGGACAGTTTAAAGGGGTCCCTGAGAGACTCACTCTTTAAACAGGGTCCCTGACGGAGAGACTCCCTCTTTAAACAGGGTCCCTGACGGAGAGACTCCCTCTTCAAAAGGGGTCGCTGACGGAGAGACTCCCTCTTTAAACAGGGTCTCTGACGGGGAGACTCCCTCTTTAAACAGGGTCCCTGACGGAGAGACTCCCTCTTCAAAAGGGGCCCCTGACAGAGAGACTCCCTCTTTAAACAGGGTCTCTGACGGGGAGACTCCCTCTTTAAACAGGGTCCCTGACGGAGACACTCCCTCTTTAAACAGGGTCCCTGACGGAGAGACTCCCTCTTTAAACAGGGTCCCTGACGGAGAGACTCCCTCTTTAAACAGGGTCCCTGATGGAGAGACTCCCTCTTTAAACAGGGTCCCTGACGGAGAGACTCCCTCTGTAAACAGGGTCCCTGACGGAGAGACTCCCTCTTTAAACAGGGTCCCTGACGGAGAGACTCCCTCTTTAAACAGGGTCCCTGACAGAGAGACTCCCTCTTTAAACAGGGTCCCTGATGGAGAGACTCCCTCTTTAAACAGGGTCCCTGACAGAGAGACTCCCTCTTTAAACGGGGTCCCTGATGGAGAGACTCCCTCTGTAAACAGGGTCCCTGACGGAGAGACTCCCTCTGTAAACAGGGTCCCTGACGGAGAGACTCCCTCTTTAAACAGGGTCCCTGACGGAGAGACTCCCTCTTTAAACACGGTCCCTGATGGAGAGACTCCCTCTTTAAACAGGGTCCCTGACGGAGAGACTCCCTCTTTAAACAGGGTCCCTGACAGAGAGACTCCCTCTTTAAACAGGGTCCCTGATGGAGAGACTCCCTCTTAGGGTCCCTGACGGAGAGACTCCCTCTTTAAACAGGGTCCCTGACGGAGAGGCTCCCTCTTTAAACAGGGTCCCTGACGGAGAGACTCCCTCTTTAAACAGGGTCCCTGACGGAGAGACTCCCTCTTTAAACAGGGTCCCTGACGGAGAGACTCCCTCTTTAAACAGGGTCCCTGACGGAGAGACTCCCTCTTTAAACAGGGTCCCTGACGGAGAGACTCCCTCTTTAAACAGGGTCCCTGACGGAGAGACTCCCTCTTTAAACAGGGTCCCTGACGGAGAGACTCCCTCTTTAAACAGGGTCCCTGACGGAGAGACTCCCTCTTTAAACACGGTCCCTGACGGAGAGACTCCCTCTTTAAACAGGGTCCCTGACGGAGAGACTCCCTCTTTAAACAGGGTCCCTGACGGAGAGACTCCCTCTTTAAACAGGGTCCCTGACGGAGAGACTCCCTCTTTAAACAGGGTCCCTGACGGAGAGACTCCCTCTTTAAACAGGGTCCCTGACGGAGGGACTCCCTCTTTAAACAGGGTCCCTGACGGAGAGACTCCCTCTTTAAACAGGGTCCCTGACGGTGAGACTCCCTCTTTAAACAGGGTCCCTGACGGAGAGACTCCCTCTTTAAACAGGGTCCCTGACGGAGAGACTCCCTCTTTAAACAGGGTCCCTGACGGAGAGACTCCCTCTTTAAACAGGGTCCCTGACGGAGAGACTCCCTCTTTAAACAGGGTCTCTGACGGAGAGACTCCCTCTTTAAACAGGGTCCCTGACGGAGAGACTCCCTCTTTAAACAGGGTCCCTGACGGAGAGACTCCCTCTTTAAACAGGGTCCCTGATGGAGAGACTCCCTCTTTAAACAGGGTCCCTGACGGAGAGACTCCCTCTTTAAACAGGGTCCCTGACGGAGAGACTCCCTCTTTAAACAGGGTCTCTGACGGAGAGACTCCCTCTGTAAACAGGGTCCCTGAGAGGTCCCTGAGTTTTTTCAGATCTAGAACGAGCGGCTGAATGTCAGAGGTGCGGTGTAAGTTCAGATGGCAGTCTCTTACCGTAACACATTCGCTGCTGCCACTATCTTCTCTCTCACCTCGGGAGATTGTTTGACTTTATCCACTAAAGAAAGGACAGACAGGTTAGTGTGGAAATCCTTTCCCTCAAACTGCAGTCGGGAGAATGTGTGGGGACACCGTAAATATTGTGCTTCATTCTGCTCTGTACCTTGCTTTGGCAAAATTTCCCACTCTCCGAGACTCCTGGCTCAATGATTCCAGCACTCTCCCAGCCTCCACCATCTGTAAGCTTCAGATCATCCAAAACTCCTGCTAATATTCCCGTATCCCAACTCGCACAGAGTCCCGCTAACCCATCACCCCGCCGTGTACTCTGACATACATTGGCTCCTGTTGCAGCAATGCCTCGATTTTAAAATCTTCCATCCTCGTGTTCACATCCCTCCATGGCCACAGCCCCTCCCTATCACTGTAACCTCCTCCAGCACGACAACCCTCCCTATCACTGTAACCTCCTCCAGCCCGACAACCTTCCCTATCACTGTAACCTCCTCCAGCCCGACAACCCTCCCTATCTCTGTAACCTCCTCCAGCCCGACAACCCTCCCTATCTCTGTAAATTCCTCCAGCCCCAACAACCCTCCCTATCTCTGTAACATCCTCCAGCCCCTACAACCCTCCCTATCTCTGTAACCTCCTCCAGCCCGACAACCCTCCCTATCACTGTAACCTCCTCCAGCCCCGACAACCCTCCCTATCTCTGTAACCTCCTCCAGCCCTACAACCCTCCCTATCTCTGTAAATTCCTCCAGCCCCAACAACCCTCCCTATCTCTGTAACATCCTCCAGCCCCTACAACCCTCCCTATCTCTGTAACCTCCTCCAGCCCTACAACCCTCCCTATCTCTGTAACCTCCTCCAACCCTACAACCCTCCCTATCTCTGTTACCTCCTCCAGCCCTACAACCCTCCTTATCTCTGTAACTTCCTCCAGCCCTACAACACTCCCTATCTCTGTAACCTCCTCCAGCCCTACAACCCTCCCTATCTCTGTAACCTCCTCCAGCCCGACAACCCTCCCTATCACTGTAACCTCCTCCAGCCCTACAACCCTCCCTATCTCTGTAACCTCCTCCAGCCCTACAACCCTCCCTATCTCTGTAAACTCCTCCAGCCCCAACAACCCTCCCTATCTCTGTAACATCCTCCAGCCCCTACAACCCTCCCTATCTCTGTAACCTCCTCCAGCCCCGACAACCCTCCCTGTCTCTGTAACCTCCTCCAGCCCTACAACCCTCCCTATCTCTGTAACCTCCTCTAGCCCTACAAACCTCCCTATCTCTGTAACCTCCTCCAGCCCCTACAGCCCTCCCTATCTCTGTAACCTCAGACAGCCCCTAAAAACCTCCCTATCTCTGTAACCGCCTCCAGCCCCTACAACCCTCCCTATCTCTGTAACCACCTCCCGCCCCACAACCGACCCTATCTCTGTAACCTCCTCCAACCCCTACAACCCTCGCTATCTCTGTAACCTCCTCCAGCCTCACAGCCCACCCTATCTCCGTAACCATCTCCAGCCCCTACAACCCTCCCTATCTCTGTAACCTCCTCCAGCACCTACAAACCTCCCTATCTCTGTAACCTCCTCCAGCCCCTACAACCCTCCCTATCTCCGTAACCTCCTCCAGCCCTACAACCCTCCCTATCTCTGTAAACTCCTCCAGCCTCTACAACCCGCCCTATCTCTGTAACATCCTCCAGCCCCGACAACCCTCCCTATCTCTGTAACCTCCTCCAGCCCTACAACCCTCCCTATCTCTGTAACCTCCTCCAGCCCAACAACCTTCCTTATCTCTGTAACATCCTCCAGCCCTACAACCCACCCTATCTCTGTAACCTCCTCCAGCCCCTACAACCCTCCCTGTCTCTGTAACCTCCTCCAGCCCTACAACCCTCCCTATCTCTGTAACCTCCTCCAGCCCTACAAACCTCCCTATCTCTGTAACCTCCTCCAGCCCCTACAGCCCTCCCTATCTCTGTAACTTCCTCCAGCCCCTACAGCCCTCCCTATCTCTGTAACCTCCTCCAGCCCCTACAGCCCTCCCTATCTCTGTAACTTCCTCCAGCCCCTACAATCCTCCCTATCTCTGTAACCTCCTCCAGCCCCTGCAAACCTCCCTATCTCTGTAACCTCCTCCAGCCCCTACAACCCTCCCTATCTCTGTAACCTCCTCCAGCCCCTACAACCCTCCCTATCTCTGTAACCTCCTCCAGCCCTACAACCCTCGCTATCTCTGTAACCTCCTCCAGCCCTACAACCCTCCCTATCTCTGTAACCTCCTCCAGCCCTACAACCCTCCTTATCTCTGTAACTTCCTCCAGCCCTACAACCCTCCCTATCTCTGTAACCTCCTCCAGCCCCTACAACCCTCCCTATCTCTGTAACCTCGTCCAGCCCCTACAACCCTCCCTATCTCTGTAACGTCCTCCAACCCTACAACCCTCCCTATCTCTGTAACTCCTCCAGCACCTACAACCCTCCCTATCTCTGTAACCCCCTCCAGCCCCTACAACCCTCCCTATCTCTGTAACCTCCCCCAGCCCTACAACCCTCCCTATCGCTGTAACCTCCTCCAGCCCCTACAACCCTCCCTATCTCTGTAACCTCCCCCAGCCCTACAACCCTCCCTATCGCTGTAACCTCCTCCAGCCACTACAACCCTCCCTATCTCTGTAACCTCCTCCAGCCCTACAACCCTCCCTATCTCTGTAACCTCCTCCAGCCCCTGCAACCCTCCCTATCTCTGTAACCTCCTCCAGCCCCTACAACCCTCCCTATCTCTGTAACCTCCTCCAGCCCTACAACCCTCCCTATCTCTGTAACCTCCTCCAGCCCCTACAACCCTCCCTATCTCTGTAACCCCGTCCAGCCCCTACAACCCTCCCTATCTCTGTAACCTCCTCCAGCCCCTACAACCCTCCCTATCTCTGTAACCTCCTCCAGCCCCTACAACCCTCCCTATCTCTGTAACCTCCTCCAGCCCCTACAACCCTCAGAGATCTCTGTGCTCCTATAATTCTGGCACCTTGCTCCTCCCCCCCACCCGATTACCATCACTCCACCATTGGCGGCCTTGCCTTCAGCTGCCAAAGCCCCGAAGCTCTGAAATTTTCCCCCTAAACCTCTCCCCCACTCTCTCCTCCTTTAAGACGCTCCTTAAAACCCGCCCGTTTGAACATAGGAAAAGGGGGAGGCCATTCAGCCGATGGCACCTCTTACATAGCAGCAGGGGGAGGCCATTGAGCCCCTCGAGCCTGCTCCGCCATTCAATAAGATCATGACTGATCATCGACCTCAACTCCAGTTTCCCGCCCGATCCCCATATCCCTCGATTCCCCTAGAGTCCAAAAACTATCGATCTCAGCCTTGAATAGACTCAAAGATTCAGCATGCACAGCCCTCTAGGGTGGAGAATTCCAAAGATTCACTAGCAGAGAAGGTTGAAGCGACAATTCGATCTCCGGGCATCTCGTACCATCTCAGGGCTGGTCAGAACATTGAGATACTCACAGATAAAGTCGGCAGGATTGTAGTGAGGGGCACACTGGAGACCGACACCAGCAAAGAATTCCAGGATTTGGGATGAGGCTCCATAGTACGCGATCTACAAAATAATGAGAATCAGAAATTACTGGGAGCCTCATTGTATCTAACTCGTGATGTACCTGCCCTGGGAGCGCTCGATGCTGACACTGGGTATAAAGTGGGGACACACTGTCGGGGTAATGTAGAGGGAGCACTACACTGTATCTAACCCGTGCTGTACCTGCCCTGGGAGCGCTCGATGCTGACACTGGGTATAAAGTGGGGACACACTGTCAGGGTAATGTAGAGGGAGCACTACACTGTATCTAACCCGTGCTGTACCTGCCCTGGGAGCGCTCGATGCTGACACTGGGTATAAAGTGGGGACACACTGTCAGGGTAATGTAGAGGGAGCTCTACACTGTATCTAACCCGTGCTGTACCTGCCCTGGGAGTGCTCGATGCTGACACTGGGTATAAAGTGGGGACACACTGTCAGGGTAATGTAGAGGGAGCTCTACACTGTATCTAACCCATGCTGTACCTGCCCTGGGAGCGCTCGATGCTGACACTGGGTATAAAGTGGGGGACACACTGTCGGGGTAATGTAGAGGGAGCTCTACACTGTATCTAACCCGTGCTGTACCTGC
This sequence comes from Somniosus microcephalus, assembly GCF_052327205.1. Classification (NCBI taxonomy): domain Eukaryota; kingdom Metazoa; phylum Chordata; class Chondrichthyes; order Squaliformes; family Somniosidae; genus Somniosus; species Somniosus microcephalus. The sequence continues at coordinate 56,904 of NW_028225283.1, read as the reverse complement.
CCTGGGAGTGCTCGATGCTGACACTGGGTATAAAGTGAGGACACATTGTCAGGGTAATGTAGAGGGAGCTCTACACTGTATCTAACCTGTGCTCTACATGCCCTGGGAGCGCTCGATGCTGACACTGGGTATAAAGTGGGGACACACTGTCAGGGTAATGTAGAGGGAGCTCTACACTGTATCTAACCCGTGCTGTACCTGCCCTGGGAGCGCTCGATGCTGACACTGGGTATAAAGTGGGGGACACACTGTCAGGGTAATGTAGAGGGAGCTCTACACTGTATCTAACCCGTGCTGTACCTGCCCTGGGAGCGCTCGATACTGACACTGTATAAAGTGGGGACACACTGTCAGGGTAATGTAGAGGGAGCTCTACACTGTATCTAACCCGTGCTGTACCTGCCCTGGGAGCGCTCGATGCTGACACTGGGTATAAAGTGGGGACACACAGTCAGGGTAATGTAGAGGGAGCTCTACACTGTATCTAACCCGTGCTGTACCTGCCCTGGGAGCGCTCGATGCTGACACTGGGTATAAAGTGGGGACACACTGTCAGGGTAATGTAGAGGGAGCTCTACACTGTATCTAACCTGTGCTCTACATGCCCTGGGAGCACTCGATGCTGACACTGGGTATAAAGTGGGGACACACTGTCAGGGTAATGTAGAGGGAGCTCTACACTGTATCTAACCCATGCTGTACCTGCCCTGGGAGCGCTCGATGCTGACACTGGGTATAAAGTGGGGACACACTGTCAGGGTAATGTAGAGGGAGCTCTACACTGTATCTAACCCATGCTGTACCTGCCCTGGGAGCGCTCGATGCTGACACTGGGTATAAAGTGGGGACACACTGTCAGGGTAATGTAGAGGGAGCTCTACACTGTATCTAACTTGTGCTGTACCTGCCCTGGGAGCGCTCGATGCTGACACTGGGTATAAAGTGGGGACACACTGTCAGGGTAATGTAGAGGGAGCTCTACACTGTATCTAACCCGTGCTGTACCTGCCCTGGGAGCACTCGATGCTGACACTGGGTATAAAGTGGGGACACACTGTCAGGGTAATGTAGAGGGAGCTCTACACTGTATCTAACCCGTGCTGTACCTGCCCTGGGAGCGCTCGATGCTGACACTGGGTATAAAGTGGAGACACACTGTCAGGGTAATGTAGAGGGAGCTCTACACTGTATCTAACCCGTGCTGTACCTGTCCTGGGAGCGCTCGATACTGACACTGGGTATAATGTGGGGACACACTGTCAGGGTAATATAGAGGGAGCTCTACACTGTATCTAACCCGTGCTGTATCTGCCCTGGGAGCACTCGATACTGACACTGGTTATAAAGTGGGGACACACTGTCAGGGTAATGTAGAGGGAGCTTTACACAATATCTAACCCGTGCTGTACCTGCCCTGGGAGTGCTCGATGCTGACACTGGATATAAAGTGGGGACACACTGTCAGGGTAATGTAGAGGGAGCTCTACACTGTATCTAACCCGTGCTGTACCTGCCCTGGGAGCGCTCAATGATGACACTGGGTATAAACTGGGGACACACTGTCAGGGTAATGTAGAGGGAGCTCTACACTGTATCTAACCCATGCTGTACCTGCCCTGGGAGTGCTCGATGCTGACACTGGGTATAAAGTGGGGGACAGACTGTCAGGGTAATGTAGAGGGAGCTCTACACTGTATCTAACCCGTGCTGTACCTACCCTGGGAGCGCTCGATGCTGACGCTGGGTATAAAGTGGGGACACACTGTCAGGGTAATGTAGAGGGAGCTCTACACTGTATCTAACCCGTGCTGTACCTGCCCTGGGAGCGCTCGATGCTGACACTGGGTATAAAGTGGGGACACACTGTCAGGGTAATGTAGAGGGAGCTCTACACTGTATCTAACCCATGCTGTACCTGCCCTGGGAGCGCTCGATGCTGACACTGGGTATAAAGTGGGGGACACACTGTCAGGGTATTGTCGAGGGAGCTCTGCACTGTATCTAACCCGTGCTGTACCTGCCCTGGGAGCGCTCGATGCTGACACTGGGTATAAAGTGGGGACACACTGTCAGGGTAATGTAGAGGGAGCTCTACACTGTATCTAACCCATGCTGTACCAGCCCTGGGAGCGCTCGCTGCTGACACTGGTTATAAAGTGGGGACACACTGTCAGGGTAATGTAGAGGGAGCTCTACACTGTATCTAACCCATGCTGTACCTGCCCTGGGAGCGCTTGATGCTGACACTGGGTATAAAGTGGGGACACACTGTCAGGGTAATGTAGAGGGAGCTCTACACTGTATCTAACCCATGCTGTACCTGCCCTGGGAGCACTCGATGCTGACACTGGGTATAAAGTGGGGACACACTGTCAGGGTAATGTAGAGGGAGCTCTACACTGTATCTAACCCGTGCTGTACCTGCCCTGGGAGCGCTCGATGCTGACACTGGGTATAAAGTGGAGACACACTGTCAGGGTAATGTAGAGGGAGCTCTACACTGTATCTAACCCGTGCTGTACCTGCCCTGGGAGCGCTCGATGCTGACACTGGGTATAAAGTGGGGACACACTGTCAGGGTAATGTAGAGGGAGCTCTACACTGTATCTAACCCGTGCTGTACCTGCCCTGGGAGCGCTCGATGCTGACACTGGGTGTAAAGTGGGGACACACTGTCAGGGTAATGTAGAGGGAGCTCTACACTGTATCTAACCCGTGCTGTACCTGCCCTGGGAGCGCTCGATGCTGACACTGGGTATAAAGTGGGGACACACTGTCAGGGTAATGTAGAGGGAGCTCTACACTGTATCTAACCCGTGCTGTACCTGCCCTGGGAGCGCTCGATGCTAACACTGGGTATAAAGTGGGGACACACTGTCAGGGTAATGTAGAGGGAGCTCTACACTGTATCTAACCCGTGCTGTACCTGCCCTGGGAGCGCTCGATGCTGACACTGGGTATAAAGTGGGGACACACTGTCAGGGTAATGTAGAGGGAGCTCTACACTGTATCTAACCTGTGCTGTACCTGACCTGGGAGCGCTCGATGCTGACACTGGGTATAAAGTGGGGGACACACTGTCAGGGTAATGTAGAGGGAGCTCTACACTGTATCTAACCCGTGCTGTACCTGCCCTGGGAGCACTCGATGCTGACACTGGGTATAAAGTGGGGGACACACTGTCAGGGTAATGTAGAGGGAGCTCTACACTGTATCTAACCCGTGCTGTACCTGCCCTGGGAGCACTCGATGCTGACACTGGGTATAAAGTGGAGACACACTGTCAGGGTAATGTAGAGGGAGCTCTACACTGTATCTAACCCGTGCTGTACCTGCCCCGGGAGCGCTCGATGCTGACACTGGGTATAAAGTGGAGACACACTGTCAGGGTAATGTAGAGGGAGCTCTACACTGTATCTAACACGTGCTGTACCTGCCCTGGGAGCGCTCGATGCTGACACTGGGTATAAAGTGGGGGACACGCTGTCAGGGTAATATAGAGGGAGCTCTACACTGTATCTAACCCATGCTGTACCTGCACTGGGAGCGCTCGGTGCTGACACTGGGTATAAAGTGGGGACACACTGTCAGGGTAATATAGAGGGAGCTCTACACTGTATCTAACCCGTGCTGTACCTGCCCTGGGAGCGCTCGGTGCTGACACTGGGTATAAAGTGGGGACACACTGTCAGGGTAATATAGAGGGAGCTCTACACTGTATCTAACCCGTGCTGTACCTGCCCCGGGAGCGCTCGATGCTGACACTGGGTATAAAGTGGAGACACACTGTCAGGGTAATGTAGAGGGAGCTGTATCTAACCCGTGCTGTACCTGCCCTGGGAGCACTCGATGCTGACACTGGGTATAAAGTGGGGACACATTGTCAGGGTAATGTAGAGGGAGCTCTACACTGTATCTAACCCATGCTGTACCTGCCCTGGGAGCGCTCGATGCTGACACTGGGTATAAAGTGGAGACACACTGTCAGGGTAATGTAGAGGGAGCTCTACACTGTATCTAACCTGTGCTGTACCTGCCCTGGGAGCGCTCGATGCTGACACTGGGTATAAAGTGGAGACACACTGTCAGGGTAATGTAGAGGGAGCTCTACACTGTATCTAACCCGTGCTGTACCTGCCCTGGGAGTGCTCGATGCTGACACTGTGTATAAAGTGGGGACACACTGTCAGGGTAATGTAGAGGGAGCTCTACACTGTATCTAACCTGTGCTGTACCTGCCCTGGGAGCGCTCGATGCTGACACTGGGTATAAAGTGGGGACACACTGTCAGGGTAATGTAGAGGGAGCTCTACACTGTATCTAACCCATGCTGTACCTGCCCTGGGAGCGCTCGATGCTGACACTGGGTATAAAGTGGGGACACACTGTCAGGGTAATGTAGAGGGAGCTCTACACTGTATCTAACCCGTGCTGTACCTGCCCTGGGAGCACTCGATGCTGGCACTGGGTATAAAGTGGGGACACATTGTCAGGGTAATGTAGAGGGAGCTCTACACTGTATCTAACCCATGCTGTACCTGCCCTGGGAGCGCTCGATGCTGACACTGGGTATAAAGTGGGGGACAGACTGTCAGGGTAATGTAGAGGGAGCTCTACACTGTATCTAACCCGTGCTGTACCTGCCCTGGGAGCACTCGATGCTGACACTGGGTATAAAGTGGGGGACACAGTCAGGGTAATGTAGAGGGAGCTCTACACTGTATCTAACCCGTGCTGTACCTGCCCTGGGAGCGCTCGATGCTGACACTGGGTATAAAGTGGAGACACACTGTCAGGGTAATGTAGAGGGAGCTCTACACTGTATCTAACCCGTGCTGTACCTGCCCTGGGAGCGCTCGATGCTGACACTGGGTATAAAGTGGAGACACACTGTCAGGGTAATGTAGAGGGAGCTCTACACTGTATCTAACCCATGCTGTACCTGCCCTGGGAGCGCTCTATGCTGACACTGGGTATAAAGTGAGCTCTCGATGCTGACACTGGGTCTGGAGGTAATGGCTGGCCGTGGGGATGAGACACACGTACCTCTCCGTCGCTCATTAGCAGCAGTTTGTCGAACATGTGGAAGATCTGCGATGAAGGCTGGTGGATCGAGGTTACGACAGTCTTGCGATGCTTTTCTACGTAGCATTTCAAGGTAAGACACAGGCTGTAGGCGGTGCTCGAATCCAACCCAGAGGTCGGCTCCTGGGGAACCAAATATCAACACTGTCAGCCTCTGGGTTCAAATCCTGCTCCGAGATAGACAGGGCAGACTGGGGGCAGGGGTCAGTCACTGACCTTTCACCCTCTGGGTCAACTCCAGCCCCGAGACAGACTGCGGTCGGGGCCGGGAGTGAGGCAATGACCATTCACCCTCTGGGTCAACTCCAGCCCCGAGACAGACTGGGCGGACTGGGGTCGGGGGTCAGGCACCGACCTTTCACCCTCTGGATCAACTCCAGCCCTGAGACAGACTGGGCGGACTGGGGTCGGGGGTCAGGCACTGACCTTTCACCCTCTGGGCCCTGGAGTCAAATCCTGCCACCCAGGGAGGGGAAGGGGGCGCATGGAGCGGGAGATGGAGCAGGAAGAGGGGAGGGAGGTGGGGGGGGGAGGTGGAGGGAGCAGGGGAGGGGAAGGGAACGGGGGGAGAGGGATGGAAGGGTATCTGCTGATGCACAGAGTGGTCTTAAATGGAGCGCTTCTAAACCGTGTATTAAAGTTGGGAATTTGGAGAGAGTGAGAGTCTGGAGGGGGGAAGGAGGTGCTGCTTTTTGCCTCCAATACTTGTAGTGCTTTGTGTTACAGGAAAATATTTAATTTAATCTACCTAGAACTTAAACTAGATCAAGTAATTAGTTAATAAACTAATCTATAAGCCAATGAATTATATACATAAACAATAATTAATTAAATAAATAAAACACGTTTTTTAGAGATGACAGTGTAGATGTGCCGCAAATGCAGCATGTGGAGAGCATCGCGATCCCGGACAACCACGTTTGCAGTAAGTGTCTGCATCTCGAGGAACTTCAGCTCAGAGTTGTTGAGCTCGAGTCCGAGGTGCAGACATTGCCGGGCATCAGAGAGGGAGAGAGTTACCTGGACACTTTGATCCACCTTAGGTTCGGGAGTGGTACAAGTCTGGTTCGTGGTCAGGGACAGGAGGGTGAGGCTGCAGCTCAGGCAGGTCAGGGGACCCCAGGTGCAGTGCTGGAGGAGCCTCGGCCTTTGCCCTTATCCGACAGGTATGAGGTTTGACATGAATCAGTCATTCATGAAAGAAAGACTAGTGAAATAATACTGGGCGGCCTGCTGGTGGCGCTGTCCAGGGAGAGTATAACTACTCGGGCACGGGCCCAGCTTGCACAGGACATTCTTAACAAGAACTAGTGAAGGGTTTAAACTAACTTGGCAGGGGGATGGGATACAGAGGGGAGCTGAAATAGGGGGTGATGTGCTGCCAATTATAGAGAAAAAAACAAGTCAGCTTGGTAGACAGGGCAAACATATAAGGGCAAGGCTGGATGGCATCTATTTTAATGCAAGGAGTCTTGCAAATAAGGTGGATGAACTGAAGGTGTTGATAAACACATGGGAGTATGATATTGTTGCTATCACGAAGACATGGTTGAGGGAGGGGCAAGACTGGCAGCTCAATATTCCGGGGTACAGAATCTTCAGGCGAGACAGAGGGGGAGGTATAAGAGGAGGGGGTGTCGCAATATTAATTAAGGAGTCAATTACTGCAGTAAGGAGGGATGATATATTAGCAGGTTCCTCTAATGAGGCCATATGGGTGGAGCTTAAAAACAAAAAGGGGGCAAGCACTTTGCTGGGAGTGTACTATAGGCCTCCAAACAGTCAGGGGGAGATAGAGGAACAGATATGTAGGCAAATCTCAGAGAAATGTGCAAATAATAGGGTAATAATAATGGGGGATTTCAACTTCCCCAATATTAACTGGGATAGTCAGAGTGTGAAAGGCTCAGAGGGTGTAGAATTCTTAAAGTGCATCCAGGAGAGCTTTTTGAGCCAGCATGTAGAAAGTCCTACAAGAGAGGGGGCGGTACTGGACCTAATTCTAGGGAATGTGGCTGGCCAAGTGGAAAAAGTGCTAGTAGGTGAGCACTTTGGTGATAGTGACCATAATATGGTAAGATTTAAGGTGGTCATGGAAAAGGACATGGATGGGCCGGAAATAAAGGTTCTAAATTGGGGGAAGGCCGATTTTAATAGGATAAGGCAGGATCTGGCCAAAATGGACTGGGATCAGCTACTTGTAGGAAAATCCGCATCGGAGCAATGGGAGGCTTTCAGAAGGGAGATTGAGATCATACAACGGCAACATGTTCCCGTAAAGGTCAAGGGTGGTTCCAAAAACCACAGGGAACCTTGGATGTCAGGGGATATACGAGAATGGATTAGGAAAAAAAGGAGGGCTTTTGGCAGATACAAAAGGCTAAAGATGGAGGAAGCCCTAGAGGAGTACAAAAAGTGCAGGGGGATACTTAAAAAAGAAATTAGGAGATCAAGGAGGGGCCATGAAATAACACTGGCGAGCAAAATAAAGGAAAATCCTAAGATGTTTTATAAGTATATTAAGGGTAAGAGGATAACTAGGGAAAAAATAGGGCCCATTAGGGACAAAAGTGGCAATCTGTGTGTGGAGCCGGAAGATGTAGGAGGGGTTCTAAATGAATTTTTTGCATCTGTTTTCACTATGGAGAAGGACGATGTAGACATAGAAATAGGGCGGGGGGACTGTGATATGCTCGAACATATTAACATCGAGAGGGAGGAGGTATTGGCGGTTTTAGCTGGCCTAAAAATGGATAAATCCCCAGGCCCGGATGAAATGTATCCCAGGCTGCTGCGTGAGGCAAAGGAAGAGATTGCGGGGGCTCTAAAACATATATTCAGGACCTCTCTGGCCACAGGGGATGTGCCAGAGGACTGGAGAACCGCTAATGTAGTACCATTATTCAAGAAGGGAAGTAGGGAAAAACCGGGGAACTACAGGCCAGTGAGCCTAACATCAGTGGTAGGAAAATTATTGGAAAAAATTCTGAGGGACAAAATTTGTCTCCACTTGGAGAGGCAAGGATTAATCAGGGATAGTCAACATGGCTTTGTCAAGGGAAGATCATGTCTGACTAATTTGATTGAATTTTTTGAGGGGGTGACTAGGTGTGTGGATGAGGGTAACGCAGTGGATGTGGTATACATGGATTTCAGTAAGGCCTTCGATAAAGTCCCGCACAGGAGACTGGTCAAGAAGGTAAGAGCCCATGGAATCCAGGGTGCCTTGGCACATTGGATACAAAACTGGCTTAGTGGCAGAAGGCAGAAGGTGATGGTCGAAGGTTGTTTTTGTGACTGGAAGCCTGTGGCCAGTGGGGTACCACAGGGATCGGTGCTGGGTCCCTTGCTGTTTGTGGTCTACATTAATGACTTGGATATGAATGTAAAAGGTATGATCAGTAAGTTCGCGGATGATACAAAAATTGGTAGGGTGGTAAATAGCGAGGAGGGTAGCCTCAGTCTGCAGGACGATATAGATGGGTTGGTCAGATGGGCGGAACAGTGGCAAATGGAATTTAACCCGGAAAAGTGCGAGGTGATGCACTTTGGGGGGACTAGCAAGGCAAGGGAATACACAATGAATGGTAAGACCCTAGGCAAGACGGAGGGTCAGAGGGATCTGGGTGTGCAAGTACACAGATCCCTGAAGGCGGCGGAACAGGTGGATAAGGTGGTAAAAAAGGCATATGGGATACTTGCCTTCATTAGCCGAGGCATTGAATATAAGAGCAAGGAGGTTATGATGGAGCTGTATAAAACACTGGTTAGGCCACAGCTGGAATACTGTGTGCAGTTCTGGTCGCCACACTACAGGAAGGATGTGATCGCGTTGGAGAGGGTGCAGAGGAGGTTCACCAGGATGTTACCAGGGCTGGAGCGCTTCAGCTATGAAGAGAGACTGGGCAGATTGGGTTTGTTTTCCTTGGAGCAGAGGAGGCTGAGGGGGGACATGATTGAGGTGTACAGAATTATGAGGGGCATAGATAGGATGGATGCTGAGGAGCTTTTTCCCTCAGTAGAGGGGTCAATAACTAGGGGGCATAGATTCAAGGTAAAGGGCGGGAGGTTTAGAGGGGATTTGAGAAAGAACTTTTTCACCCAGAGGGTGGTTGGAGTCTGGAACTCACTGCCTGAAAGGGTTGTGGAGGCAGAAACCCTCACAACATTTAAGAAGCATTTGGATGAGCACTTGAAATGCCACAGCATGCAAGGCTACGGACCAAATGCTGGAATATGGGATTAGATTAGACAGGGCTTGATGGCCGGCGTGGACACGATGGGCCGAAGGGCCTCTATCCGTGCTGTATAACTCTATGACACAACTAGACCTCCATGTTGTAAAACAGTTGATTAAAGCTTTGTTTAATGCTTAGAAGAAGTGCCTAGTAGGTTTCTTATGTCAAGGTTCTTGCTGCCTGTTTGGATGTGGGCAGAGTCGGCAGGGTGGATCAACAAACTGACCACGACAGTGTGGTACAGGAGGCCATTCAAGTGGGGGGGAACTAAAAAGAAGTGTTGCAATGGTGGTGGACAGTATAGTCAGGGGGTTAGATACTGTTCTCTGCAGCTGTGGCCGGGCGTTCCGAAGGTAGGGTTAAGGATATCTCCTCACGGCTGGAGATGAATTTATCGTGGGAGGGGGAGGATCCAGTGGTCGTGGTCCACGTAGAAACCCACGACATAGGTAGAGTTAGGAATGAGGTTCTGCTGAGAGAGTTTGAGGAGCTAGGGTCCAAATTAAAATGCAGAACCTCAAAGGTATTATTCTCTGGATTGTTACCTGAGCCACGCGCAAACTGGCATATTCAAAAAAGGTGGTAGAGAGAAAACGGGGAATTACAGGTGTAAGCCTGACACCGGTAGTGGGGAAAATGTTAGAGTCCATTATAAAAGATGTAATAGCAGAGCACTTGGAAAATAGTGACAGGATCGGACAAAGTCAACATGGATTTACAAAAGGAAAATCGTGCTTGACTAATCTACTGGAATTTTTTGAGGAAAAATAGATAAGGGAGAACCAGTGGATGTGGTGTATTTGGACTTTCAGAAGCTTTTGATAAGGTCCCGCATAAGAGATTAGCGTGTAAAGTTAAGGCACATGAGATTGGGGGCAAGGTATTGACTTGGATAGAGAACTGGTTGGCAGACAGAAAGCAAAGAGTTGGAATAAATGGGTCTTTTTCCGAGTGGCAGGCAGTGACTTGTGGGGTACCGCAGGGATCGGTCCTTGGACCCCAGCTATTCACAATATATATTAATGATCTAGACGAGGGAACTAGATGTAATATCTCCAAGTTTGCAGATGACACAAACTTGGGTGGGCGTGTGTGCTGTGAGGAGGATGCCGAGAAACTCCAGTATGATTTGGACAGGTTGGGTGATTGGGCAGAAGCATGGCAGATGCGAGGTTATCCACTTTGGTGGCAAAAACAGGAAGGCAGATTATTATCTGAATGGCAATAGATTGGGAGAAGGGGAAGTGCAACGAGACCTGGGTGTCCTTGTGCACCAGTCGCTGAAGGTAAGCATGCAGCTGCAGCAGGCGGTTAAGAAGGCAAATGGTATGTTGGCCTTCGTAGCGAGAGGGTTTGAGTACAGCAACAAGGATGTCTTGCTGCAGCTGTACAGGGCCTTGGTGAGACCACATCTTGAGTATTGTGTGCAGTTTTAGTCGCCTTATCTAAGGAAGGATGTTCTTGCCATGGAGGGAGTGCAGCGAAGATTCACCAGGCTGATACCTGGGATGGCAGGAATGACGTATGAGGAGAGATTGGGTCGATTGGGCTTGTACTCACTGGAGTTTAGAAGAATGAGAGGGGATCTCATCGAAACTTATAAAATTCTGACAGGTCTGGACAAACTAGATGCAGGAAGGATGTTCCCGATGGTCGGGGAGTCCAGAACCAGGGGTCACAGTCTAAGGATAAGGGGTAAGCCATTTAGGACAGAGATGAGGAGGAATTTCTTCACCCAGAGAGTGGTGAACCTGTGGAATTCTCTACCACAGAAGGCAGTTGAGGCCAATTCATTAAATATATTCAAGAAGGAGTTAGATATATTTCTTAAGGCTAAAGGGATCAAGGGATATGGGGAGAAAGCAGGGACAGGGTACTGAATTTGGATGATCAGCCATGATCTCATTGAAAGGCGGAGCAGGCTCGAGGGGCCGAATGGCCTACTCCTGCTCCTATCTTCTATGTTTCTATAAGGACAAGCAGACCAGAGAGTTAAATGCGTGGCTCAAAGAGCGGTGTGCGAGGAAGGAGGTTCGATTCATGGGGCACTGGCACCAGTACTGGGGAAAGAGATTGCTGTTCCAATGAGACGGTCCCCACTTAAACCGGGCTGGGACCAGTGTCCTGGCCAATCAAATAACTAGGGCTGGAGATAGGGCTTTAAACTAAAAAGGTGGGGGGGTCCGATGAGGGGAAATTTAGAAATCTAAAGAGAAAGGTCGAGGCAATGGAGCAGTGTAGCGATTTGGGTAAAAATAAACAGTGTGTGACAGGAAGAGACAGAGGCCTAGAAATTCATTGAGGCGCTGCCAGCTTTGCGGCCAGTTACCGCCTAAAGAGGGCTTCTGCGCCAAAAATGAGTTTGCGCTGATATTCAGCGCAGCGGTATTGGCGGCGGTAGCCGTTAGCGCTGCGCCGGCACCGATGACGTCATCGGTGTGCGCAGTGCCCCGGTTCCGCCCCGAAACCGGCCCGATCCCCATATTTAGTAGCGGCCGCCTCCTCCGAAGCGGCCGCAAACAGCGACCAGAAAACGGGGCCGTGCTGTAGCCTTAGTGGGGTGCTTTAAAGGGGAAGGTGCGGCCGGCCGCTTTTTCGGCGGCCGCCTGCCCGCACCTCCTTCCCCGGCCTCCTCCACCCCCCCCCCCCGGCGGCATTGCCGGCTGCTTTCCGCGAACCCGGCACTTCTCCGTGGTGCCGGGCTCATTTGCCGGCACTCTCCAGCGGCGATCCCCCCGTTGCAGGCAGCTCCCCCTTAAGAGAAGGAGGAGGCCTGCAGTACCGCAGCCTGCCGCTCCGCAGCGGCTGGCGCAGCGGCGCCAAGAGCGCTGAAATTCAGTGTCAGCGCCCCAAGCGGAGGCGGGCACACCCTGGTATAGCGCCTGGTTCCGAATTGGGGCGCAAACACTGAATATCTGACGATCGCTAATGGCTCCCCGCCCAGCGCTAACTTTTGGGCGCGAGCGAGCTGGCCGCCCCAAAGTGAATTTCTAGGCCAGAGAGTTTAACGGTCATAGTGCATCAGCGAATAAGATGAAAGCAGGGAATAATGGTAAAAAGTTAAAATTAAAGGCTCTTTATCTGAATGCACGAAGCATCCGTAACAAGATAGATGAATTAGTGCCACAAAGAGAGATAAATGGGTTTGATCTATTAACTATTACAGAGCCGTGGTTGCAAGGTGGCCAAGGTTGGGAACTAAATGTTCCAGGGTGCTTGACGTTTCGAAAAGACAGGCAGAATGGAAAAGGAGGGGAGCGGGTTAGCCCTGATAATAAAGGATGATATAAGGACAGTAGTGGGAAAGGATCTTGGCTCGGAAGATCAGGAAGTAGAATCAGTACAGGTGGAGTTAAGAAATAAGGGGCAGAAAACACTGGAGTGAGTACTTTATAGGCCCCCTTAACAGTAGTTATACTATTGGACAGCGTAGTAATCAATAAATAATAGGAGCTTGTAACAAAGGTAATGCAATAATCGTGGGGGACTTCAATTTTCATATAGACTGGGTGTATCAAATTGACAAAATCAATTTCGGAGGATGAACTGGAATGCATGCGAGACAGTTTCCTAGAAGAATAAATCGTGGAACCAACCAGGAAACAGGCTATTTTAGATGTTGTATTGTGTAACGAGACAGGGTTAATCAGTAATCTCATAGTAAAGGATCCGCTGGTGAAGAGTGATCATAATATGATAAGTATTTCACTCTGAAACGCAATGTGAAATTCTAAGTCCGAAACTAGAGTATTGAACTTAAATAAAACCAATTACATCGGCATGAGGGGTGAGTTGGCTAACGTAGATTGGGAAATTAGATTAAAAGGTATGGCGGTAGATAAGCGGTGGCAAATATTTAAAGAAATATTTCAAAACTGTCAACGAACATTCCATTGAGAAATAAAAACTCTATGGGGAAAACTGATCCACCCGTGGCTAACTAAAGAAGCTAAGGATAGTATTAGATTAAAAGAAGAGGTTTATAATGTTGTGAAGAATAGTAGAGAGCCTGAGGATTGGGAGAGCTTTACAAAATAAGCAAAGGATGGCCAAAAAATTGATAAAAAGGGAGAAAATAGAATGAGATTAAACTAGCAAGAAATATAAAAACAGATTGCGAGAGCTTCTACAAGTATACAAAAAAGGAAGAGAGTAGCAAAAGTAAACATTGGTCCCTTAGAGGCTGAGACAGAAGAAATTATAATGGGGAATAAGGAAATGGCGGAGACTTCAAACAAATATTTTGTATCTGTCTTTCACAGTAGAAGACACAAAAAGCGTACGAAAAAAAGTTGGGAACCAAGGGGCTAATGAGAGTGAGTAACTTAAAGTAATTAAGGTACCCTATAATAGACTGATGAACAAGGTCAGAGAATACTAGGTCCCTTGCTTTTTGTGGTATATATCAACGATCTTGACTTGAATATAGGGGGTATGATTAAGAAGTTTGCAGATGATACTAAAATCGGCTGTGTGGTTGATACTGAAGAAGGAAGCTGTAGACTGCAGGAGGATATCAATAAATTGGTCAGGTGGGCAGAACAGTGGCAAATGGAATTCAATCCGGAGAAGTGTGAGCTAATGCATTTGGGGAGGGCTAACAAGGAAAGGGAATACACATTAAATGGTAGGACACTGAGTAGTGTAGAGGAACAAAGGGACCTTGGAGTGCATGTCCACAGATCCCTGAAGGTAGCAGGCCAGGTAGATAAGGTGGTTAAGAAGGCATACGGAATGCTTGACTTTATTAGCCGTGGCATAGAATACAAGAGCAGGGCGGTTATGCTTCAACTGTATAAAACACTAGTTAGGCCTCAGCTAGAGTACTGCGTGCAGTTCTGGTCACCACATTACAGGAAAGATGTGATTGCACTAGAGAGGGTACAGAGGAGATTTACAAGGATGTTGCTGGGAGTAGAGAATCTTAGCTATGAGGAAAGACTGGATAGGCTGGGTCTGTTTTCCTTGGAACAGAGGAGGCTGAGGGGAGACCTTATTGAGGTGTATAAAATTATGAGGGGGCCTAGATAAAGTGGATAGAAAGGACCTATTTCCCTTAGCAGAGGAGTCAAAAACCAGGGGGCACAGATTTAAAGTAATTGGTGGAAGGTTTAGAGGGGATTTGAGGGGAAATGTCTTCACCCAGAGGGTTGTCGGGGTCTGGAACTCACTGCCTGAAAGGGTGGTAGAGGCAGGAACCCGAACCACATTTAAAAAGTGACGTAATAAAGACTCACTACACACTTGGTCGTACATAAAGCAAGGCTTTAATCGACTTGTAACAAAACATGGAGGTCTAGTTAGTAGTCACTAGCTTCCTGTTTCCAGACTGTCTCTGGCCAAGTTGGGCCCACGCCCGAGTATTTATACTCCTTGGGCGGCGCCCTCAGCTAGCCGTTCTGTAGTACTTCCTGAGTTACTTCTTGTAGAAGTTGCGATTTATGACAAAAAGTACTTGGATGTGCACTTGGGATGCTCTAACCTGCAGGGCTACGGACCAAGAGCTGGGAAGTGGGATTAGGCCGGATAGCTCTTTGTTGGCCGTCGTGGACACGATGGGCCGAAATGGCCTCGTTCCGCGCTGTAACTTTCTATGATTCTATGAATGCGGAGTCAGGGGACAAGTAGCAGAATGGATAGCTAGATGGCTTCAAAACAGAAAGCAGAGAGTGGGATTAAAGGGGAACTATTCAGAGTGGCAGAAGGTGTGTAGTGGTGTTCCACAAGGATCAGTGCTGGGACCACTGCTGTTCACAATTTATATTAACGATTTAGACTTTGGAATCAAAAACACAATTTCTAAATTTGTGGATGACACCAAATTGGGGGGGATAGTCAATACTGAGGAGGACTGCAACAAATTACAGGAGGACATTAATAAACTTGCAAAATGGGCATATAATAGGCAAATGAAGTTAAACACAGATAAATGTGAGGTATTACATTTTGGTAGGAAGAATAGGGAGGTCACCTATCACTTGGAGGGTGCGAGTCTGGGTGGGGTAGAGGAACAAAGGGATCTCGGAGAACAAATACACAAATCACTAAAAGTTGCGACACAGGTTAGCAAGGCCATAAAAAAAGCAAACCAAGCACTAAGGTTTATTTCTAGAGGGATGGAATTGAAAAGTAGGGAAGTTATCGAAACATCGAACCTTGGTTAGACCACACTTGGAGTACTGCGTACAGTTCTGGTCGCCATATTAAAGAAAGGACATAGAGGCACTGGAGAGGGTGCAGAGAAGATTTACAAGGATGATACCAGAAATGCGAGGGTATACATATCAGGAAAGGATGAACAGGCTGGGTCTCTTTTCTCTTGAAAAGAGAAGGCTGAGGGGTGACCTAATAGAGGTCTTTAAAATTATGAAAGGTTTTGATAGAGTGGATACAGAGAGAGTGTTTCCACTTGTGGGGAAGAGCATAACTAGAGGCCATCAATATAAGATCGTCACCAAGAAATCCAATAGGGAATTCAGGAGAAACTTCTTTACCCAGAGAGTGGTGAGAATGTGGAACTCGCTGCCACAGGGAGTGGTTGAAGCGAATAGTATAGATGCATTTAAGGGGAGGCTGGACAAGGAGATGAGGGAGAAGGGAATCGAGGGTTACACTGATAGATTTAGATGAGGAAAGACGGGAGGAGGCTCGAGTGGAGCATAAACGCCGGCATGGACTGGTTGGGCCGAATGGCCTCTTTCTGTGCCGTATATCCGATGTAATCCTAAGTAAGATCAGTAGAGAAAAAGTACTCGAGAAACTAATGGGACTAAAAGCCGACAAATCCCCTGGACCTGATGGCCTACATCCTAGGGTTGTGAAAGAGGTTCTGTGGAGATAGTGGATGCATTGGCTGTGATCTTCCAAAATTCCCCAGATTCTAGAATGGTCCCAATGAATTGGAAAGTAGCAAATGTAACCCCACTATTCAAGAAAGGAGGGAGAGAGAAAACAAGGAACTATAGGCCAGTTAGCCTGACATCAGTCGTCGGGGAAATGCTGGAATCCATTGTTAAGGAAGTGGTAACAGGGCATTTAGAAAATCATATGATTAGTGTCAACATTGTGTTATGAAAGGGAAATCGTGTTTGACAAATTTATTAGAGTTTTTTGAGGGTGTATCCGACAGGGTAGATAAAGGGCAACCAGTGGATGTAGTATATTTGGATTTCCAAAAGGCATTCGATAAGGTGCCACATAAAGGGTTGTTACGCAAGATTAGGGCTCATGGGGTTGGGGGTAATATAGTAGCATGGATAGAGGATTGGTTAACAGGCAAAAAACAGAGAGTAGGGATAAACGGGTCGTTTTCAAGTTGGCAGGCTGTAACTAGTGGGAAGCCACAGGGATCAGTGCTGGGGCCTCAGCTATTTACAATCTATATTAATGACTTAGATGAAGGGACCGAGTGTACTGTATCCAAGTTTGCTGATGCTACAAAGCTAGGTGGGACAGTAAGCTGTGAGGAGGACACAAAGGGGGTGATTTTCATTCAGAAGTCAGGAAGGAGGCAGGACTACAACTTTTGGGGTTGTAGTCCCGCCTCCATCGAGATGCGGCCAATCCACGCGATTTTAACTTGATTGACCTTGTTGAGCTCGCCCAGCGGGCTCAGCAGGCCAATTAAGGGCCACCCGGCAACAGGTGACGTCACAGACTGAAATTTCATCTGTCAAGAGGTTTTGACAGATGAAATATCAGCGTTTCACAGCTGTTTGAAGCTGTCAAACACTGACAGTCTTACTTCTATCATGAGTCCTTCTCCACAGACTCAGTTAGAAATCTCTCCTGCACAGAAAGCTGAAGGCTGTCACTTTTGACAGTTCGCAACCATTCTGCTTTCTGTGCCAGTGAGATGAGGGACTCCCGGGACCTAAAGGAAGGAAGGCTGAAAAGGTAAGAAAAGGTATGCAAAACTTCTTTACACACTTTAGACACACCAAACACACTTACCTTTGCACTCATGCACACATCACTCACCTGAACACCGACATCTCGACCCCTCCAAGCCCTTCAGCCCGACGGCCCGCCTCCTCTAACTTGGCGTGGTTTGGAGCCGTCGGGATTACCACAGTTCAAGCTTTAAAATAGGGATTAGGCTAAAAACTGCCTGATAACTACCTGTTAACAGGCAGTTAATTGGCACTAATCCCTTCCCGCCTCGGGTAGGCGGGTCCCAGTGCGGGGCGGGTACCCGCCTCCTTTGAAACTGGCATGTAGGCGGGTTGGGGGCGGGACCCCTGATTTCGGGAATTTAACGCCTCCAATCCCGACTCCACAGCTCAATGAAAATCGAGGCTAAAGAGTCTGCAAAGGGATATAGATAGACTAGGCCGAGCCTGGTCTCCAATCGTCTTGGATCCCCTTGCCATTGGACCAAGACCTTGCTCTGTCAAGCCCGTGTGGTAGCTGGTGTGCAACGGCCACCCCACGTTAAAAGAACTCACGCACGGGCATCTTCCACCCTTTAAAATGAAGTTTGGGACCTGGAACGTCAGGACCCTCATGGACAACCGCAACTGTGACAGACCGGAACGCTGTACTGCTATCGTTGCCCGGGAGCTCAGAAGTTTCAACATAGACATCGCCGCCGAAAGCGAGACCTGGCGGGCAGGGGAAGGCCAGCTCAAGGAGCAAGGCGGTGGCTACACCTTCTTCTGGAAAGGCAAACCTGAAGAAGAATGCCGCCTCCATGGGGTAGGCTTCGCCATAAAAAGTGAGCTAGTTGAATGTCTCAGAGACTCCCCTTGCGGAATAAACGAGCGCCTCATGACTTTACGGCTCACCCTAGCCCGGAACCAGTCCACTACGGTCATCAGTGCGTACGCCCCAACACTGGAAGCCACAGACAAGACCAAAGAGGTATTCTACTCCAGCCTCGAACAATCCCTGTCCCGAGTCCCAACGGGCGACAAGCTGATCCTCCTTGGCGACTTTAACGCCAGAGTTGGAAAGGACACAGGCCTCTGGGGAGGTGTGATCAGCAGAGAGGGGGTGGGGAAAGCCAACTCCAACGGTACCCTCCTCCTGACGAAATGCTTAGAACATGGCCTCGTCATAACCAACACCTTGTTCCGTCAGAGAGACAAGTGCAAGGCTTCATGGCAGCACCCTCGCTCCAAGCAGTGGCATCTGCTGGACTACGTCATCGTCCGAGCGAGGGACCGCAAGGACGTCCGCATCACCCACGCCATGACAGGAGCTGATGACTGCAGGACAGACCACCGCCTAATCCGCTCTGTCATCTCCATCAATGTAGCCCCAAAACAGCAGCGGCAACAGAAACAATGCTGCAGGAAAATTAACGCTGGAGCACTCACAGACCCTGATTCAGCCTGCGCCTCACAACCAACCTGATGACTCCCAGTGATTCAGAGACACAGAGTGTCCACAGCACCTGATCTGCACTCAAGGCCTCCATAATCAGCACCTGTGAAGAGACGCTCGGTCACTCGACCAGGAAACACCAAGACAGATTCGACGAGAACGACCAGGAGATCCAGGAGCTAATAAGCCGCAAGCGCAAGGCATTCCGGATCTGGAAACAGCAACAGAACTCGAGAGCAAGAAAGCAGCTCTACAGACGCCTGAAGGCCGAGGTCCAACAAAAAACTCGCAGCCTAAAGGACAGATGGTGGGTGGAGAAAGCGCAGGAGATCCAGCAGCTAGCCGACAACCACGACGTGCGTGGATTCTTTATTGCAGTCAAGACCACCTACGGCCCAAGCACCCAAGGTCCTACCCCGCTGTGGGCTAAGAACGGAGAGGTACTCATCAAGGACAGAGAGGCAGTCAGTGCCCGCTGGAAGGAGCACTTCAAAGATCTCCTTAACCGAGACTCTGTCTTCGACGCGAGTGTCCTCAACTCCATCCCGCAGCATGCAACCCACCACCATCTCAGCATAACCACAGCCCGGCATGAGGTTGAAAAGGCCATCCGACAACTGAAGAAGAACAAGGCCTCAGGAGCAGATAGAATCCCCGCCGAGGCGCTAAAACATGGCGGAGAAGCACTATTGGCGTGAATACATTAACTCATTTCTTATCTGGAAGGAGGCGAGCATGCCAGGGGATCTCGGAGACGCCATAATTGTGACCATCTTCAAGAAAGGTGACAAGTCCGATTGCGGTAAATACAGAGGAGTCTCCCTGCTGTCTGCCACAGGGAAAGTCATCGCAAGAATCCTCCTCAATCACCTTCTCCCAGTGGCTGAAGAGCTCCTCCCAGAGTCGCAATGCGGGTTCCGCCCACTAAGCGGCACAATGGACATGATCTTCACCGCGTGTCAACTTCAAGAGAAATGCAGGGAACAGCACCAACCACTGTACATCACCATCTTTGATCTCACAAAGGCCTTCGACAACATCAACCGTGAGGGATTATGGAGTGTCCTCCTCAAATTCGGCCGCCCTCAAAAGTTTGTCACCATCCTCCGCCTGCTTCACGATGACATGCAAGCCGTGATCCTGACCAACGAATCCACCACAGAACCAATTCACGTAAGCATCAGGGTCAAGCAAGGCTGTGTCATTGCACCAACACTGTTCTCAATCTTCCTTGCTGCAATGCTCCATCTCACCCACAGTAAACTCCCCGCTGGAGTGGAGCTAATTTAGAGAACAAACGGGAAACTGTTCAACCTCCGTCGCCTCCAGTCCAGATCCAAGGTCGTCCCATCCTCTGTCTACGAATTACAGTATGCAGACGACACTTGCGTCTGCGCTCACTCGTAGGTCGAACTCCAAACCATCGTCAACACCTTCACCGAAGCGTACAAGAGCATGGGCCTTACACTAAACATCCGTAAGACAAATGTCCTCTACCAACCTGCCCCCGCCACACAGTACTGCTCCCCAATTATCAAAATCCACGACAAGGCCTTGGACAATGTGGACCACTTTCCATACCTCGGGAGCCTACTGTCAACAAGGGCAGATGTCGATGACGAAGTCCAACACCGCCTTCAGTGTGCCAGAGCAGACTTCGGTCGCCTGAGGAAGAGAGTGTTTGAAGACCAGGACCTCAAACCCGGCACTAAGCTCATGGTCTACAGAGCAGCAGTGATACCCGCCCTCCTGTATGCTTCAGAGACATGGATCATGTACAGCAGGCACCTCAAAGCACTGGAGAGGTACCACCAACACTGCCTCCGCAAGATCCTGCAAATCCATTGGCAGGATAGGCGCACCAACGTCAGTGTTCTCGCTCAGGCCAACATCCCCAGCATCGAAGCTTTGACCACGCTCGATCAGCTCCGATGGACGGGTCACATTGTCCGCATGCCCGATACGAGACTCCCAAAACAAGCGCTCTACTCGGAGCTCCGACACGGCAAGAGAGCCCCAGGTGGGCAGAGGAAACGCTTCAAGGACACCCTCAAAGCCTCCTTGAAAAAGTGTAACATCCCCACCGACACCTGGGAATCCCTGGGCCAAGACCGCACAAAGTGGAGGAGAAGCATCCGGGAAGGCGCCGAACACCTCGAGTCTCTTCGCCGGGAGCAAGCGGGAGCCAAGCGCAGGCAGCGGAAGGAGCGCACGTCAACCCAAGCACCCCACCTACCCGCCCCTTCAACCACCGTCTGCCCCACCTGTGACAGAGACTGTAGGTCCCGCATTGGACTCATCAGTCACCTGAGAACTCATTTTTAATGTGGAAGGAAGTCATCCTCGGATTGCCTTAGAAGAAGAAGAAAGGATAGATTAAGTGAGTGGGCAATAAGGTGACAGTTGGAGTATAATGTGGGGAAATGTGAGGTTATTCAGTTTGGTATGAACAATATAAAAACAGAATATTTTCTAAATGGTGAAAAACTATTAAATGTTGGTGTTCGGAGAGATTTGGGTGTCCTCGTGCAAGAAACACAGAAAGCTAGCGTGCAGGTACAGCAAGCAATAAGGAAGGCAAATGGAATGTTGGCCTTTATTGCAAGGGGGTTGGAGTATGAGAGTGAGGAAGTCTTGCTCCAATTGTACAGGGCCTTGGTGAGACCACACCTGGAGTACTGGGCACAGTTTTGGTCTCCTTATCTAAGGAAGGATATACTTGTCTTGGAGGCGGTGCAACGAAGGGTCACTAGATTGATTCCTGGGATGAGAGGGCTGTCCTATGAGGAGAGATTGAGTAGAATGGGCCGATACTCTCTGGAGTTTAGAAGAATGAGAGGTGATCTCATTGAAACATATAAGATTCTGAGGGGGATTGACAGGGTAGATGCTGAGAGGTTGTTTCCCCTGGCTGGAGAGTCTAGAACCAGGGGTCACAGTCTCAGGATAAGGGGTCGGCCATTTAAGACTGAGATGAGGAGGAATTTCTTCACTCAGAGGGTTGTGAATCTTTGGAATTCTCTGCCCCAGAGGGCTGTGGAGGCTCAGTCTTTGAGTCTATCCAAGGCCGAGATCGATAGTTCTTTGGACTCTAGGGGAATCGAGGGATATGGAGATCAGGTGGGAAAGTAGAGTTGAGGTTGAAAATCTGCAATGATCTTATTGAATGGTGGAGCAGGCTCGAGGGGCCGTATAGCCCAATCAAACTCCGATATCTTATGTTCTTATGGGGGTGGGGGAGGGAGCGGAGGAGCGTGCATGGAGGGGAAGTGGAGACGGAGGAGAAGAGAGCTGGAGGAGGGTGAAGGAAGGGGTGGAGGAGGGGGAAGGGGGTGACTTACGTCGAGCAGCATCACCGCAGGGTCTGACAGAAGTTCACAGGCGATATTGGCTCGCTTTCGCTCCCCTCCCGAGAGGCCGCGGATGAAATCGTTACCAATAACTGCGGGGGTCAGAGAGGAGAGGTGCCGAGTTATCGAGAAATACAGATATCAATGAAAAAACAAATCTCACCATTTCCCCATCCACCACGATTCACTTCTGCAACCGGGTGAATACCTCCTTCGCTTCCCCTACAGTACTGAGGGAGCGCTGCACTGACGGAGGGGCAGTACTGAGGGAGCACAGCACTGTCGGAGGGGCAGTACTGAGGGAGTACTGCACTGTCGGAGGGGCAGTACTGAGGGAGCGCTGCACTGTCGGAGGGGCAGTACTGAGGGAGTACTGCACTGTCGGAGGGGCAGTACTGAGGGAGCACAGCACTGTCGGAGGGGCAGTACTGAGGGAGAACTGCACTGTCGGAGGGGCAGTACTGAGGGAGCACTGCACTGTCGGAGGGGCAGGACGGAGGGAGTGCTGCACTGTCGGAGGGGCAGGACTGAGGGAGCACTGCACTGTCGGAGGGGCAGTACTGAGGGAGAACTGCACTGTCGGAGGACAGTACTGAGGGAGCACTGCACGGTCAGAGGGCAGTACTGAGGGACTGCTGCGCTGTCAGAGGGGCAGTACTGAGGGAGCACTGCACAGTTGGAGGGGCAATACTGAGGGAACGGTACACTGTCGGAGGGGCAGTACTGAGGGAACGCTGCACTGTCAGAGTGGGCAGTACAGAAGGAACGCTGCACTGTCGGAAGAGCCAGTATCGAGGGAGCGCTGCACTGTAGGAGGGGCTGTACTGAGGGAGTGCTGCACTGTAGGAGGGGCAGAATTGAAGGAACTCTGCACTGTTAGAGAGGCAGTACTGAGCGTGCGCTGCACTGTCATGGGGCAGTACTGAGGGACTGCTGCACTGTTGGATGGGCTGTACTGAGGGAGCGCTGCGTTGTCAGAGGGGCAGTACTGAGGGAGCGCTGCACTGTCAGAGGGGCAGTACTGAGGGAGTGCTGCACTGTCGGAGAGGCCAGTACTGAGGGAGCACTGCGCTGTCGGAGGGGCAGTACTGAGGGAGCGCTGCACTCTCGGAGGGGCAGTACTGAGGGAGCGCTGCACTCTCGGAGGAGTAGTACTGAGGGAGCGCTGCACTGTCATAGAAACATAGAAGATAGGAGCAGGAGTAGGCCATTCGGCCCCTCGAACCTGCTCCGCCATTCAATGCGATCATGGCTGATCATCCAAGTTCAGTACCCGGTCCCTGCTTTCTCCCCATATCCCTTGATCCCTTTAGCATTAAGAAATATATCCAACTCCTTCTTGAATATATTTAATGAATTGGCCTCTACTGCCTTCTGTGGTAGAGAATTCCACAGGTTCACCACTCTCTGGGTGAAGAAATTCCTCCTCATCTCTGCACTAAATGGTTTCCCCTTATCCTTAGACTGTGACCCCTGGTTCTGAACTCCCCGACCTGCCAGAATTTTATAATTTTCAATGAGATCCACTCTCATTCTTCTAAACTCTAGCGAGTACAAACCCAATCGACCCAATCTCTACTCATACGTCATTCCTGCCATCCCAGGGATCAGCCTGGTGAATCTTCGCTGAACTCCTTCCATGGCAAGAACATCCTTCCTCAGATAAGGCGACCAAAACTGCACACAATACTCAAGATGTGGTCTCACCAAGGCCCTGTACAACTGCAGCAAGACATCCTTGCTCCTGTACTCAAACCCCCTCGCTATGAAGGCCAACATACCACTTGCCTTGTTAACCGCCTGCTGCACCTGCATGCTTACCTTCAGCGACTGGTGCACAAGGACACCCAGGTCTCGTTGCACTTCCCCTTCTCCCAATCTATTGCCATTCAGATAATAATCTGCCTTCCTGTTCTTGACACCAAAGTGGATAACCTCACATTTATCCACGTTATATTGCATCTGCCATGCTTCTGCCCAATCACCCAACCTGTCCAAATCATCCTGTAGTTTCTCGGCATCCTCCTCACAGCTCACACGCCCACCCAGCTTTGTGTCATCTGCAAATTTGGAGATATTACATCTAGTTCCCTTGTCTAGATCATTAATATATATTGTGAATAGCTGGGGTCCAAGGACCGATCCCTGCGGTACCCCATTAGTCACTGCCTGCCACTCAGAAAAAGACCCGTTTATTCCAAATCTTTGCTTTCTATCTGCCAACGAGTTCTCTATCCAAGTCAATACCTTGCCCCCAATCCCGTGTGCCTTAACTTTAGGGGAAGTACTGAGGGAGTGCCGCACTGTCGGAGGGGCGGTACTGAGGGAGCGCCGCACTGTCGTAGGGGCAGTACTGAGGTAGCTCTGCACTGTTGGAGGGGCAGTACTGAGGGAGCGCTGCACTGTTGGAGGGGCAGTACTGAGGGAGCGCTGCAATGTCGGAGGGTCTGTACTGAGGGAGTGCTGCACTGTCGGAGGGGCAGTACTGAGGGAGCGCTGCACTGTCAGAGGGGCAGTACTGAGGGAGCGCTGCACTGTCAGAGGGGCAGTACTGAGGGAGCGCTGCACTGTCAGAGGGGCAGTACTGAGGGAGCGCTACACTGTCGGAGGGGCAGTACTGAGGGAGTGCTGCACAGTTGGAGGGGCAGTACTGAGGGAGTGCTGCACTGTCGGAGGGTCAGTACTGAGGGTGCGCTGCTCTGTCGTAGGAGCAGTATTCTGTAACCTCCTACAGCCCCTACAACCCTCCCTATCTCTCTAACCTCCTCCAGCCCCTACACCTCTCGCTATCTGTGTAACCTCCTCCAGCACCTACAACCCTCCCTTTCTCTCTAACCTCCTCCAGGCACTACAACCCTCCTTATCTCTGTACCCTCCTCCAGCCCCTACAACCCTTCCTAACTGCATAACTTCCTCCAGCCCCTACAACTCTCCCTAACTCTGTAACCTCCTTCAGCCCCGACAACCCTTCCCATCTCTGTAACCTCCTCCAGTCCATACAACCCTCCCTATCTCTGTAACCTTCTCCAGCCCCTACAACCCTCCCTATCTCTGTAACCTCCTTTAGCCCCGACAACCCTTCCTATCTCTTTAACCTTCTCCAGTCCATACAGTCCTCCCTATCTCTGTAACCTCCTCCAGCCCCTACAACCCTCCCGATCTCTGTAACCTCCTCCAGCCCCTACAAACCTCCCTCTCTGTAACCTCCTCCAGCCCCAACAACCCTCCCTATCTCTGTAACCTCCTCCAGCCCCTACAACCCTCCCTATCTCTGTAAAATCCTCCAGCCCCTACAACCCTCCCTATCTCTGTAACCACCTCCAGCCGCTACAACACTCCCTATCTCTGTAACCTCCTCCAGCCCCTGCAACCCTCCCTATCTCTGTAACCTCCTCCAGCACCTACTACCCTCCCTATCTGGAGTGCGACATCGGCAGCGGGTGGAGGCGGAGCAGCGCGGCAGAGCGACTACAAGAGGCCCCAGAGGCTCAGGTAGGCCTCAGTGCGGCATCGGCAGCGGGTGGAGGCGGAGCAGCACGGCAGAGCGACTACAAGAGGCCCCAGAGGCTCAGGTAGGCCTCAGTGCGGCATCGGCAGCGGGTGGAGGCGGAGCAGCACGGCAGAGCGACTACAAGAGGCCCCAGAGGCTCAGGTAGGCCTCAGTGCGGCATCGGCAGCGGGTGGAGGCGGAGCAGCGCGGCAGAGCGACTACAAGAGGCCCCAGAGGCTCAGGTAGGCGTACCAGTCTCCAATCTCAGGCAAGGAGAGAGGTAAAAAGTATTCAAGGCGTGACGTCACCACAAAACAGGTAGGTGATTGGTTGGAGTATTTCTCTCATTTTAAAATTTTAAGTCTGTGGTTTATAGTTTTTAAGGTTGCTGTGGTGTACCAAGGCCTTTCTGGTGCAGAGTGACTGTTGGTAAACCATTTAACTGGTGTAACTAGAGGGATTGATTTAATTTAAATTCAATTAATTAAAGGGGATACTAGCATCTAAAATCAGGCCGAGGGTGTCCATAACTAACAATAAAAATTTTAATTAATTAAACAGAATGGAGCAGGTGATGTGTTACTGTTGCGAGATGTGGGAGCCGGTGAACCCCATTGAGGCTCACGGTGATTACGTCTGTGACAAGTGTCTGCTGCTACAGGAACTCCAGCTCCGTGTTGATGAGCTGGAGTCTGAGCTTCAGACACTGCGACACATCAGGGAGGGGGAGAAGTACCTGGACTCTGTGTATCAGGAGGTGGTCACAACTATGAAGTTAAGTAATTTAGATGTAGCCCATGGTCAGGGACAGGACAGTGTGACTACGAGTGAGGCAGGTACGGGGATCCAGGAGGTAGAGCTGGAGGAGCCGCAGCCCTTGCTCTTGACCAACAGGTTCAAGGTTCTTACTCCCTGTGAGGACAGGTGCAGGGACTGCAGGGAGGATGAGCAACCTGGCAACAGCACCGTGGAACGGGGGGCCATTCAAGAGGGGGGAGTAAATAGAAATGTTGTAGTGGTAGGGGATAGTATTATTAGGGGGATAGATAGAGTTCTCTGCAGCCGAGAGCGAGAGTCCCGAAGGCTGTGTTGCCTACCCGGTGCCAGGGTTAAGGACATCTCCTCTGGGCTGGAAAGAAACTTGCAGTGGGAGGGGGTGGATCCAGTTGTCGTGGTCCATGTTGGTACAAACGACATAGATAGGACTAGGAAGCTGGTTCTGTTAAAGGAGTATGAGCAGCTAGGGGTCAAATTAAAAAACAGAACCTCAAGGGTAATAATCTCTGGATTATTACCTGAGCCACGAGCGAATTTGGCTAGGACAAATAAAATTAGAGAGTTAAATGCGTGGCTCAAAGACTGGTGTGGGAGAAATGGGTTTTGCTTCCTGGGACACTGGCACCAGTACTGGGGCAGGAGGGAGCTGTTCCGTTGGCACGGGCTTCACTTGGCCAGTGCTGGGACTAGAGTCCTGGCGGATCATATAACTAGGGCTGTAGAGAGGGCTTTAAACTAACTAGTGGGGGGGAGGTTCCTAGAAAGCAAATAATAAACATGACAACAGAGAAGGTCATAGACTTAGGTAGCAGTGGGGAAATTAAAAACCAGAGTGTGTCAGGAAGGGGCAGAAGGTATGGAGTAAAAGGTAAGTAATAAAAAGGGCAAAAGCAGGAACTAAGTGTCACAAAACATATTTGAAAGTTCTCTATCTGAATGCACGTAGCATTCGTAACAAAATAGACGAGTTAATGGCACAAATAACTACATATGGGTATGATCTTGTGGCCATTACAGAAACATGGCTGCAGGGTGACAATGCCTGGGAATTAAACATACCAGGTTATTTAACGATCAGGAAGGACAGGCAGGAAGGAAGGGGAGGTGGGGTGGCTATGTTAATAAAGGAAGGAATCACTGTAATACAGAGAAATGATATTGGGTCAAAAAGTCAGGATAATGAAACAGTTTGGATGGAGGTAAGGAATAATAAGGGGAAAAAAACACTAGTGGGCGTAGTCTATAGGCCTCCGAACAGTTGCAACTCTGTTGGACGGAGTATCAATCAGGAAATAGTTGAGGCTTGTAATAAGGGAACATCTATAATTATGGGGGATTTTAACTATCATATTAATTGGACAAATCAAATTGGGCAGGGCTGCCTTGAGGATGAGTTCATTGAGTGTTTTAGGGATGGGTTTCTTGAGCAGTATGTAACTGAACCGACCAGGGGGCAAGCAACCTTAGATCTGGTCCTGTGTAACGAGACAGGATTAATTAAAAATGTCCTAGTAAAGGATCCCCTTGGAATGAGTGACCATAACATGGTTGAATTCCATATTCAATTAGAGGGTGAGAAGGTTGGATCTCAAACAAACGTGCTAAGCTTGAATAAAGGAGACTATGAAGGTATGAGAGCGGAATTGAGTAGAGTGGATTGGGAAAATAGATTAAAGGGTAAGACGATACATGATCAGTGGTGTACATTTAAGGAGTTATTTTACAACTTCCAAAAAATATATATTCCACTGAGAAGAAAAGGGTGTAAAAGAAAAGACAGCCATCCGTGGCTAAGTAAAGAAATTAAGGATAGTATTCGACTAAAAACAAGGGCATATAAGGTAGCCAAATCTAGTGGGAGGATAGAGGATTGGGAAAACTTTAAAAGACAGCAAAAAGTAACAAAAAGATTGATTAAGAAAGGGAAGATAGATTATGAAAGTAAATTAGCAAAAAACATAAAAACAGATAGTAAGAGTTTTTATAGTTATATAAAAAGAAAAAGGGTGGCTAAAGTAAATGTTGGTCCCTTAGAGGATGAGACCGGGAAATTAATGGTGGGAAATATGGAGATGGCAAAAACACTGAATGAATATTTTATATCAGTCTTTAAAGTAGAAGACACTAAGAATATCCCAACACTGGACAAAGAGGGGGCTATAGGGGGGAGGAGCTAAACACGATCAAAATCACTAAGGAAGTGGTACTCGGTAAAATAATGGGACTCAAGGCAGATAAATCACCTGGACCTGATGGCTTACATCCTAGGGTCTTGAGGGAAGTGGCGGTAGGGATTGTGGATGCATTGGTAATAATTTTCCAAAACTCCCTGGAATCAGCAAAGGTCCCGGCAGACTGGAAAACTGCTAATGTAACGCCCTTATTTAAAAAGGGCAGTAGACAGAAGGCTGGAAACTATAGGCCGGTTAGCCTAACATCTGTGATAGTAAAATATTGGAGTCCATTATTAAGGAGACAGTAACAGGAC
This sequence comes from Somniosus microcephalus, assembly GCF_052327205.1. Taxonomy (NCBI): domain Eukaryota; kingdom Metazoa; phylum Chordata; class Chondrichthyes; order Squaliformes; family Somniosidae; genus Somniosus; species Somniosus microcephalus. Next base: position 28,149 of record NW_028225283.1, on the reverse strand, counting down.
ATTTGGATAATCATAATTTAATAGGACAAAGTCAGCATGGTTTTATGAAGGGGAAGTCATGTTTGACAAATTTGCTGGAGTTCTTTGAGGAAGTAACATATAGGGTGGATAAAGGGGAACCAGTGGACGTAGTGTATTTAGACTTCCAAAAGGCATTTGACAAGGTGCCACACAAAAGATTATTGCTTAAGATAAAAAATCACGGGATTGGGGGTAATATTCTGGCATGGATAGAGGATTGGCTATCTAACAGAAGGCAGAGAGTTGGGATAAATGGTTCATTCTCGGACTGGCAATCAGTAACTAGTGGTGTTCTACAGGGGTTAGTGCTGGGTCCCCAACTCTTTACAATCTATATTAACGATTTGGAGGAGGGGACCGAGTGTAACATATCAAAGTTTGCAGATGATACTAAGATGGGAGGGAAAGTAGTGAGTGAGGAGGACATCAAAAACCTGCAAGGGGACATAGACAGGCTAAGTAAGTGGGCAGAGATTTGGCAGATGGAATACAATACTGGAAAGTGTGAGGTTATGCACTTTGGCAGGAAAAATCGTAGAGCAAGTTATTATCTTAATGGCAAGAAACTGGAAAGTACTGAAGTACAAAGGGATCTGGGGGTCCTGGTGCACGAAACTCAAAAGGTTAGTATGCAGGTGCAGCAAGTGATTAAGAAGGCCAATGGAATGTTGGCTTTCATTGCTAGGGGGATAGAATATAAAAATAGGGAGGTATTGCTTCAGTTGTACAAGGTATTGATGAGACCGCACCTGGAATACTGCATACAGTTTTAGTGTCCATACTTAAGAAAAGACATACTTGCTCTCGAGTCAGTACAAAGAAGGTTCACTTGGTTAATCCCGGGGATGAGGGGATGGACATATGAGGAGAGGTTGAGTAGATTGGGACTCTACTCATTGGAGTTCAGAAGAATGAGAGGCGATCTTATTCAAACATATAAGATTGTGAAGGGGTTGGATCGGGTGAATGCGGGGAGGATGTTCCCGATGATGGGTGAAACTAGAACTAGGGGGCATAGTCTTAGAATAAGGGGCTGCTCTTTCAAAACTGAGATGAGGAGGAACTACTTCACTCAGAGGGTGGTAGGTCCGTGGAATATGCTACCCCAAAAAGCTGTAGAAGCTACATCATTACATAAATTTAAAACAGAAATAGACAGTTTCCTAGAAGTAAAGGGAATTACGGGTTATGGGGAGCGGGCAGGAATTTGGACATGAGTCTAGGTTCGGATCGGTCATGGCCCTGTGGGTAGCGGAGCGGGCCCAGGGGCCGTGTAGCCTGATCCTGCTCCTATTTCGTGTGTCTAATTCTGTTAGATTCAGGAGATGGTTCAGTGATAGTCGATTGGCGGTTAGGATCAGATCAGCCATGATCTTATTGAATGGCGGAGCAGGCTCGAGGGGCCGATTGGCCTACTCCTGCTCCTATTTCTTATGTTCTTATCTCTGTAACCTCTTCCAGCCCCTACAACCCTCCCTATCTCTGTAACCTCCTCCAGCCACTACAACCCTCCCTATCTCTGTAACCTCCTCCAGCCACTACAACCCTCATCTCTGTAACCTCCTCCAACCCCTACAAACCTCCCCATCTCTGTAATCTAGTCCAGCCCCTACAACCCTCCCTATCTCGGTAACCTCCTCCAGCCCCTACAACCCTCCCTATCTCTGTAACCTCCTCCAGCCCCTACAAACCTCCCTATCTCTGTAACCTCCTCCAACCCCTACAACGCTCCCTATCTCTGTAACCTCCTCCAGCCCCTACAACCCTCCCTATCTCTGTAACCTCCTCCAACGCCTACAACCCTCCCTATCCCTGTAACCTCCTCCAGCCCCTACAACCCTCCCGATATCTGTTAACGCCTCCAGCCCTACAACCCTCCCTATCTCTGTAACCTCCTCCAGCCCCAACAACCCTCCCTATCTCTGTAACCTCCTCCAGCCCCTACAACCCTCCCTATCTCTGTAACCTCCTCCAACCACTGCAACCCTCCCTATCTCTGTAACCTCCTCCAACGCCTACAACCCTCCCTATCCCAGTAACCTCCTCCAGCCCCTACAACCCTCCCTATCTCTGTAACCTCCTCCAACCACTGCAACCCTCCCTATCTCTGTAACCTCCTCCAACGTCTACAACCCTCCCTATCTCTGTAACCTCCTCCAGCCCCTACAACCCTACCTATCTCTGTAACCTCCTCCAGCCCCGACAGCCCTCCCTATCTCTGTAACCTCCTCCAGCCCCACAACCCTCCCTATCTCTGTAACCTCCTCCAGCCCCTACAACCCTCCCTATCTCTGTAACCTCCTCCAGCTCCTACAACCCTCCCTATCTCTGTAACCTCCTCCAGCCCCTACAACCCTCCCTATCTCTCTAACCTCCTCCAGCCCCTACAACCCTCCCTATCTCTGTAACCTCCTCCAGCCCCTACAACCCTCCCTATCTGTGTAACCTCCTCCAGCCCCTACAACCCTCCCTATCTCTCTAACCTCCTCCAGCCCCTACAACCCTCCCTATCTCTGTAACCTCCGGTACTCACTGGTGTTGTAGCACTTGCTGATGTCCAGCTCATCCACCAGGTTGGTTACAATCTTTTCCTTGATGCATTGTTTCATGGAACTGGGTAACTTCAAGTGGGCCTGGTACTGTGGGATGAAAAGGGCAGAAGCACGCCGTTAGCATCTGGTGATTATACGTCCCCTGTTTTCAGGGGGGACAGTCCCCAGATGATGTACTTTGTCCCCGGGTAAACTATGGCCCCCCTGCTTACAAAAACTCGCCCCCGAATAAGCTAACTTTTAATTTCTCCTGTTGGACGACGACATCCAACACACACAGACTGTGCCGTTCACCCTAATTGTGTTAAGTCTGTGTGTTCTAGTTATTGTTAATAAGAATCACTGCACACAGACCACAAGAGTAAATTCAACAGGTCTTTACAAGTCGGAGGTCAGGCTGAACTGCCCAATAAATCCTTACACAGCACTTATATACCGGTGTGGTCACCACCGGTATTACAGTATACAGCAGCCAAGATAAAGTAGTGCATCTCTTAAAATAGTTCTCTTAAAGGTGGAACGGTTACATACACCACAAATTGCATGACACGGTTTCTTCTTGGGCAGCTACAGCAGTGTAGACTGTGGGTGCAAAAAACTCAAGTTCCTGCCCCCCTGCCCCACACACACAGAGCAGGAAAGGCCCAGGCTGCATCCCGGCCTAGTGCTGAGTTAGCCCAATCTCACTCCCGGTGTGGTACTGAGCTCCACACACACACACATGGAGCAGGAAAGGCCCAGGCTCTGTCCCCGGCCTAGTGCTGAGTTAGCCCAATCACACACCCGGTGTGGTACTGGGCCCCGCACACACAGAGCAGGAAAGGCCCAGGCTCCATCTCGGCCTAGTGCTGAGTTAGCCCAATCTCACTCCCGGTGTGGTACTGAGCCCCACACACACACACACAGAGCAGGAAAGGCCCAGGCTTCATCCCGGCCTAGTACTGAGTTAGCCTGATCTCACACCCGGTGTGGTACTGGGACCCACACGCAGAGCAGGAAAGGCCCAGGCTCTGTCCCCGGCCTGTGCTGAGTGAGCCTGATCTCACACCCGGTGTGGTACTGAGCCCCACACACACACAGAGCAGGAAAGGCCCAGGCTCCGTCCCCGGCCTAGTGCTGAGTTAGCCTGATCTCACACCCGGTGTGGTACTGAGCCCCACACACACACACAGAGCAGGAGAGGCCCAGGCTCCATCCCCGGCCTAGTGCTGAGTTAGCCTGATCTCACACCCGGTGTGGTACTGAGTTAGCCTGATCTCACACCCGGTGTGGTACTGGGCCCCACACACACACGGAGCAGGAAAGGCCCAGGCTCTGTCCCCGGCCTGTGCTGAGTTAGCCTGATCTCACACCCGGTGTGGTACTGAGCCCCACACACACACAGAGCAGGAAAGGCCCAGGCTTCATCCCGGCCTAGTGCTGAGTTAGCCTGATCTCACACCCGGTGTGGTACTGAGCCCCACACACACACGGAGCAGGAAAGGCCCAGGCTCTGTCCCCGGCCTGTGCTGAGTTAGCCTGATCTCACACCCGGTGTGGTACTGAGCCCCACACACACACAGAGCAGGAAAGGCCCAGGCTCTGTCCCCGGCCTGTGCTGAGTTAGCCTGATCTCACACCCGGTGTGGTACTGAGCCCCACACACACACGGAGCAGGAAAGGCCCAGGCTCCGTCCCCGGCCTAGTGCTGAGTTAGCCTGATCTCACACCCGGTGTGGTACTGAGCCCCACACACACACAGAGCAGGAAAGGCCCAGGCTCTGTCCCCGGCCTGTGCTGAGTTAGCCTGATCTCACACCCGGTGTGGTACTGAGCCCCACACACACACGGAGCAGGAAAGGGCCAGTATGCAGATGATGCAAAAATCGGCCGTGTGGTTGAAAGCTGTAAGCTGCAGGAAGATATCAATAAATTGGTCAGGTGGGCAGAAAAGTGACAAATGGAATTCAATCCGGAGAAGTGTGAGGTAATGCATTGGGGGGGGGCTAACAAGGAAAGGGAATACACTATAAATGGTAGGACACTGAGAAGTGCAGAAGATCAGAGGGACCTTGGAGTGCATGTTCACAGATCCCTGAAGGTAGCAGGACAGGTAGATAAGGTGGTTAAGAAGGCAAAGAGAATACTTTCCTTTGTTAGCCAAGGCATAGAATATAAGAGCAGGGAGGTTCTGCTTCAACTGTATAAAACATTAGTTAGGCCACAGCTAGATTACTGCGTGCAGTTCTGGTCACCACATTACAGGAAAGATGTGATTGCACTCAAGAGGGTACAGAGGAGATTTACGAGGATGTTGCCAGGGCTGGGGAATTTCAGCTATGAGGAAAGACTGGATAGGCTGGGGGGGGTTTTCTTTGGAGCAGAGGAGGCTGAGGGGAGACGTAACTGAGGTGTATAGAATTATGAGGGGCCTAGATAGTGTGGATAGGGAGGACCTATTTCCCCGAGCAGAGGGGTCAATAACCAGGGGGCACAGATTTAAAGTAATTGGTGGACGGTTTAGAGGGCAGTTGAGAAGAACCTTTACCACCCAGAGGGTGGTGGGGGTCTGGAACTCACTGCCTGAAAGGGTGGTAGAGGCAGAGACCCTCATCGCATTTAACAAGTACAGTAAACTCTCCTTTACACGGCACCTAATTATCCGGAATTCTCTAATAACTGGCAAAATTCAGGAGTAGGTTCAGGAACCCAAAGTAAGTTTTACTGTATATCTGTGGCCGTGTAACCGGGACTCCTGTACAAGTGGCCGTGTAACCGGGACTCCTGAAAAGTGGCCGTGTAACCGGGACTCCTGCACAGGGGGCCGTGTAACCGGGACTCCTGCACAAGTGGCCGTGTAACCGGGACTCCTGTACAAGTGGCCGTGTAACCGGGACTCCTGAAAAGTGGCCGTGTAACCGGGACTCCTGTACAAGTGGCCGTGTAACCGGGACTCCTGCACAAGTGGCCGTGTAACCGGGACTCCTGTACAAGTGGCCGTGTAACCGGGACTCCTGTACAAGTGGCCGTGTAACCGGGACTCCTGCACAAGTGGCCGTGTAACCGGGACTCCTGTACAAGTGGCCGTGTAACCGGGACTCCTGCACAAGTGGCCGTGTAACCGGGACTCCTGCACAAGTGGCCGTGTAACCGGGACTCCTGCACAAGTGGCCGTGTAACCGGGACTCCTGCACAAGTGGCCGTGTAACCGGGACTCCTGCACAAGTGGCCGTGTAACCGGGACTCCTGCACAAGTGGCCGTGTAACCGGGACTCCTGTACAAGTGGCCGTGTAACCGGGACTCCTGAAAAGTGGCCGTGTAACCGGGGCTCCTGTACAAGTGGCCGTGTAACCGGGACTCCTGTACAAGTGGCCGTGTAACCGGGACTCCTGAAAAGTGGCCGTGTAACCGGGACTCCTGCACAAGTGGCCGTGTAACCGGGACTCCTGCACAAGTGGCCGTGTAACCGGGACTCCTGCACAAGTGGCCGTGTAACCGGGACTCCTGCACAAGTGGCCGTGTAACCGGGACTCCTGTACAAGTGGCCGTGTAACCGGGACTCCTGTACAAGTGGCCGTGTAACCGGGACTCCTGCACAAGTGGCCGTGTAACCGGGACTCCTGCACAAGTGGCCGTGTAACCGGGACTCCTGCACAAGTGGCCGTGTAACCGGGACTCCTGCACAAGTGGCCGTGTAACCGGGACTCCTGCACAAGTGGCCGTGTAACCGGGACTCCTGCGCAAGTGGCCGTGTAACCGGGACTCCTGCGCAAGTGGCCGTGTAACCGGGACTCCTGCACAAGTGGCCGTGTAACCGGGACTCCTGCACAAGTGGCCGTGTAACCGGGACTCCTGCACAAGTGGCCGTGTAACCGGGACTCCTGTACAAGTGGCCGTGTAACCGGGACTCCTGCACAGGGGGCCGTGTAACCGGGACTCCTGCACAAGTGGCCGTGTAACCAGGACTCCTGTACAAGTGGCCGTGTAACCAGGACTCCTGCACAAGTGGCCGTGTAACCGGGGCTCCTGTACAAGTGGCCGTGTAACCGGGACTCCTGCACAAGTGGCCGTGTAACCAGGACTCCTGTACAAGTGGCCGTGTAACCGGGACTCCTGCACAAGTGGCCGTGTAACCGGGACTCCTGTACAAGTGGCCGTGTAACCGGGACTCCTGCACAAGTGGCCGTGTAACCGGGACTCCTGCACAAGTGGCCGTGTAACCGGGGCTCCTGTACAAGTGGCCGTGTAACCGGGACTCCTGTACAAGTGGCCGTGTAACCGGGACTCCAGCACAAGTGGCCGAGTAACCGGGACTCCTGTACAAGTGGCCTTGTAACCGGGACTCCTGCACAGGGGGCCGTGTAACCGGGACTCCTGCACAAGTGGCCGTGTAACCGGGACTCCTGTACAAGTGGCCGTGTAACCGGGACTCCTGTACAAGTGGCCGTGTAACCGGGACTCCTGTACAAGTGGCCGTGTAACCGGGACTCCTGCACAAGTGGCCGTGTAACCGGGACTCCTGCACAAGTGGCCGTGTAACCGGGACTCCTGTACAAGTGGCGTGTAAACGGGACTCCTGCACAAGTGGCCGTGTAACCGGGACTCCTGTACAAGTGGCCGTGTAACCGGGACTCCTGCACAAGTGGCCGTGTAACCGGGACTCCTGTACAAGTGGCCGTGTAACCGGGACTCCTGTACAAGTGGCCGTGTAACCGGGACTCCTGTACAAGTGGCCGTGTAACCGGGACTCCTGCACAAGTGGCCGTGTAACCGGGACTCCTGCACAAGTGGCCGTGTAACCGGGACTCCTGCACAAGTGGCCGTGTAACCGGGACTCCTGCACAAGTGGCCGTGTAACCGGGACTCCTGCACAAGTGGCCGTGTAACCGGGACTCCTGCACAAGTGGCCGTGTAACCGGGACTCCTGCACAAGTGGCCGTGTAACCGGGACTCCTGCACAAGTGGCCGTGTAACCGGGACTCCTGTACAAGTGGCGTGTAACCGGGACTCCTGTACAAGTGGCCGTGTAACCGGGACTCCTGTACAAGTGGCCGTGTAACCGGGACTCCTGCACAAGTGGCCGTGTAACCGGGACTCCTGCACAAGTGGCCGTGTAACCGGGACTCCTGTACAAGTGGCCGTGTAACCGGGACTCCTGCACAAGTGGCCGTGTAACCGGGACTCCAGCACAAGTGGCCGTGTAACCGGGACTCCTGTACAAGTGGCCGTGTAACCGGGACTCCTGCACAAGTGGCCGTGTAACCGGGACTCCTGTACAAGTGGCGTGTAACCGGGGCTCCTGCACAAGTGGCCGTGTAACCGGGACTCCAGCACAAGTGGCCGTGTAACCGGGACTCCTGTACAAGTGGCCGTGTAACCGGGACTCCTGCACAAGTGGCCGTGTAACCGGGACTCCTGTACAAGTGGCCGTGTAACCGGGACTCCTGCACAAGTGGCCGTGTAACCGGGACTCCTGCACAAGTGGCCGTGTAACCGGGACTCCTGTACAAGTGGCCGTGTAACCGGGACTCCTGCACAAGTGGCCGTGTAACCGGGACTCCTGCACAAGTGGCCGTGTAACCGGGACTCCTGCACAAGTGGCCGTGTAACCGGGACTCCTGCACAAGTGGCCGTGTAACCGGGACTCCTGTACAAGTGGCCGTGTAACCGGGACTCCTGCACAAGTGGCCGTGTAACCGGGACTCCTGTACAAGTGGCCGTGTAACCGGGACTCCAGCACAAGTGGCCGTGTAACTGGGACTCCTGCACAAGTGGCCGTGTAACCGGGACTCCTGTACAAGTGGCCGTGTAACCGGGACTCCTGCACAAGTGGCCGTGTAACCGGGACTCCTGTACAAGTGGCCGTGTAACCGGGACTCCTGCACAAGTGGCCGTGTAACCGGGACTCCTGTACAAGTGGCCGTGTAACCGGGACTCCTGTACAGGGGGCCGTGTAACCGGGACTCCTGTACAAGTGGCCGTGTAACCGGGACTCCTGTACAGGGGGCCGTGTAACCGGGACTCCTGTACAAGTGGCCGTGTAACCGGGACTCCTGTACAAGTGGCCGTGTAACCGGGACTCCTGCACAAGTGGCCGTGTAACCGGGACTCCTGCACAAGTGGCCGTGTAACCGGGACTCCTGCACAAGTGGCCGTGTAACCGGGACTCCTGCACAAGTGGCCGTGTAACCGGGACTCCTGCACAAGTGGCCGTGTAACCGGGGCTCCTGTACAAGTGGCCGTGTAACCGGGACTCCTGTACAAGTGGCCGTGTAACCGGGACTCCTGTACAAGTGGCCGTGTAACCGGGGCTTCTGTACAAGTGGCCGTGTAACCGGGGCTCCTGTACAAGTGGCCGTGTAACCGGGACTCCTGCACAAGTGGCCGTGTAACCGGGACTCCTGCACAAGTGGCCGTGTAACCGGGACTCCTGCACAAGTGGCCGTGTAACCGGGACTCCTGTACAAGTGGCCGTGTAACCGGGACTCCTGTACAAGTGGCCGTGTAACCGGGACTCCTGCACAAGTGGCCGTGTAACCGGGACTCCTGTACAAGTGGCCGTGTAACCGGGACTCCTGCACAAGTGGCCGTGTAACCGGGGCTCCTGCACAAGTGGCCGTGTAACCGGGACTCCTGTACAAGTGGCCGTGTAACCGGGACTCCTGCACAAGTGGCCGTGTAACCGGGACTCCTGTACAAGTGGCCGTGTAACCGGGACTCCTGCACAAGTGGCCGTGTAACCGGGACTCCTGCACAAGTGGCCGTGTAACCGGGACTCCTGCACAAGTGGCCGTGTAACCAGGACTCCTGCACAGGGGGCCGTGTAACCGGGACTCCTGTACAAGTGGCCGTGTAACCAGGACTCCTGCACAGGGGGCCGTGTAACCGGGACTCCTGTACAAGTGGCCGTGTAACCGGGACTCCTGTACAAGTGGCCGTGTAACCGGGACTCCTGTACAAGTGGCCGTGTAACCGGGACTCCTGTACAAGTGGCCGTGTAACCGGGACTCCTGTACAGGGGGCCGTGTAACCGGGACTCCTGTACAAGTGGCCGTGTAACCGGGACTCCTGCACAAGTGGCCGTGTAACCGGGGCTCCTGTACAAGTGGCCGTGTAACCGGGGCTCCTGTACAAGTGGCCGTGTAACCGGGACTCCTGCACAAGTGGCCGTGTAACCGGGACTCCTGCACAGGGGGCCGTGTAACCGGGAATCCTGCACAAGTGGCCGTGTAACCGGGACTCCTGCACAAGTGGCCGTGTAACCGGGACTCCTGTACAAGTGGCCGTGTAACCGGGACTCCTGCACAAGTGGCCGTGTATCCGGGACTCCTGTACAAGTGGCCGTGTAACCGGGACTCCTGCACAGGGGGCCGTGTAACCGGGAATCCTGCACAAGTGGCCGTGTAACCGGGACTCCTGCACAAGTGGCCGTGTAACCGGGACTCCTGCACAGGGGGCCGTGTAACCGGGAATCCTGCACAAGTGGCCGTGTAACCGGGACTCCTGTACAAGTGGCCGTGTAACCGGGACTCCTGCACAGGGGGCCGTGTAACCGGGACTCCTGTACAAGTGGCCGTGTAACCGGGACTCCTGTACAAGTGGCCGTGTAACCGGGACTCCTGCACAAGTGGCCGTGTAACCGGGACTCCTGCACAAGTGGCCGTGTAACCGGGACTCCTGTACAAGTGGCCGTGTAACCGGGACTCCTGCACAAGTGGCCGTGTAACCGGGACTCCTGTACAAGTGGCCGTGTAACCGGGACTCCTGCACAAGTGGCCGTGTAACCGGGACTCCTGCACAGGGGGCCGTGTAACCGGGACTCCTGCACAAGTGGCCGTGTAACCGGGACTCCTGCACAAGTGGCCGTGTAACCGGGACTCCTGCACAAGTGGCCGTGTAACCGGGACTCCTGTACAAGTGGCCGTGTAACCGGGACTCCTGCACAAGTGGCCGTGTAACCGGGACTCCTGCACAAGTGGCCGTGTAACCGGGACTCCTGTACAAGTGGCCGTGTAACCGGGACTCCTGTACAAGTGGCCGTGTAACCAGGACTCCTGTACAAGTGGCCGTGTAACCGGGACTCCAGCACAAGTGGCCGTGTAACCGGGACTCCAGCACAAGTGGCCGTGTAACCGGGACTCCTGCACAAGTGGCCGTGTAACCGGGACTCCTGTACAAGTGGCCGTGTAACCGGGACTCCAGCACAAGTGGCCGTGTAACCGGGACTCCTGCACAAGTGGCCGTGTAACCGGGGCTCCTGCACAAGTGGCCGTGTAACCGGGACTCCTGTACAAGTGGCCGTGTAACCGGGACTCCTGTACAAGTGGCCGTGTAACCGGGACTCCTGTACAAGTGGCCGTGTAACCGGGACTCCTGCACAAGTGGCCGTGTAACCGGGACTCCTGTACAAGTGGCCGTGTAACCGGGACTCCTGCACAAGTGGCCGAGTAACCGGGACTCCTGTACAAGTGGCCGTGTAACCGGGACTCCAGCACAAGTGGCCGTGTAACCGGGACTCCTGTACAAGTGGCCGTGTAACCGGGACTCCAGCACAAGTGGCCGTGTAACCGGGACTCCTGTACAAGTGGCCGTGTAACCGGGACTCCTGCACAAGTGGCCGTGTAACCGGGACTCCTGCACAAGTGGCCGTGTAACCGGGACTCCTGCACAGGGGGCCGTGTAACCGGGACTCCTGTACAAGTGGCCGTGTAACCGGGACTCCTGCACAAGTGGCCGAGTAACCGGGACTCCTGCACAAGTGGCCGTGTAACCGGGACTCCTGCACAGGGGGCCGTGTAACCGGGGTTCCTGTACAAGTGGCCGTGTAACCGGGGCTCCTGCACAAGTGGCCGTGTAACCGGGACTCCTGTACAAGTGGCCGTGTAACCGGGACTCCTGCACAAGTGGCCGTGTAACCGGGACTCCTGTACAAGTGGCCGTGTAACCGGGACTCCAGCACAAGTGGCCGTGTAACCGGGACTCCTGTACAAGTGGCCGTGTAACCGGGACTCCTGCACAAGTGGCCGTGTAACCGGGGCTCCTGCACAAGTGGCCGTGTAACCGGGACTCCTGCACAAGTGGCCGTGTAACCGGGACTCCTGCACAAGTGGCCGTGTAACCGGGACTCCTGCACAAGTGGCCGTGTAACCGGGACTCCTGCACAAGTGGCCGTGTAACCGGGACTCCTGCACAAGTGGCCGTGTAACCGGGACTCCTGTACAAGTGGCCGTGTAACCGGGACTCCTGCACAAGTGGCCGTGTAACCGGGACTCCTGCACAAGTGGCCGTGTAACCGGGACTCCTGTACAAGTGGCCGTGTAACCGGGACTCCTGCACAAGTGGCCGTGTAACCGGGACTCCTGCACAAGTGGCCGTGTAACCGGGACTCCTGCACAAGTGGCCGTGTAACCGGGACTCCTGCACAAGTGGCCGTGTAACCGGGACTCCTGCACAAGTGGCCGTGTAACCGGGACTCCTGCACAAGTGGCCGTGTAACCGGGGTTCCTGCACCTGTGGCCGTGCAACGGGGCTCTCGTACCTCGGTAGGTATACCTCTCCGTTATCCGGAATTTTTCAGCCACTGCCACCATCCCGGTCCCGTCGGTGCCGGACACGGAAGAGTTTACTGCACTTGGATGTGCCCTTGAAGCGCCGTAACCAACAGGGCTACAGACAAAGAGCTGGAACGTGGGCTTAGGCTGGAGAGCTCTTTGTCGGCCGGCGCGGACATGATGGGCCGAATTGGCCTCCTTCCGTGCTGTAAATCGCTCTGACTCAGTGAAACCCAGCCCTCCCGCCCCCCTGCCCCTGCTCACCATGAGGGTGTCTTTGAGCGTCAGGTTGGGGAAGAAGATGTCTTGCTGCATGACATAGCACACTTTGCGTCGCAGGCGTTTGTTGAGCGGCGTTCCATCCATCGTGATGCTGCCACACTGCAGGGGCCGCCTCCCGGAGAGAGCGTTCAGGAGCGTGGTCTTTCCCGAGCCTGCAGACCAAGGACATCTCGGTGGTCAGTGGTGTTGGCCAAGGCACACAACCCCTCTCCCCACACAACCCCTCTCCCCACCCAACCCCTGTCCCCACCCAACCCCTCGGCCCACTCGTTGCCCCTGGTGTTATTCCTCATCCCTGTCCCCCTCCCTCCTCCCTCATTCTCCCCCAGAGTTACTCCTCCCCCTCCTTCCACACGCCCTCCCTCCATCTCACTTCCGCACCTCCTCATTCCCCTCGGTGCTAACTGGGCCAGTCACATAAATACTGTGGCTACAAGAGCAGGTCAGAGGCTGGGTGTTCTGCGGCGAGTGTCACACCTCCTGACTCCCCAAAGCCTTCCCACCATCTACAAGGCACAAACATAGAAACATAGAAGATAGGAGCAGGAGTCGGCCATTCGGCCCCTCGAGCCTGCTCCGCCATTCAATGAGATCGTGGCTGATCATCCAAATTCAGTACCCGGTCCCCGCTTTCTCCCCATATCCCTTGATCCCTTTAGCCTTAAGAAATATATCCAACTCCTTCTTGAATATATTTAATGAATTGGCCTCAACTGCCTTCTGTGGTAGAGAATTCCACAGGTTCACCACTCTCTGGGTGAAGAAATTCCTCCTCATCTCTGTCCTAAATGGCCTACCCCTTATCCTTAGACTGTGACCCCTGGTTCTGGACTCCCCCGCCATCGGGAACATCCTTCCTGCATCTAGTCTGTCTAGTCCTGTTAGAATTTTATAAGTTTCATTGAGATCCCCTCTCATTCTTCTAAACTCCAGCGGGTATAAGCCCAATCGACCCAATCTCTCCTCATACGTCATTCCTGCCATCCCAGGTATCAGTATGGTGAATCTTCGCTGCACTCCCTCCATGGCAAGAACATCCTTCCGCAGATAAGTCAGGAGTGTGATGGAATACTCTCCACTTGCCTGGATGAGTGCAGCTCCAACAACACTCAAGAAGCTCGACACCATCCAGGACAAAGCAAGCCCGCTTGATTGGCACCCCATCCACCATCTTAAACATTCACTCCCTCCACCACCGGCGTACCGTGGCTGCAGTGTGTACCAGCTACAAGATGCACTGCAGCAACTTGCCAAGGCTTCTTCGGCAGCACCTCCCAAACATACGAACATACGAATTAGGAGCAGGAGTCGGCCACTCGGCCCCTCGAGCCTGCTCCGCCATTCAATAAGCTCACGGCTGATCCGATTACTCCACATTCCCGCCTACCCCCGATAACCTTTCACCCCCTTGCTTACCAAGAATCTATCGACCTCTGCCTTAAAAATATTCAAAGACTCTGCTTCCACCGCCCTCTGAGGAAGAGAGTTCCAAAGACTCACGACCCTCTGTGAGAAAAGATTTCTCCTCATCTCTGTCTTAAATGGGCGACCCCTTATTTTTAAACAGTGACCCCTAGTTCTAGATTCTCCCACAAGAGGAAACATCCTCTCCACATCCACCCTGTCCAGACCCCTCAGGATCTGAGATGTTTCAATCAAGTCACCTCTTACTCTAAACTCCAGCGGATACAAGCCTAGCCTGTCCAACCTTTCCTCATAGGACAACCCGCCCATTCCAGGTATTAGTCCAGTAAACCTTCTCTGAACTGCTTCCAACGCATTTACATCCTTCCTTGAATAAGGAGACCAATACTGTACACAGTACTCCAGATGTGGTCTCACCAATGCCCTGTATAACTGAAGCATAACCTCCCTACTTTTGTATTCAATTCTCCTCGCAATAAACAATAACATTCTATTAGCTGTCCTAATTACTTGCTGTACCTGCATACTAACCTTTTGCGATTCATGCACTCGGACACCCAGATCCCTCTGCATCTCAGAGCTCTGCAATCTCTCACCATTTAGATAATTTGCTTTTTTATTCTTCCTGCCAAAATGGACAACTTCACATTTTCCCACATTATACTCCATTTGCCAGATCTTTGCCCACTCACTTAATCTATCTATATCCCTTTGTAGCCTCCTTATGTCCTCTTCACAATTTGCTTTCCTACCCATCTTTGTGTCATCAGCAAATTTAGCAACCATACCTTCAGTCCCTTCATCCAAGTCATTTATATAAATTGTAAAAAGTTGAGGCCCCAGCACTGATCCCTGTGGCACACCACTCGTTACATCTTGCCGATCAGAAAATGACCCATTTATGCCTACTCTCTGTTTCCTGTTAGCTAGCCAATCTTCTATCCATGCCAATATGTTACCCCCTACACCATGAGCTTTTATTTTCCGCAATAGCCTTTGATGTGGCACCTTATCAAATGCCTTCTGGAAATCTAAGTACAGTACATCCACCGGTTCCCCTTTATCCACAGCACATGTTACTTCCTCAAAGAACTCCAATAAATTGGTTAAACATGATTTCCCTTTCACAAAACCATGTTGACTCTGCCTGATTACTTTGAACTTTTCTAAGTGCCCTGCTATAACGTCTTTAGTAATAGCTTCTAACATCTTCTTCTTAGGCAGTCCCTCGGAACAGAGGATGACTTGCTTCCACATTAAAAATGAGTTTTCAGGTGACTGATGAGTCCAATGCAGGACCTACAGTCTCTGTCACAGGTGGGGCAGACGGTGGTTGAAGGGGCGGGTGGGTGGGGTGCTTGGGTTGACGTGCGCTCCTTACACTGCCTGCGCTTGGCTTCCACTTGCTCCCGGCGAAGAGACTCGAGGTGTTTGGCGCCTTCCCGGATGCCTCTCCTCCACTTTGAGCGGTCTTGCGCCAGGGATTCCCAGGTGTCGATGGGGATGTTACACTTTTTCAAGGAGGCTTTGAGGGTGTCCTTGAAGTGTTTGCTCTGCCCACCTGGGGCTCTCTTGCCATGCCAGAGCTCCGAGTAGCGTGCTTGTTTAGGGAGTCTCGTATCGGGCATGCGGACAATGTGACCCATCCATCGGAGCTGATTGAGCGTGGTCAGAGCTTCGATGCTGAGGATGTTGGCCTGAACAAGAACACTGACGTTGGTGCGCCTATCCTGCCAATGGATTTGCAGGATCTTGTGGAGGCAGCGTTGGTGGTACTTCTCCAGTGCTTTGAGGTGCCTGCTGTACATGGTCCATGTCTCTGAGGCATACAGCAGGGCGGGTATCGCTACTGCTCTGTAGACCATGAGCTTGGTGCCGGGTTTGAGGTCCTGGTCTTCAAACACTCTCTTCCTCAGGCGACCAAAGGCTGCACTGGCACACTGAAGGCGGTGTTGGACTTCGTCGTCGACGTCTGCCCTTGTTGACAGTAAGCTCCCGAGGTATGGAAAGTGGTCCACGTTGTCCAAGGCCTTGTCGTGGATTTTGATAATCGAGGGGGCAGCACTGTGTGGCGGGGGCAAGTTGGTAGAGGACCTTTGTCTTACGGATGTTTAGTGTAAGGCCCATGCTCTCGTACGCTTCAGTGAAGGTGTTGATGATGGTTTGGAGTTCGACCTCCGAGTGAGCGCAGACGCAAGCGTCGTCTGCCTACCGTAATTCGACGACAGAGGATGGGACGGCCTTGGATCTGGACTGGAGGCGACGGAGGTTGAACAGTTTGCCGTTTGTTCTGTAAATTAGCTCCACTCCAGTGGGGAGCTTACTGAAGGTGAGATGGAGCATTGCAGCAAGGAAGATCGAGAAGAGCGTTGGTGCGATGACACAGCCTTGTTTGACCCCGGTTCATACGTGAATTGGGTCTGTGTTGGAACCGTTAGTCAGGATCACGGCTTGCATGTCCTCGTGAAGTAGGCGGAGGATGGTGACAAACTTTTGAGGGCAGCCGAATTTGAAGAGGACACTCCATAATCCCTCATGGCTGACGGTGTCGAAAGCCTTTGTGAGATCAAAGGCGGCCATGTACAGCGGTTGGTGCTATTCCCTGCATTTCTCTTGTAATTGACATGCGGTGAAGATCATGTCCATTGTGCCCCTTAGTGGGCGGAATCCGCATTGCGACTCTGGGAGGAGCTCTTCGCCACTGGGAGGAGGCGATTGAGGAGGATTCTTGTGATGACTTTCCCTGTGGCAGACAGCAGGGAAACTCCTCTGTAATTACCGCAATCAGACTTGTCACCTTTCTTGAAGATGGTCACAATTACGGCGTCTCCGAGATCCCCTGGCATGCTATCCTCCTTCCAGATAAGAGAAATGAGTTCATGAATTCGCGCCAGTAGTGCTTCGGCGGGGATTCCATCTGCTCCCGAGGCCTTGTTGTTCTTCAGTTGTCAGATGGCCTTTTCAACCTCATGCCGGGCTGGGGTTGTGCTGAGATGGTGGCGGTTAGCGTGCTGTGGGATGGAGTTGAGGATACTCATGTCGAAGACAGTGTCGTGGTTAAGGAGATCTTCAAAGTGCTCCTTCCAGCGGGCACTGACTGCCTCTCTGTCCTTGATGAGTACCTCTCCGTTCTTGGCCCGCAGTGGGGAAGGGCCTTGGGTGTTTGGGCCGTAGGTGGTCTTGACTGCACTAAAGAATCTACGCACGTCGTGGTTGTTGGCTAGCTGCTGGATCTCCTGCGCTTTCTCCACCCACCACCTGTTCTTTAGGTCGCGAGTTTTTTGTTGGACATCGGCCTTCAGGCATCTGTAGCGCTGCTTTCTTCCTCTCGAGTTGTGTTGCTGTTTCCAGATCAGGAATGCCTTGCGCTTGCAGCTTATTAACTCCTGGATCTCCTGGCCGTTCTCGTCGAACCAGTCTTGGCGTTTCCTGGTCGAGTGACCGAGCGTCTCTTCACAGGTACTGATTAGCGTGTAAAGTTAAGGCACATGGGATTGGGGGCAAGGTATTGACTTGGATAGAGAACTGGTTGGCAGACAGAAAGCAGAGTTGAAATAAACGGCTCTTTTTCCGAGTGGCAGGCAGTGACTAGTGGGGTACCGCAGGGATCAGTCCTTGGACCCCAGCTATTCACAATATATATTAATGATCTAGACAAGGGAACTAGATGTAATATCTCCAAATTTGCAGATGACACAAAGCTGGGTGTGTGTGTGCTGTGCGGAGGATGCCAAGAAACTCCAGTATGATTTGGACAGGTTGGGTGATTGGGCAGAAACATGGCAGATGCAATATAATGTGGATAAATGTGAGGTTATCCACTTCGGTGGCAAAAACAGGAAGGCAGATTATTATGTAAATGGCAATAGATTGGAAGTGCAACGAGTTTGCACATTCTCCCCGTGTTTGCGTGGGTTTCCTCCGGGTGCTCCGGTTTCCTCCCACAGTCCAAAGATGTGCGGGTTAGGTTGATTGGCCATGATAAAAATTGGCCCTTAGTGTTAGGGGGGATTAAATACGTGAGGTTACGGGGTTACGGGGATAGGGCTTGGGTGGGATGGCTGTCGGTGTAGGGACCGGGTGCTAGGGTTTGGATGATCAGCCATGATCTCGTTGAATGGCGGAGCAGGCTCAAAGGGCCGAATGGCCTACTCCTGCTCCTATCTTCTATGTTTCTATGTTTCTATGAGACCTGGGTGTCCTTGTGCACCAGTCGCTGAAGGTAAGTATGCAGGTGCAGCAGGCGGTTAAGAAGGCAAATGGTATGTTGGCCTTCGTAGCAAGGGGGTTTGAGTACAGGAACAAGGATGTCTTGCTGCAGTTGTACAGGGCCTTGGTGAGACCGCATCTTGAGTATTTTTGGTCGCCTTATCTGAGGAAGGATGTTCTTGCCATGGAAGGAGTTCAACGAAGATTTACCAGGTTGATACTTGGGATGGCAGGAATGACGTATGAAGAGAGATTGGGTCGATTGGGCTTGTACTTGCTGGAGCTTAAAAGAATGAGAGGGGATCTCATTGAAACTTATAAAATTCTAACAGGACTGGACAGACTAGATGCAGGAAGGATGTTCCCGATGGTCGGGAGTCCAGAACCAGGGGTCACAGTCTAAGGATAAGGGGTAAGCCATTTAGGACAGAAATGAGGAGGAATTTCCTCACCCAGAGAGTGGTGAACCTGTGGAATTCTCTACCACAGAAGGCGGTAGAGGCCAATTCATTAAATATATTCAAGAAGTGTGGTAAACCACTGTTATACCTGTCTGTATGTGTATGTGTATTCCACTAGGTACAGGTCTGGACATGCCTCGGCTGACTCCTCCCACTATTCCAGGTATATAAGTGACTACCTCCCAGTCCCTTAGTATTCTGGACGGGTAGACCACTCGAGACAAGACCTTCATTCTTTAGTTAATAAAAGCCTGGTTGTTACTCGCTTAACCTCAGTCTTTTGAGTAATTGATGGCGCATCAATTTTATTAACTAAATTTTTTATAATGGAGAAGATCCTCACACCAGCATGCCTGGACCTGGACAGTCGGGAAGCGGACGCTTCCACCAAGTTTGCTCACTGGCTCACGTGCTTCGAGACATTCCTGACTGCCTCCACTGCGGTCGTAACGGATGCGGACAAACTGTCTGTCCTGATCTCCAAGGTGAACCACCGAGCGTACTCAGTCATCCGGGACGCGACCTCGTACACAGCCGCCCTCCAGCTCCTCAAGACCCAGTACACGCACCCTGTGAACGAAGTATACGCCAGGCACCTTCTGGGGAGTCGCAAGCAACAACCTGGGGAATCGACTGAGGAATACCTCCAAGCACTGTCCGTGCTTGGCCGGGCCTGTGGGTGTAAGGCGGTAACGCCCGCTATGTACACGGAGGAACTGATCCGGGATGCCTTCGTAGCGGGCCACAGGTCCAACTACACCCGACAGCGACTGCTGGAGCAGAGTGACCTCACCCTCGACAAAGCCTCCGAAATCGCACTAACGCTGGACGCAGCCTACCGGGGCATGGATGCCTACTCCTCTGCACCGTGGACGCCGCGGGGAACGACAACCTGGGACACGGTAGGACAGCCCCATAGCACCGTGCCACCCCAGCCACAGCCCAACAACGGCCCAACTACCGCAGCAGTGTCCCAAAGCCAGACAGCAGTATCCCAAGGCCAGAAATGCTACTTATGTGGCCAGGCCAAACACCCCAGAGCGCGCTGCCCGGCGAAGAATGCGACCTGCTCGGGCTGCGGGAAAAAGGGACACTACGCCAGCGTCTGCAAGGCCAAAGCCACCCCGAACGCCAGCAGCGCCGCGTGTGGGCCGGGCGAGCCGCCATCTTGGGCCCCCAACAGCGCCGCGTGTGGGCCGTCATCTTGGGCCTCCCCAGCCATGTGCGAACCACCGCAGCAGCAGCCATCTTGGACGACTCCAGCCACATGGGAATCATGGACGCCGCCATCTTGGACACCAGCCGGGACGCAGCAGACCGCCAACCGCCCCCCCCCCCCCCATCTGATACCCGCAGCGACACACCGACCCCTACGCTGGCCTCTGTTACGCTGGACCAAACGAGACCGCACCAACTAGCTCGGTCCAAAATGGACGTTAAGGTAAACGGCCATGCAATAAACTGCCTTTTTGACTCCGGGAGCACAGAGAGCTTCATCCACCCCGACACGGTGCGCCGTTGCTCTCTCCCAGTCCTGCCTGCGCACCAGCGGATTTCTATGGCCTCCGAGTCCCAGTCAGCGGACATTGGCGGCTACTGCGTGGTGACACTAGTAGTAGACGGGACTGTGTTCAATAATTTTAAACTCCTGGTCCTGCCCGACCTCTGCGCTGCCGTCCTACTGGGGTTGGATTTCCAGTGCCACCTCAAAAGCGTTACGATGGCGTACGGTGGCCCCCTCCCCCCACTCACAGTCCGCAGCCAGCAGCCTCCAAATTGCCCGCCGCGCACCAGATGCAACCTCTCCACACTCAGAGTCCCACCCCCCCCCACTGTTTGCTAACCTCACCCCCGACTGTAAGCCCATCGCCACAAAGAGCAGGCGATACAGTGCCGGGGACAGGGTTTTCATCAAAACCGAAGTGGAGCGGCTCCTGAAGGAGGGGATTATTGAGGGCAGCTCCAGCCCCTGGCGAGCCCAGGTTGTGGTCGTTAAGACCGGCGAGAAACAACGCCTGGTCATCGACTACAGCCAAACAATAAACCGCTACACCCTGCTGGACGCCTACCCACTCCCCCGCATAGCTGACATGGTCAACCAGATCGCGCAGTACCGCGTCTTTTCGACCATTGACCTGAAATCAGCGTACCACCAGCTCCCCATCCGCCCTGAAGACCGCCAGTATACTGCTTTTGAGGCAAACGGCCGCCTCTATCACTTCCTTAGGGTTCCCTTCGGCGTTACCAACGGGGTCTCCGTCTTCCAAAGGGAGATGGACCGGATGGTCGATCAAAGCACGCTGCAGGCCACTTTCCCTTACCTAGACAATGTGACCATCTGCGGCCATGACTTGCAGGACCATGACGCAAACCTCGAGAAATTCCTCCGCACCGCCCAACTCCTGAACCTGACATATAACAAGGAGAAGTGCATATTCCGCACAGACCGCCTCGCCATCCTTGGCTGTGTTGTGGAACACGGGGTCATCGGTCCCGACCCGGACCGGATGCGTCCCCTTATGGAACTCCCACTGCCCCACTGCCTAAAAGCCCTGAAGAGGTGCCTAGGGTTTTTTTCCTACTACACTCAATGGGTCCCCTACTATGCAGACAAAGCCCGTCCGCTGATCAAATCCACCTCTTTTCCCCTGATGGCAGAGGCCCGCTTGGCCTTCCACCGTATCAAGGAGGACATTGCCAAAGCCACCATGCACGCAGTGGACGAATCCATCCCCTTCCAGGTGGAAAGCGATGCGTCCGACTTCGCTCTGGCCGCCACCCTTAATCAGGCGGGGAGACCTGTGGCATTCTTCTCACGAACCCTCCAGGGCCCGGAGACCAGACACTCCGCGGTCGAGAAGGAGGCCCAGGCTATTGTGGAGGCTGTGCGTCATTGGAGGCACTACCTGGCCGGAAAACGATTTACCCTGCTCACTGACCAGCGTTCAGTTGCTTTTATGTTCAACAACAAGCAGAGGGGCAA
This sequence comes from Somniosus microcephalus, assembly GCF_052327205.1. Taxonomy (NCBI): domain Eukaryota; kingdom Metazoa; phylum Chordata; class Chondrichthyes; order Squaliformes; family Somniosidae; genus Somniosus; species Somniosus microcephalus. The sequence goes on along the minus strand of NW_028225283.1, from coordinate 6,685 downwards.
AATCAAAAATGACAAGATCTTGAGGTGGAGAATCGAACTTTCCACCTACAACTACGAGATCTTGTACCGGCCTGGGAAGCTCAATGAACCCCCAGATGCCCTATCGCGTGGCACCTGCGCCAGCGCGCAGATCGATATGCTGAGGGCCCTCCACAATGACCTCTGCCACCCGGGGGTCACCAGGTTCTTCCACTTCATCAAGGCCCGCAACCTGCCTTACTCCATCGAGGAGGTCAGGACCATGACCAAGAACTGCCAAGTCTGCGCTGAGTGCAAACCGCACTTTTATAGACCAGACAGAGCCCACCTGATAAAAGCCACTCGCCCTTTCGAACGCCTGAGCGTCGATTTTAAAGGGCCTCTCCCCTCCTCCGACCGCAATGTGTACTTCCTCAACATCATTGACGAGTACTCCCGTTTCCCGTTCGCTATCCCCTGCTCGGACATGACCAGTGCCACGGTCATTAAATCTCTGAACAGCCTCTTCACCCTGTTCAGTTTCCCCAGCTATATCCATAGCGACCGGGGCTCATCGTTTATGAGCGACGAACTCCGCCAGTACCTGCTCGCTAGGGGTATAGCCACAAGCAGGACCACCAGTTACAACCCCCGGGAGAACGGACAGGTGGAAAGAGAGAATGCAACAGTTTGGAAGGCCGCCCTACTAGCCTTAAAGTCTAGGGGCCTTCCGACCTCCCGTTGGCAGGAGGTGCTCCCCGATGCGCTCCACTCGATTCGGTCACTGCTCTGCACTGCCACCAATGCCACCCCTCACGAGAAAATGTTTGTCTTCCCAAGGAAGTCCACATCGGGGACATCGTTACCGCCATGGCTGACGTCCCCAGGGCCGGTACTACTGAGAAGACATGTGAGGGCCAATAAAACGGACCCCCTGGTCGAGAGGGTCGACCTCCTCCACGCCAACCCCCAGTACGCTTACATTGCGTACCCGGACGGGCGGGAGGACACAGTCTCCATACGAGACCTCGCACCCTCGGGGACCGCTGTAACCCACTACCCATTACCACCCCCCCCCCACGACCCGATATCCAACCCCAGCAGCCGACTCGCCTTGGACCGTCACCCACGAGGACTACACTCCAGGGCCCCAGCCTACACGGGACGCGACGCCGGAAGCTCCACCACCCCTGCCGTCGCCACGTCGATCACAGCGGCAGACAAGACCTCCGGAGAGACTCCAATACACGAACTTTTAAATACACTTCACCCCGCCGGACTCATTTTTAAACAAGGGGTGAATGTGGTAAACCACTGTTATACCTGTCTGTATGTGTATGTGTATTCCACTAGGTACAGGTCTGGACATGCCTCGGCTGACTCCTCCCACTATTCCAGGTATATAAGTGACTACCTCCCAGTCCCTTAGTATTCTGGACGGGTCGACCACTCGAGACAAGACCTTCATTCTTTAGTTAATAAAAGCCTGGTTGTTACTCGCTTAACCTCAGTCTTTTGAGTAATTGATGGCGCATCAAGAAGGAGTTGGATATAAAGGCTAAAGGGATCAAGGGATATGGGGAGAAAGCAGGGACAGAGTACTGAATTTGGATGATCAGCCATGATCGCATTGAATGGCGGAGCAGGCTCGAGGGGCCGAATGGCCTACTCCTGCTCCTATCTTCTATGTTTCTGTGTTTCTATATTATGGAGGCCTTGAGTGCAGATCAGGCGCTTTGAGCACTTTGTCTCTGCATCACTGGGAGTCGTCAGGTTGGTTGTGAGGCGTAGGCTGAATAGGGCTTTCTTAGCAGGGTCTGTGAGTGCTCCAGCGTTGATTTTCCTGCGACATTGTTTCTGTTGCCTCCGCTGTTTTGGGGCTACATTGATGGAGATGACAGAGCGGATTAGGCGGTGGTCTGTCCAGCAGTCGTCAGCTCCTGTCATGGCGCGGGCGATGCGGACGTCCTTGCGGACCTTCGCTCAGGCGATTACGTAGTCCAGCAGATGCCAGTGCTTGGAGTGAGGGTGCTGCCATGAAGCCTTGTGCTTGCTAACATCTTCCCGATGACAGATGTTAAGCTAACTGGCCTGTAGTTTCCTGCTTTCTGTCTCCCTCCCTTTTTGAATAAAGGAGTTACATTCGCTATTTTCCAATCTAATGGAACCTTCCCCGAATCTAAGGAATCATGGAAAATTAAAACCAACGCATCAACTACCTCACCAGCCACTTCTTTTAAGGCCCTAGGATGAAGTCCATCAGGACCCGGGGACTTGTCAGCCCGCAGCTCCAACAATTTGCTCAGTACCACTTCACTGGTGATTGTAATTTTCTTGAGTTCCTCCCTCCCTTCCATTTCCTGATTTACAGATATTTCTGGGATGTTACTTGTATCCTCTATCGTGAAGACCGATGCAAAATACCTGTTCAATTCAACTGCCATCTCCTTATTTTCCATTATTAATGCCCCAGACTCACTTTTTATAGGACCAACGCTCACTTTGTTAACTCTTTTCTTTATTAAATATCTATAGAAACTCTTACTATCTGTTCTTATATTTCTAGCTAGCTTTCTCTCGTACTCTAATTTTTATCTCCTTATTAATCTTTTAGTCGTTCTTTGCAGTTTTTTACATTCTGTCCAATCTTCTGACCTGCCACCCATCTTTGCGCAATTATATGCTTTTTCTTTAAGTTTAATACTATCTTTAACTTTTTTAGCTAACCACGGATGGTGGGTCCTCCCCTTGGAATTTTTCTTTCTTGTTGGAATGTATATATTCTGTGTATTTTGAAATATCCCCTTAAATGTCTGCCACTGCAACTCTATTGACCTCTCCCTTAACCTAATTTGCCTGTTCACTTTAGCAAGCTCTGCTTTCATGCCCTCGTAATTGCCCTTGTTTAAGTTTAAAATATTAGTCTTGGACCCACTCTTCTCTCTCTCACACTGAATGTAAAATTCAATTATATTATGATCGCTGCTACCTAGAGGCGCCTTCACTATGAGGTCATCAATTATTAATCCTATCTCGTTGCACAATACCAGGTCTGGTATAGCCTGCTCTCTGGTTGGCTCCAGAACGTGCTGTTGTAAGAAACTATCCCGAAAACATTCCTCATCTATGCTACCTTTGCCCATCTGATTTTTCCAGTCTATATGCAGATTAAAACCCCCCATGATTATTGCCGTACCCTTCTGACAAGCTCCCATTATTTCTTCCTTTATACTCCATCCTACCGTGTGGTTACTGTTAGGGGGCCTGTACACCACTCCCACAAGTGACTTCTTGCCTTTATTATTTCTCATCTCTACCCAAACCCTTTCTACATCCTGGTTTCCTGAACTTAGGTCATCCCTCTCGATTGTGCTAATACCATCATTAATTAACAGAGCCACCCCTTCACCTTTTCCCACCTTCCTGTCCTTCCCAAATGTCATGTACCCTTCAATATTCAGATCCCAATCTATGTCATCCTGCAGCCATGTTTCTGTAATGGCTATCAGATCATATTTATTTGTTTCTATTTGCGCTATCAGTTCATCTGTTTTGTTTCGAATGCTACGTGCATTCAGATGCAGAGCCTTTAGTTTTATCCTTTTATTATTTTTGTAACCTCTAGCCTTATCTGTTGATTTACTCTTAGATTTGTACTCTCTATCCCTTCCTGTCACGGTCTGTTTACCCACAAATTCTTCCACCTAGAAGGACAAGGGCAGCAGGCGCACGGGAACACCACCACCTCCAAGTTCCCCTCCAAGCCACACACCATCCTGACTTGGAAATATATCGTCATTTCTTCATCATCGCTGGGTCAAAATCCTGGAACTCCCTCCCTAACAGCACTGTGGGAGCACCTTCACCACACGGACTGCAGCGGTTCAAGAAGGCGGCTCACCACCACCTTCTCAAGGGCAACTAGGGATGGGCAATAAATGCCGGCCTTGCCAATGACACCCACATCCCAGGAACAAATTTTAAAAAGCTCCTCACCCCACCCACCCTCTGGTGTTACCTCTCACCCCCTTCACTTCTCCTTCACGCCCCACCCTCACTCCTTCTCTCCCCCCCCCTCTCCCCCACCTCCCTCCCTCACCCCCGCCCAGTTACCGCTCGGTCCCATCACGGCCAGGAGCTCCCCGGGTTGCACGGTCCCAGCGATGTTACACAGGATCCCGCGGCCCCCAATCTCCAGGTCCAGTCCCCGGAATTGCAGCTGCATCC